>NC_139435.1:36764892-37484892 GCF_905368555.1 Meleagris gallopavo
CACTCCTCTCTCTCCCCATCTCCAAGAGGCTTATTAACATTAAATACACTCTTGAAATTTTCTTGCAAGTTCTAAAAGCTTTTAGAGAGTAAATATAACAGTGACAAGAAACAAATTAGAAGTGGTATCTGAGATCTCCAATAGAGGCAGAAATAATTTCTTAGGCATTATGCATTAAAAAAAAAGGCCATAATATGCTGTATTTGTAAACTATTTTCAAAAATGATCCATTCAGAAGTATAAGTTACACCACAGTTCACTCTGAAAGGAAGACCAGTAAAGGAAATTTGATTTTCTAATACTTACCCTCCAAGGCCAATCACTAGTATTTTCATTGCTTGTTTTCTCTTCAGTTCTTCCTTTCCACTGCCAGAAACAGAGTCAGTGAAAACTCTCAATTCAGAGAAAAACCCAAACCAAACCAACCAAACAAAAAAACCCAAACCAAACCAACCAAACAAAAAAACCCAAACCAAACCAACCAAACAAAAAAACCCAAACCAAACCAACCAAACAAAAAAACCCAAACCAAACCAACCAAACAAAAAAACCCAAACCAAACCAACCAAACAAAAAAACCCAAACCAAACCAACCAAACAAAAAAACCCAAACCAAACCAACCAAACAAAAAAACCCAAACCAAACCAACCAAACAAAAAAACCCAAACCAAACCAACAAACAAAAAAACCCAAACCAAACCAACAAACAAAAAACCCAAACCAAACCAACAAACAAAAAACCCAAACCAAACCAACAAACAAAAAACCCAAACCAACCAACCAAACAAACAAAAAAAAAAAAAACAAAAACCACAGCAGTTATTAAGAAATTCCAGTTACAGATAAGACTTCTTTTCGTCTTTTTTTTTTTCTCCACAAACCTAATGTCAGAACCTCAACTGCTTGTTGAAATGCTAACAAAACCCTCCAACACAAATGCTGTGTCACAGGTTTCTATGCATTTTACCTTAGACAATATTTAATGACTTGAGGAGAATTCTGAGAGATTCAGTTCTACCACTACTGATTAACACAGAAGTACCTGGAAAGAAACACAATCCTAGCTCAATCATTAACAGTATCCAAATGTAAACAGGTGCTGAGGTTGAAAGACAAACAATCAAACAAAAAAAGCCAGTTAAAAAAACAAACAACCAACAACAGAAGACAGTGATGTGCTGAGGGAAGAAAGATGTTTAAAAACTCCAGTAACTCCTGAATTCCACAATTCACTGTGTATTTATGGCATTGGCTGTCAATGTGAAGAATGAAAACAGATTACCTGTTCTCAGGATACGATGAAACACGACCTGCAAAAATCCCAACGCTATTTTCAAACTAAACTGTGTTCTGGGGGACTAGCCTTTGTCCACAGAAATGCTGCAGTACAACCCAAATAACACCTGGGCACGCACGCTGAGCTTTGGACTCAACTTACACCACCGGCTATACCAAACTTAACCCCAATTTTCTGGAAAAAAAAAACACCATGACAAAACAAACAAACAAACAAAAAAAACAACCAAACACAAACTCTGTCTCCCTCAGAACAACGTACAACCCAAATGGTTAAGGCAAACTGGTCTCCAGCATTGCAGCACACAGCTCGGAAGTTACTCGGCCTCTTTAAAAGGCCGAGTGAAGTTCCACTGCACTCCATCACAGAGCTGCCTCCGGCTGAGCATTAAACGTACAACGCTTCGAGCCACCCCACCCCCAAGAGCTCCGACACGGGAGGCGCTGACCCGCGGGACGCTCAGCGCAGCTTAAACCCACGCACCCAACGAAACCCCACCCCCTTGCCGCACTCCGGCGACCCAGCAGTCAGCCGCCCCACGGCGTGAGCCCCGCCCCCTCCGACACCTCGCGGTCCAATTGGCTGCTCCTCAGGCCGCGCTCCCCGATTGGCCGCCCCCCCTTTCCCGTGCTCTTCCCACCAGGGAAAGGAGAGCGAAGCGGGGATTGGTTGCGAGGTGTTTCGGGTTGGTGCGGTGCTCGCTGCTGCCGCTGTGGGGCGCTGCGCAGGGTACCAGCGCCCGCCCGTCCCCTCCCTTCCTCCCCGCAGCCGTCGCCGCGCACCGTGCCCAGCAGCCCGGAGCGGCTCATCCCGCTCATCCGCGCCTCCCCGAGGCACCTGCGCAGCCCGTCAGGTCCCGCCGCAGCCATGTCCAAGCCACCGCCAAAGCCCGCCAAGCCAGGTAAGGGAAGGTCTCCACGGCTAGGCCCGCCGCCCCCTCTCCCCCGACTTCTCACTGTCAGAGCGGGGCTGCTGTGGGCGCGGGACGACCCGGTGCCGGCTGACACGTGGACAGCGGGGGAGCTGGGCTCGGGCTGTCAGGACCGGCGGTCCCCGCCTCTCCCCGCCCCGCCGCCATTAACGTCGGCGCCGCCCGAGCGCTGCGGGTGTATCCTCGGGCACACCGCGCGGAACTTCGTTTCTCAAAACTCATAGCGAATCGCAGGGTTTTATAAAAAAAACACTGCTGACCGGGTTTAGGAGCACTCAGTCCGTCATCCCCCACCTTCTGCTGTTCTGTTAAAGCCTCAGAACTTCTTCCATGTAGCAGTTTGCTCCGGTTTTCACCCGCTGAGCATCTTTCGGAGTTGACCTGAAATAGCAAAAAGGCAGCGATAAGAGCCCCGGTAACGCGGTTGCCTCCGGGAAGGTGCGTGAAGAGCTGTGTGGGCTTCCGGGAGATGAGAAGGGTGTGGTGCTGCTTTTAGCAGCCAGATACGCAGGAAGAATTTCTTCCAGTCAAGCGGTTACTCAGTCTCCGATTTGCAAAATGATTGGTTAGGCTTAGCATAAGAATCATACGGAGTTCTAGGATTTTCAGTGTTCAGGCTTGCAGAGTTATCAGTCAGGCTCATTCTGTGTCTAATGCCGGGCATCCCCAGCTTGGTGGTGCAGGCTGTGGTAAAGCTCAGGCTGCTGACAGACAGACAGTCTCTTTGTGCCCTCACTGTCACTTTGTCCTTCAGTTCGGTGGCACAACAGGCTGGGCTGGTGCTCTGGCACTGCGGGGTTCTGCTCATCTTCAGGTTGTTTTTCATGTTCTAATGGACTTGCTGATCTGGTTTACCACATGATCACTTGACACAGCAAAAGGAAATGGATGGGGATAAATGGCTGAAGAAGAAAGAGGAAGAGAATAAGACTTTCGTGGTAGTTGCTCTCAGGGATCACAAAAGTCATTTTACGGAGTCCCTCACTTTTGAAGAAGGAAAGTCTTTACAGATGCTATTGCAGATTTTTTTTTCCTAAGCGGTTTTCAGGAAGAGGCTGTCTTCTGGCTTCCTCCAAAATATTTTGACTGCCTTTGTAATATCAGTTATGCTTTTAACAGCATCATTGAATTTCGTGAAGGTTGTAGATATTAAAGCATACTGACGTAAGGACATAAACGTGGAGCCTGCGTGCGCTGAAACTGGAGTAGCATAATGCTCTGTTTGTTACCAACTTCTAGGGGGCAGGTGGAGAAATGTGTTCTTGGTTCATTTGCTCAAACTGTGTTATTTTTTCTTCACTGGCTGTTATCTTGTATCCAGTCTGTAAACCATCCTGGCTTTGTCACAAAACAGCAATCTACTTGCCCTGCCACAGTTCAAGCAGATAAAAGAAAAAATAAGACTTGATGGTCACAATTCAAGCAGATAGAAGAAAGAATAAGACTCTGGCTGCTGTAGTCCTTTAAGAAATGTTCAGGAAGAAAACGTGCTAACTATGTGGGGATGGAAGGAGATAGAGTTGGTGGCAAGAAAGTGTGTTTAGTGTTATATTCATTTCTGAATCTGCGAGTGCGTTTCTCACAGGGCTGTTGAAGATTACAATTACATATGACTGCCCAGACAGTGCTTTGGAAATGTGCAAAACAAGATGTTCTAAGGGAAAAATATTAAGTATAGCAATGAGTGGGGTTTTCTTCAGTACATGCGAGATTTTTATTTGATAGAAGGCTCTTTCATTCTAATAATCTGGCTGCATAGGCAGTATGTTGGGTTTCAGTTGTGAAGGAAAAGTCTTTGACATCAGTAGATTCTAGACAATCATCTAATAGTGTTTGTCAGCTCTTGAGCCTGTATTCTGGGGCCTGTGGTTAGCCTTGAGTAAGAAGCTGTGAATGTTTTTCATGGCATTGGGAAATTTTTAATTTCTAGTGTACTGAGGCTTTCCTTTAAAACAAGCTTCTCACTTTGCTTTTCTGCTGGAGCTTTTTGTACTAGTTTGAAAGCTTTTCTTTTTCGTATTCAGACTTGCTAGTGGAGATACAGAGGAGTGAAGTGAGAGCTGAAAATAACTGAAGCTTTCTTCTAGATCAGCATTATGCAAGAGTAGGATTTTCCCTCCATCCTTCAAAAGCTCTATTGATATCTCAAACAATGTTATTCTTTTTAGAGTCATTAGCCTCCTAAACATTCTGTGTCTTATGTTAATTCTAATTATCAAAATTACTTAAGTCTTTTGAACCTGACAAGCTGCATTGACTCCTGCTAGTTGATTCCTTGAATGATGGTGATTATGCATTTTTGGCTAGGGCCTTATACAATGTGCAATAAGAGCTCGTAGGAAGCTGGAAATGTTAATTTTTTCTTAAAAAAAAAATTCTTTATTACTTTTGTGTTCTCCAGATAAAGTTTGTTGATCTTGGGCTAAAGTCTACACAACAGTTAAGTTTTACAGAGAAAGACAAGTCTTTGAAGGAAATTACAGTTTAAAATGATTCCAGTTGAGAGGAAGTGAGGAAGGAGAAAGCACAGCGTGTGTAACATAAAAGGACACTACCATAAAGTAGGTCTGTTGCCTTTGCAGCCTTCGCAGTTTTCTAAGTTAAAAATAGAATTCTGGATATAAATACTTAATTTTAACCACAGTCAAGTTTCTTTCACATTACTTAGGTAAAGCAGAAGCTGTGGCAGTTGCTATTCACAGGAGCGGAAGATCTATGCTGAATGGCATCCATAAGGTCTCAGCAGTCAGTCACCCTGGGTCATCTCCTTCTGTAATCACAGAAAGGTTTCTGTTTGCTAGGGAGAAGTGGGTGTATGAGTTTGGGGAGTTATGCTGCAGTTGTGAGTTTGTATGTGGGAGACATCAACAGAACTATTAAACAGCACAAACGTGAATGCTAAATTTGTATTTCTGTCCCTAATCATTCAATCTACTGCAAGCCACAACAAGCCTCCTACAAGTGAAGGTGTTCTTTGTATTTGCAAAAATTAAACTAGTAATAAGTAGATTTCAGAATCATACTGTGCTAGTCAGAATTCGCTTGTGAAATTGTTCATGTCAAATGCAAAGTGAATACACCCAAATGCATCTTCTCTGAGAATAATCCTGAATTCTGATTTTCTGTCTACGAATGCTGGAGCAGAAAGAACAAATATGCTGTCAGGTGCAGCCTGTGATGTTATAGGGTTTGACATCTACACTGGTAGTGGTCTGCTCTTTGGATTCTTTCCTGCATGTCTCTAAACAACCCCCTTCCTGCTCTCCCATTTGCATGCCTATATGCACTTCCTCTTTCTAAGTACTGCTAAGTACTGCTAAAAAGTGGAAGGTGGCTTTTCAAACAGTGAGACCTTCACTTTTCTGCCTCACTTAAAACAATACTTAAATGCTGTATCATACTCTGTTTTGCCTGTGTGCCATGAGCAAAACTCCAAATTTAAAGCAGCAGTCTTGTAAAACATACTCCCTCCCTTTAGACCTTGAAGGCCTGAGTGTAAAGTACTTTATTTTTCAGTTCCTGAAAAGTCAGGAAAACGTTTCCATCTGCCCTTAATGTTCTAAGAAAATGGCATGTTTCTGAAGATACACCTATTGTGACAAAGACATTTCTTTCCTTACTAATGCAAAATGCAAGCGTATAATGAAAGATTCTGGTCTGTAGTTTAACCACAATATTACTTTTTGACAAAACTTTTTGCCTTTCAAATACTGTTGCCAGGTTACGTAGTTCTTTTGTAGGGTCTCAGACTAATGCTGAGTGTAATTCTTGCCAATGCACTTAGCAAAAAGAAGGTGCCTCTCTTGCTTCAGAGAAAATTGTGTTCCAGGAGGACATTCTGAAATTGACATTGGCCCTGGAACTGGCATACAAATGTCTAAATAAATAATGCTACAAAAGAGTCAGCCTTCTTTCTTTCACAGATGAAAGCAAGTAAGAAGAGAGTAGAAAATGGTTTGTAGAAGAGGAAATTTTAATGGCAGCATCTTATGATGGTGTAAAAAGCTGAGATAAAAGAACAGAAGGGATGTGGGAGGAAAAATCCATCACTGAGCAATTAAATCCTCTGTGCAGAGACACATAGCACATCTTTGAAAACAACCTTTTGTTATGCTGCAATTAATTAAAAATAAACATCAAACTGATAGGAGGAAACAAAATGTTTCTGATTGTTAAGAAAACTTTTTTTAAATTTTGCATTGTGAATCCTGACAGCGATCAGTACATATCAGAAGCTGCATTTTTTTAAAACTGTTGTTACTATTTAGTCACTCCATTTCTTTATTTTCGTGGATTTAATTTGCTATTCATTGTGCTGACAAATCAGTTTTACCCAAGAGAAGGCTCTATGATAAATCTGAGTTGCATGTTTCCTTTCCTAATTAGAGTATTTTATAGAAGAAGTTGTCCTACAGAATTCAGACGGTTTTAGGACAACTCACCTCGCTGCATTGCTGAGTGAGAGTTTGGTAAATTGTGGAATGGAGAGTTCCTGTGCCTTGCTTATATGTCAGCGTAATATGTGTAATATCTTTTTTTTGCCTGATAGTTGCACTGCAGATGTTTAATGCAAATCCTTTGAGAAGGGAAAAAAACTTGTGGTGGAAGTATGGGACTGAAAAGGACTATTCAGATTTGTCCCTGCCATTAGGAAAATATTTGTTGTGGGACATATCGCTGCACTATGCCTTGATTGATTTTATTTTTTGAAAGGATAGTCATTATCTATCTTGAAAGTAAAGTCATGACTGTTTGCCCAGTGTCTTGAAATATCAAAAATACGCATTTCCCCTTGTTTTAGTTATTTGGTCTTAAAAATACATGGTTGGGAAGTACTGTCTATTAGCTTTGCAAAGTTCAGGCCACTGCTTTTACTTTAGTTCTCTGTCCTACAGGAATCTCACAAAGTGATGAATGGTGGAAAGAGGAGCTCAGTAAGTCCTCAGGCACTTCCTGACTGTGAGCTTATTAATTCCAAAGGACACCAGCCAGTGAAAGCTGTAATTTTGACCACATGCCTGGGGATGTGCATCGCTAAGTGGAAGTACTTGTATTCAAGTGAATGCAGTTACTCACAGGTCTAATAAAAAAAGTCTATTTCCAGAACAGAGATACTAGTTTAATATTCCCTCTTAGTCTTTATATTTTGCCGTTTTATATATTGCAGGCTGATTTTATTTATTTATTTATTTTGGCATTAAAAATAATTTCTGTGAAGTAGTAAGTCCTATTGTTCTTAGCTCTTAAATTCACCTCCGTAAGCAGGTTTTAGTATCTATTTATCAGTAAATATTTAAAAGATAATTTGAAAGTGCCAGAAATTAGTAGTGCTTCATTTCCAGAAGTTCTGTAAAATTAAAGTTAACCAGACTTGCGGTTTTGTAGATACGGATACAGAGAGAAGTGTTTTAGAATATGTTGTGCTGTGATGTTACGTCTTGACATTTGGGGAAGTAGCTCTTATTTCTGTTGTAAATTATAGTGCACACACATAAAGCAAATTGTCTTCAGTTTAAACAATGTTTCAACAGTACTTTTATTTGCATTTCATTTCTTCTTTTCTAGTTTTCTAAAACTGTTACAGATGCAGTATGATATTACCAGAATTGTATACTGTACACACAAATCTAAATTTCTTGCTTTTCCTTGTCTTCTGCCATCTTCTCATTTCCCCTTTTAATGTTTTTTATCTTCCCTTTTAGTCTCCAGTTTCTCCTTTTACTTAAAGAAAACCTTGAAAATTGGTGGATGATGATTGAAATCATCAAAGGATTTAGTATGCAGTTCTATCACAAATTGTGCTGTCACATTTATAAGAAAGCCTAGGAGAAGGAACAGTATCATGTACCATCCATCCCTTAATGCCACACATCCTGGTTTGTCATCTCTTCTTCTTTGTCTGTCTTGTTGTTGTTGTTGTTTTTGTTGTTGTTATTTGTTTTTGTTTTTAATTGAATTCCAGCCACAATGTGGATGCTTCTAAAGCTCTTAGAGTGTGACATATTACTGCCTGGTTTGTTTGTTTGTTCTCTTGGTCATTTTCATATAGGTAATGAATAAAAAAGGTTTCATGCTTTTAGCTGCTGCCATAGTGCAGGCATTTAGTTTCCAGGGCATACGCCTGTTAAGTATTGAACCCTTTACATAGCTGCTGTGTGAAAGTGCACCAGTAAAGTCAAACTGAAATCTTTTTATTCAAAAATAACAACTGCTTTGATTACAAGTTAACCCATACAACATGTAAAAATACAGCTCAAGAACCTCAATTACAGTGTGGTTTACTTGCATCATTGTGATATTCAGAAAGAAACCTACAGAGTTCAGACTGCAGATATTTCAAAGCAAATAAAACTCAGAGTTAAGGAGTTCAGTTAATAATATTATATAGTGTACATGTTTCTTCTCCTGTTCATCTTCTGCTTTGTAATCTTGATTTAGACCTATACTGAATATTTTAAATGTTTATAGGGATGCGTCTTTTGTAATTAATGAAATTAAATTTCTATCCTTTTTTTCTGGGCCTGGATGCTGTTGCCCTGTTTGAAATAAACATTGCCTACTTAGAGGTATTGTAAACACTATAGTCTATTTTATGCATCTAAACAGAATATCATATCTGCTGTACCTGATATAAATAGGACTTGCTGACCATTTGTCATTTTTCTTCAAGTCCTTCAGTGATTGCTGTGTCATTACATTATTTTCCTGATTAATAACAATTACAAACAAGTATGGGAATGTATGGCAGACATCAGACATTGTTTTGTTTCTTTATTTTTTTTCTTAATTCTGAAGTGTTTAAGATGCTATTAAGAAAAAATATGTATAGCTTATGTTGTTGCATATGATTGAAACAACACTTTGTATCAGAATTCAGTGGCAGTGCTTACAATGACTAAGGTGGTGAGCCATGAAGGCAGTGTATGATGTACAGGATAGGCAACATACACTTGTTTGATCAGTTGATACACGTCCTTCATAACCTATGCTTCTTGTTTGACTACTTTCATCATCACTTCCATTGCTATGGGTATGCCACAGACTCATTCAGCAAGCAGTTTTAAGAGTTAAGGAATTTATTTGTATATGGGTTCTGTACATGGGTGCAATGTGTTTAGACAATGTTAATCATATTTATTTATTTATTTATTTATTTATTTATTTATTTATTTATTTTCCAGGACAGGTTAAAGTATTCAGGGCCCTATATACATTTGAGCCCAGAACGGTAAGTATATTTAGATTTTAGAGATTGTGAAGACTAATTTTTAAACTTATCCATAATAACACTTACTTAATTGTGACAAGGTTGAACTATCAGATTTGCTGTACTGCTTTTTCAGTGAAGAAGTCTGTTGATGGATACTCATTCTTAAATATGACTTTTCTTCTAAAGGTAACAAGGGTAATTGAGAACTGAGAGAGTATTGATAATCTGGGACCAGCCAAGAAAAGAGAAGAAGTTAACAAACATAGGATATATTTCACTGCTTTTGTTGCACAGGGTTCAATTGGAAAGGCTACAGTCTGTCTTTAGCATTCAAGGAGATCAAAGATATGAAAAGTTAGCAGGCAAGTCAAACTACAGTATTAAGTCAAATTACATACTGTTAGGCAGTTATCCGGTTTCTACAGAGTTAGAGATGTTAATATTTTGAAAGAAATGCTCAATATATTCTACTTTTTACAGGTGCTTATTCTATCTAAGTACACATATTTGTATTTCTATTTACCTTTTTTATTTTCTTTTCTTTAAGCCAGATGAACTATACTTTGAAGAAGGTGATATCATTTACATCTCAGACATGGTGAGTCCTGATACATCCCATACACATATGTCTAAATCCTTCTGAGATGCAGTATATCCCTTTTAAACTCTTCTCTCCTTTCTCTCCAGAGTGATACAAATTGGTGGAAAGGAACTTGCAAAGGGAGAACTGGACTAATTCCAAGCAACTATGGTAATGTCTAAAATATTTTCCTTTGGTAAGATTATTTACAATCAAACAAAATGGTTATATGAAGATTACTGATATGCTTACTTTCAGAAACTGCTAAAAATGCTGGCATTTAACAGTACTCTGCCGGAGTATTTCAGAATATTTCTACAGTATCACTTACCGCTATCCATCAGCAGCATACAGGCCATGAGTTTGCCAAATGTTTGTTTCTGGATGTGCACGTGAGAACAGACACTCTTAGTTGGGAGCAGAAAAACAAAAATAGAGGAGAGTTCTACAGAGTACACACAAAGGTCATAGCCTTATATTCTTTGTGTTTGTGATGAATGTATTCTCATTTTTAAGATT
The DNA here is from genome assembly GCF_905368555.1 of Meleagris gallopavo. NCBI lineage: Eukaryota > Metazoa > Chordata > Aves > Galliformes > Phasianidae > Meleagris > Meleagris gallopavo. The sequence goes on from NC_139435.1 coordinate 36,775,431, forward strand.
TTTCTCATCAGCGATATTTGTTCAGTCTGTATGTTGTTTTTTCTAAGTAAACGTAATTATAGGCAGGCAGAGCCTTCAGTGACTTGGAGATCAAGAAGTTTGACACAGCATGGGGTGGCTTCTTACCAAGCTAATCAATAAGTCAATACTCAAATTGTTAAGTAAGCTCTGTATGTAGACAGGCAGCTAAAGCAGATGGTAAGCAACTCTGTAGATATACTCTGGCAGTTGTTTTTGTTGTTGTTGTTTGTTTGTTTTTTTCCTCACTGCTTGCCATTTGTTGTTTTTTACTCATTGCTTTTTCACGTTCAACTAAAATCACTTTGAAAAGCCACAAATACAATTAACACAATTCTTTAAAGTCCTCCCCGGAAATGTAGGCAGAGTAGTCATGTCACATGACAGACTGCATCAAAACTGTTATTATTTTGGTAACAGTGTGGTTGCTTTATGTTGTCCTTTCTTCAGCAGGAAACACACTGGTAGTAGTGCTATGATTCCCTGCCCTGAAGAGGAGACAGGCAGAGATATGAGTGGAAGGCTATAGTGCAATTGTTTGGACCCTGGCATGCAGTTTCATTTTTAGAAAAACGCTGTGACTTCTGGACTGACTGTGCTCTTGCCATTGCCAGAGCAGTTGCTATTATAAAAGATAATGATTTAAATATACTTACCTGTGTTCTTATTTCCTTTGGATGTTGCAGTGTGCTATATTTAAACCAACAGCTATTTCTATCTGTGTTTCTACTGTGATCATTTTGGAAAACTCCTACTAAATAATTATCTGAGCAACATTTAGCTTCTGTCAGCATTGGTGAGACTGTACCTGGAGTACTGTGTGCAATTCTGGGCTTTGCCATACAAGAGAGGCTTGGGCATGCTCACGAGTGTCCAGTGAAGGGCCATGAAGATGATGAAGGGATTCCACACCTATAGGGAAGGGCTTAAGGAGCTTCTCTTAGAGAAGGTTCAGTTGGGACCTTATTAGCATATATGAATACGTGAAGGCCAGGGTGCACAGAAAATGGAACTGGGTATTTTACAGTGGTGCCTAGTGCCAGGGCCACAGACAGGAACATTAGGTTCCCTTTGAACGTCAGGAAGTGCTTCTTTATTGTGCAGGTAACAGAGCATTGGTACAAGTTGTCCAGTGAGGTTGTAGTCTCTTCCTTGGAAATCTTCAACAGCAACCTGAACATGGGCCTGGGCACCCTGCTCTGGATCTCCCAGCTTGAGCAGAGAGGTTGAACCAAGTGACCTCCAGAGGCTGGTTCCAACCTCAAGCAATCATTGATTTTCAGGCCAGAGAAGTGTGTGTGCATTTGCAAAAATTTAATGTATAAGCAGAATAGAAGTCTATGTAAGAACTAAAAATGAAAAATACTAGAAATCTGTTTTCTTTAAAAAAAGAGTGCACAATGCCCCAAAGCCTCCTTCACTGGCTATCACAGTAAGACAGCCTAGATTTAGTCTTAATTACAGAAACATTTCTACCTTCCTGGTGAAGTTCTGTGCTCCTCTGCAATCTTTTTGAGAAAAATGGAGACAAACATGGAAGTACTTAGGATCTGGTGGGGCCTTGTGCTCCATCTACTGGGCTTGAGGGAACACATTTTAAGACATTGAGTAGAAAAGCTGATGAAGCCAGAATCAAACGTTATCTGCATTAAAAATATTTATTACTGAAGTCTTTATTACTGAAGTTTTATAAGAACAAAATTATTTTTAGCTTTTGCCGGTGATAGTAGTATTGCTGCTTTGTAGTACAAACACTATTCAATGTCATTGGGGCATTTTACTTGTTTGATGGCTGTCTGCTTTGGGACCAGGTTCTTTGGCTCTGTATTGACTAGATGAACAGCCTGAAGTTGTGCCGGGGGGTGCAGGTTGTACATTAGGAAAATCTTTGAAAGAGTGGCTGTGTGCTATAAGCTGTGAGCTGCCCAGGGAGGTGGTGGAATCACTGTTCCTGGAGGTGTTCAAGAGGGTTTTGGATGTTGTACTGAGGGACATGGGTTAGTGGGAAATACTGGTGATAGGTGGATGCTTGAACTGGATCATCTTAGAGGTCTTTTCCAACCTTGATAATTATATGATTCTGTGTATTATGATTCTGTTCACTGTTTATATAAACTTGAAATATTGGTATCTAACATGCATATTTTATTTTACTCACAGCTAGAGGCAGAAATGTGAAATGTTGCAATTGCAAATTGTTACGGGAGGAATACACTCAAAAGTAAGATAAGGTTTGGATAGGTCATGATTGTCCTTAGTATTCCGTTTTTTGTAGCTAAAGCATGTTATATTTATCTGCTTTGCACCTGATGATAATAACAGTTTGATCTGAGAAACATACTCTTATGTTGTCCCAGCCTTTTTAATAAGCTGCAGAGCAGGGCTTTGGAGAGCCTACTCATCTCAGATTGAACCCTTACTATTTACAGACATTTCTACCTAAAAAGATTTTTACAAAAGAGTTGCCAAATCACAGCTTGACTTCTAGATGTTCCACTGCACTGTTCATTTTCTTTTTGCTGTTTGCTGTTGCAACAGAACACTGGCCAGAAACTGGTGGGTACTGTTCCCCAGTAAAACCTAAAGCTTGTGAGATGAAGAAAAGATCTACAGAAGCCTGAACTTTCATCTGTATTCTTTGGTTAAGCAGTTTTGATCCTCAGATCTCCTCTAAGTTTTCCAGAGAAAATAAAAATCTATGTAAAATAAATTGTAATGCTATTGACAGTGAGTTTTCTTAGCTACCCTCTAGGTAATCCTTGCAAATAATTTTCTCATAACTACAGATGGCAATCTGTAGGTTGAAAGCCTAGCTGCATGCAGCTGCTTAAGAACATCTTACAACTGTAGAAAGGCATGTAACAACTGAGGTAGAATATTACCAGATTTCCAGTGACCTGCAGCTGCTGATCAATTCAGTGCTGCTGTTTGAAGTTTTTACAGGCTATTCTTTGAGTTGCTTTTCCATACACAATATATTGAATTTTATCTGACTAGTCTTGGCATATCCAACCTGCAGGTTGCATGCGGCCTGGCACAGCTCACAATGCAGAGACCATGCTCCATCATTGCAGGCTGTCCCAAGTGCCCACCCATCTCTTGGAAACAGTCAAACCACTGATGTATGGTCAGCCCTGTTGGGATTGGAACCAAGACATGGAGAGCACAGAGGGCTGAATCTGCCTCTTGCTCCCACCACATGCAGTCAGCTGCCTCAAGCCATGTGTGTGTTATGCATGGCAAGTGCTTGTGCTGCTTGCTGGGAAAAACACAGTGATTTCCAGTGCTTTTATCTCAGCCTGCCTCATTGCATCTCAGAAGAAAACAAAACACAGTAAAAGAAAAATTTTGAATGAAGGAAGAGTGTTCAACAAACTATGGACAGATGAGTATTTTTTTGTCAAGACAAATAGGATGACACTATGCTTAATTTGTAAGGAAACTGTCAGTTTTCAAAGATTACAATTTGGAAAGACATTATCTGCAGAAATCTGCTACCAAATTCAAACAATGAAAATCTTACTGGTGGTGAGTTTATTGAGCAACATTAGGAAAGCATGGCAGATATATTGTGCCCTGAAAAATAAAAATCAGATTTTTCTAAAATCAGTTTGACTCACCAGATGCAGTCAAGCAGATTGAAGAAATAGGAGCATCTATAAAAATTTGGCAAGTAAAACTGCCAATTTTGAATTCTGAACTTTGGTGATAGGTGAAAACACTGATGCTACATATATGGCTGAACTTGCCGTTTTCTTTAGAGGTATTGTTGATGAATATAATATCACTGAATGAATGGTTTCTTTGATGCCATTACAAGACATGACTAAATCTCTTTATCTGTATGAAGCAGTAAAAAATTACATTAGAGTGATTTTCCTGAACCCTTGTTAATGTATGTACTATAGCTACCAACATTGTCTTGGTGATAGTTGGTAAAAAAAAATAGAAATTTATAAGATTAATAGAAGATGATGCAGACCAGCAGCTCACGTTTGATGAAATATCACTGTGTCATGCATCCAGAAAATTTGTGCTTTAAGAATGGATAATGTCATACAGGTCATCATCAAAGCTGTGAATTTCAAAAAGTCCAGTGGACTGAAGCATGGCCAGTTCAGGAATTTTTTAGAAGTAAGGATACTGATTTTCAGGGCATCATTTACCATTCTGAACGAAAGTGGCTATGTTGGGGTGAAATGCTAAAAGATTTTATGATTTGCAAAATGGAATCAAGTCATTTATGGAATCAAAAGGAAAATTTGTGCCTGAACTTAAAGATGAAGAAGAGCTCATAGAGTTAGCATTTTTGGTGGATTTGACCATTCATTTAATCAAATTCAACATGTATTTTCAATTTGAAAATCAACTTATCTGTTTCAAATAGTTGCAGTGTTCAAAATGAAACTTAAATTATGCCAAGCTCAGATTATGGCAAATAATTATGTGCATTTTGATGTGTTGGCTAACCATAGACCTGTGAACAGTGAAAAATATGCAGCCTTGCTTTCAGTTTTGATAAAGCGATTTGAACATAGGTTTCAAGATTTCCAAAAAGATAAATCTTCTTGTATATTTGCAAATCCATTTTTAGTTGATGTAAATACACTGCTGCACATTTTCAAAAGGAATGCATATATTTGCAGCCAGGCATTCAACTTAAAGGGAAATTTGCCCATGTCTCTTTACTATGATCAGGGAGCTGGAGCACCTCACCTGTGAGGAAAGGTTGAGGCAACTGGGCTTGTTTAGCTTGGAGAAGAGAAGGCTTTGGGGAGATCTCACTGTGGCCTTCCAGAACTTGAAAGGAGCACATAAACAGGAGGAGGAATGACTGTTTACAAGGGTGGATGGTAATAGGACAAGGGGGAATGGTTTTAAACTGAGACAGCGGAAGGTTAAGTCAGATATTAGAAGGAATTTTTTCACACAGAGGGTGGTGACACGCTGAAACAAGTTGCCCAAGGAGGTTGTGGATGCCCCATCCCTGGAGGCATCCAAGGCCAGGCTGGATGTGGCTCTGGGCAGCCTGGTCTAGTGGTTGGTGACCCTGCATATAGCAGGGGGGTTGAAACTAGATGATCATTGTGGTCCTTTTCAACCCAGGCCATTCTATAATTCTATGATTCTACAATACAGACTTTTATAAGACCTGCCTTAACAGAGAAAAATATCTTGTAGTTCACAATCATACCGTATTCACATCATCACTTCTTGACAATGTATACATTTGTGAACAACTGTTTTTGAGGATGAATCACAGGAAGAATAATATTTCATCAAACATATCTAACGAACGTCTTGAGAGCTCACTGAGAATTGCAACCATTTCCATTGAACCAGACACTGATGCATTAGTTTCATGAAAACAAGGTCAACTATCTCACTAGTTTTATGTTTTTGTTGTTGTTTTTTATGTTTTAATAACATATATATATGTTATTTTATATATTTATAATGTTATAATATATACATATACATTATGTATACATCGAAAAAGTGTTTATATATATAAAAAGTTTTGTTACTTATGTATGTATGTTACTTATGTATTATGCAACCAAAAGGTTGGACACTGATAGTCTAGTCTTATCATTCACAAGTCTCTGTTCACATTCAGATTGAACATGTATTACTGGCACTTCCAGAACTAAGAAAAAGCTTTATTTCTGTGCAGATATCAAATATCCTGTTTCAGACTTAGTAGAATTTATTATCTGTTTTATTTCAGTGGCAGAACAAGCAGAGTCTATTGATAACCCCCTACATGAAGCTGCCAAGCGAGGTAAGTGTGATTTGGATTTCAGTTGTGTAATGCTAATGCTAAAAGACAGTTTGTTTTGTGCTAAAATAACAAATATATCTAGGATAAGGATATTTTGTCTGTTTGGTTCCCTGGTGTTTTGAGCTAACTATCTAGTGAAGTGTTGCAGCTTTCAGAAGCTGGTTTACAGCCTGGTAGAATTGCCACTAAATATGACGTGATTGTATGCACAGCAAAAATGGCTGGTGTTATTCACTTAACAGTACAGGTACCTGAAAATCTCCTGGGATTGGAGTAAGAAATGTTTGTTATGAACTAAACTGATTGCTTTACAAGTTGTAACTCTTTCTGGTAATAATTTTTTCACCTTGTTTATTCACAGAACAGAGAAAACTGAGTGCTTATAATTATTCTGTTAACTTCTTAAAGAAAAATAATCAGTAAAATGGAATTTTTTTTCAGGCAACCTAAGCTGGTTGAGAGAGTGTTTGGATAACCGAGTTGGGGTCAATGGCTTAGACAAAGCTGGAAATACAGCTCTGTATTGGGCATGCCATGGAGGTCACAAGGGTATGAAAGAATTAATTTAAAATAACCAACTCCTGATTTTCTTGACTTGTTTGTTTTACAGATTGATAAAGTTGCTGTGCTGAATAATAAAGCCAGGATTTTCTTATGCTATTCTGTTTTTTTTTTTGGAGAATTAAAGTGAAGTTCAGATCTGTCAAGTGCTATGTATTTTGTTCTGCTATTGGAGGGGTCATTCTAATCACTGTAACTGTTAGAAGCAGAGTGGTAGGAGGGACAGACCAAAAAAAAGTGTTGTATATTTTGTTGTAGTGTTTCATGGTGACTAATGGTTGTTTTCTCAATGTTTTCTGGCTGTTAGAGATTTTCATTAACTGATTGGATCTTTCTTTCATTGAATATTAACTAAGATCTATACCCTGTATGCAAATAAGCACTGTTTGTTTCCACTAAACTCCTATTTTTCTTTGTTCTCTGCAGATATAGTGGATGTTCTGTTTACCCAAGCAAACCTAGAGTTGAACCAGCAGGTAGGACCCTTACACTAAAGATGTGATGCTATTCATCCATTGGTATAAGCCAGAAGTTTTTTTTGCTGTGTTTTAATCCTGTTGCTTTTCCCTCTAACTCCACAGAACAAATTGGGAGACACAGCTTTGCATGCTGCTGCATGGAAAGGTTATGCAGATATTGTAGAGATGCTGCTGGCAAAGGGTAAAGATCTTCACCAAGATTTCAACAATCTGTATGGCAGAATAGCTTCCTAAATATTTATTAATGTGTGTTTTTTAAACTCCTTTCCTATAACTCAGGTACAGTCCCTAGCCAGCTTGCCTGCCTGATTGTATAAGCCTTGCAGAAAACTTGGCAGCTGTTTGAGAAATAGACATTTTATCTGCTCCAGATACATTTTATCCTACCTTATAGACAAAATTAGGAACTTAACCCTAGGACAGCAATTCCTTTTGCTTCCTGAAATGGGAAGGAAAACAGCCAACAATTTCCCCAACCAATTGTAGCTTATGGAAGAACATTCTTAGCTTTTAGTCTGCTTCACATCAGTCCACAGATGAGATTTCCTTGTCCATTACTCTGAGTTGCTTCACCCATGCTACTGAAAATCTTCTCATAATACCATTGCTTAAGATGTACCTGGACAATAAGTCATGATGAGAATTTTCTGTTATAAAGGGGCAAGAACAGATCTGAAGAACAATGAGAAGAAACTGGCTTTAGACATGGCAACCAATGCAGCTTGTGCTTCACTTCTTAAGAAGAAACAGACTGCAGGTATTTCTGATTTTTCTTCCAATATGTTTTTCATCTTTTGAGGACGCTTACAATTTAAACTAAATATCAACATGTTGATAATTGTAATAACTACTTTGGAGATACGTAGGATAAGAGTTTGTTTGGAAGGGTCTATCTGAATGGGATAGTTCAGCAGAGCTGTGATAGAGGCCTGTGCTTCATAACATCCAGTGTTGCTGACTCCCTGCAAAATGCCATCTTTTGTCAGCAAGAGTCAGAGGAGTTTGTTGTAGAAATAGTAGGGGCTATTCAGAAGAAAAGCAAGGATGGAAACAAACTTCCTTTAAGAGTGCTACACTGTAAGAAACAGGGTATGAAACAATATGGTTTGTGCCTTCTTAATCACACCTGTTACTCCAAACTAAGCCAACATCAACAGAAACTTCTCTTTTGTTTTCTTTTTGCTCTTTTTTAAATTTCTTATTCCTGTATTTCACCAATTTAATTCTCCAATAGAGAAATAAAGAAAAAATGCTTACAGTTTACAGATTATTTATCAGAATAGTCTCAATGCCTCTCACTTGTGTTCATCCCTTCTAATAGCATACTGACTGTTTAAAAACAAACTAAACAAACAGAAAACAACAACAACAAATCCCAAAAAGGAGATACAAGGCCACTTTAAAAAGCTGAACAAGGACTGAATTGGGATATGCAGTCTAGCAACTGTACCACTGTATGGAAGGCATGAAAACCGAAGGTATACAGACTTGTGGATAAATGATGGAACAGTTGAAGAGAGCTTTAGAAGGCTGATGATCAGTTGTGGCAAAAATAGCAATCAGTTTTTTAGAAAGTGTTAGACAAAATTGACATCAGTTCTGACTTGGAAGAAAGCAGTTATAACTAGGAGCAAGCTTTTCTGTTTCAATACAAATATTTTTTTTCTAATGATAACTAATCCTGTTAGGAGCATTGACTTCATTTTTTCCTGTCTGTTAGGAACACATCTGATAATGGGAGTATTCTCAGTTCTAATATCCAAAATAATTGAATTAATGTTGTGTTTCTTGGCTGTAGAGATACTACCTACTTCTGTTGCATTTGCATCACTCCTCAATTATTTTTGTTTCATAGCTGGCTAGTTTTTAATCCTTTGCACTTCTTCTGGCAGGCTCTGATACTCTCACACTGTGTTTTCAAGTTTGCCTTATTATGAGAGCTGATATCAGTTTTAACTGCAGTCCATTTTAGCTTCCTTACTTATTTCTCTCTCTTAGTTTGGTCTTTTATAATCTCTGACAGCACTGGACCATGTACTTTTCTCTTACTCTGTATTATCCTAGTCATTTATATTAATTTCTTTTTTTCTGTGACTCTTGATTCTACATTTTAGCGTTTCAAGCGTCTGTCAGTTTGAAAAAGGATCTTTTTCAAAATTTCAGTCCTGTTGCAGTAGTTTACATGTCCCCATTTTCAAATCTGTTCCTGTTCAAGTACAGCTTATGTCACAGTCCATCAATAAAATATTTTATTTGCTCTTTGAAAGGTTATTTTATCACCACTCAAATGTGTTGTTTTGTGTATAAACGTGCACATTCATGTGTCATAACTGTTAAAGTATATCCTAAGAAATGAGATCTAAGATACACTTGGAAAAAACAAACAAAAAAAAAAAAAAAAGAGGAAAGAGAAGACAATAGATGGAATGTGTTCAGTTTTGGCAGCTGACTAAGCATTTGGAAGAAAACTGTGGAGACTTGTCTGTCAACTCAGTCATCCTTTTGTTCACACTTTAAAGATAATACATACAGAAAATAAAATTAGCGGCAGCTCTGCTGTACATCTTCTAAGGAGCCAGAAGATGGCTCCTGAGAGTCACTGAGAACAGACTAGAAGGTTTGTGAACTGGCTTAGTTACTAAATTAAGGACTGTGACGTCACTGCAGACCTTGCTGAAGAACTCCATGTTTGAGATACAGATCTTCAGTCCCAACAATCATAGCCCCTGCTAGCATAACTAAATGATACAGGAATCATCTTTCTCATATACTAATTGTCAAACACTGCAAATCAGTGGGGGGCTTGTTTTGTTTTGTTGTTGTATTTGAGGCTTTGTCTAATTTTTATCTCACACTAAAAGAAAGCTCTGTTTTTTTCCAGGTACAGCTCGAACATTAAGTAATGCAGAGGAATACCTTGATGATGAAGATTCTGATTAGTTTTTTTCATTCAGCCTAGAGAACTACAACCTATGTTCTTATTTCATTCCCAAAGCATATCTTTACAACTATAAAATTATCTTACTTAGAGTACTGCAGTCTTCCAATTTAGCATATAAGTGAGAACAAAGTAATGCTTTCCAAAGTAATAATCTTCCTGCGTATCAGAAGATGTCACATTTTAGATCAGAGTTCCTTTGGAATTATCTGACAGGGGATGTGTGGCATAGCCTTACCTCTCTTATCTATTGAATGGACAGAGGAACAGTCTTCCAAATGCACAGTTTTCATCTCAGACCTTCCCAGCAAGTGCCTTGCATCTCTGGAATGATACTCTTCAAACGTAAAAGGTCCCTCTGGGACAGAAGGACACCCATGCTAACCCATTCCCCAAAGCTTCTGCAGGAATAGGTTCCTTTATGCAGTCAGACAGGCATGAATGGAGATGCTGCTGTAGAGAGTGACCATATTCTGCCCACATGGAGCCAGCATACAAATTTGTAGGTTTGAGTATTCTTATTTTTTTTTTTCCTGTCCCTCTGAGTATAAGGGATAGGAAGATCGAGATCTGCCCCGGATGCTCTTTCTTTTGTACTGTTACGGGCGCTATTCCTGAAATGTAAACTCAGGTGTAATAATTGCTTAAGTCAGTTTTGCTTGAGAAATACACTTAATTTTCAGCTTAGTGACTTGATTATTTTGCTTTTTGAAGAGCATTTTATTGAAACTGTCTGTAATGAAAGGAAGACTGAATATTTTTCTATTTATCCTGCCTACAATTTGTTTACTGATCTCTTGCTTTTATTTTTTAAGTGCTCTTATTTTGTCCTAAATTACCTCAAAGCTTAAGTGTTTTTGAAGGAATGAGGGAAGATGTATATTGAATATACTGCAGGTATCTTCATGAGAGGTATCTGAATAAACTTTTTTTTAAAAGTATGGTTTCTTCCTGTGAATTAAAAGAGCTAAGATTGAGCCAGTTTCAAGCTTTTCTATAGAATTTAATAAATACTAATTTAGATTGCTCAAATAGCTGCAACCAAAGATTGCACCCGACTAAGGGATATGTCTTTGCCCTGATGGGAAGGGAGTGTGGCATGTATTTGCAGTGCAGTTTTTGTAAATTTGTTACTAACTTCCCTGTTCACAGCTTTGACAGATTCAGTCCAAGACCACATAGTCTTTGACACTTTGACACAACAACGAAAGGAGTGAAAGATGGGGGATAAAAGAAAATCACTGGATTTTAAAGTTAGTCTAGAGAACTAAGATTACAGTTCTAAGATACATTGAAACAGATCTTCATATTGTTATCCTAGAAAGAAGAAAATACAGGTAATGGTTTTCAAACAAACACATGCCAAAGAAAGCTGCTTTAGATTGACCAGAACAGAAGGCTGAGACATTGCACAAATAGTGATCTATGAATAGTTTCCTTTGACAGAAGAGTTAAAGCATTTCAGTTCTAAACCGTTGAAGTGTTAAATCATGTGTTCCAGTCATGTAAAATACTGTGGTCAGCTCAAAAGCGATACTTCATTTTTTTTTGTGAACTCAGAGTTGAAAATTCTAGAGGGGAAGAAGAAAAAGCCACCAAGTTTTCCTCTCAGCTTTCATTAGAAGAATTATTGAGCAGGACTCAATAGGCAGAAACTGTCCTGCTTCACTTTTTATCAGCTGGTAATTTTTGCTAGCTCATTTGCAGCACCTTCAGGCCCCGTGTTAGGCTGAGTACTTTTGATTAATGTGCAGTTGCACAATGCAAGCAAAGACATGTAAAAAGGGAGGATTAGGAAGAAGTTTCCTATGTCTGTGAAATGGGTCTTCTTTTTGCATAAATGAAGTCCACAAGGTTAAAATCCCTGTTTCATGGAGAATTACTGCTTGCCTGTCAGAAGTTTGAAAGCTGATTTTATGTTAACTCTAATCTGATGTCTTCTGTGACTTTTCATCCTGAAAGTTAATTGTGGGATCGGATTTAACGTTTGTATGTTATACTCATGTATTTAGATTTAACTGCTGCCAGAAGACTGGCTTGTTCACCTTCAGGAGTATCTGGGTGCTGCAGGGGAAGGCTAATGTCAGAAGTACAAGTTGGATCCCCCCACATGCTGTCTTTGTAAAGTCCTTACTGGAGTATCCTGAGGGAGAGACACATCAGAAGGCAGTTAATGCTGTAGCACATTTCTTCAACAAAAGTTACTGCTAATTTTTTTAGAATTTCATTTTTCTCATGCAACTATCTGCTCATCTTGTGAAATAAAACTCACTGTGAAAATAAATGATTTATTGTCTACATAGCAGTTTTAATATATATATATATAATATATATATATATATAAATTTGAAAAAGCAAAACTCATATTACAGCCAGAGTGAAATGCAACAGTATCTTACTATTTATACAAACCTACTTTCCACCCTTACTTTTCTCCAAAGTGTCATTGCAGGTACAAGGAAGGCCGGCTGCAGGTCTGTAAAATAAGAATTGCAAAATGGTAGTTGTCAAGCTCCTAATTCCATATTCAAATACTTTCCCATGAATTACATATGCCTTTCTGTTGAAAAGTGGCTAAGTCTCAGTTTGAAATGCTGTGCTGTCCAGGGACAGAAATTCTGATTTATTTGGGGCTTCTTCAAACCTGTAAATTTTCATCAACAGTCAAATGCTTAGTCCCTGTTTTCTGTAAATATTTAAACTGTCCTTTATCTAATTCTTAGACAATCACTCCATGTGGATATTTTTCAAGTTACTACAGTATTTTACTATGATAAAACCCACTTTACTGAATTCAACTCTGAAAAGACCATTTGCCTGAAAAGTAATTTGGTTAAAGCAACTGAGGTGACATTAAATGTTTAAACTTAATTAGTCCACCATCTTAACACCCTCTACAATTAAGGACATTCCCTCTTGAATTCTAGTTTGTGAAGATAGCTTGATGCTCCTGAGCTTGAGTGTTATACCAAGGACAAAAGTAAAGTGACCTTGCAATCATTTTGGTTACATGCTGTTCATCTTAAATATTTTAAGCATGCAGCCTATGTCCATCAATTAAAGATTTCAGTTGTTGTCTTTTAATGAAGCCACTGAAATGTAACAAAAATGCAAAGTACAGTAAGAAATAACAGGCTATGGATCCGGTGTTTCTTGAGACAGAGGTAAGCTGAAGGTAAGTATTTCCGGACAGTGTTTACAATGCTGTACTTTGAACTCCGGTGGCAGAGACAAGCAGAAATAGTTTTAGACAACTTGAAACAGGATTTTTTTCCAAAAGAAAAATCAATTTCAAAAGAAAATTGATATAAAGTCACGTATATTGATTTGCTAAGCAGATTATTGTTTTTAAAAAGCTACTTTGTAAAGCTGGAAAAGCTAAAAATTGAAAATAGTAAAAAAAAAAAAAAAAAGGTTCAGAAAAACATAATCTTAGAAGTTCTAGGGCAGAGTTAGGGATGGTTGAAGTATCTATGACAGAGGAACAACTTTATGAGGTACCATACTGCTGCACTGCTAATCCATCCTTACATGAAACTCAGCGTTTCTCCTTGGGTTAACTGACGCAAGTCTGATAGCACACCAGAGAACTCTGCTGGAAGATACCCTTTGTGAATCTTCAAATGATAGGGGAACATCACTTTAAAAAGCACTGGTCCAGTTAATACTGATCCTCTCCATTACAGAAGGTTGGCAGTTTCCTATTGTCACAAGCAATTTAAAGGTCAAAGGCTGAAGGAGCTTGTGGTAAAGGTAACAGCACGAGGCTTCAAAATCAGCTCTTCTACATTCATGGAGTTCGTGTAGTTAGGAAAGGTAACTTACTCCACTGACTTGTGGAGTAGTTTTCACTGAAGTCCTGAAGCAAATTTGAGAGGATTTTTTCTTACTAGCAATTATAAGCCCATTAATTTACTTACAGCTTTGGATGTGTTGGAATAATAATCCGTATCTGTTCTTTGCTGTCACTTGGGAGTTTTTTCTTACGGAGATGGATTATTTGGAGTATCTTCTATTTCTTAGCATGAAAATCAGTATTTCTTCTTCCTCTTCTCTCTGAAAGCTGACTGTGAACTTAAAGGAGTGTAATGATATTTAACATAAAGCTGGCTTGAAGATTTCAGAATGCCATAAGGAAACTGGACATTCAAAAGTTAATCACATTTCTGGTTAATGATCTGATTAATCATCTGAATTGAGTGTTTGTAAATGAGTAAAGATACATGGGAAATGGAAAACTTGAAGCTCAAAACAGACTTATTTTTGTTTTTGTTATTTGTGTACTACATATATCCTTGTTCACAGTTTTATTACAGTCACGCCGCTACCTGACTTCGCGTCTACAAGGAAATCTTAAACTGATATTAATCCTCAACCTTCTCTGGAGATTATTATTATATTCTCAAAATTTACATTTACTTTTCATGTATATTTTGTGCTCAGGAGACTCCCGTGGCACAGGTAGTTCCACAGTGTTAGTTATCTACTTGAGACTTTTTTTACTGAAAATTTTCATTTTATCATAGAATCATAGAATCATAGAATGGTTTGAGTTAGAAGGGACCTTTACGGTCATGTGGTTCCAACCCCCCACCTATAGGCAGGGACACCTCCCTCTAGACCAGATTGCTCAAAGCCCCATCCAACCTGGCCTTCAATACTTCCAGAGTGGTAGCACTCACAACCTCTGTGGGCAACCTGTTCCAGTATCTCATCGTTCTCACAGTAAAGAATGTCTTCCTACTATTATCTACCCTCTTCCAGTTTAAAACCATTTTCCCTTGTCCTGTTGCTAGATGCCCTTAAAAAAGCTTTCCTGTAGGGAGCTTCCCTGTAGGCTCCCTTCAGATACTGGAAGGCCACTATATGGTCCCCCCAGAGCCTTCTCTATGCTGAAGAGTCCTTGTAGGGGAGGTGCTCCAGCCCTCTGATCATCTTTGAGGGTCTTCTCTAGACCTGCTGCAACAGCTCCATGTCCTTCTTGGGGTCCCAGAACCTGATGCAGTACTTTAGGCGGGATCTCATGAGAGCAGAGCAGAGGGGCAGAAACACCTCCCTCAACCTGCTGGTCACACTTCTCTTGATGCAGCCTAGGATACAGTTGCCCCTGTGGGCTACAAGTACACATTGCCAGCTCACATTGAAACTTTCATCACCAGCACTCTCAAATCCTTCTCCTCAGGCTGCTATCAAGACATTCTCTTCCTAACCTGTATCTGTGTTTGTGACTGCCCCAACCTAGGTGCAGGACCTTGCACTTGGTCTAAGTGAGCTTCATGAGCTTGGCATGGGTCCACCTCTCAAGCCTGCCCAGGTCACTCTGGATAGTATGTGAACTGCACTAGTCAGCTTGGTGTCATCTGCAAAGTTGCTGAGGGAGCACTTGATCCCACTGTCCATGTCGCCTATGAAGATGTTAAATAATACTGGTATCAGCACTGATTCCTGAGGAACGCCACTCCTCACCAGCTTCCACTTGGACATTGAGCCATGACCACAACTCTCTGAGTGCAGCCATCCAGCCAATTCCTTATTCAGCATGTGGTGCATCCATCAAATATATCTTTCTCCAGTTTGTTGGCCAGGATGTTGTGCAGGACAGTATCAAAAGTCCAAGTAGAGAACATCAGTTGCTCTTCCTTTATACACTGACACTGTAACTTCATCATAAAGGTCACTGAGTTTGTTAGGCATGACTTGCTCTTGGTGACACCATGTTGGTTACCACCTCATCTTTATTTTCCATGTGCCCATAGAAAAGTCCACGTAGGGCTTTCAGGATGATCTGTTCTGTGATCTTGCTAGGCACAGTAGTGAGACTGATTGGCCTGAGGTTCCTTATATCTTCTTTATTTTTCCCTTCCTGAAAAATGAGGTAATATTTCTCTTTTTCCAAACAGTGAGAACTTCACCAGACTGCCATGACCCATCAAATATGATTGATAGCAGCTTGGCAATTTCATCCGCCAGTTCCTTCAGAACCCATGGATGGATCTCATAAGTTCCCATGGACTTGTGTACCTTCACATTCTTTAGATGATCTCGAACCTGATCTTCACTTACAGCAGATAGATTTTCCTTCTCCAAGTTTTTACCTTTTCTTTCTGCAGCTTGGGCAGTGTGGCTAGAGCCCTTGCCAGCGAAGACTGAGGCAAAGAAGTCAGTGAGCACCCCAGTTTTTTCCATATCACTTGTGACTTGGTTTCTAGTTTGCTTCTGCTTACATCTTCCGTGGTCTTACTTCTGTAGCTGATATACTTACAGAATTTCTTCCTATTGCCCTTTACGTCCGTGGCTAGATTTAATTCTTTCTGGATTTTAGCTTTCCTAATCTTATTCCTAGCTATTTGGACAACTTTGTAGTCCTTTCAAGTAACCCTTCTCTGCTTCCACTCCCTATAGACTTTCTTTTTGAGCTTAAGTAAGACCAGGAACAACCTGTTGATTCATGGAGGCCTCCTGGCATTCTTGCCTGCCTTCCTTTTTCTCAGGGTGCACTGCTTCTGGGCTTGGAAGAGACAGTTCTTGAATACTGACCAGCTTTCTTGGGCCTCTCTTTCCTTCATCAAAGTAGGAAGTTTGTTGCACATTCTCTTTGATGCCCTAAGAATCTTGAACTCCACCATTTCTTGATCACTGCGGCCAAGGCTGACTTGGAGTCTCACATTACTAACTAGCCCCTCCTTGTTGGTGAGGACAAGGTCCAGAGTAGCACCTTTTCTCATGGATTCCTATACACATGGAAGAGGAAGCTGTCATTAACACAATCCGGGAGCCTCTTTGATTTCTGGTGCACTGCTGTGTTGCCCCTCCAACAGATATCAAGATGGTTGACATCCACTATGAGGGATATATTTTGTGAATGTGAAGCTGCTCGTATATGTTTATAACAGGCCTTATACACTTGGTCCTCTTGACCATGCAGTCTGTAGCAGACTCCCACTAAGATATCTCCTTCCCTGACTTCTCTTTAACCCTAACCCATAAGCTCTCTGTATCTATCTTCTCAGATAATTTCCCTAATGTAGGTAAAGTCATGGCACATTTAACTTAATCAAAAACTCATGAAGAATAGTACATTTCTTTCTCAGTCTATCAATTTTTTACTTCTCTACAGAAGTTAATTTAGGTTTTTCCCCAATATTTCTATTTCTAGCTATTTTTCATAGAAAATCCCACAGAGATCTAACATCCTGCTGCCTAGCTGTAGGTTTAAAACAGAAAAGGAACAAAGGAACAAAAAATATGTCAGGACTACTTGCAGTTTTGCTAAAAGCAACAGTATGGTAAACATTTTGTTAATGAGAAGGTTAAATAGCAAGTATTATATATATATTGGAAATTTGCAGAGGACTGCATCTAATCAGGGAAGGTGGCCAATTCAGTTTCAGTTCTGTAAGTACTCCATATGGAGCCAAATCTCATACAACTAAACAATTTCAACTTTCAATTCCACAAGAAACTCCACATGGAGCCACATTTTATACAACTTCAACTTTCTTGAGTCAGACAGTAATTATTTAAAAGCACAAACCATTGCAGAAGCTGAACAAATGCAAATAGTATCTCATCAGTCAGAAGATCTCTGAGAACTGACAGTTTACATCCTCTCCTTCAAACTGATGCTGAAAATGCTTAAATTACTTCAGTAGATGGGGCAAGATAATTCAAGATAAATGAGTTTGAAAAGGAAGGACCTTTTTATAGAGGAGAAAGTAGATTGCAAGGCTCTGGTGATGTTTATTGCAGAATTACAGAATTATCAAGGAGAGTCCTTAACTCCTTAATAAGGAATCATTTCCTTTGAGTTTGCCAAATCCCAGGTTGTATTAGATAGATCTTAATTTCTCTTCTTAATTTCATTGTCCCAGGTTCCAGTATTACTCACATTATCACAGAATCACAGAATCACAGAATTGTAGGGGTTGGAAGGGACCTCTAGAGATCATCGAGACCAACCCCCCTGCCAAAGCAGGTTCCCTACACCAGGTCGCACAGGTAGGCATCCAGGCGAGACTTGAATATCTCCAGAGAAGGAGACTCCACAACCTCCCTGGGCAGCCTGTTCCAGTGCTCCGTCACCCTCACCGTGAAGAAGTTCTTACGCACATTCGTGCGAAACTTCCTATGCTGCAGCTTATGTCCGTTTCCCCTCGTCCTGTCTCCACGTACCACTGAAAAGAGACTGGCCTCACCACTATGGCCGCCACACCTCAGATATTTATAAACCTGGATCAGGTCCCCTCTCAGTCTTCTTTTCTCAAGGCTAAACAGACCCAGTTTACTTAGCCTTTCTTCATAGGGGAGATGCTCCAGGCCCTTCACCATCTTTGTGGCCCTCCGCTGGACTCTTTCCAAGAGATCCCTGTCTTTTTTGTACTGGGGAGCCCAGAACTGGACACAGTACTCCAGATGAGGCCTTACCAGGGCAGAGTAGAGGGGGAGGATCACCTCCCTCGACCTGCTGGACACGCTCTTCTTAATGCACCCCAGAATGCCATTGGCCTTTTTGGCCACGAGGGCACACTGCTGGCTCATGGCCAACCTGTCGTCCACCAGGACGCCCAGGTCCCTCTCTGCAGAGCTCCTCTCCAGCAGCTCATCCCCCAGCCTGTATTGGTGCATGCAATTATTCCTCCCTAGGTGTAAGACCCTACACTTGCTTGTGTTGAACCTCATCCGGTTTCTTACTGCCCAGCTCTCCAGCCTGTCCAGGTCTCGCTGAATGGCAGCACAGCCTTCAGGCGTGTCAGCCAATCCTCCCAACTTCGTATCATCAGCAAACTTGCTGAGGGTGGCCACTATACCCTCATCAAGGTCATTGATGAAGATGTTGAACAAGACCGGACCCAGCACAGACCCCTGGGGGACACCACTGGTCACAGGTCTCCAGCCAGACTCTGCACCACCAACGACGACCCTCTGCGCTCTGCCAGTCAGCCAGTTCTCAACCCACCTCACTGTCCACTCATCTATCCCACACTTCCTCAGCTTTGTTATAAGGATGTCGTGGGAGACAGTATCAAACGCCTTTCTAAAATCAAGATAGATTACATCTACCGCTCTTCCCCCATCCACCCAGCATGTGACAGCATCATAGAAGGCCACCAAGTTGGTCGAGCACGACCTCCCCTTGGTGAACCCATGCTGACTACTCCTGATAACCTCCTTTTCTCCCAGTTGTCTGGAGATGGTATCCAGCACAAGCTGTTCCATCACCTTTCCAGGGACGGAGTTAGGGAGATTCCAGTTTAGCATCCTGTTACCATTCCAAGAGAGGCTGCATTTCAAGCCTAGCTGCTAATAAGCTAAGCTTTGTTACTTTGCAATCTTCCTAGTGACACCAATTTCCTAGAACCTGCCTGCTGTTATTCTTTGCAGTTCACTCTAGTACTTTAAAATTTAAATTAGATATGATATTCTTGTGCTGGTTTTAGTTTTCCAGTTTTCCAAACTGGACAACCTGCTGAAAAACACTGTAATCTTCTCCTTATCTCTGTGACCAGACTAATATAAGCTAGGAACATGCTCTTGCAGCCATGAAGGCTGATGATATGCTAAGCTGCCTCAGGAAGAGTCTCACTAGGAGGCCAAGGAAGGTGCCTGGAATGCTCGTTCCTCTTCTAGGCTCCACATACGAGAGACATTAATGTGCTGGAGAGAGTATGTTGAAGGGCCAAGGAGATGATGACAGGACTGGAACATCTCTTCTATGAACAGGGAGCTGGAGCTGTTCAGCCCTGGAGAAGAGGAGGCTCCCCCCATACCAGTGTCTGTAATTATCTGATGAGAGGATGTGAAGAGAGGATAGAACCAATCTCTTTTCTGTGGTGCTCAGTACCAGCATAAGAGGATGTGAGGACAAACTGGAAAACAGGAGGCTCTCTCCGAGCACCAGGTGGCACTTCTGTACTGTCAGGGTGATGGAGCACTGGTACAGGCTGCTCAAAGACTGGGGAGTTTCCCCCTTGGAGATCTCCAGAAGCTGCTTGAACATGGCCTGGTTGTGGATGTCCCTGTTTGAGCAGGATTTGGACCAGAGGACCCAGAGGGCCCTGCTAGCCTCAACCAATCTGGCATTCTGTAATTTCCTTCAACAATAGAGACTAAAATACATGTACCAACAATATCTTGAAACTTAACAAAAGTTAAATGAAAAAAACCTCTAGCATATGGATTTCATAAATCTAATCTTTTTGCTGAACTGTAGTTTAGTAGAGACTCACTTGTCTTCTGAGATATAAAAAGGAAAAGTTTGTACTCTTGTAGGGTACCTTTCTGCATACACATTGAGTTTTAACCCAGCAGGCAGCTGAGTTCCACAGAGCTCTCTCTCACCAGGTGGTGTGGAGAAGAGAATCAGAAGAGTAAAAGTGAGAAAACTCATGAGTGGAGATAAAAATACTTTAACTGGAAAGGCAAAATTTGCTTGTGCAAACAAAGCAAAATAAGAAAATCATTTGCAACTTCCTATCAGCAGGCAGATGTTCACCACTTCTGGGAAAGCAGGACTCATTGCACATTATAGTTTCTTGGGAAGACAAACACTGTCACTCCAAATGTCTCAACTCTTGTTCCCCTCCTCCCCTCTCCTTTTCTTCCTCAGCTTTTATTGCTGAGTGTGGTGCCATATGGTAGAAAAAAATTCTCTGGTCAGCTTGGGTCAGCTGTGCTTGCTGCTGTGTTCCCTCCTAGCTGCCAGGGCACCCCCTGCCCTTCACTGACAGTGTGAAGGACTGAGAAGCAACAACTAAAATATCAACATATCAAATGTCACCACTATTTCCGTAATAAATCCAAACTAACACTGCACCAACTACACTGAAATAAAGCAACTCTGCCCCAGCCAAATGAGGGCAATGCATGATAGATACTTCTGTGTTACTGCTAGTGTAATAACATTATTTTTCTTTAAGTCCATGTCAGCAACATAAAAATAGTGTTAAGTGGTTGTATAATTTAATGTTCATATCTGTGGCTTGATTTGGAGCCCATCTTAACTGTGATGGCTGGATAACATTTGCTACACTGACTGCTATACTAGGACAAAAGTTGCCTTTTACGAAGAAGTTAACAGCAGTTAAGCACTGAATGACTAGAAGAAGCCATTTAGAGGATGTTTCAGAAAAGTTTTCACTTGTGTTAAAGACAGTTTGACACAGATGCTGCTAAGTTCATATAATACTGATATTTGCTCCTATACATGAGATCTTTTTTATTTAATAATTTTTATTTTATTTTAGATGCAGCTATATAAAACAATGATTTCTACACACTGCGCTCTGAAAACTGATTTTCCACACAGCTTAATGGACCCAAGTGCATTACCTTCACTACCATACCAAGTAGAATTGCTCATGAACTTGGTGGTTCTCCTATCTGGAGACCTCACTACATCCTCTATGCAATTCTGTTTTCAGTGTTGACCAGATCCTAATCATTATACTATGCAAATAAATGTACTGCCTGCACAAAGTAGCTACATAGACAGACTTTGCTGTTTGTTTGCACACTCAAGAAAATGGAAGTGCTTTGCCCACTTTTTCCATTTATGGTTAAGTGATGCGGACTAAGCACAAAATAATATCTCCTCACTTTAAACTAAATTCTTGACTTAAATTTTGCATAATTCTCGTCTTCAAGAAAGAATGTTATACTTACGTATTAAGGAAAAAAAGTCTAATTTGTAGAAGAACATTCTGGTTTTTTTTCCCATTATAAAAAAACAGAGAGTATTTTTCAATGCTAATCAGTTTATTAAACATAATCAGCTTACATGAATGTGTACCCTGTGTCTGTAGTAAAACTGGTTCAGTAATTTATTTTCATTTAACTAATCAACTGAATGTTGCTTTTGCCTGAGTTGTACATCTATAAAGCAGAAGTAGATATAGAGCAGGATGTATAACTAAGTGCATTAACTATGATGAGGCTTCCAGGCTCAAAACAGAAATCTAGATGTGATCTGAAGCCAGTTGTAGCTTTTTGTTCTTCAAATAGTTTACCATGGAACCACATCCAGAAACAAGGATGAGGTCAGCCTGGCAGTGTGGGAGATCATCTGAAGGAAATTTTACGCCAGAATTAGCATGAAATACTAGATTTTTTTAAAAAGAGAAAAGATGAATGGACATATATGCAAGAAACTCTAGCTTCAGGATGGTTTCTTTGTTGAAATATGAACGTGTACTTGCAGCAGCTTTTAGCTAGTGGACTAAAGTCCAGCTTAATTTGCAATCCCTTCTCTATTTTTTTCATGAAGTATACAACATTACATATAAATAACTTCCTTCTTAGCCCAGAGGATGAAGTAGAAAATAGAAAACAGTCAGGGAAGTGCCAAGACTTGTGTAGTTCATATTTAAATATAGTTTTATGGTTAGCAATTTCCATCTTCCCTGTGCTTCAAGATACACTGTATCTCTCCTATGCTTCATTAAAAATATTTTCCCTACTAATTTTATTCCCTAGCCTTCTAACTGTTACGTGGAAAGAAGATTTAACTCTCACTTTAAAAGGCAGAACAGATATACTTTGCAGGCAAGACAGGTCATTACATTCCCAGTAACATTAATTTTATTGCCTGTTTCAAGTGCAGCCATTTGACAAAATAATTAATGTTGCAGATTCTTAAGAAGTTCAGTTCTGCACTGGAGAGTAAACAGATTTTAGCAGGAGCAGATGAAGGCTGGGTTTAGCTGTTTTTGCTCAGTTTTTACAAATCTGATGAGGGCAGACCCAAGAGGTCTCCATAGGCTCTTCTGCTTACCCACTGTGAATACGTGCACAGCCATCCCCATCCAATGATGTAATACACAGGTGTGCTGCTTCACAGCTCTAAAAAAAACATACCTACCTGTTTCTTTTCTCTTATGGTGATATCAGTATTTTTATTTTTATCTAGATATCTTTCATGAGAGCAAGCAGGACGAGGCCAATATGAATTTGTCCAAGGGACTGTATGGAGGCTGGCCATTTTAGAGCATGCATAGTACAAGATGCCAGAAAAACAGGAGAATTAAAAAGTGAAATAGGATAATATGCCTACATCACAATGAAATGTTTTTCAGTACTTTAGTACTGAACGGTTGGTAACGTTAAGGATCAGCATTTAAAGCTGTAACACAACCCTGAGTACTAGAAGACCCCAGGCAGACAGAAGAGAACTCGTGTGCCCATACTCAGGAAGCAAAACAACATAGCAGCAGTAAGCCTGCATAAGTTCATGTGGTGGCATTTGCCAGCAAAGGTGTGCAGGCAAAAATACCAGAGCTTTAGTAAGCAAGCAAATCTGATGATGCTACATGCAAAGATAACTACTCTTCAGGAATACATACAGTATAAAAATGAATGCTGCGCTATATTCTCAATTCAAATACAGTTAGAATGTAAGGTATGCCTACTACTACCTGACATCTCAAAACATGTATATTCTGGCAAAAATCCATTAAATGCTGAGAATTATATACCATTCTCATCTATCACATCAAACTTTAAAATCACAGTTGACTAGATCTGCAGATGTAATAATGACTTGTGAAACAGTAAATAACAGCAGAGGTTTTTTTTTATGGGAATCTATTCCCATGAAGTACATGTAAGTAAGCCAGACACAAAGTTATGCCCCTAAGAAGAAGGAATGAAGGGAATGCAGTTACAGAATAGGCAATTGTGAGTTTACTCAGGCCATAATCTATCCCTAAAATCAATTTCCTCTTTTTTTGGGCTGCTGAATCATGGCCTGAACCTCTGATTGATCACCTGAGGCGAGCAATGAGTCAGCCACGGGAGCACAGGCGAAGGCAATTCATCTGTGCTGCAGGAAGGGGTGGAACCTGGCTCCACCTCTCCTAGACCCATTTAAGAGCTGACTGCCAGTGGGGAAGGATCTCTCTGGAGATCTGCTCCACTGGAGTCTATCTTGCAAGCCCAGGATAGGGTGAGTGACTTTCCTTACTCCAATATAACAATTATACTAGCCAAACTCCTGGATATACCATACCATCTGTATATCCATTGATTATACACATATACCATCTGTATATCCATCATTTATACACTCTTCTAGAGCAGAAATTGAAAAATACTCTCTACCTTTTACTTGTCAATCTTTTCTGTATTCAGGCAGATAGATCAGTCACTCCTAGATCTCCTGTCACACAGCAATCTAGAGTGGCAAATTTGTAACAACTTAGTTTTTGTTCAGATGTGAATAAGTTTTTATTCTGTTTCCACTAAATTATATAATGATTTGTTACAGAAAATAAAAAATATTACTGCAAAGCTCTTGTCATGAGCTCACTTTATACAGTACTTTTTCACAAAAGTTACAGTTGAAGCCCAAGCAATCAGGTTTTGTGTTAGTCAAGTTGATCTGTATTAAAAGAAAACAGAGAAAAGAAAGGGGTGTCTTAAGAGTGGTGGTGGTGGGGGGGGGGGAAGGAAAAGCAAACCAAAAAACACCCCTAAACTTTTGACATTTTTCTTCCTGGTTTGTAAGGCCATAAGACCAAGTGTCGCTTAGACCTATTTAATAAGAGGCATTCTTATACCACAGTCTGTTTGGCCAGTTTGATGGAGGGTTTCATACTAGCATGAAAATAAATCCTCGGGAGAAAAACTCTGCTGCTTGCATTTTACTAAGAGATGACATTTTTCTATGGTGATGTGTTATTGTTTTTCCAGGTACAAGTTTCTTCTCATTTACAGCAGTGAATGTTCTTTCCATTCCTTCTATGCAATTAGAGGTTGCAGACCTTCTCTGATATGCCTGTTTCTGCTGTAGCAACTTTATTAATATTACAGATAATTCTGAGATAAGAAAATTCATAGAGGCAAAAAAAGGCAACTGAAATAAATTTTGGAGGTTCTCCTAATTTATCCACTTATTTATTTATTTCCTTAATCACCTCCTTCTCTGTAAATGGAACTGAAGTCTTTATACTCCTGGAAAAATTCAGTGTTTGTATTTCCTCTCTAGATGTCCTAGGGTTGTCATCCTCTAGCAAGCTTTTGCACACCTGGAGGTTAATAGTTGAGATAGCTTTCTATGTACCTTCCTGCAGAAATTTCTAAATAATTCAAGCAACACTTCCTGTGAGCCTCTCAGGGAAGTCCATGAGCTAACCATGCTGCATGTTTTGGACTTGAGCAGCAAATCCCTGAAGCAAATGGAACCGAGCACAGAAATTGCTTTTATCTTTTGTTCCAATTTGGAGTTCAGCTTTTCAGCACATGATGATCAGTGCCAGTAACTTGGTGACTCGACAAAAATATCCCGTGGAAGCAAATCTAAGCAAAGATCAGATGCCAGTTTAATTCTTTATTTTTTCTGCATTGTGCTTTTGTTTTAATCTGGTGGACGCTTCTATGTTTGATTCAGAAAATAAAGTCAATACTAGATCCTAAAAATTTTCTTTTGACATAACTTTTAACATACTTTAAATAAATCTTTCTGTTTATCTAACAAGTTGGAATCATAACTCACTAATCCAGCTGCCTGATACTGTAAAGCTTACCATTTTGTAAAGGGTTACAGCAACCATGCAGTGTTTCTTCATTTATTGTCAGTCTCATTCATCCTCTGAGTACCTAACATACCTCATAGTTAGATCCTCTTTGAAGTGAGAGATGTCTGCTCTCCCCTCCTCTTAATTATCAATTTGTGATGCTGGAAGAATCTGATGTTCAATCCTCTTGATTTTTCTCAGTCAAACCTGATGTGTTATGAGGCTGTTTGGGGTATATGCAGAAGATGTCTCAGTGAAGTTTGGAGGATTTAGAAAGTGATAATAGAAGATAAAGAAACATCACAGTAATTATTTTTGTAGCATCCATTTGAGGGACTGTTTTTTTGCTACACTACTTCACACATATGAGGACAGTGAGGTCTTTTGAGTAGTCCAATTTCCTCAAATTTAATATAATGCCTTAAACAGATGAAATTAGTTTCTGGCCTACTCTTCTGCTTTTTTTTTTTTTTTTGATACACACATTAGTAAAGAATTCAAGGAGTTCTTCTGTGATTTTTTTTTTTGATTGTGACACTGTATACAAGAATGGACCCCAGATAGCGAGTCATGTGTCAGAGATACCTACTGTGTCCTTCACTCTGAGCAACCTTCTGGCAGAATTGTGACAGCCTTTTCAATCTTTACAATTGTCTATTTATAAAAGGCAAGAGAATCCTCAGACCCTTGGTCTAGTAACTATGCTTGGACAAAGCTCTGAATAGACTGAACCACCTCTGAGAAATTACAGTAATAGGATATCTGGGTGTACCTGTTGTTCTTTTTCAGTTTCATAAGGTGAAAGTAACTTTTTAATGTACTCTTTTGCATGGATTTTTCAAAACCTATTTGTGCCTCCTGACACTACTCCAATGAGAATGAGTGTCAAGAACTTCATTTCGTTCTGCTAGGGAGTGTATTGGGTGAACAGTTAATGTCAAGTATCTGTAATCTGGAGGTCTAACGCCCTGAAGTGTTTTGTACATAACTGGTATTCCTAAAGTGACAGGCGACTGCTTATCAATGACTGCTTTTCTAACCATCCTGATATCAGCATAGCACCCATGCACTTGTAATGAGTGAGTATGAGCTTGTCAAAACTGATTTGTCTTCAAGAATAATCTGACTTGCATACAGCATTCTATTTTCACAACACTCCATTTTACAAGCTACAGTTTATATTAACCTATTAGCAGGAATGCCCCCATCTTAAGTAAGCCAGATTGTTCAAATGCTGTTGTGAAAAATACCTATTTCCTGTGATTCAATCACTAACACATCACAAGAAAAAAAGTCACGAGCATCCTAGATAAGATAATATTGTGAACGGATCTAATTCACTGCAATTTTAACGGCCCTTCATTTGTCATTTCTCTTACTGCAACGCCTGTAGTAAGGCAACATATCACATTTTTTTGGGAGACCAGCAAAAGGTTGACAAAGTTAACAAAGTGCCAGGCACAGACATGCGGAAATGTGTTTTTAAAATGGAAAAGTAAAGAAAAAGGAAAAGAAGTAAGAGATAAACAACTCTTCCCTCTGTCTTTATACTGTAAGTGGTATGAGAATAAGGTATCCACTCTGAAAAAAGAGTACTAGGCACACAGCAGCAAGCTGCCTCTCCAGTCTCTCTCAGCATGTGCATGTGACTGCATCTCCAAGTGGCTGACAGCATTTCAGTGTGTAGGAGCAAAGTTTAGGAGGAATAAAACAAAGAAGATTCAGGAATACTAAGGGTGCCTGACACCATGCAGCATTTCATTGGCAATGACAGAGCTTTATTTGAGAGGACTGTGACTGCTTGGCAGCTGAATCAGGTGAGATGTCATAGGGTCTGAAGAACTGCACATCTTTTGTCTTAATTTTGCAGCAGCACTGGGCAGCAAGCATGTTGTGGTGACCCTATGCATTTCCTGGATCGTGTCTCCTGACTGTTTGCATTCAACTTTCTGAGCTCTCTGGATGAGCAGAGCTGCTGCAGGTTTTTAAAAAACCAGATTTCAATCTACTGGCCCTTTTGTGTGACACCAAGTCTTATCCTTTGCCAGCATCTGCTTTATTGGTGCTGTAACTGTCTTATTGGAGAAAAGCTCATATACACAGGCAACACTGCTCTCACTCAAAAATGAATTAAATATGCTTTGGTATGCACTTTTGTGCATCCTGAGATCTTTTAATTCTGCTATTCCTTGTAATCCATCTTTGCTAAGTGTGGGCTAGGCCATAAATATGTTGAGTCAGAACTTGATGTTGTGTGACTAGTGAGGTACAGTGTAGAACAGGAAATGATAATTGGACTTTTATTGGACTGGCTACAATTTCTAAACACTTTGGAAATTTAAAAAAAAAAATCAACCTGAAAAAGAGTCCTTAAAGAGCCTAGCTTTCAGAATCAGGAGAATTTATGGACTATTAAAAGTAATAAAAAGGTACTTTCAGTCAAAAGTGAAGTCTAAGCTATAGAACATGATCTTATTCAATGAATATCAGGGCTTTTAACCTTGCTGGCTTTTCCCAGCATCCCTGGGGTGACATTAGGCTACATACTTTTATGAAGAATATTAAAAATATGAGGAAAAGCAAGAGCAATGGTCACTGAAACTGATCCAACTCCATGGCAAGAAATAAAGGCCTTTTTGATTTACTGCTCACCAAGGTTGCATTCAGACTTGTCTCTTTTCAAGGAAATAAGCTCTGAGAGACAGTGAATGGAAAATCAATTCACCTTACCAGCAGTTGACTACGGT
This sequence comes from Meleagris gallopavo, assembly GCF_905368555.1. Lineage (NCBI taxonomy): Eukaryota > Metazoa > Chordata > Aves > Galliformes > Phasianidae > Meleagris > Meleagris gallopavo. The sequence goes on from NC_139435.1 coordinate 36,803,468, forward strand.
GATTGAATTTATATTTACATTCCTGTATCTTTCTTACACAAGATGGATAAATAATGTTAGTACACAGTATTTGCACCTGTGCTGGTAGAGGGGAGGGCCTCGAGGACCAGAGGAAATGGCCTCGCCTCTGCGTTTCATACAGTTCAACAGCTGCTCTGAGGAGCCCTTTTTTGGTTAAAAGAATGCCCGTGGGGGGCGGAGGGGAGGGGTGAATACTGCTTTCCAGTTAATGCACTTGTATCCCCATGCTACTGCCTAAAGGCAGTGGACATGGTCAGCCAGACCTTCCCCAGGTTCACAGTGCCATGGAGGCTCAGCTTAAACCTAGGCTGAAGTCACCACAGGTGATGGCAGAACTAACGACATGGTGCTGCCCTGCTGAAAAACCCGACGGCCCCCTGAGGACACAGCTAGCATTTGCCTTGTGTCAATGGCAAAATTTCTGCTGAAGCTTCTGCTTTCACTGCTCTGGCACTCTGAGACTTTCTGACAAGACGTACAGCCAAATGACCCATCTGACTGACAGGACTCTGACACACACAGAACTTGCATGTTTCACTTCACACTGGCTTTGACTTCCTCTCAAGACAATCTCCAGCTCTGCTTACCCTCACCATGGTCGTCAGAAAGGAAACTGCAGTTTCTCTCATTTTCCTAGTGAGTTTTCATACTCTTTTAATCTGCTGTCAATCCAGCAGAGAGAATTCTGCTGGATTCCTGATTTTCACATGCTTAGATCTTCATGGCTAGCATACTCATTTATGCCTGGATGTCCAATTCCTGCCTCCCTGTTTCACTCCCCATCACCTACTTCTCTTTTTTAGTACAGGTAATAAGAAGTTTCCTGCATTCACTGAAGGACTTTGATTCTTTCATTTTTGACTTCTTTGTTGTTCTTTTGATTTCCCCAGCATTTAATGTTAATTAAATTATTTAAATGTACTGTTAATTAAATGTACCCCAGCATCTAATGTTACAGTACACAATTTTAGAATAACTTTTCCCTCCCAGGAAAGGTTGACTCTATTGTTTCCATGTGTATTTGAAGATCCTGTACTAACAGCTGTCCGGAGTCTTAAAAACCTTACAAATACAGCCACTTAGGAGGAAAACAGACTTCCAGAAGTAACTTCTTTTTTTGCAAAGCCTGAGCAAAATTCCAGCAGAGATAAAGGAGTCAGTACCCTTGCACACCTCAGTTTCACCCCTTTTCCTAGAGCTCTTTGCACGGCCGGCATTTGTGTGGGCACTTCATATTTTTTTCTAGAATTTATCTCCTGACCACATGTTGCTAAATTCCTTAAGAATAATGGTGGAACAAGCCTACCTTTTTCTCCCATCATACTAGACAGGCAAAAAACAAAGACTCATGTAATATCAGCAATCATTTTGATACTAATTTTTCAATCTATTCAGAGAGCATTACTGGTCAATGAAAAGAAGTGTTGCTCAGAAAAATACCTGAAATATGTTTACCTATATCTTCTTTAAAATCTACATTACAATTCCTTTCACTATCTGACCTTTTAGTTAGTGTAGTATGGCAGCTCCAAACATCTATAAATTTTTTGTTTTCTCACATGCTAATTGAGAAGTGTTATTTTAAAAATAACAATAATCATGGGACATGAAAAGAGATATTTCCTTCCAAGTAGCTGACTAGATGCAATACTTCAAAATGCAAATTACCTAATAGATAAGTCAAAATTTTGTGTCAAAGCATGAGTATGAAACATCTTCAACCACTTTCTAGTGAGACAGTAGAGTTTTTCAAAAGGGAGAGAAGACAGAGTCCAGTTTGTTAGCCTGAAAAATACATGACTGTATTGATCCTTGTCTCTACCACATTGTTCTTACTGTATCCTGCAACTTAAAGAATCTTAAGCATTTTACAGCAATTAGATACTTCCATACATTAGGAGAATATTGTCTGATTGCTTGCTTTAAAGTTGATAGAGACCAAATAACTCTTTCACAACATGCCAATAGTTTATGACACAGTTTAAAGTGGGAGCAAATATTTCTGGAATTTTCTGGTGTGACTGTATTCAGTGGAAGTTATAGCAGATATTTAATTATGTATCGGTAACTTGTCTAAAAATCTACTGTAGAAAGAAGAAAAATGAAAAAATTCTGTCAAAGCGTATTTTCTCTTAAATATCTGACATTATATTTGTTGAATGCATTGTACCAAATACTTGAAAATGATTCAGCTAAATGTCTTGAAAAACAAAGCTGATAACAACAACAAAAAACAAATTTCCCCACTGCTGAATTTTCTAAAAGTCTGAATTCAGTTTTAAGGTTTAAAGTTGATATGGGACTGGCTATAAAAGATTCACTGAAACTGTGAGTGCTTCATGAGTCTTGGGTTAATAACCTGTCTGGTATTTTAAGAATTTGAGAGAATTAAGGTTTAAAGATGAAATACATAGAACCAATGTCATTCCTACCTTACTGCAAAAATGGAAATATTTCCCTTCATTAAATTGGACATTAACATGACTGAGTTGAGGCTTTGCTTAGATTAAAAAGTCAATCTGTGTTGATCACAATCTTAATTTTAAGAAGATAGCAAGGATAAATTAAAATCTAGTAGCATGCCTTTTGTACTATAATAAATTAATGTAGTCATTTCAAAAAAAATCTACATGTCTGATTTCATGTTTGAGGACAGGGGACATGCAGGATTAGGAGAAAGAGCAGAGTGTGTGCTATGGAGTATGTGTGAGTGGAGTAGAGTCCTCAGAAAGCTCTCTGAAACAAAGCTTACCTGTTCCTTCTTATACGTTAGACTATCTTGTTTTTAAATCAGCTTTTTCACTACAAGTGAGTATTTATGGCCATCAGCTGTGCATTATCTTCTCCTTACTACTTGTTCTACAGCAATTACTCTGTGTTTTGAATCTTGAGGTATGTTGTTTGAACATTTGACATTTTGTGCAGACTAATTTCTAGTCTTATCTGTCCCTCCCGTTCCTGCTTACTAGCCATCAGAGTTCTTATTGGTAGGGGAGAATTGCAGAGAAATGTTGTTATCTCTGTTCAAAAATTGGGAAAGAAGCAGACATATTTACCTGCTGCCTGATTTGTTTCAGTGTATGATTGAGAAGAAAACCCCACTTCTTGTAGGCACCAAGGAATCGTCAAAGAGTCTCATTAGAACAGATTCCTTTCACAGTGCTTAGATGCCGATGCTGTTTATGATCTGTTCTTGGATAGGACTTGATCTTGAAATCTCTAACTATATATCTAACTTTTCTTTGCAAATAAGTCTGGCAAAAGATGAAAATGTAAGCATGAACTGCAAAGATGAGCACTATAAATTATAAGCTGTTGTGTTGTTATGTATTAGCTGAAGTGTGTCTTGATTTACCTCTACATCTACATACTAAGTCATATGTGAATGCACTTTATAGTGCCTGGAATTTTTCTAATGCAGTATCGGCTCATTTCACTCCACAGATACAATCTGGTCTCCTCTGAAGAAGAGAAGTTAGGCCTTGAAAAGACTATGAATTCTGTAGAGAATTGGGAATGGAGATTTTTTAATTTTTAATTTCTCTTCTTGTAGCACCCTTCTTCCTATAATATGGAATCATCATGAGTTGCCTTGGAAACGTACTGATATTGAGCAGCAAGCTTTCTGATGCAGGCATTTTGTGCAGCACACATCAGTTGCATGCAATGATGATGCAATATTAATTATCAATAACGGTTGAAAGTTTTCTCCCTTAGAGAAAAAAACTGCTGGTTGACATAGCTTCTTGAGAATAGGATGTTAAAACTGTTTCCATTCTAATTTGCTGTTCTTCATATACTACAGAAATCTACATCATATAGTGAAGCACAAATCAAATTTCTACAGATTTCTGGATTAGCTTCATGAATTAAAAGGAGCTTTGCACTAATAAAATTATCACTTGTAAAATTTTTACTTTTCTCTACTAAATGCATTTCAGCCTAAAATACATGCAGTACAAGTAATAATCCTGTGGAAGTAACATGGTAAATGACTGTGATACAGAGAAAACCTCTATTTTACATAATTATTCCACATTTGACATGAAATATTGTCACTTCACTTATAAACCATCTCTATTTTGATCTTCCTCTCAATTGTAGGAGTTCCATTAAAAAAAAAAAAAAACAAAAAAACCTCTTAGATAATCTTGATGATAATCTTCTGTTCCTTGTTTTTATGTCCTTTCTGCCTTTTCACTGTGTGACTTGTATCAGTGCACTCAAACATACACTCTTTCAGCTTGTACAGACTTAATCATACAACTATATCAAAAGCCAGATGGAAAGAAACCAACATACTGGATGTCTTGATTGCTAATGTATGAAGCAGATCTACTATTTAAGATGAAATGTGAATCCCATTTATCTGGGGATATACCAGAAATCTTGGAGTTTAAGAAGCATCTGGTCCTCATCTTAAGGCGTAGTATCTAACACCGTGTAACAAACCAAATGTAGTACCAATGGTTTTTATAGGAGATCAGTTTATCATTTTATGAAAAATGAGGTATTGATATATTGATATATTTTAACTCTAACATGTTCCACACAGCTCAGTCCTTATGGACAGATTTACATCAGATTTAGTCTCAGAATATGTCTGAATAGCTGTTACTTCTTATTAAGAAATAACACTCAATTTCCCTTTCCCTAAAGGAAAAAAAGAAAAAGGGAAAAAATGAAATAGCACCTCTAGATCTTTAGATATAATTATCCTCTTTAAAAGCTGGAATACTATGTGCTACAGCATCTAATACAGCACAGATTGTGTGTGCATTTCTTGCACATGTATCGACCACAAATCTATTGCAAAAGCTCATCTGGCAAAATAATAAGATCAATGAATATATTCATTTTCTAAAACATAATATTGAAAATATAAATCACAATCAGTGAGAGATATCCTTATTGTATGGCAAAACTGTCTTAAAATACCATCAGTCCACCACCAATCTTTGGGAGAAAGAAAACAGTTTTATGTTCACTTAAGGTGATGCTATTCTTTTTATACGAAAAAGGCTAGTAACCTAAATTCTGAGAAATAGCAAATTATGGAATTGGCAGATAATTTCCTTTCTGTAATAAGATATATTTCAGTCTCTAGGTAGTAATTGTACCGTACTTCACAAAGTGCCTCTCCTTCCATTGCACATACATACAGCATTGAAATTAATGGAGGTACTTTAAATATAGACATACTAGGGATCTGAAGTTTGAGTACTGAGAGAACTTAAAATTTCTGTGCCAAGGCATGGTGGACAAAAATGCTACCTTGACCCACTATATCTTTCAAATCTTAATTCTGATTTGTTTTATGCTTAAAAATTACTGATTTTTAAATGTAATAGTAACACCTACTAAGCTTAATCTTAAAATATTACTATTAAAACATATGTGTTCTCCAAAATCTTCTGGTGAATTTGTGAGTAAGAAATTCTCACTAGCAGATTTTCTATAACACCTAGTCAGAGTTAGACGTGATTGTAATGCATTCTCTGTTTCAATGAAACATGGTCTTGTAGATCCTATTTACCATTATTCCCTGGAAATCTTCAGCACACATTTGATCCCTTCCTGTGTGATAGCATCTTGCTCCAGCGTGATCAGCCATGTACTTGAAAAGTACCATTTCCATTTTTGCAGTCTTGGAATTTCAGATGTATCCACAGTTTCAGTCTTCTATCAAACTGTGAGAAGGGACTTATGCCAACTGCTTCATATTTAGCAGTTTAATTTCATATTATGCTGGAAAATATTCAATTCAAAGTGCTTCATATTTTAGTTTTTCAAAGATTTTCATATAAGAGTTTTTATAATACCATTACTCTCCTTAAGAAGAAAAACACAGAACTTTAATATTACAGGACACCTTTCTTGAGAAGGATCATGGCAACTGGTGCCTCTGCACTACTGAACTGTCAGTAAAAGGCTGACGTTTACTTCCCAATTAATCCCCTTGGATCTTTCCCATGCCAATGGGCTGAGCATCATTTTGTCCTTTCAGGAATCCAGCCAATTGCACTGGCTACCTGAGTACAGAGAGATTTAGCAGTTTTAGGTTTTCGGGAGCATTTTATTTGTAACTGTGAGGAGATGACTGATTAGTATTTTCCCTACAGACTTGAAATCTGTGGAGGCTTAGCATAAGGACAGCAAGGGTACAGAGCCCAGCTTAAACAAAGATTCCTAGCAGTAGTTTTATCTTTGGCTATGCAAATTTTGAGTTTGACTCAAGTCAGCCAGAATTTAACTAAAGCCCTCTCTTTGTAATCTCAGAAGAAACCTCTCTGTGTCGGTCAAGACAGCTAATAATTTTTTTTTATTATTTTTTTATTTTTAGAATTTCCATAAATTGATTTAAATTCTTATCTGCACGGCATGTGGCACCAATCCTGTGCAAAGCAAAAAGTAACACTGTAGAAGAGCTGTCTGCTTGGACCAAACTTTGCTACCAGAAACTAGCAATGCAGAACGAAAAACCTTGGAAAAGCAAACAACTAGGTTACTGTGAATTGAATATTATATCTAGGTCAGTCACTAGGGACAAATTTCCCTTTCAAGTTAGTTCATTGCATGGAATAAGTCACCACAGATGAGATCTGTGGGTCATACAAAATTCAAGACAAGTGGAAAACTGCTTAGATTGAGAGCAGTACTTGAAGTAACAAGATAATTGCGTTCAGCAGAAAGGGAAGATATGGACAAACAGAAAGATGTAACTTTGTGGAGTGTTTTAATTTCTTTCTCATGACTCAGTCAGCTGCTTCCTGCTGCAGGGAGCCAAGAGAAATGTCCTCGTGTCAGAGGATGTAATGACACAAACAGGACTTTGTCCTATGAGCTGAACCATAACCAAAATTTCTATTTTGTTTCTGTAAAATAACATCAATCACTTAGGAAGACTAAAGTGCTTGTCTACAAGGAAAGGAATCTGCAAGAAAGTAAGAGAAAGGTTTTTTTGTTTGTTTGTTTGTTTTTTACTAGATAGTCTCTGAAGAACCATTCCCAAGCCATTCTGCAATTCTATGATTCTATGACAATTGCCAGTAAGCTTTCTGAGCACACGACTGTATATACATATGTGTGCAGATACACTCATGTCTCCCTGAAATTACTCCTGTTCCTAAATTAATTGAAGTATCTTGAGGGACAGGTCAGGGCATAGCAGTAGCAGGAGATGTAGGCAAGATGATTTTTGCAACATACTAGTATTTCAGAAACTGTCTGCATTATCATGCTAGCAAGGAGCGTGAACAGGTATATGCACACAGAGTACAACAAGCAAATATACATACAAGAAATCACCCATTAGTGCACAGTTCTTATATGGGATCAAATTGATTTTATAATATAACTTCCAGGGGGAAAGTTAAACTTCATTGTTCCAGTTTTTGGGGAACAAGTTAACTCTTATTGAAAGCTACCTCTTTCTTGCCTCAGACTATTGGAGCATATTCTCACCTCTATCATACATTGTTTTTATTATTATTATTATTATTATTACTTTACTTTTTGCTTAGCATTTAAATTCATTCTGCTTCTGTGATCCCCCTTCTTTTCAAGTAATTTTCATATTCATAGAGAGCAGGGAGTAGAGGTGAATTCCTTTCTGAAGGTCCCTGTCTTTCCCTTAATAGAATTGAAAATTGATCTCTAAATGCCTGCGTTAACTGGTATAATCTGCCTGAGATGGTACTTCACCTTGTCTGAAATGGCTGCATCCAATATCATACTTGATTCTTATGTGCAAGAACTGTTCTGCAGAACTGCTCATGAAAGAACTATTAATTGGTTTCTACACATCCTCACAAAGAAAAGTGCACTCACAGAGCTGTCAGAAATGAATTGTCTTGAAAGTTTCCAAGGGTTCAGAAGGGCCACACAGGACAAGTCACAAACAAATCTGATAGGTAGCCCTATAAAAACTGACACAGTTTTGTTTCTCACAATATCCATTCACTCAAGTGTTTCCCATATCAGTTCTACCAATGCAGGATATAAATGCCTAACATTGTGCTCAGATGTATTTTCAAAATTGTAATCCAGAAATGATCTATATTTAAATGAAGATCATTATTTCCTTGAGAGTATCAATGGTACAATTACTTAGAAGTTTTTAATTCTCAGGATGTGTAACTGCCTTCATAGCCACAACATGTATACAGTTTTCACATCTAACGTTAGGAAAAGAAGAAGGAATGATGGAGTATTTTAATTCATAGTTACTCTAGTTATGTGCTTACCTCTAAGGTCATGTTCCCACTGAGGATTTGAAGGTATAATTACTTATGTAAAGCAAGAGCAGTGAAATCTGTGCATGTACACATATATCAATGAGTGATTATCCGCAAGATGATTTATGCTGATTTAGTTCTACCAGTAATTCCTCCTAGGAGGACAAATCGTAACTAGGAATCTTCCATCCATTTTTTATGCCTGCTTTTAAGTGTAGATGTCTTCACTAAATATTATTGGCTCTTCGTGCAATTTATCTTATGAAGGATGGCATTTTTAGAGAAGCATATTAACCGAAATCTATTCCTTCTCTTCTAGCTGCATTCCTTTTAGAAGCCATACAGTTTTCCATCAGTAGATGGCCATGTAGCATTACGACTATTTTCTCCTTCAGTTTTCTTGAATTCAGTGTTAGAAAGAAAAAAATGTAGCTGGCCCAGTGCAATCTTTTTAAGTTGTGAATTATCAGAGGCAATGGAGTTCTGTCTTTGGAGGTTACGCACACTATAGAGATTGCAAAAGTCTTTGCAAATGAGCTTCAGATGAAAATGGGTGAGGAAAACTACAAATCTTTCCTCAAGAGTAGTTACTTCCTACCTCTCCAACAATAGGCCTCTACATAAACTTTCTTTTGATTAAAATTACTGCTCCGTATCAAAGCATAAAAAAAGTGAGATCCTGAAAAATGCAAGGACTAAAACATTTTTAGTATTTCCATCACAAGATCAGTCTTCTAAAGATTTGTCAGGTGAGATTTTGCTAACTGCATTCAGAAGATATTCAGTAGAACTACAATGCTTCATAATGATAAGGCTACAGCCCAATTCTCATAACAAAAGTATGGTTGGGCATCAGTGCAAGAAGATCACTAGACACACTGGGATCCTAGGTGGAGTTTACAAGAAATCCATCTAATAAGAATGAAAACAAAGATTGTCTTTAGTCTGAATTATTCTTGCAGACAGACTTTAGAACAGATAAAAGATCTAGTTGACAACATATTTAGCCAAGATTTGGGAAGCCTGATCTCAGATCTTCGATATCAGCCGACCACAGTTTCCATATTTGGCACAGAAAAAAACAGCAGAGACAAATCTAAGAAAGTTTTTTTGATGGAAAGTTCTTGTTTCTGCTGTCTTCTTTATGAAAATAGTTTTGTTTAAATAAAGTTTAATGGTTAGTTCTGTATTTAAGTTCTATTACCAACTGTAAACAATACCATAAGCAATCCCAATTCTGTACAGGAATACACATTCCTGTATAACTAAAAGTTAGGTCTCAATTCAGATATTTTTTCTCTATTAAGAATGTAACAATATGTTCTCTTCTAAAAGTTAAGCAAGGAGTCATGCTGTCATACACAAAGAAAAAAAAATACTTTTATTTGTTTAGAGATTGCTTTTTTACATTTTATAATATAAATTTCATTCTAGTATAATCAGTACTCCTACCATGGTTTATCAGGCAAAATACACTGCGCAGAAGGAAGTGCAGCACTATGAGCTCTGCCTTCTCCTCTTGCCTCTGTCTGTGCAGACAGTCCAGGAGAGCCCTCATGGCACACAGTGTCACCATGCCCCTTTGAAAGGAGTCGTGACCTCACTGATCCTCAGGCTGAGCTTCAAAGATGGTGGTCTCTTACACAGAAGACCAGCTGCCAGGGTGGCCCCAGGGCTATTTTCAGCTGATTGTGTATTCATAGCTGTAAAGTGTGTTACCAGGAAAATTCTTAACTCCTATAGGCAGAAATTTAAGTAATCAAAGAAGATAGAATCCTTAGAGTTGGAATGGACCTCTGAGGGCAATCTAGTCCTAATCCCCTGCAATGAACCAAGGGCATCCACAGCTTGATCTGATTATCCAGAGCCTGATTCAGCATCGCCTTGAAAGTCTGCATAGATGGGACATCAGCCACATCACTGGGCAACCTGTCCCAGTGCCTCTTCTTTTGCTTGTATCCAGCATAAATCTACCTTCTTTAAGCCTGAAGCCATGTTCTATCACCACAGATCCTGCTTAAGAGTCTGACTCCACTTCTTTCCTGTAGTTCTGTTTCTGATACTGAAAGGCCACTCTCAGGTCACCTTGAAGCCTTCTCTTCTCCAGGCTCAACAGCCCCAGCTCTCTCAGCTTGTCCTCTTAGGAGAGGTGTTCCATTCCTTGAATAATTTCTGTGTCACTCCTCTGGATGCACTCCAACAGGTCCATGTCTCTCCTGTACTGAGGGCTACACATCTGGATGCAGTACTCCATGTGAGGTCTCACTAGAGCAGGGTCACCTCCTTTGACCAGCTGGACAGCTTCTTTTTGATACGATCCAGGATACTGTTGGCATTCTAGGCTGTGAGGGCACATTGCTGGTTCATGTCCAGTTTGCCATCCACCAGTTCCCCCAGGTACTTTTCAGCAGGGCTACACTCAACCTTTTCAGACCCCAGCTTGTATTGGTAATGGGGGTTGTCTTGACCCAGGCGCAACACCTCACACTTGGATTTGCTGAACTTCATGAAGTTCATCTCGGCCCAATGTTAGTATCTGTAGCTTTATACTAGTAACAAAAATCTGCATGAGATTTATTTCAGGAAGCAAAGTAGGACTTTGAAGATTCCCCTCAGCTGATATTTCCCACTGCTTTCAATGTAGCCACGTAGACCACATAAAGCTGTGGCATAGCATGCATTTTGTTTACAAAGAGACTTCTTCAGAGTGTACTGAAATCACATCATCACACATAGGTCTGCCTTCAATTTAACATCTGGATTTTCAGCTGCCAAATGGAGACGGCTGAATACCCACAGCAGACATTTATGTTGTGTTTTTTTTTTTTTTTTATTTTCACAGAAAAACAAATAAAGAAGGCATTAGTAGACTTTATAAGTTTTGCTGAGTTACTCCAAACTGCCACTAACATGTGTAACTTCCATTACAGATCTCTTTGGCAAGTTAGCCCTGTTTCTCACTCGGCTTTGACAGCCCTGGCTCTCCCTGCAGGCATTAAGGAACTCCACAAGAGCAGGGACCTCACCTGCATGTTTCCTCTGCCATGACCCTTTCACCTTTGCAGGATCTGCTGGAAACAAGCTCAAAGTTTCTTGAAAGGGAAAAAAAAAAAAAAAAAAACTAGCCCAAGTTACATTGAATAGATGCAGGGAAGTACACTGAAAGATCCTCTAACAAGAACTTTAGTACTGTGTTTGTGATCAACATTCAGATTGTACTGAAATAGGCATTAGCACACAAATGTGTAACAAGAAGTAGTGTACAGAAAATCCTTAAACTGTTGAGTAAAAATATTAAATCTTTTTTCTTAAATAATCTAAACTTCAGGTAAGATTTAACTGCAGAAACCCAAACCGCTTGATGGGTTTTAGCCAACTGCTGTCAGCATAGGGTCATATCAGTTGCAAGAAGGTGGTGAAAAACCATGCACAGTGCACAGTAACCATACATTTCAGAAAACAAACCAACTTGTCAGCCCTCTCCCAACTCACTAGTCATAAGTCATGTTCCTGTCTAGGATTTACCCCTATGTTGCTCAGTGAGGATATGTTTTACCCTCCTCCTAAAGACTTCCCTAAGCTGTGTTTCTCTGAGAGATGTCACATGCATCAGTAGCAACAAACGGAGCATATTTCTGTTGATCAGGCAATAACACCAGTTCCTTATGAGATTTTCAAATCACAGGAAGCCTGGCTGAGCATAAGCTGTAGCTGTTTCATGCCTTTATGGCCCACAGTAGAAGAGGTCTGGTGAAGGAAACCTTATGATGTATCACACTATTCCATAAGGTCTTTTTTTGGATGTTTGGTGATTAAAGTAGGCTTGTTTCAATAGGAACTTTCTTTCTCTCTCATCTCATTTCTATTACTAGTGCAGCAGGGATGTCCAAACAAATGAGAAGCAGCTGAGGGAATTGAAATTATTTAGTTTGGAGAAAAGGAGGCTCAGGGGAGATCTTGCCACTCTCCATGACTACCAGAAGGGAGGTTGCATCAAGGTCGTGATCAGCCTCTTCTCCCAGGTGTCAGTGATTGGACAAGGGGAAATAGCTTTAAGTCATGCCAGGGCAAGTTCAGGTTGAATATTAGAAAAATTCTTTCTCTGAAAGAGTGATAAGGCATTGGAACAGGCTGCTCGGGGAGGTAGTAGAGTCACTGTCCCTGGAGACGGTCAATAAACTTGTAGATGTGGCACTAAGGGACACGGTGAGGATAAGCTGGTGGCTGGACTGGTGGTCTTTTCCAACCTTAGTGATCCTATAAAATTTAGATGGCAGAACGTAGCAGGAGAGGACACAAGAAGTGAAAGTATTAGTGATGTAAAAGTTTATTTCCACCCTGTCAATGAAAATTTATGGTTGCTGCTTGAGTCCAGAAAATTCATCAACCACTTGAACTTGCTACCTTCCATTTAAATGCAGAGACAGCAATATCGTAGCTGTTTGTAATTTTACTCTGTTGGGTGCCAGTGAACTGCCATTCAATCTTAGCTCTGACAGGTGCAATCTAACTGCTTCAAAAGTGATTGTGTTCACAATTGTAACAAGTGCTCTGACCACATCAAAGCCAGGATTTTGATTGCAAGATGGTGACTGAGGCTCTTGAGGTTTTCCTCAGGGGATCGTTTATACGGGATGATAGGAAAGATGATATTCAGTCTGGTTTTTGCACTCCCCAACGGAATATGGTGCAGATTTTTCTTACCCAAGACAGACATAAAAGCTTTCACAGCTCAAGCCCACAGGGTGGGAAATGTGGCTATGAACTGTGCCATAAACCTGCACACAAACTTCTTTGTCTCAACAAACACAGTTTCTTGCAAGATCAGGAAATTAGAAGAACAATAACTGGGAAATAGTTTGACCTCTCTCCTTTCTGAAGACTACTCATAACCTTTCATTACCGAACTATTTCTTCTGGCTCAGTGCCTCTTGCAAAAAAACTTGCTCATTTCCTCCAAGTAAAGACAGTCATTAGGGGTAAGTTTCATACATCATCCTATTCATTCCAATCTGCATTGTACATGCTACATATATGCTGCAACTTCATGTGAGTTGTCAGTTGCAGGCTCAGATAGTATTTGGGTGAATTTTTGGTGTGAATGGTCTGAAGCTGAACTTACAGAGGATTTCAGGGCATTTCAGCTCTCATTTTTCTATTCTTGAGAAAGTAACAATTAAAAAATAAAAGGATTTTTATGCATTTGTTAATTTAAATCCCCTTAGCTGTCAGTAGGACATCAGGGCCTACATTCACATTAGAAAATTTTCCCTAACCTCATTTTTGTTTGTCATACTTCCTACTTTCAACTGCATTTACAAGCTATTATCATCTGTTACATAAATTCATTTTAATTACCATCAGCTTCTCCAAAGTAGGCAGCTACAATTGCACTCATTGAACGTTTCTATTTCACAGTTGCAATCTGCCCTTCAATCACTTCTCCCCTATTATCTCAGTAGGTGCCTTCATACTCCTTAGCTGTCAATCACATTTCAATATTTCTGAAATACAGAAACAAAAAATCCCAAGTGGTCTGAACCAATAGATTAAATTTTTTTGGTGGTACCTCAGAAGTAAGAATTTTCCACATGGAGATATACGTAATCTAAGAATAGGAAAACAGTAGCAGCTAGCAAATCCTTTTTTTTTTTCTTTGATTTCCTTACTTCATCTTCAACATCTCTTTTATATTTCTGCTTTTCAATTTCTACAATACAAGGGAGAATAGTCAATTAATACGTCATAAAAGACAATAATTGCGAAGTATTTTGAAGGTAGTTAAGTATTGCTACACACTGTGCCACATCCATTATTCTATTACAAAACCTCATCCCTCTTTTTCCAATTTTTCTTCTTCAGTGAGAAAGACTTTCTGTATTTTGGATGAAGAGAGTAGATTTACAAAAAGTAGTGTTCTAAGCAACATCATGCAAAGCTATCATGATTTTTTCCACTCCCCCCATTTATACACTTATTCTCTAGATGCTATTTTTGGCATATCCAATAAAACTTGTAATTTCTGGAATGTACATTTTGTTTTACAGTTGTAGCGCTGGATGGGGGAAGTAGGGCTGATGACCTACCAGCTCTGTGGCTGATTATTTCAGTCAGTAAAACTCCAACATCTGTTTTAGTAATAAAAAGTCAGCAACAACAATATAAATCATTTCCACCTTCATCTCTCTAGTGCTCAAAAATGTTGATCACCTATACTTCTGATTCTCACTCAGAAATAGATAGGAGTGTCTGAATTGATGCTGTTAAATAAGATGAATAGCTGCAATTGTCCAAAGACCAACAGGGTGATGAACAAAGAAGGGTCCCTTGTCTTTCTGCTCCTCTCACACAGTCAGACTGTACCAAGTGGAGTTTATGGAATCACTGGGTATAACTCAGTAGAAAAAAAAAAAAAAAAAACTGCTTTCAGTTTAACATGACAATGTGTTAATGGTCTGGTAGTGATATCTGAAGTGTACCACATATGGAAATTCTAATCTTCAGCTGGAATGCTTGTATAAAGATATATTCCCATCACAAAAAATATTTTAAAAAGTAGTTATAATTTTCTTCCATAATCCAAAAAATTTTTGTGGATGAAAGAAAATGCAAATAATAGCTATTGGTCTCAGTGATGCATTTGTTCTTCTCCTACGAGAAACTGCCAACAGCATTCCTCCCATTCCAGAACGGGTTTGATTTGGTTCCAAGAAGATAGAGGAATCGAAAAAGCAGGCAGAGGAATTTGTGAAGGCCTGGTCCCATAAGTATGCTGGAATGCTCTTTGGTGACTGATCTTAAAAACTTTCTAGTTAAAACTTATCCTTTTTTCTTTGAACTATTTTCTCTAGCTCTTTCCTCCATGACTTTGAGCCAGCCAACAGTATCCTCCTATAACATCATTCTGCAGAACAAGGAAGTGTTGGCACACTTATAAAGTACTACTTCAATAAAGCAGTTGATTTTACATTGTCTAGATGCCTTGGCATTTAGCTGCACTGTCCCAGCTCACACACTTTGATCATGTTGTTGTAGCTTGGAGTTGAGTAAAGTAGTTTTCTGACTGCAGCATCGAGACAGTTGTCTAATTCTGTTGGTCTCTAACAGGAACAGAAACCTCTTATTTCACTACAATTGGTTTGGTAAAACTCTTAAATTAAAACTTTTTTGTTTGGACATAAATCTCATGTCATAACTGATTCCTTTTGTTTTTAATTCAGAACCCATTGTTCTGCCTGGGCATGAAATAATCTTTGTGATGGTAGTGAGGAAAGCAGAGTAGAAATCACTTGAAAAGGCCATAAAGAAAATGCATCTCCTGCCTGGAAATGACAAGGAATAGGCACAGCAAATGTCAAATGGTTCTCAGTTCTGACCCGCAGAAATGATGCTTCCTCCTTCATCTCCTGGCCTCACTATACGAATTGTCCACCATGCCATCTGCCCACAGGGCAGCGTACTGCCCTGTAAAATGTAAAAGAGTTTCCTGCAAAACAGTGTGGAGTACCAAGCAGAAATAATTTTTAATTGCTGTCCAGCCAGCGTAGGTTTGGGAAGGCAGTCCAGAGCTGCGAGACTCAATTCTTCAACTTTTCTTGGTTTGCACTCAAATCAGAGCATCCCTTAAAATCAAACATACATAAACTTCCTGTTTTAAAGACAAGAGTAAAGAAACAGTTTACTGTGTCAGACAACTGAGAAGAATTTGTGATACATTTTGAAGTAAAACATCTGTAAATGTGGGCTACTTAACTGTTGTCTGTTATGTTTACAAATGCTGTAATTCCAATGCATATACAGAAAATTTAAATATAATAGTCTTAAATCTCAGGACCAAAAGTGCAATGTCTGGTCACATGGAGAATCTCTTCTTTCCAGGATAGCTAGCTACTTGGCTAGAAGAGACTGGAGGTGCTGGATCTACAGGGAAAAGGACATAATGGGCACAAGAGAAGTACTGCTGTACAGGCAGGGTTCCTTGGCCTTTGAATCTTATTTCTGAGAAACACCATCTCTGTCCAGCCCAGGCAGCACAGCTGGCTCTGTTTGGAAGACGACTTATAAGTTTTCCTTCACATGGCTCACTGTCATGTGAGCCAATACAGGTTTTACTACAACAGAGGTTTTTTTGGATGAAGCATATTACCAGTTTGGACAAGAGTTTAAAATCAGCATCCACTACGCTCTAAATAAGCTAGTCAGTTCAGAGGTTGCCAACTGTTAGATATTTTTCATCACTGCCACTATTCAGAAAACCCTAAGTACCATCTGAGAAGCTTCACTTGTAAATATAGTGTGAGCAACTGTGCCCATCAGAAAAGTGGTCAGGAGCTGTGGCTCCCCTCCAAGAAGCAGAAAGGAAATCTTCCTTCTAGCTCTGTTTAAAGACACTGCACTGGTTTCAGATTTCATTTTCCATCTCACAACTTCAAGAAGTATTTTCACCTAGCTGTGTTATATTACTGAACACGCACTGTTCATAAGGCAAATCTTCTTGTTGACTTCAGTGAATGCAAAATTGCACAAAATCACAAGATCTGTAACTGCAGAAGGAAAACTGTGATCTGGAATAGTTTTATGTATTTGAGTCTTTTCAAGCTATGTGTTGTCGTGCAAATCACCTTTTCAAGCAGTTCAAACGCCTGTCTGTGAAAGAGTTAAGAAGGCATTCAATATGTCTAACAGTTAGCTAACATAATAAAAGAGTAGTATTTCTCTAGCCTACAACACTCATAATAAGAAGAATAAAATAACTCATAATAAGAAGAATAAAACCATCATACAACCATCTTCTGGAAAACGTGAGAAGAAACCTAAAAGTATTTCAATTTGTACAACTTTGCAATTTTTGTGAAGAGGAATAGGCCAAAGTCTTGTCATGAGAAGAATGAGAAATCAGCCAGTGTTTGCATGTTGTTATCTTCTAGAATCAGAAATGTCTTGAGAGATTTCAGATAAATCTTTACTGGCTGATTTGCTCTATCCCTGGCAGTTTCTGTGTGAGGATGGATTTCACGGTGTTGCTCTCTACAGGTTTGGCCGATGTGTTCTCTTGTCTACAGTTACAGCAAGTCCAATCTTGCTAGTGTGGATTAAGATCAGAACAGATTTTGGTTTTGCATCAATAACACTATGGCCTTGAATAGATGTGCTGAGATTTAAACCCACTTCAAAATCAAAGGACACGGAACATTATATGCAGAAGGTGCACCTCGGTACAATTTCAGGAATTAAGTTGATGATAGAAAGTTTGGGTTCAAAAAGTAAAAATCTCTGTCACAAATCAATGCAATGGGCTCTAAAGGGATTGGTACAGCCACCTGGTACACTCAAGCTGAGAGATATTTATTAAAGCAATATACTGCAAGATGATTGAACTACTCATGAAGTATTTTTATTCCTCTTGTTTGTTTACAGGTCTATCTTTAACTTAAGCAAACAGTCTTTTCCTATACTCACTAAACATATGATCAGATATTAAGTGCAACTTGGAGACTTGATTTCACTTGTGTATACAGCTGTAGATAAGAGAAGAGTTAGCTCTTCTTTTTTTTTTTCTTTTTGCTGTTAAGGGCTATGCTGCAGATTGCCTGTTTATCTAGAAGACCCACTAAAGATAACAGAAGTTGGGAATGTCAAAGAAAATGGGTTAGGGCCCATAATTACAAAAATGTAACAAGTGTTATCCCTTGGCTTTGTAAACCACTAATTCCCAATGGAAACAAACAATCGTTATTTGAAAATGATAACATCATGACATATTTTGTTGTTCTTGAAAAATTTAATAAACAGTGAATTATTTAAAAACACTAAAAATTACACTTACTGTGCCCACACAAGCTATTTAATAAACCAGATTCCAAGCTGGTATTCTGATACTTCATCTCGACACAGCTACGACTCAATTTTACTATTATTAAAAATAAGCCAAAAACACACACTGCATTTTCTCCCCTATATGAGTTTCTTTTAAACATCTTCTTCTCCTTATCCAGAGGAGAAAGAAAGCTGAAGTGAAAAGGGATATCCATGAGCAGGATGGGCCAGAGCATGTAACACAGTTGGAGTACAGCCCAGTTATTTTCACATCTATGGGCATAACTCATTTATTGGAATGTGGATAGAAGGGTGCTTTATTTCTCTATCAGAAACCATTGTGATGAATGTGCCCTGTGAGGTCACAGTCTTCAGAAGGCCCAGTGCCACCTTCCAGTACACCACTGTTACCTGAGCAAGGTATCAGGTTTAACTCCTAGAGGCTGGGACCCACACTAAACAGGTAAGTGAAAAGAACAGGAGACAACTTCACTGCTCCTATTCCTGCCCTGCGGTTTGGCATGACAAGTGTGAGGTAGTGGGACCAGCCTTGTGGCAGGAAGGGCAGCCACTGACATGCACAAAGACTTCCTGGAGTCCCCATCCCATGCACCCAGCACATCTCTGTATTGCCAAGTGCTCACGTCAGAGGGGTGAAGCTTCATTGCTTTTCGGGAGGAGAGCATTTCTCAAAGCTTGTCTTGTACTAGCAGATAAAGTAGACAAAAGCTGACTGAGTCCCACAAGCAGAGGTGAGCTGGCTGCCGTCTTCAGTTTAATACAAATAAATGAAACCAAAACACCTCCCACACATGCACTTCCAGTACTTCAAGAATTTTAAAAAGAGGGTTGTGACTTCAGCAAAGAGAGCAGCCAAGCTCTGCATCTGGCCCACACACATTGCTCAAGTCTAGACTGACTGGCCCAGACATTAGCACAGCCACATGTTTTCAGATTAAATTAAACTTTTTGATCAAAGAACTGGAGACGCTTGAGCAATGCCATAATTTCTTAATTATACATCTTATTATTGGATTGGGATAAGACTTAATGCACTGACATTCAACTATTTTGTGCCAAGGGAAATGGATTCTCATTGACACTATGGCCCTGAGCTAAAAGGAGCCATAGATGCTTAAAGAACAGTAATAATAACAATAATAGTAGAAAAAGCATTTTATTAAGCACTGAGTTTAAGTGAAATTTGAGACAAAAGTGAGTTACAGTTGAGGCTATCAGCCTAGGGAAGAGACATGAAGTGTTGCCTTTAGCTCAGTGCCACATAAAATATAAAAAGTTCTCCATTCAAACCATTAGCAAAGAGAAAAATGCCTCCCTCCTGTTCACTGCTGGCAAGCAGGTTAGCTAAGGCCGCATGCAAATGAATGTATCATCCATCTGAGCACTCCAGTGGCTCCTACAGCACATTAAATTTAGTTATTTCTGTGCTTGAACAGTGTGGTTTCATTCTGCAGTTTTTTAAAGAACAAAAATTAGGAGCCTATAAAAACAAAACTTTTGCTTGATAGACAGTTGGTTCTGTGCCACTGCATTATCTCCTTCAGCCTGTCTCTGCAGGAAAGGCAGAAACAGTTTTTCTGCCAGCTAGCCCCAGTCTGTTTGTGGATTCTCCTTCTGCTGCTGCAGAAGCAGCTGTGGAAAGACACCGTCTTGCTGGCATTGAAAAAATGCTTCATCCCCTTCAGAGCAAAGATAACCCCTTTGTTTCCCCGACAATACTGAAGGCTATCTATCCAATATACGTCCACTATGATTATTGGAATATGTATTTCTTTATGGTGTGCAAGTGTCATAGACTGGAATCAGGATGATAGGGTTCATACAACCATTTGTAATCCTGGACATGCTTTTTGGACTGAAGATCTTCAAGTCTCAGACAGGCAGATGAGGAGTGAAAAGAAATAACAGCAATTTACCTTTAAAGTAGGATATATAAAAGTGTTATTACTTTTTTAATGTAGTTGAGAACATACAGTTTAGTTTTAAAAGAACTTGAACTCCTTGGGACTTCTCCTGGAGCCTGGCATTTATTGTCTAAATGTCAAGAAATATCATGACAAAGACACAGAGCTGATTCAAAGGACGAAAGACTTGCAGGTTAGCTTCAAAGTAGTAACATGGAGACAGTTCACATATATCCATCAAGTTCCTTTAGGGACTGTGGGAAACACGTACAATATTGCTAAACCAATAAACAAAACCAGAACTGGTGAAGTAACCTATCCAGCTCAGACAAAGCATGACCTATTCTTTCCTCATTTCATGAATAGCACAGCTTATTTTTCAGCATTACAAATACTATGTTCAGAAAACACACACATAACTATCTTGAGCTGACTCTTAGACCATAAGTGAAAATTAAGATGTCATACATGGAAGAAGTCAAGTTACATTTCCTTTATGTTGTCTCTCTGTGTGCTGCCAATCACCATAATGTGGGTTGGACAAGATATGTCAAGGGATCAAAGAAATTACAGAAATGAAGCTTTGTCTCAAGGCCTGATTCAGATCTGATTCCTCTTTTATCTCTGTGCAGCTGAACTCTCATAGTTTTCTGCTGACTGACTCTCTGTGCTCAGCGGTCCTCATGATCCTTGGTCAGACTGAAACACTCATGCTTTACCCTTTGTCTCCTCCCAGCTAAGCCCCTACAGCCACAGCTGCTAGTATGCTGTGACTGCATTTTTTGCTCATTTTGTCCTTAGGAGATTTGTTGCTGAAAGCCAGTAACAGCAGATGAGTTGAGAGGGTGTTTAGAAGTGCAGCAACTCTCCATGCCCCATAATCATACCCAGAGTCACAGCAGTGTTCATGGGAGTATCTGTTCTTTACCAGTCCCCTCCTTTTTCACAGTTTGCCCAGTTAGTGGGGGACACCAGCATTTTCCACATCTCTCTGTTATGTTCACACTGCAAAACCATCCCTTTGTCAGTTTTCTTCCAGAGACTGTGAAGCTCCAACTACTCTTGTATATGTCACTGCTAATGTAGCTCTGTGCTGCTGCAAGCATATTTATGCCTACCTCTGGAAAGCCTTGCTGCACATTACTAGACTCCTTACAGAGGCAGACAGAGATGTGGAACACAGCAGGATTGCTGGACAGCCTCTGCTCCACATCAGCTGTTCCAAAAGATAATCTGTCTCACTGTTCCTGGACCCCATGGAATGTCCACCTGCAAATTCTAAATCTTGCACTGTCTCCATTCATTTATTAGTTACATATTAGCTATGCTGCAGAGAGTTGTTGCTCTTTCATGTGAGCATGATACTGGAAGCTGGAACATGGGCAGAATCAAAGAAAACTATAAAGCCCTGGGTGCATAAGTGGAAAACACTGCCCAAATTATCTTTTCCTCGTTGTTGCCAATTGGAGGAAGGAGATCAGCGAGGAATAGATGTATAATATAAATCAACTTCTGGCTATAGGCTGAGAGGGCAGCCAAACTCTGGGCATGAGGGTTTTGGTTCTTATGACAATGAATCTTTCTATGAAGATTATAACCTGCTAGGGAGGAATGGTATCCACTTATCTAGAAGAGGAATGCCAATCTTTGGCAGCAAGCTGACCAACCTAGTGAGGTGGGCTTTTAACTGAAAGACTCGGAGTACAAGGTCGAACATGGGAACTGTCTGGGGAATGAACCAGGACAACTGGAATAGCAATTAATGTTCCTTAGATGACTCCCATAACACAAGCCAAAGGCCAGCCTGCTCAAATATGTGTATTGATGTGGGAGATCCTCTTGCATCCCTCTAGGCAAACCTCCATCCCTTTCTTTCCTTACTTGTCTGAAGTGCCTGTAAGCTAATGCATACAACATGGGGAATAAACAGGAGAAATTAGAGATCTATGTGCAGTCACAGGTCCATGATTGTATTGCAGTCACAGAGACATGGTGAGACAGCTTCATGTACTGTCCAGTACATGGAAGGCTATGTATTTTTAGGAAAGACAGACCTGCAAGATGAGGCAATGGAGTTGTTCATGTGAGACAGCAACTAGAATGTAACAAGCTCTGCCTAGGGATGAATGAGAATGAATAGCCTAATTGGTGACATCATTGTGGGTGTTTACAACAGATCTTTTTATCTAGAGGAAAAAGTTGATGAGGCCTTCTATAAACAGTTGGAAATAGCCTTGTAATCACAGGCATTGGTTCTCATGGGGGACTTCAGTCATCCTGATACTTGCTGCAAAAGCAACACTACCAGGCACATGCAGTCCATGGGGTTTCTGCATTACACTAAACATAATTTTCTGATGCACGTAGTGGAGGAACAAATGAGGAGTGGTGTTCTGCTGAACCTTGTTCTTACTAACAAGGAAGGGCTGGCCTGGGGATGTGAAGGCTGGGAACAACCTTGAATGTAGCAACCATGAGATAGTGGAGTTAAGGATCTTCCTTAACTTCCTCCCGGGAGAAACAGGGCAACAAGTAGAATTGCCATCCTGGACTTCAGAAGAGAAAATTTTTACCTTTTCAAGGACCTGCTTGGAGGTCTCCAGTGAGTTAGAGCACTGTAAGTTGAGGAGGTCCAAAGAGAGTTGGTTGACATTCAAGTACCACTTCCTTCAATCTACAGAATGATGCATTTCTAGGAGTAAGAAACCAGGTGAAGATGAAGGAAACCTGTATAGATAAGCAAGGAGCTCGCAAAAAAACTCAAATGGAAAAAGAAAGATTACAGAATGTGGTAAAAAGAATTTGGATATTTGGAAAGGATATAGGAACAATGTCAGCACATGCAGGGATGGAACAAGGAAGGCTAAGGCCCACATGGAATTAAATCTAGCATTGAGAGGTCAAGGAACAACAGAAAATGCTTAAGATGTCAATAGCAATAGGACGACTAGGAGAAATGTAGGCCCACTGCTGAATGAGGTGAATACCCTGATAATGGAAGACACTGAGAAGACAGAATTACTGAATACCTTCTTTATTTCAGTCTTTACTGCTAAGACTGTCCCTAAGGAATCCCAAACCCTTGAGGTAAAAGAGAGTCTGGAGAAAGGAAGACTTCACTTTGGTGAAGGAGAATCTGTTCAGAGACCATCTAAGAAAACTATATGCACACAAATCCATGGTCCCTGACAGAATGCACCCAGAGTACCAAGGGAGCTGGCAGAAATGCTTGCTGAACAAATATATCATTTCTAAAAGGTCATGGAAAATAGGAGAGGTGCCTGAAGACTGAAGGAAAGCAAATGTCACTCCAGTCTTCAAACAGCGTAAGAAGGAGAATCCAGGAAATTGCAGGCCAGTCAGCTTCACCTCTGTCCATAGGAAAGCAATAAAAAAGCTTGTTCTAAATGTCACCTTCAAGCAAGCGGAAGAAAATAAGGATATCAAGAGTAGTTAATATGGATTCACTAAGGTGAAAAAATCATGTTTGACCAATCAGGTGGCCTTTTAGGATGTCATTAGTAATTGAGTGGATGTGGGGAGAATAGACTATGTTGTGTACCTTGACAAGGTAAGACATTTGACACCGTTTCCCATAACATCCTTGTACATAAGCTTAGGAGGTGTGAGCTGGATGACTGAACAGTGGGATGGATAGAGAACTGTCTGATCAGAAGAGCTCAGATTGTTGTGATCAGTGAGGCAGAGCCTAGCCAGGGACTTGCTGCTACCAATGTTCCCCAGGGGTCAGAAGTAAGTCTGATCTTATTTAACATATTCATCATATGAATCATGACTCTATGAAGAGATAGAGAGCACTCTCAGCAAGTTTGCTGTTGATACAAAGATGAGAGGAGTGTCTGCCACACCAGAAAGTTGGGTTGCTGTTCAATAAGACCTGGACAGAGGCTGGGCAGACGAGAACATGATGAGATTCAACAAGGGCAGCTGTAGAGTTGCACACTCAGGGAGAAGTAACTGCATGCTTCAGTACAGGTTAGGGGCTGACCTGAGAGGAGTTCTGCTGAAAAGGACTTGAGGACTTGAGTGTCCTGGTGAACAACAGCTTGACTGTGAGCCAGCAGCATGCCTTTATGACCAAGAATACCAGCGCTGTTCTGGGGTGCATTAGAGTATGGCCAGCAGGTAGAGGCTGGCCTTGACTCTGCCATGGTGAGGCCACATTTGGAATACTGTGTCCAGTTCTGGGCCCCTCAGTTCAAAAAAGACACAGTTCCCCCAGAGAGACTCTAGTGGAAAGTGACAAAGATGTTAAGGGTCATGGAGCGTCCCCCTTATGAGGAAAGGCTGAGAGACCTGGAACTGTTTAGCCTGGAGAAGTCTGAGAGGAGATCTCATCAATGCTTAAAAATATCTAAGGAGAAGTGTCAAGTGGATAGAGTCAGGCTCTTTTCAGTGGTGTTCAGTGACAGGACAAAGAGCAATGGGATATTTCTTTTCCAGTTGTTTCTCCAGACCTAATGGCACCCTTGAGGTCCCCAAGCACCCCCTGTGACAAGATAAGAACAAACCATAAGTCCATGAAGTGATCAAATGTTTTTTTAATGTTTAGTAAAATTAACGGTCATCTTGGTATATATAGCAAATGACAAGTCAGTGAAGATTTGCACATTGACCTTAAGTGGGTTAATCTTTAAATTCACTCGGGGCTGAATTTGAATGGCCACATCAGAAAAATACAGCTTAAAAATGAAGTGCTTGTGATAGGAAACACCATTGTGACAGCAGATGGAGCTGATCACAGAACAGTAGTTTAATGAGGTGATACTACATGATCACCATGTACCTCACCATCATGTCAAACATTTGACCCAAAAGTTTTGCCACAGCTGTGTTTATAGAATAGTTTGGTTACAGTCAGTGACAGATCTGAGTCCAGTATAAATGACAACTTTCAAAGATGTTACTTATCAATGGGTTAGCAATGAATACAGTGCAGACCAGCTATATCTCCAGCCCATGTTTCCCTCCACATCTAGATATCTCACACTTCTTAAAACAACCCAAATGTGTAGCATGCATTGTTAACTTTTTCTGTAAGCAGAAGTTTTGAGATGAATGAGGATCTAGCACCACAGAACTAAGTTAATCTTCCTGGATTGGGAAAAACTTTGACACAGTTTCTGATTTTGTGATCTCTACAATAAAACCAGGATATGTTTCCTTGTGCAGCAGCTGAAGAGAGAAAGTTGAGGGACTAAGCCACTATTCTCAATTTAGCAATTATGTTCTGTACAAACTCAGAGAAACCTTTTTACCTGTGGTTTACTTTCCTACCTGCAGGGCAGAGACATACTGGTCTGTTTATTGATAGTATTAAGCACATCATTTTTTTGAAGAGGGATAATGAAAGTGCAAAATTTTTATTCAGATTAGGTCTGGCATTTTTCAAAAGACGAGGAATAAAAATGCAAGAAGGAAAGACTCCATGGAAAAGGAATGGAGAGCTACAAGAGTCTCGTTCTGAGCTGTGTGCTGAAGACTGCACTGCCTTGGCTGGCGCTGATGAGCTGGGCAGCCTACACTGGCAGTATCCCCTGAAGTGAATTGCTTTGCAGTCCCCAATAGGCATTTCAAGGAGAAAGTGGCTAGGCTTTGGCTGGGACTTCAAGACCTTCCCAAGTTTTTAGAACACATTTTCTAAAGAAAGGCCTTTTTCGAACTCAAAACATCTTATGAGATGTGCTTGGCATATCTTTCTTCAGCAGAGCCAGATATCAAGGATCTGCAATGATATTCCAAAACAAAAGAGTCCCAAATGACATGGGTGTCACACCAGATGGTTCTGCAGCAGCACTGGTCTGTGGGCAGCTGTGTAACTGGGTGAGGGGCAGCAAGCACTGTAGGAGAGATACTGACCCCAACTTGCTCCCAGAAATTCTCAGCTGGAGTAAAGGCAGCTTTATCCTCCATGCTAAATAAATACAGAGAAAATAACAGAAAAATCAAAGTTGCCTGCTTTTTTTTTTTTTTTTTAATCTGCATAAATCCACTTACAGAAACAGAAATTTACTTCAAAGGAAGTTCACTTACATGTTAAAAAACAAAAACAACTTGTAAACCTGCATGACCAAGCACCATCTGGCAACTCTTGTCATAACAGAACTATTGTTTGTTTAGGTAGATTTCTTTGAGAGTTTTAATTACTCACTAGGGAGCAGCACCCTGCAAAGAAATCCCCTGACCTCAACCCCTGCAGATGTGAGCTTCTTTTTGGCTGCATTTAGAAAAGTGTCTATTACAAAAGAGGCAGACATGTTCTCAGTATTTTAAAATAGTTATTAATCTAGCAAAAAACTTTTTACATCGTTTCTTAATTACATGGTTTATACTTGGCTGAGAAGGAAATATAAACTTTTTATTTTTCAATTCCTTCATTTTTAAACTTGGCCAGGAGAGGGTTCATATATGCCCCCAATACATGAAGGAACTGGCACTCAGTAGGATTTACATCTGAATCTTTCACTATAAAATCTAATGCTGTGGATCAATTTTTATCTTGTTTAATCCACAAAGGCAGAAAGTCTGTAAATATAGGTAATGTACACTGTGTCAGAAATAAAGTGAGTCATTATCTGCAGAAGACAAATTTTTTGGTACAATTCCATTGGTAACTGGTACAATTCCACGGGTACAGGTAACAGTATTCCAGCTGTATTGTTTCAAGTTGTTGTAGGTGAACAATACCTACTGGAAAACTTGCTGCTCTGTACTGGATTTTAATATTACAATTACAAAGAAAATTAAATAATGCTGTTAATATTTAATCTCCCATTTTCTGCCTCAGGGTTGAGTTTAAGGTTATATGAAAATTTGGGCATGAATACTGAACACACTAAATCAAGCCCATAAGAAGGCCTGGTTGCATGCGTTAGATTGGTTCACTGTTTTTTCTATGTCTCCTGGAGGTCTCTAAGTCCAAACAAACAGAAACAATGTTTAGCCTTGCAATGTGTTCACAGCATCTCACCCAACAGATTGTTGTACTCCTTCACCTCTCTTACTAAGTACGAAGAACAGAGAGCCTCTTTTGTTAGCTGGAAGCAACCAGGCACACATCTTCAGTGCCTACATCTATCTTGTTCTTAAGACCACTGTCATCCTGGCCTAGTCCAGGCCAGTACAGGTCCCAAAACCTGCTAAGGTTTCTAATAAATTCCATTATCAGAGGGTATTGTTAAACCATTTAGGACATTACTAGAGCTTTTGTTGATTTAGAGAATACAGACATCAAAGAGTCTTAGTAGGGCATTTAATCCATGTTTTGGCCAACACATCACTGTCATTGACAGCATCCTTAAATGACCTGGAACATATTAGCATTCTGAGATAATGCTCCTCCCTGGCTCAGTGCCTAAGCATAAAGCAATCTGCAGTGAGGATTTATGACTTCCTTTTCACCCATTCTGCATCTCCTGTGTTAACTCTGCGTACATCACAGCCCTGTCCACCAGTTAACTGCTAGCCATGATAAATAATTCAGTGTGATCAGAAGGAACATCAGATTGCAGCCAGCTGTAATTTTTAGTAGTAATAACAGAACAGGTAGTAATTGTTGGCAGTGTAATATAAATAAAGGTAGTGGTAACAGTGGTTAAGTGTATCGTACATTTTTAAATAAGAAGCATAGAATTAATATGAGCAGATTTTTGCTGAACTGCAATGCACTTTTTATGCTTTGTTGGGAAGAAAACAGAAGTATGTATAAAAGATGCAAAAAATCTGCTTGTGCTGAACTCAAGTGTCACTAGAGGAATATATCACAGCAAATCATGATATTTCAAAGATGTCATTATACCTAAAAGGAAGATCTGTTTCAGCTGTGTTGTTTGAGACTGACAGACTGGATACATGACATTCAACTCAGAGAAAGGAAAAGAAGAATTAAAACCCAATTTTGGGCCATAATAGGCAGAAGCAACTCCTCATAACCAAGTTATGCTATTCATTCAGTTCATAACTGTACTGAGGATTTTTTGTATAGTTCTTATACATGTAAAAGTTCTTCAACACTTGAGCAAAAACCTCAAGGTCTAACCACTGATTTTTCTCACAGAGGTGTTAAGCGACTTGGGCAGTTTCTTCAGTTTTCCTTGATGTTGCAGAACTTCTTTGACTTTAGAAGTAACAAAACATTATCTATGTTCATCTCAGTCTCTGGCTGTCACCCCATAGACTCCACGTTTGAGATAGGAGTAGGTTCCTCCTCATGCTCCTTCAATCTTTCCTGCTTATCACATCGTATCACAAGAACCACATTAATCTCAAAATTGGCCTTCTTCAAAACTTGTTTTACCAGCTGCTTCTAACTGCTTGTTTACTCACAGCTAGTGACGCATTAGCCCATTTCCAGCCCTATCTGTGCTCTCCCACTGCATTTGCAGGCTGTCAGCTGGTTACACTGAAGGAATGTCTATTGTATGCAGCAAATCATTTAAAAAAAGAGGCCCCCAAATTTCACATGTTCAGAGCTAGCTACTGAACTTATTTTTCACTATTTTTTTTCTAAACAGTCAGTTATTAAAAATATTTAGTGGGTTCATTGTCTTTGTAACCGCTCTTTGGTACCATTCAAACATCTCAAAACCCACAAAATACTTAAAATATTATTTTTTCTTAATTGAAATTGTCTGTGATTTGAAAATCAGAACTGTAATGCTAGAGACTTCTATCAGAACAGCTTCATTCAGAAAATTAAAATATTGGCCTGATGTTTTTGTCATGTAAAAACTTAATACTACAAGAGATTTCTCATAGTTTATACACAGAAATTATTTTCCAAGATAATTGAAAATTTCAACCTACTGTGTAAGCACATTACGAAGAAATAGAAAATTATACTGGGTAATCTAAAAATATGTTGCTGTCTCTTGTATATCCCATGGGTAAGATATTAACAAAGCAAAGACAGAAATTTATGTGTTAATTCAGCTTTTTGCTATTTGTCCCCAGCCTACTAAGAGTGTGAGAGCCTGCCTCCTGTTTAGGTAAACTGTCCCATCTGCAGTAGGTCTCATCTAATTGCAAATCCAGATCAAAACACTCCCTACAAATTTGAAACAGTTTACTGTTTGTCAGTTGATTTTGACAAGTTTAAGTTGTTCTTTCTCACTCTGAAGGTTCAAAACCAGTGGTAATGTAGAATACTAAAGCATCATTAACTTGATGCTTCATTTTTTTTATTAGACTGTGAAACTTCAAACCGAAAATTTTATGAAGTGTTGGAGCTGTGTGCTGACCTATGTGCAATATACTGAATATGCCTCCCCAGGATGCTTACTGAACTGCTTATAATTTCGAAGATTCCTCCATGGAGTCATATTTTTCTTATTCCTGAAGTGGCTACTGCATGCAAGGCAAATCCTTGCCAAGTATTTTCTTCTTTGCCCAATTATGTATGAAATGTCATGTATATCTCATAAAAATGATTCTTTTTACAGATAAATTCTGCCAGACATTTGTGATCATTCTCATTCTCTGAGTTCTGGTCATCTAAATGCCCTGAATAGCCAGGGAGGCAGAGTGGGTGCAGTTTCTTCCTTTACCAGTAAAAAGCTGAATGCAGAACAGTGCTGTTTTTGTTTCTTGTCAGTGTTCTTCCCAAGCTCTGGGCATTCCGTGATCTTCAGGGGAAATTCAGGACATCCTTCTATGGGCCAGCGCTCGATGATGTTTCCAGAGGCATACGGTTGTGAGGTGCAGGTCCGTCCTATGTTCCGTCAATCCCATGCAGACCATTACTGGGTGTGACACATGATCTAACAGTAACACTGGAACATTTTTGATGACATTTCATTCCTTCCAGTAATCCTGAAGGCTCAAAGACTCACGGGGAGAAATACAGATGTTTCAGAGGTACCAAAAGGGGAAGGTCTGCCCTCCAGAGCAAAATACAGGCCGTATTTCTATCCTGGGTCAACACTTCCGCTTGTACAGGGGCACGTCCTGGCCACGTGTACCACACTTTCTGGCCGGATGTTTGCGGCTGCATAATAATATCAGGCACCAAAGGAAGTGTCCTGATCTGCCATAGGGGCATGATGGGAGTCCCTTTAGCAATGAAAATCAGAGTGTTGACCACAACATCAGTAGGCCATGTACCTATTACTGGAGGGACTACTGAGCCTCCCACCTCCAACAATCACCCCCAAGGTGCAAGTAGGCCACACCACTTGGGTCCTACCTGCACCTTCCATGGCCATTTTATTCTATGGGTGCCAGGATCTAAATTCTCAGGGACAGGGAGCAGAAGATTATTTTCATTACCAATCAGGGGTCTTACCTGATGATCAGTGCCTGTAATTTAGATCCTAAGCAGGGCAGCCCATGTTGTCTGCAACATTCTCAGGGCACTGGGTCTACCATCTCAGGGTCTTTCATTCAGGTCACACAAGGTTTCATACAGTCTCTTTGTCCACCCCTGCAGGGACTGGGAGTCTGTCTTCAGGGCAACCTTAAGAATACCATTATAACATTTGATGAGGCCTGCTCCTGTTGGATTATATGGCAGGTGGAATCGCCATTCAATGTTATTTTCTTCTGCCCAGTGTTGTATCAGTGCACCAGTAAAATGAGTTCCTTGGTCGCTCTCGATGACTTGAGGTATCCCGTAGGCAGACATCAGTTTTGTGAGTGCCTTGATGGTATATGCCTGGTTTGCTTTCGGTACTGGATAAGCCTGCAGTAGCCCACTTGCAGTGTCAACACAGGTCAGGGCATATCACGCCCCCTCAGACCGAGGAATGGGCCCGATGTAATCAACTTGCCACCGCTGGAGAGGATTATGTCCTCTAGCAAGATGGGCTGTTGTTTCGGGCAGCAGTCTCAGTTTCATCTTGAAGCAAGCGTCACAATCCCGGCATGCCTGGACGATGTCAGGTAGCTGTATGGGCAGTCCCCATGCTTTAGCAGCTGCCCACATTGTCTTTTGTCCTGCATGCCGTAGCTTCTGATGTAACCAACGGGTGATGTTCTCAAACGGTGAATTCGCAATCCATCGAACTCGGGCCAGCGTGTCGGCTTCATCGTTTCCCGGTGACTGTAGGGGCTGATGACCAGAAACATGGTAGACACGTACAGTCCTGTGTTTGACTGTATTCCATGTGTCTAACCACCCGTCCTTGCACCAGATTGGCCGGGCATGGATAGTCCACTCTTGGGTGGCCCACTGTGCAATCCACAAAGTGTGCCCTCAGTACACAGCCCAACTATCCGTACAGATGTTCAGGATACCATCACCAGGTTCCTCAGTTATAACCATCCACACGGCTCGCAGTTCTGCCCATTGGCTGCTCTGACCATCCCCCCCATCAAACCAGATTGTCTCAGTAGAAGGATGGTATGCTATTGCTCTCCACTTGCTCGGATTGCCCTTGCTGGATCCATCTGTGTACCAAGCATCTTCAGGGATAGGGTATTTTACCTCCCGAACAGGACTCTTCTGCGGTGGAGCGACCAGTATTCCTTTCGGTGCATCACTGTGATATGTCACTGGGCCTAGGATCTTCTGGAGTTCTTCTTTCAAAGGGGGTGAAGACAGACTGCTCCTTTGGCTGAGATAGGCGACCCATTGTGCCACTGTTTGTGCTTGGGCCATCCCTGTCTTAGGAAGGTGGGTCAGACCTTTTACCCACCCCTGAATCAGCAGAGTGGTCTTGACTATAACTTCAGCCATTTGAGTTATTGGCTCTACTGCCTGCAGTGCCGAATAGGCAGCCAATAACTGTTTTTCAATCATACTGTATCTCTCTTCTGCTCCGTGACAAACCTGAGACCAGAAACCAATGGAGGTCCGAACAGAACTCTGGCGTTGCCACAGGCCCCAACCAAAGCCATCTTGAGCGATGTGAACATCCAACTCGGCTGGGAGGGTAAGATCAAATATACCCAATGCCTGGGCTTGTTTAACTGCCAGTTTTGCCTGTTGAAAAGCGTCCTGTTCTGTTTCCCCCCAGTCCCAAAGCTGCCCCTTTTTTGTGAGTCTATACAGTGGTCTTAGCAGCTGCGCTAGGTGAGGTATAAAAGAACGCCAATAACCTAATACACCTAGAAACTCTTACAGCTGCTTCGATGTTGTAGGGACTGTGAATGCCTGAACCTTATCTATGACAGCACTGGGTAGTACTTTGGTCTTTCCTGACCAAACCACCCCCAGGAATTTTACAGACATGCCCAGACCTTGCACCTTTTAGGGATTTATAGCCCATCCCCTCTGTTGTAAATAGGCGGTTAATGAATCCGCCACCTGTCCTACTGCCTCCAGTGAGTCGGATGTCAGCAGGAGATCATCAGTATAGTGATACAGGTTAACATTATCAGGTTTTTCCCAATTGGCCAGGTCACGCACCACTAGATTGTGACAATATGTTGGTGAATGCACGTACCCCTCTCTCTGGCAGGACCTGAAAGGTCCACTGCCTGCCTCCCCATGTGAATGCAAATTGATCTTGCGATTCTTCAGTAGTTGGGATACTGAAGAACGCATTTGCTAAATCTACGACACAATGATAGGTTTTTATCTCCCTACTCAATGTGTCCATTAGGGAAGCAATATTGGGTACAGCTGCATGAATAGGCGGCGTGACCTTATTTAATTCCCTGTAATCTACTGTCATGTACTACATGTGCCATCCGACTTTTGCACTGGCCATATGGGGGAATTATATGGGCTGTGGGCAGGTCTTATAATGCCCACTTTTTCTAATTCCTGCACCATTTTTGATATTTTGTCCTGCCCACCTGGGAGTCTGTACTGTCTCACATTAGTAATCCGGCGCAGTTTCGGCAGGCAAATTGGCCCATGTTTCGCATGGCCTCTTAATATTACCTGCACCACCCGGATACTAATACATCTCTGCCGGAGTCTGAACTCTCCCACGGTTGTCTGGAGAGCCAGACCACATAAAATATCTATGCCCAAGATGTATTTCTGGACTGGGGCAATAGATACCTTATACTCCTGGGGTGGGAGACGCTCAACCCCCAGTTTTAACCATGTTTGGGTGACAGGAATAGTTTGTCCCCCCAAGACCACCAATCATCACTCTGTTTCCATGAAATTTGTTTGGATCTCTGTAAATGATTGATGTTTCTGCTCCAGTGTCCACTAATGCCATAACTCTGAATATTTTTTCGGGACCAATAAATCGTTAATTCTACATAGGGCCTCCGGTCCTGTCTAGAGGCCCTAGGGGGACTAACATCCCCCGTCACGCCATGAACTCTGCTAGGGCCAATTCTTTTGCTTCTGATGGCTCAGGCATTGTGGCCCGAGACACTTGAGGTGGCTTTTTTTCCTGTTAGGAACAATGAAGTCTTCTAGCTTCCATGTTGTTGTTGGTATCCTCTCTATAATCCTTACCCTTGGTTTCTTAGGGTAGTTTTGAAATTTTTGATTGTCTTTTAGCTGTCTCCAAAGCTGGAGAAGGACATGGTTGGGCTGGCGGTCAATCTTAGCAAATTGGACCCCAGCTCAAATTAGGTCATTCAACATTTGTTTTCGGGAAACCCTTATGGGTCCTGATCAAGGAGCTCGAATAGCCGGCGTCTTGGTTTTAGTCACCGGCAGGATCTCAGCTTCTTCTAACATCCAAATGTTGCGCCTAGTCCGCAGGCGTTCTGTCTCCCCCAGATCAGCTACTATCTGAGCAGCCTGCTGAACTACAGCTTCCGAGGTCACCAGAGGATTTAATATCGAAACCAAGCTCCCATATAGGTGGGAAGGGCCTGTTGTAAAATTAAATCTTGCATGCCCGCCAAGAACTTGATCATATCCGGGCTATCGTATGAATCTTCATATATTGCTTCTCTCATGCCTAACTCGCGAATGTAATTTTGAAGGTCCTCCATGGAGGACCATAGTCCTATGTTTAATGGAATATCTCTTTTATTTGGCCAGACCATCCAGCATGCTGCCATTAACCAATCTATTATTGAGTGGTTCTCATTGATATATTGGACGGCAAAGTATAGTCTTTGCCTGACAGCAGGATATAATGTTATGGTGGCCAGCTTTGCCATTTCCGGCCCATTAACATAACACTTTCTGGCCCTGAATCCCATACCCTGAGCAGCCATGCAGGTATACTCTCTCTCAGCCTCTGCCAAAATCACTGCACCAGGTCCATTAACTCAGTTGGAGTGTATGGCCTGGCTGTTACATGCAAATGTGTTTCAGCAGGGGGCCATTGGTCAGGGGGCACCTCTGCTCGTCTATGTTGTACTTTTTTTGTTTTTTGAGTTATAATAGGATGAAGTTCCAGGGGATCCGCCATAAGTGGAACCTCTAAATCTGACTTAGAATTCCTGCTTTCCTGTTGAACCAGGTCCGCTACTTCAGAGGTATAACTATCATCTATTGAAATACTACAGACCTGACCTAGAGACTGTAAAATTGTTTTTTCCCTGTCAATACATTAAGTTCTTGCTCCAATTTGTCAATCTGAGCTTTTAGTAGCTGATTTTTATTTTCTAAGTTATCTGATCTTGTCTCTGCTTGATTTAAAGCATTCAACACTGGCCATGCCACTGTGGATGCAGCTAATTGCCTTTCTTTTGTAGTTAAGATATCTTTGTCCAGTCCCTGAAAGTATTCTGTTAAGCGTACTGGGGAAATATTCCCCAAAGTATGCAGGGGACCCCATTTCTCAATTATAGTTGCCAGTTGATAATAAGGAGATCCCAGAAACCCTGGGATCTGCCCGGGGATCATTTTATCAAGCGGAATGGTGTTCTCCCCCTTGACCCATTTATAAAAATTCCATAAGAAAGACATGATGTAAAGTGGATTTGGCCTGCCTGGCTTGCCAGTCGTATAATCAATGGATATACAGATGGTGTGTGTTATATATATATATATATATATATACATCCAGGCGCTTGGCTAATATAATTTATATTGGAGAAATGAGAGAAAAATCACTCACCCTGTCCTGGGCTCACAAGATGAACTCCTGATGGAGCAGATCTCCAGAGAGAGATCCTTCCCCACTGGCAGTCAGCTCTTAAATGGGTCTAGGAGAGGTGGAGCCAGGCTCCACCCCTTCCTGCAACACAGGTGAATTGCCTTCACCTGTGCTCCCATGGCTGACTCATTGCTCGCCTCAGGTGATCAATCAAAGGTTCAAGCCATGATTTAGTAGCCCCATACAGTTGCTGTGAAATGAAGGATCTTGGCTGCATTTCAATTTGGTGCTGCATCTTTCCAGCTATCCAGGCTAGAATGATGCAGCCTTTCTAGCAGCCTCTCTACCTGTACTCATGCTCACTGCACTAAACTAACGTACTTTTATACAAGTGAACTTGAGGACTTGGATAAAGCTAGGCAAGCTGCTGCCCCAGACTTGCACATTGAACACATTCTCACAGCTGGTGTTATGGTAATTTTTACTGTCCAATTCTCCCTTCTATTTGTACAATAAATTGCTGGGAGTAAAATGCTGTTTCCCGTAAAGAAAAGGAGATGGAGCTACTATAAAATACTATATGCATGAAATATATTCTTAGAAAGCAGACAAAAAACTGTAGCATCCTGGTTCAAGGTTTCATTTTGTGGGATTCTGCTGTTGTGGCATGATTCATTTGCTGTTCTTGGGTCTGATAGTTTGAAATTTCTGGGCTGAGACATCCTTATATATATTGGTGAATTGAATGAACTAAGCCTTTGAGAAAGGAGAAAGCAGCAGGTGTCCCCTGGACTGATTTTCACTTTGCACAGAGTGTGATGAAGAGGTTTTCCACAGGAGAATCCGTTAAAGTAGTGCTGAGTCTATACTGGATCCTTGAGCAGCCACGTGGCATGAAAGCCAGCATGCAGTTCTGTCCCTCTCCCATAGGGACGTTAGGGAGGTGGTGGAGTCACTGTTTCTGGAGGAATGTTTAGATGTTGTACTAAGAGACATGGCTTAGTGGAAAATACTGGTGATAGGTGGACAGTTAGACTGGATGATCTTGGAGGTCTTTTCCAACCTTGGTGATTCTATGATACCGTGAAAGGCAGTGCTGCAATCTGGGGCCTGGCTCTGCCATCAGGCAGTAAGCATGCTGGGGTATCACCACTCCACTGTACCCCACCATTGGCTTCTAAGAGCTGCTAATGCAAGCTTGTCACAGATTGCCCTGAAATGTAATCTGCTTAGGCCACAGGATTAATAGCCAATGTTTAAGAAGAGTGACCAGCAGTTTTTCCCGTACATAGAATTAACAGGTCTTTAAAATCTGATCTCTGACAGCATTTTGGGTCATTATGGAAACTCAGGCAAAATAAAAATCCTAATCTTTGGTAAAATTACAATAATGTATTTTCTCAAGACTAAAACATATCAGAACTTAATTGAGTGAAATTTTTTTGTGTTCAAAGTGCTTTTAAGTCATTCCTCAAGAATATTTTGCAAGTCTATTTTAATATTTCTTTCTCTCAAAGTCTGTACACTGATTTATGGCAACGAAGTTACTGAGCTGGTCAAGCTGAGAATACAAAATACAACTCACTTGAAATGTTCTGACAGTAAAGATGTTTGTTCTGACACGTGCTCTGTACATATTCTAGAATGACTTACTGTAGGATTTGCCATAACTAATGCTTGAATTTGCATGAAATCTAACTATTGTTCTTGCATTTTTGCACAGTACTCTTAGGCAGATAAACCAAGCACTGATAACTGGAATGACAGTCATAGACAAATTTACTGTTCTGATATTTGTGACAAGTGAATCTAAGCATTTCTCTACTTGTATTTATTCAACTGCATTGTTCTGTTATAAATTAAGATTTGTTTAAACTATATCCCCTACCTCAACAGACATTGCCCTTCTTCCTAAATGTATATTTTGTATAGATTATATACATAGGATATGACAAGCATCCTTGAACTGGGTTATCTTGTGGCATGTTTGTACACAGACTCACACAATAGACCTAAGGAAGTTTGCTTCTGTTAAGAAATTAAGAATAGTAATGTCACATTGGGTAGAAGA
Source organism: Meleagris gallopavo (assembly GCF_905368555.1). Taxonomy (NCBI): domain Eukaryota; kingdom Metazoa; phylum Chordata; class Aves; order Galliformes; family Phasianidae; genus Meleagris; species Meleagris gallopavo. The sequence continues at coordinate 36,840,462 of NC_139435.1, forward strand.
TGATAGACTCTTGATTTTTAAGTAAAGGAAAGAAAATCTGTACTGTTGTATAAATGTAGAACAACATATGGAAAGTATTACATCAAAGAGACCAAAATTTGGAACCAAAATTCAATCAATGATTTTACTTGTTATCTGGAGGATCAGCTGCAACCATTAATCTATAAACTTCTGTATCTCAACATTGTCCAGAACTTCACCCACAGTAAGCAGCATCACTACTGAAAAAATTTCATGCAACTATGTTACTACAGATTTCTTTCTTTCTTTTTTTTTTTTTTTTTTTGCCATATTAATCTGCTATAACTGAAACTGAATTGTCACAGCACAATGTAACAATTTTTTTAAATATTTCAGTTATATTGGAACACTACTAAGAAAAGTTACTTAAGTTTCTAATTATCAGTTAATTGTCAGAAGAAATTCTTATCAGTATTGAACATAAATAAGAGCAGAGGGAGAGAAAGCTAGAAAGGACAGAAACAGGTTTGCCTGGATGCAGGCAAAGAGGCCAGTCTTCACTTTCCCATACTTTCATACCATTGAAATTTTGATGATATCTAGGAATTTAGACAGAGGTATCCCTGCCTATAAAGGAAGGTATCCCTGCCTATAGCAGGGGTTGGAACTAGGTGATCTTAAAGGTCCCTTCCAGCCCAAACCATCCTATGACTCTATGATTCTATTAATTTATTAAATAATATAATGTATTATGCTACATAAAATGATAGAAAATAATCATGGAGAAAGCAATAATGGTTTGTTTATTTGTTTTTTCCCAAAAAGTATCCATTGCTGCTAAGTGCTCAAGACCATCACAAATAAAATAAACATTATCAACTCACTTGGCCATCAAGCTGGCCTCTGAAGGGTTGAGCCCAGACTAATGTTTAAAATGTTTAGTTCAAATGTTTCTCAAGCACTGCCTGATCAGAGTCCTCAGTATCTATTTTTCAAGACAAAATGTCTTTCAATGTTGGAAAAGAGAGGCTAAGGGCTGGGTCACACACAAAAAGGACTGTTTCCAGAAGAACTGGGCAAGAATCAGGTCTGCTTGAAAAACACTTCCTTCAAAACTGTTATAGGGGAAAGGAATTTGAGATTCAGCTAGTAAATATGTGTCTTCCAAAATTGTTTCCCTTTCTTCTTCTCTTTCTCTTCATACTATTTCCTCATATGTCCATACCTAAGAGATTGGCTTTGTCTACTTGATGGAATTTGAGTTGTCTGTCTTCATGCATGTGTCAACTTTCATGCATAAAAATGCAAATTACATCTATAAGATGGCCTTGGGAAGGAATGGTCTAATCTGTTTTGAAATGAAATATGTAAGTGTGATATTTGAGGGCAACTGTGAAAATCGAAAAGGAATTTTCCATACCTCTTTGCAAAGGTCTCTCTGTGTCAAGGTTATCTGCCTTGCAGCTTTACAAAATATGTGCACTGTCAAGCAAAAGGATGGGAGTTGGGGATTACAGGCTGAATATTTCTGAGAAGAAGCAGCCAAGAAAAGGAAAAGGAAAGATTTTTGCTTATATATTTTTTTTTCTACAGAAGCCTGACATTGCAGCAAATAGAAGACTTGATTCTCCTTCCATCTCCATAGCACTTTTGTAAATTAGTCAAATCACTGTTCTTAAGAGTGAATATTAATTAAGAAAGCCATCCTGATACTATATTCTATATAATGCCTTAGGTCTCCTGGAATTTCTTCAGTGATCCACATTGTTCTCTCATTTGTTTGCACAGTTGTTCAACCAAAAAAAAAAAAAACCAAAAAACAAACAAACAAAAAAAAACAAATGTCATGGTTTCATGATTTTTCATTATCGGTATTCCACATCATAACATCGTGCAATGCACTGGGGGTTTGACTGCTGATGCTCAAGTTCCGGGTGCCTGTCCAGCGGAGAAGAGCAGCTACGTTTCCCCAGGGGGCTTTGCGGTCAGCGAGGAGATATAACTCCCGGCAAGGTCACCTGATGCTCTCTTCTTTGCCTGCACTGCTTCGCTTGCGCTTCTCTGCCTGCGCTTCTCTGCCTGCGCTTCTCGCCTGCGCTTCTCTGCCTGCGCTTCTCATCTCAGCGTTGTGGTAAGGCCGATCCACCATCAATTTCACATTCTCTCTCCTTATAAAATTCTGTTGATACCATATTTAGTAAATTACTTTGTTTTACCTCAGATTGTTGCCACTGTTTTCAATTATTTCGGGGTCCCTTATTTTCTTTTTTTTTCCGGGGGCGCGGATCCGCGGATCCCTCCGCCCTTCTAGTCACGGAACCGGGCCGAACCAGCCCGTAAACCGTTGACACCAAAACAAAACAAAACAACAACAACAACAACAACAAAAAACAAAAAAACCGAACAGGCTCACAAGACTTGCAGTTAAAGATTATGGTTTCAAGAAACCTGAAGTGGCAATGCAATTGTTGCAAAATCAAAGTTATGTTTTCTTAGTTTCTGCAAGAATCTAGGCATTATAGCATTTTGCAAGATTTTTTCAGCTCTTGCCAGTTCTAATTCATCTGGGTCCTACCAGAAGTAACTTTGGTTACTTGCTCTTACTGAAGCAGGAGTGAGCCACAAGCACCCAGAAAACTCTGACGCATTAAGCTAAACAAGTAGTTTAATAACACTTTCCCAGACCTTGAAGAGTGGACAGACTGGAAAGTAATTAATAAGACCTTGCTGTGTTCTTATTAATTCCTTCTGCCCTTTTCAGAGAACATACATTTCATTTCCAATTTCAACAGATAACTTGAAGTTGATCTTTTCTTCTTGTTTCTGGGTCAGAGGCACCCTTAACAGCAGGAAAGATACTCATCCAAAGTCTTTTCTGTCGACCTCCCTGAACTGTTAACAATTATCATGGTTGCAGGGAGGCATCTCCCACAGATGAGATTTGTAGCTGTAAACCTTATCTAAACTTAGATGCAAGGGGCAGTGCTCATCAAACAATATCCTGTTATTTAGAATACCGTGAAACAGAAGACAAAGATTGTAATTTCCTCTCATCTCAAACTGGAGTACTTGTGTCTCCCGCCTCTTTCTCCCATCTCCCATTTGGACTGATGAGAAAGTATTAACAGTGGACAGACAGAATCTCAGCCTCCCTTTTAATCTCCTTTTCTTAGGAAATAGTTATTTGCTCCATCAATAGTCAGAGATTGTAGAGTGCATATTACCACTCTTCATGTGCAGCTTCTTGGTGTGTGTGAGAAAGATATGCCAAAATCTCACCTAGAATCTAGCTTGATCAGTTTCAGGTAGCTGGATGATAACTAATTGGAGAAAATGTGATGCTGAGGTTCAGATTTTGGTGCATGACTTCTGGGGGTGAAGAAAGAGGAATAACGTAATTTACACAAATATTTATTTACTTTAAATTTCTTTCTTTAACATATGTATTGTGCTACCCAGAAGTAAATCCCAAACCAGAAACATTCCACAGCATTTGTCTTCAAGGATATAAATTAAGACAGTAAAACATGTGGAAGGCCAGATTGTTGCCCACTACAGTACTTTCATGAGCAAGGGTAAGGCTCTGCATGGCATACAAAGTGTCAGGACATGGAGAAAGGATTCCATTTCCCCACCCTACACTAATTAATTACTTATTCTTTAATTATCTCCAGTCTTTTTTTTTTTTTTTTTTTTTTACCTCAAAACCCGTTTACTAAATCAAGCTGACTCTCTGGAGTGCTCTGTAAATTGAGGTTACTACAATACATTCTAATCTGTTCTGAAGTCTATTATCCTAGCATGTAGCCATATGAGGGAAGGAAGCAATTCTCCCTAAGAACATGGGATGAAAAATTTTCCATTCTTAGAAAAGATGGGACTGAGAATCAGACCTCAGCACCAGCTCACCAGCTCAGCCATGTCTGCGCTTACCTCCTGCACACCTGTTGGTTCTGAGAATTATTCTGAACAAGGAATTATATCTGGACTCCTGAGTTTTGTAGAAAACAAAAGGAGATTTGAAAGGTCTTTTTGTTTTACTTTTGTGTTATAGTTTCCTCATAACACTGGGAATTTCTTTTTTCCTGTTACACAGTTACATAATAGGTTCGTTGCTGGGTCCCCTCTTGTTCAAAATCTTCATCAACAACATGGATGAAGGGAAAAAGTCAATTCTCAGTGAGTTTGCTGATGGGAGGAGTGACTGACACACCAAAAGTTTGTGCTATTGTACAGTGTCTGGACAGATTGGAGATCTGGGCAAGGAGGAATCTGATGAGGTTTAATAAGAACAAATGTTGAATTTTGCACCTGAGGAGGAATAACTGCATGCATCAGTAAGTTTAAGGGATGACCTGCAGGAAAAGGAAAAGAGCTCTGTAGAGAATGACCTGTGGGTCCTGGTGAACAACAGGTTGGCCATGAGCCAGCGGTGTGTGGCCAAGGAGGCCAATGGTGTGCATTAAAAAGAGTGCAACCAGCAGGTCAAGGGAGATGATCCTGCCTCTCTACTCTGCCTTGGTATGGTCACATTTAGACTGCTGTGTCCAGTTATGGGCTCCCCAGTTGGAAAAGACAAGAACTTCCTAGAAGGAGTTCAGCGGACAGACAAAGACGATAAAGAGCGTGGAGTATCTCCTGTATGAGGAAAGACAGAGTAATTTTGGGCTGTTCAGTCCTAGGAAAAGAATACTGAGAATGGATTTGATAAATGTTTATAAAAGTTGAAAGGGATGTTGGAGGCAAGGCTCTTCTCAGTAGTGTGTAGCAATAGGACAAGAAGTAATGGCCTAAAACTTGTAAATAGGAAGTTCCATAGCAATATGTGGAGGAACTTCTTTATGATAAGGATGATGGAGCATTGGAAGAGGTTGCTCAGAGGCTGTGGACTCTCCTTCTATGGAGATCTGCAGGACTTCTCTGCATGCCCACCTGTATGACCAATTGTAGAGTACCTGCTTTAGCCAGGGGACTGAACTCAATGATCTCTTGAGGTCTCTTCCAACACCTGTGATTCTGCAATTATGTGATAATCTTCACCTAATAGAATAATGCGAAATATATTAGAGTATGTAATATATTACTAAAAATTCCTCTGGCAATCTTCAAAAAGACCCAGACAAAAGTTACTGATAGAGTCTAATTTTCAAGTCTAAGTTAAAACTACTGGCCAGAATGCAGTGATTTTGGTTTTTCTGCATAGGCATAAGATCAGGTCATTGCCATATGTAACACTTCCTGAAGTCAAAAAGAACAGTATCTTCTTTTGTATTCTCCTAAATAATAGAATTGTCTGTGTTGGAAGGGACCTTTCAGGCTATCTAGTCCAACTCCTGCAATGAACAGACACCTACAGCTAGATCAAGTTGCTCAGAGTCTGGTTCACCCTGAAAGTCTTCAGGGATGGGACACCCACCACATTTCTCGGCAACCTGTTCCAGTGCCTTATCACTCTTGTTGTGAAAAAAATTTCCTTACATCCAATTTGATTGGATATAAGGTTGGAAGGGACCTTAAAGATCATCCATTTCCAACTCTCCTGCAATGGGCAGAGTTGTCAACCATTAGGTCGATTTGCCCAAGGCTCCATTCAATGTGGTCTTGAATTCCTGTAGAGATTGGGCCTTCACAGCTTCTCTTGCCAATTTGCTCCAGTGCCTTAGCGTGCTCTGAGTAAAGAATTTCTTTTTACAATCTAACCTGAATCTCCCCTCTTTTAGTTTGAAATCATTTCCCTTTTCCTATCACAACAGACCTTGCTAGAGAGATCGCTATCAAGTGTCCTTGCACCTTCTCTTCTCTGGGCTGAACAGCTCTAGCTCTCTCAGCCTGTTCCTCGTAGGGATGGTGTTCCATCCCCTGGATCATTTTTGTGGCCTTCCTCTGAACATGCTTTACCAGGTCAGTGTATCTCCTGTACTGAGGACTTCACATCTGGATGCAGAACTCCAAGTGAAAGAGCATGTTCCTGGCTTATGTCCAGTTTGCCATCCACCCATAATCCAAATCCTGTTCAGCAGGGCTGTGCTCTATTCATTTGTCCCTCAAATTGTACTGATAGTGCTGTGTCACAGCTGTGACACCTTGCACTTGGCTTTGCTGAACCTCATGAGGGTCTACATCTCTCTGGATTGCAACCTATCCCTCAGGATAACCATACCACACAGTTATACACTATTTTGTGTAATATTATGACTTTCCAAACTGATGATTGTCCTCTCAGCCAGTACAAAAATAAAGAAAGTAAGCATACAATCTAAAAATCAAGGTCTCATCATACCAAGTAATGGATATGAACATAAATGGAAATAGACTGTTACTATCTGAGTAGAAGACAAGAAAAAATTGGGAGAGAACTAGGATAATACAGACAAATGAAGCAGGTTGCCCATGACATCAATTAATAAAAGGAATTTTTGTCTTCAACACCCACTGGCCAAAATGACTCTTGTAAAAATCAATTTTTGCATCTTTCTTAATTAGACTGGATTCCTAGATCATTTTGTACAAAACAATTTCCAGAGTGCTAACACAATTACAATGCATCAAAAATACTGAAAAACAGAAAAAAGAGGCAAAGGTAGTAAAGGAATATACTTTATGAGAAATAATAATGAAAAATTTTAATAAGAGACAAAATTATGGGAGAAAGATTTGCTTTGGCACAGGAACTGTTGAATAGCAGGAGCATTTTCACTCTCAAGTCTGAATAAAGAACCAGTGACTAGGAGATTTCAGGATCACTATAGCTTGGCAGCAAAGTCAATAAAATTCTTTCCAACAACTAGCCTTGAGACTTGAGGTAGGAGACACATTTGGATATTTAAAAGTCCAAAACATTCAAGTGCTGTAAGCGACTGACTTTTCTTTCTGATACTCTTCTGCAAAGTCTCTGGAAGTGTTCGAGGCCAGATTGGATGGGGCCCTGGGCAGCCTGGTCTAGTATTAAATGGGGAGGTTGGTGGCCCTGCATGTGGCAGGGGCGTTGGAGCTTCATGATCCTTGATGTCCCTCCAACCCTGGCCATTCTGTGATTCTGTGATTCTGTGAAAAACCTTCTCAAGATCAGAATCAGGCCAGAAGACTGAAGATCACCAATAGCTGTCTTTGAAAGAACACAGGATTTGACCATCTTTATTTTATTAACCTTCACTGTGTCTGATTCAGTGACCTGCAAGGTCTGATTGCTTTAATTATAAGTGTGTAAAACATTTTCTGAGCAGGTGTCTCACTTGTTCATCACTGTGTGAAAAGGCCTACTGAGATTAAATAATAGCTATATTTCAACTCTAGTACGTACTACTGACTAGTACCTCAAATGTTACAACAGGTTAAGCTACTCCAGAATATCTGAAAGATGTTAAAATGATTTAATATGTTTTTTTTCTGTCTTCCTTCAGACCTCCAGTTTTACTGTCAAGTTCCCAGACAATCAAATTGTAAGGGTGACAGAGCAATGGAACACGTTGCCCAGAGAGGTTGTGGGGTCTCCTTCTGTAGACGAGACTCACCCAAATGCCTACTTGTGGGAACTATTGTAAGGAATCCGCTTTAGCAGGGGGATTAGACTCAGTGATGTCTTGAGATCCTTTCCAGCCCATGCAATTCTGTGATTGTGAGAAACTGTACATAAGACATTAATGATGTCTGCAGGCCTAATATTGTTGTCTCCAGAAATACTGGAACCCAGTTCATTAATGAACAAACAATTCAGTACAATGAGTAGTCAAGTTTTATTAGTTTTTCTCACATTACCCCTCTTTTTTAAAATATTACAGCTTTTCTTTTTGTTCTCGAGCTTGAATACAACTGAAGTTGTTTGGCTAACATTTAAAAAATTAGACAACGTAGATATCCTGCATAAAACTTCAACTTAATGTTATATTTTGGCAAAGCTATAAGCAATTCAAGATGTTCTGCAATATTAACAATGCATGATGCTACAAACCTTGTGTATGTTAAATGCGACAACGTATCTGAGAAATTACATTCTGAAGTAATTGTATTCTGTGTAACGTTTATTCTCATTTTGTATCATTGCTGGCTTGTTTGATGTTCAAATTTAATTCATTTTTTACAATCCCGTATTCACTTTCTTTCATTAGAGGGCAAATTACTGCATGGATTATCTGATAGCTAATTAAATGAAGGTATACATTGTAAGCCTGTGTTGTCAGTATACACTTAGGTTTTACAGCTGTAGATTACAAAGAATCATAGAATTATAGAATCATAGAATGGGTTGACTTAGGAGGGACTTCAAGGATCATCAAGCTCCATCATCCACAGGCAGGACTGCCAACCTCCATATCTCATACTAGATCATGTTATGTTCTTCTCCCATATGGTACACCTGAGCCAACTTATACTGTCAGAATAAGCAAACTGTTGAGTGCTTTTGCCATTTTTGTCATGTCTGGTTGCTAATTCACATAATAATATTGCTAAGGGCTGTCTACTCTACTTATGAAATGAATCTATAGAGCAATGTTTGTTACATTTGATTGTTCTGGCAGAATATAATAAGTTCAGGTTAGTTTACCATGCAAATGTATATGCGTGATAGGTTATGCATAATTTTGTCAAATACTCCAACTGACACACAAATGTAACAATGTATTTGTATCAAATCACCCAGAAATACTGCAGTCCTCTTCTACAGTTTACCTCCATATTCAAATCTAGCGCTCACCAGGATCATGGACAAAAGAATCTGAAAATATTTCAGAACTTCGTGAATGTTTGTAATATGACATGAATACCTTTCAAGAAAATTTTGCATGTACCTTCTTAGCCTCATTGTCTCCTAGTTTATGTATCTCAATACCAGTTGAGGGAAAGGGAAACTAGATTTTTCTTGTGCACTGGAGACTTCTCTGCCCTTCCTTTAACTGCTTCTGAGAAGAGAAGGCCAGAGGGTTGTTGTGCTACAGCCTTGCAAACTCTGAAGGATAAGGAGTTGTATACACAGAAAGAAGCAGAAAAGGCCTCTTATTTTATTTGCATTTTGGGAATTCTAGAATTAACAGATTAAAACAGAAAATGCAATATGGTACAGCAGATAAGACAGTCAAGCAGAAATACAGAAGATCCAGGTTATAGCTGAGTTTTAACTACTGAACTGCTTTGTGACCTTGAGAAAATGTCTTATTCTTTTTGTATTACCCGAGATAAAATCCTGACGTCAACACAAATCAACATTCCTCAGAATCAGTGCTAATATGTGGCCTCACACGACAGGCTTTTCATCTATCGTAAGTCTCTCAATATGATTTTAATTCTGTTGCTAATAATCCTATAACTGTGCCTAGCCATAAGCTCATCAGTCCAGCAGTCTTTGTGACATCCTGTGTCCTAAAACATGAAGTAATGAATATGCTTGATAAAATACAACAGGTAGTGCATTCCATTGAAAACTTCATTAGATTTTACATATGCCACTTGTCCCAAAAATATGAAGATTTAAAAAGAAGAAGGAGGAATAGAGACATAAAACACTGAAGAGGAATCCATAGGAAATCTATGATTCAGATGAGGTAGTATACATACATAACAAACTGGTGAATTTTTGTTTGATTTCAGGTTGCATGGCTTGGGTAGTTCATGTTACAATTAAATTTTTAAAATGTGCTTCATCAGAAATCCTTATAGTTCTATATGCACAAAAAATTTAATTAAATTTATTTTCCTTATTAGGTGAAATTACTTGACCATGAGCAGTGACGTAATGTGATGATTTAAATGTAGAGTTTCAATATTTTTTAAATTTTAAATATTTTTTAAAGAAACATGCTTTCCTTCCACCCTTCGTAAAAGACAAAACATATGCCAGCAAGATTGTACTCATGAGCAGACAGTTGTAGATAAATACCTATTCTGTTTCTATTCATTTCAGATAAGAGTATTTCAGTTAGGAATCAGATTTCTGTTGTGTGAACCTAAGGAGAATTATTAAAAACAGGAATATTATAAAAAGATTCTTCAATTTTATACTAATATTAAAAAAACCAGCAACTATGGCAGCATCTTTTCAATTGATAACTCCAAAAAATGCTTGCTTCCAGAGTTTACTTAGTCTCCAAACTCAAGAGTAATAGTAGATATACTGAGCACTGTATGAAAGCAATCTTGAAATAATCTGAACTTTTCTTTTCTGAGGAAAGTCAGAGACCACAGCTGAACAGGTTACGTCTGGAAGAAAGATATCTAAGAGTAATCTGATGTTAATCTTTTTTTCTTCTTTTTTTTTTTCCTTTCTTTTTTTTTTTTTTTCTTTTTTTCTGTGTGCTAAATTCTTTCAGTGGAAGAACTTTCTTTTTTCTGTGTTATCATATTTTTAAAATAAGCATGTAGAGAGTAAACCATGGGAAAGTGTGAAGAAAGGTCTTGGTATTAATAGAATACATTTCCATGGGAAACCGGAAGAGATTTTTATTATTTTTCTTTTATTTTCTTGCCTGAGTGGAACCGAAAATGAATGATACTGAACTGAATAAAATTTTAGAGCAGAATGGCCAACATATTTGCTTGCTTTATTGAAATGAATTACTCCAACATGGCTTTGGTCTAGTGGCTTATTGAACATTGAAGAATGACCTTTTAAGTCTTTTTGTTTTACCCAAAGTCCCAGTAACAGAGTCCCCACTATTAAGCATACTATGACATCATGAAGTCACACCTCATTAGCTAAACAAATTATTCCAGTCCAATACTTGTTTCTAGAAACAAATTAATTTGTTTACAGCTTAAGACATGACAGAAAGTGGGACTTTCATTAAGTCCTTCCCAAGCAGTGCTATTTTCCCATGTTGATTATAATTAATAACTAATTATTAATAATTATTTTCCAGCATAGTTTTTGTTGCACTGAATTCTACTATTCTAACTGCTAGCCATAGCCCATCTGTTAGAATAACTGTCATTAAAAATAAGAGGTACTACAACAGAGCTTAGACTGTGTAAGATTCAAAATGATATATATATATTTTATTCTTATATATCTTTCATCCTTCCTCATCCTTTCTTAAAACACTATAGATTAGACAGCAGATTCTGACAATTGCCACCCACCTGCTTCCATCAGGAAGAAGGAAAGAAGCTTAAGCAAATGTGTGAGCAGTTGAATTATGAGCAAAGATTTCAATTTGGTTAAAAGGATTGGAGTTATATGTGTATTGTTACAGCTATCATAACTTTGGGTCTGTCCTTCCCAGATCTTCATGAGCCAGTTGCTGCAGCTGACTTAAGTCTAAAAAATTCCAGGTATTCAGAATGAGAAAGAATCGTCATGGTTGCCATTGGAGGAGTGGTGTTGTAAGACCCTTCAGGTAAACACATATGTTGTGATTATTGTAAAAAGTCATAAAGAGAAAAAAAAAAAAAAAAAAGATAATAATAGTACCAAGGCACCTGTTCTACTGAGTATGTTATAAACCATGAAATTACAACACTACTCTACAGTATTTCTAGTGATGTTCATACTAAGTGACAGAGTATTTCTATTTATTTTAAATGAGCCATTTAATTCCATAACACCCAGGTGCTTTAAGTCAGTGAAAACAATGCAAACCAAGGTGGGAGGGAGGAGAAGAACATCCCAATAATCCTCCGATCTAATACTACATCAGCATAATGTGAAAAAATGGAAACATATTGTTCTAATGATTCTGGATATCCGGTTAGTTTAATGAAAATATCTCAAAATGATCTCTAAATGATCTATCACATTGCACTTATGGAGATTTACCCCTATAGGAGATCTTAGGCTTTCTTTTCCATTTTCAGGACTCAGCTGAGCAGACTTCAGAATATCTGAAAGATAGGTAAGTTCTTTTGCAAAGTTTGCTTCCTTCTGCCTTGTCGTTGGAAGGTAAATTTTCTGCAACGACATCAACGTTGTGCTTCAATGTCAATATCAAACCCATAATACAGCGGAACTACTAGTATAATTTTCCCCCTTTTCTGAAAAACAATAATAATACCATTGTTGGTCACCTAATGTGAAGACCTGATTGGGAGCAAGTAGAAAACTTGTATATCAGTATATCTGAAGTACCAGGTTCTGATCTGCTAAAGCAACATCAGGAGTTTAAATGTAACAAGAAGATTGAGTGAATGGAACTCATAAATCTGTTCAGTATGATCAGAAAGTGCATAACATATTCTCAGCTTGTAAGAGCAGTTGCTATTACCTACATTCAACAACATACAATTTTATTAAGCTGTTGTGTGCAGCAAAGTTAACAAGATTCTCAACTCTTACTGGAACTGTAACAATATCAACCACTTATTAAGTTTCTGAATTTGTCTAGGCTGTCCAGAAGAAGAACAGTCAAAATGTGTCAGTGGTCACAGATCACAGGTTGTTGTTTAAACTTATTTTCTGCTAATCCTGTCTATAGATTTGAGTCTGCTGGTATTTTGAAGGTCAAATGTATGTTTTTTGGTTTTTGTTTTTTTCCAGAAGCTCTGAAGGGAGTATCTCCAGATTTTCCCTCATCCAATGACTTTAAATCACAAATCTTTCTTCCATCCTTGAAAGTTTTTAGAAAACACTAAATTTTATGCTCCTGTCAATCTAAATTATCTATTGTGGTGTGCTACTTTGAGGTTAGATGATAAATATAGGCCACTTCTCTTAAATTAGATAGGGTCGTCTTTCCTCTCCAGTGATTTCTTTGCATAATAATGAAGTTCTTTCAGGGATTCAGATCCCAACATAGGGTCACCTATGCTCGTTCCTTCCCAGGCAGAGTGAATAATCCCCTATACAGCACACCCTATCTGGTATAAGTTTTCTCACTGGACATCTTGCTTTACTGTTAATTTCTGAATTCAAACCTTTAATTTAATCAGTGCTGGCCTCCAGTTCCCTTATCTCATTTATTAGTGAATTATCATCTGAGACTTCATTTCTCTTAAGAGGAAGTGCTGCTTTACTTTTCTGCTTTGCATAGACGAATTGTTCATACTAAAGTTTATTTCCTTCCCAAAGACATCCCATTTTCTAACTGTACTTCTCTACTTTACTACTAATGGCAGCTTGTCATCACAAAAATGTTACCTCATAATTAGAACAAAACTGAATACACAATCAGGTTTCACACAAAGAAAACTAACATTATTGCTGAGGCTGTTTATTGCAAGTGCGTGCTTTTATGCTTTTTCTCAAATCAAGATTATAAACAAGGAAATACCATGTTTTCCTTGCTCCAAACTCAGATTTAGCTTTTCACTGGCTCTGAGTAAAAAATTTTAATCCATTTCTCTATAATTGTCATTATACAAGGCTAATCGTACTCAAGCAAAATCATTTTATTTCCTCCAGTACCCTATTCTAGTTGTACCTTCAATCTGTTAAACTAAGTTGTTGCAGCATTAAACTTCATAGCCATTACAACCTATTCCATAAATATGCAGATAATCATAACTGATAAATAAACCATTCAAATAATAATACAAATAATTTAAGAGTGCTAAGAGCTGATAGAGATCAAGTAGTGCATATCCACAGCTGTACTTTGGTCAGACACTTTTGAAGTATTGAGAAAAACCCTCAGTTTCAGTTATTTCTAGCATGTTTTCATGGGACAATTCACAGCAGGTTCTGCGTTAGGTGGTGTCTTAGATCCTTTCTTCCTATGTCAATCCATCCTGCTTGGTTCAGCGTACATTGCAGCTCTGATAGCTGTTTAAAATAGACAAAAGAATGGACTATTTTGAAATTATTTTTAAAGAATAATACACATATAGAGCTTACACAAATCTCATTGTTAAAGACCTTGCTTAGAACAGTATGTTCTGCAACTATGGCATGATCCTTGCTCTATTTCTTCTACACACTTCTGGGCTTTAAGGAATAGGAAAAAAGTTTTTCATTCCATACTGTCCTTTTACCTATGCTATTACATATATCATACTCATATGCATAGCAGTGTCTAAATTCTGAGTACTGTATAAACATTGCCAAGAAGATTACACACTGGTGACTCCTAAATAAAGTTGTATCACCTAAGCACTTGTTCCTTACTTATGCTTGTCCTTCTAAATAGGTGAAAATTATAAATGTCATATTTAGGTCTTTCTGCTGTATCTTTAACACTCCTAAAAGTCTAAAGAAATTTTGTGAACAAAGGAGACGCCATATTCATAACCTCTCCAGCATTGCAAGATTAGGAACAGAAACTTTCAAGCACTCATCCTATGGAAGAAATCCAGTTTCAATGTCAATCTTAAATATTTTCTGTTAATTCTGAGACACTAAATGTTGATTGGATGCTTCACCGCACAAACATTTCCACTGGTCAGTCAGGCATCCATTTTCAGATATTAACAGCCAAACACCAGCTTTGCAAATATCTTAAAGATTCAGGTTGGACATTAGAAAAATCTTCACTGAGAGAGTGGTCAGGTGCTGGAACAGGTGGTGAAATCACTGTCCCTGAAGGTGTTCAAGAAACATTAAATGTTGTACCGAAGGACATGATTTAGTGTGAAATACACGTAACAGGTGAACAGTGGGACTGGATGATCTTAGAAGTCTTTACCAACCTTGATGATTGTATGATTCTTTGCACAAGACTGGATCTAGCACCATACCCTGGGAAACACCACTAATTACAGGCCTCCAACTGGATTCTTGACACTGATCACAAGCATATGAGCTCTGCCAGTCAGATAGTTCTCAATCCACTCCACTGACCATTCATCTATCCCAAACTTACAAGGATGTTGTGAGATACAGTGTCAAAGGCCTTGCTAAAGTCAAGTACCAAACATCCACTGCTGTCCCTCTAATCTACCCAGTCAGTGATGACATCATAGAAAGCTGCATTATTGGTCAAGCAAGATTTCGTCTTGGTGAATCTATGTTGACTACCCCTGATAATCTTTTTCTCTTCCATTTGCTAGAAGATGGCACCCAGAAGTAGTTATTCCATCACTTTTCCAGAAACAGAGGTGAGGCTGACTGGCCTGTAGTTTCCTGTTTCTTCCATCTTCCCCTTTCTGAAGACTGGTGTGATGTTGGCTGACAGTCGGTCTTAAGGGACCTTTGCCATTCTGCAAGATCTGTCAAAGATAATAGAGAGTGGTTCTATAATCACTTCTGCCAGCTACCTCAGCACACGTGGGTGCATTTCATCAGAGTCCATGGATTTATGTGTGCTGATTTTAGTTAAATTCTCTCTGACCTTGTCCACCTCAAACAAGGTGATATATTCCACACCCCAGACTCTCCATCTTACCTCCAGGGTCCAGAATTCCCAAGGTGCAGTCTTAGTAGCAAAGACTGAAGCATTCAGATGCTTCCTCAGTGTCCCCTGTTACCAGGGCACCCATTTCTTCAGTAATGAAACCACATTATCTCTAATCTTCCTTTTACCATTAACACACTTAAAAAAGCTTTTGTTATCATTGACCTGCTCTGCTAGATTTAATTCCAAGAGGGTCTTAGCCTTCCTTGTATCCCTACAGGCTCTGACAACATTCCTATATTCTTTCCAAGTGGACGGGCCCTCTTTCCATATTTTGTGGAACTTCTTCTTCACTTTGAGTTTATTCATGAGCTCCTTGATCATCCATGCAGGTCTCCTGCCACCTTTCCCTGAATTCATACTCTTAGAGATGCACTGATATTGAACTTGAAAGAACTGATGTTTAAGTGTTGATCAGCTCCCTTACCTTTCAACACTCTAGCCCTAGGGATACTTCCAAATAGATCTTTGAAGAGATCAAAGTCATATCTTCTGAAGCCCAGGGCAACAGTCCTACTCATTGCTTTGCTTCTTCCACACAAGTTCATGAACTTTACTATCCCATGACCACTGCATCCCAAGCTGTCTGCAACCTTCACATCCCCAACCAGCTCTTTCTTGTTAGTAAGAACAAGGTCCAGCCACACACCCCTCCTTGCTGGCTCTTCAGTCACCTGCATCAGAAAGTTATTTTCAACACAATGCAGGAACTTCCTGGACCATGTGTGCCTGACATTATTGCTTACCCAGCAAATATCAGGATGATTGAAGTTCCCCATCAGAATCAGTGCCCAGGATCAAGAGGCTGCTTCCAGGTGTTTGTAGAAGATCTTACTAACTTTCTCCTTCTGATTTGGTGGCCAGTAGTACACACTCACAACTGTGTCACACATAATAGCCTCTCATTGCTCTCTCATATAACAAACAACTCCACACCTCACCTTAATGGCCTGTCTTTCCTAAAAAAGACACAGCCATTCATGAATTTGTTACAGCAGTCCAGTAATATGAGCTGTCCATCTAAGTCTCCATGATAGCAACGACATCATGGCCCTGTGACTGCATACAGATCTTTGGTTCTTCCTATTTTCCATGCTATGTGCATCAGTATAGAGGTGCTTTAGGGAAACAGAGTACGCAGGTATCCCTAGAGGGATGCAAGAAGATTTCCTTTGTAGCCTATCCTTTGTGAAGATCTTATAGCCATCCATTGCAGCACTCTAGTTGTGAGAATGAGCCCACCATGTTTCAGTAATGGTAACTACATCACAGTTTGCCTGCTGCATAATTGCTTCCAGCTCCTCCTGTTAGTTGCCTATGCCACGTCCACCGGTGTAGATGCATTTCATCTGAGCTGCTGACCTCACATCTACTCCTGATATTGTTCTCCCAAATACATCTTGAATGAGCCTCACTTTATCTCCTTCCCCCTTCATACCTAGTTTAAAGCCCTGTGCATCTGCAACCATCAGGGCAGATGGTAAATAAACTACCCTGTGGTTGAAAAAATTCCTGCTGTGGCTCTCAGCTAAGTATTTATCAGATGGGCTTTCCTGGACCTCTCAGTATTCACCCTGCCACATAAGGATTAGAGGAAAACACCACTTGAACACCCACGGTGTAACCACCTGTAACTCCCATAATGTATGAATGAACTGCAAAGTCCCATCCCTCCATTAATACAGGTTATATATATTTTTCGTGTATGAACATAGGTTTTTATACTCTTATAACAGCAACTTTTGTTCTAACAAACTCTTTTATGTAGATTGTAAAAACTAACAGATTCTCAGCCTTGCCACTTTGAAGACCAATTGCTTTTACTTTCTTCCTCCCCTCCATGACTATCACTGTTGGAAGCAACAAACAAAATACAAGAATCGTAGAATCATAGAATTCTTAGAGTTGGAAGGGACATCTGAAGGCCATCTAGTCCAACTAGCCTGCAAGTAACAGGGACACCACAGCTGGATCAGGTTGCCGAGGGCCTTATCTAGCCTCATTTTAAACAGCTGCTTTAGAATGAAACAGTTACAAATTTGAATATCTTTTTAATTACAAATGTCCCATAAGAATGCTTTGTTCCCATTCTATAAATTGTGAACTGAAGCACATTTGGTCCTGATGTCACTTGTTTAGAAAACAGATTAGAGATGTGGCAAAATAACATCCTCTGCCTTTGCCTTTTTAGTCTAGACTCTTCAAAAGGCAAGACTCTGGCTTGTGCTTTCTCTTCTGTCATGCCCTAGAGCAGACTTGAAGAACCTCCCATGATACAGACTTACGTCCCAACAGCTTGGAACTATTACCAAATGCAGTGTAAGTCCACCCTCGTGTCTTCTCCACAATGAGCAGCTAAGAAATGGCAAAGTACAAAGACCTGCCAAAGCCAAAGTACCACAGTCACCAAATCATCCTCCCCTTTTGCTTCTTTTGATTTTAACATGACCACATTTCATCTCACAGTCAACAATGAAATAAAGTAAGGTTTCCACTCCTTCATAGTACAGAATTCTTCCCAATCTTCTGTAATAAAGACTTTTTATATCCTCAGAGGGTCAGGTGATGGAGAAGTAGACTAGTATTTCTGCTTGATGTTTTACTCATTGCAAGACAGGAGGACACTTACATACCATTCCTCACATTATTCACATTTCAGTTTTGCTGAAAGAAGTCAGTGTAGACCAAGCTTTTCTTGCCAGAGGACGAGAAGGGTGTTCTCCTTACAGCCCCTACTCTCCTATTGACCTGATTCCATTACTATCTTCATCATAAATTAGTCCTAAGAATGTCCAAAATTGAGTTTCTTTTTTAATAACAGTTTGATCAGAAAACCTTTTCCTTACATTCCATTAACCAACCTCTCATTATAATGTAAGTTCACAGTCTAAGATGATATGGTAGGACGATGCAAAGCTTTAGGCTTTTCACACCCTGTGTCATACAACCTTACCTTCTGGAATGCCACAGTCTATGCACTGCCTTTGGGGTGACCCACTACTCCATTTTCCTGCAGAAAAACTCTCCAAAGACTGGGCTGTGAAGATTACACCCTCACACATAGGGTTTTAAAAATGTAACTGAGTTATTCAGCGTTTGTTAAAGGAGTTTAGTGAAGAGGGAGCCTTCACATCCCCATGTAGCTGTTAGAAGCATTTACAGTGCTACAAGTGGAGATTGGCATTAATCCCTAAGGAGTAAACAGAAGCAAATTAATCAAGAGGCCTTGATTAACAAAGGAGAAGTATTTTCCCTGAAGTAAGAAATTGCAATTGAAATTAATCTTCCGTTTGTGAGTCATACAGTATTCTCAGATATTTAAGTTTGAAGAAATATGCATTTGCCTCAATATATCCTTAATATATTCTATTTTGATGAAAACATAAGGTTCATATGTAAAATGCACTAAGAATGCAGGTACACATCTTCTAGTGCAGTTCTTCAGAAACAACGTATGCTGTTTCGAAAACTAATCCAATAACCTCTACTAGACCATGACACCTATAGGCATAGTGGTTTATAAATAGTTAGAGCTAGAAAATAACAAAACAAATTCTGAAATACCACGAAAAAAAAAAAGAGAGAAGAAAAAACAAGAAGGAATTTAAGATTTGTGAAGCACAGAACTCTGTTTATTTTTACTTTGTCACTTTGATGTTTTGAAATAAATCTCTGGTAAGAACTAAAAATAGAATTAAATTAATAGAAGCAACAAACATTATCTAGTTGTCAATGAACTCAATTGGTGGGAATCTCTGTGCATGGCGAAGTCAGACTTATTTACTGCACTTTCTCTTGAAAAAGATATCATATTTCTTAACTCAGTATTTAGTTAGTTGAGGTGATATAAGGTTCTTCAAAACTGTGTACACTAATCCACACTAAACCTGTAAACTACCTTGAGCATATGCCTCAGTCACAACAATTGGTGACCAATTTCTTTAGTAATTAGATCACGTCTGGACTGCTAAGAGACTCAATCTTTCCTCAGTCCCTTGTGGTTAATTTGCAGCCATATTATATGCTTAACTTAATACTATTACAGGGGTTAGTGTTGGAGCCAGAACTCTCTTCAATGGTATTGGATTTTGCTACCAAATATATATATATATATATATATATATATTTGTAAGTTGTCTTGCACATTGCAAGAGCAAAATTAATAATCTCTCATTTTCCTCATCCTGGCAAAATGGTCCATTTACAACTTGCTTATACATTTTTATGTATGCTTCAAGTACCTCTACAGGAGTCTTATCATAATAGCCAAGAGAGCAACCAAATAACTGCCATTCATAGGAATTACCTTCTGAACAACACACATGGTTTTGAATTCCTAACAACTAAGAAGAGCTCAGAGATGATACTTAAAAAAACTGACTTATGTTTGCACAGCTGTGGACAAACCACTTCAGTAAGTAGCAAAACATTATATCTGCTATTATATTATAATTCTAATATATTTTTAAAATCTCACTGACACAATGTCAGCCTGAAAACAAAACAGTTTTCATATAACCTACATGAAGCAGATAGCTTTCTGCAGCCTCATCATTTCTGTGCATGACTTTGCTCAATACCTCAGGTGCTCATTACCAATTACACAAAACATGTTTATATATTGCAATATAACAGAGGCAGTGTTTGGGTTCTGAAAAGGCTCACTGCTGCAGTTGGCTCAACACTGTATATCTGTCTGAAAAAAGAATAACAACCTGGATCAAAAGGAGGAGAGTCTCACAGATCATGCATATCTATTGTGAAATTCTGCATGTGCTTTTCCAGGGAGCAGGTGTTCCAAGTTAAAAGTTATGATGCAAAGGCAAGGATGCAAACTTTAAACAGTTCAGTTTTTCTTCATTCCTCCAAAACATTCAGTCTTTAAGGATGAATACCAAGAAATTATGATACTGACTTAGTACTTAGTACACAGATATTTTATTGCTAAAATGTCATGAAAAAGAGAGATCTGTGATAGGAATAGGTAATAAAGAACAGTTCAGCTGAAAAGACAAAGTCAGAAAACTGTTTAAAAAAAATCAACACAAAAAACACATAAATTCTAAACAGGTGTTTACACAAAACTTGTATTTATACACCAGAAAAAATATATAGACCTTTTACCAATAACTGAACTTTGTTATATTATACAATAACTATGCATCTGCAAATGTACACAGAGAATAGAATTTATGTGTATTTCCATGGGACTGGCTTTCCTTTTTCCTCTGGGAGTAATAACCTACTTCAAGAACTGAATAGATTTTTCTTTCTTTTTCTAAAGAGTTACAAGCAGACAGCTCCAAGTGTGGAAATAGCCCAAGCAAGTAAAATGTTCCCTCAAACTTTGTGATGAATCACCAGTAACTCATTTCACAAACATCACCCACTGATCAACGGATTAATTTTCCTTAAAAAAAACAATATTATTAGCTAATGCTTGAACTGCACATGTTTGCTTGAACTGTTTTACAAGCTCATTGCTGTCTGCTTCTGATGATCACCACAGTTTCTCATCTCTGAATGAATCAAATGCCTTTAAGGTTTATGTAGAAGTCATAGATGGTGTCAGATGCTATAACAGTTTTTAAAATAGTGTTTTCTCACAAAGATGCATAGTTTTATATTCTGTAGCTACTAGCCACATGTTTTGTGAACTGCTTATCTTTGTAAAATAAATCAGAGAAGAATCCAAAAGGAAGGAACTTAAAGGCAATGTGACATCACTGAAAAATGAATGAAATGAGATGCATCTGCTGTGAACATCTGGAATTACATAACCTGGTAGCTGGATAGCTGTCCATTGGTTTTCAAAGATTTGTAAAGTAAGAAATTATTTGCATAGATTGACAGAGCGCTCCATGAGTATTTACTCACATAACCACTTAGACATTAAAGTGTAAAACAATATTCAAAGGGATGCTGAGTAGATATCATAATCAGTTGCCACATGGTTAGCTCATTAATAACATAGAGAGGGATGTGTATACAAGCAGGATTATAAGCCATTTGTTTGTCCTGAGCCATCTGCTATTCCTTCATCATGAAGTGGATGAAGAAAGTAATTTCAACAAGAGAAAATCACAGAATCACAGAATCACAGAATCACAGAATTGTAGGGGTTGGAAGGGACCTCTAGAGATCATCGAGACCAACCCCCCTGCCAAAGCAGGCTCCCTACACCAGGTTGCACAGGTAGGCGTCCAGGCGAGACTTGAATATCTCCAGAGAAGGAGACTCCACAACCTCCCTGGGCAGCCTGTTCCAGTGCTCCGTCACCCTCACCGTGAAGAAGTTCTTACGCACATTCGTGCGAAACTTCCTGTGCTGCAGCTTATGTCCGTTTCCCCTCGTCCTGTCTCCACGTACCACTGAAAAGAGACTGGCCTCACCACTATGGCCGCCACACCTCAGATATTTATAAACCTGGATCAGGTCCCCTCTCAGTCTTCTTTTCTCAAGGCTAAACAGACCCAGTTCACTTAGCCTTTCTTCATAGGGGAGATGCTCCAGGCCCTTCACCATCTTTGTGGCCCTCCGCTGGACTCTTTCCAAGAGATCCCTGTCTTTTTTGAACTGGGGAGCCCAGAACTGGACACAGTACTCCAGATGAGGCCTTACCAGGGCAGAGTAGAGGGGGAGGATCACCTCCCTCGACCTGCTGGACACGCTCTTCTTAATGCACCCCAGAATGCCATTGGCCTTTTTGGCCACGAGGGCACACTGCTGGCTCATGGCCAACCTGTCGTCCACCAGGAGGCCCAGGTCCCTCTGTGCAGAGCTCCTCTCCAGCAGCTCATCCCCCAGCCTGTATTGGTGCATGCAATTACTCCTCCCTAGGTGTAAGACCCTACACTTGCTTGTGTTGAATCTCATCCGGTTTCTTACTGCCCAGCTCTCCAGCCTGTCCAGGTCTCGCTGAATGGCAGCACAGCCTTCAGGCGTGTCAGCCAATCCTCCCAACTTCGTATCATCAGCAAACTTGCTGAGGGTGGCCACTATCCCCTCATCAAGGTCATTGATGAAGATGTTGAACAAGACCGCACCCAGCACAGACCCCTGGGGGACACCACTGGTTACAGGTCTCCAGTCAGACTCTGCACCACCAACGACGACCCTCTGCGCTCTGCCAGTCAGCCAGTTCTCAACCCACCTCACTGTCCACTCGTCTATCCCACACTTCCTCAGCTTTGTTATAAGGATGTCGTGGGAGACAGTATCAAATGCCTTTCTAAAATCAAGGTAGATTACATCTACCGCTCTTCCCCCATCCACCCAGCATGTGACAGCATCATAGAAGGCCACCAAGTTGGTCGAGCACGACCTCCCCTTGGTGAACCCATGCTGACTACTCCTGATAACCTCCTTTTCTCCCAGTTGTCTGGAGATGGTATCCAGCACAAGCTGTTCCATCACCTTTCCAGGGACAGAGGTGAGGCTGACAGGTCTATAATTACCCGGATCTTCCTTCTTGCCCTTTTTGAAGACCGGAGTGACATTGGCTATCCTCCAGTCTTCAGGGACCTCCACTGTTATCCAAGACCTCTCAAAAATGATGGAGAGTGGTTCGGCAATGACCTCCGCCAGCTCTCTCAGCACACGTGGATGCACCCCATCAGGTCCCATGGACTTGTGGACCTTAGTACTGCCTAGGCGCTCACGCACGTCCTCTTTCCTGACTAAAGGGAAGTCTCCCATTCCCCAGACCCTCTCACTAACCTCCAGGGTGTGGGATTCCTGCGGAAGAGCCTTTTCACTGAAGACGGAAGTAAAGAAGGCATTCAGTATCTCTGCCTTCTCAGCATCCCCCGTTACGAGGACCCCCCCCTCACTTAGTAAGGGGCCCACATTCTCTCTAGTTTTCCTTTTGCTATTAACATACTTGAAGAAGCCTTTTTTATTATCCTTTATCACTTTAGCCAGATTCAATTCCAGATGGGCTTTAGCCTTCCTCGTTGCATCCCTGCAGGCCCTGACTACATTCCTATATTCTTCCCAAGTGGTCAGACCCTTTTTCCACATTTCATGGACCTTCTTCTTTCCTTTGAGCTTGCGCATGAGCTCCTTGCTCATCCACACAGGTCTCCTGCCACCTTTTCCCGATTTCTTGCTCACAGGGACGCACCGATCCCGAGCTTGGAAGAAGAGCTGTTTAAATGCTGACCAGCTCTCAGAGGCCCCCTTACCTTCTAACACCCGAGCCCACGGGATAGCTCCAAGTAGGTCCCGGAAGAGATCGAAGTTGGCTCTCCTAAAGTCCAGGGTAGCAATCCTACTTATTGCTTTGCTTCTTCCACTCAGGATCTTGAACTCCACCATCTCATGATCACTACAACCCAAACTGCCCCCTACCTTTACTTCCTTAACAAGTCCATCCCTGTTGGTGAAAATAAGGTCCAGTAACACCCCTCCCCGCGTCGGTTCTTCCACCACCTGCATCAGAAAGTTGTCTTCAACGCACTGCAAGAACCGTCTGGACCGTGCGTGCCTGGCTATGTTGGTCATCCAGCAAATATCTGGATAATTGAAGTCCCCCATAAGCACCAGTGCCTGGGAACGTGACGCTACATCCAGTTGCTTATGGAAGGCCTCATCAGCCTCCTCATCCTGATCAGGGGGCCTGTAGTACACCCCCACAACAATGTCACCCTTACCAGCCTGCCCCTTGATTCTCACCCATAAGCTCTCCACTGCTACATCACTCTCCCCCAAGTGAAGTTCAATACATTCTAGCTGCTCTCTCACATAAAGAGCAACTCCACCACCCCGCCTAGCCAGCCGATCTTTCCTAAAAAGCACATAGCCCTCCATGACAACATTCCAGTCATGCGAGCTGTCCCACCACGTCTCCGTGATCACGATGAGATCATGACCTTGCGACTGCACGCAGAACTCCAGCTCTTCCTGTTTATTCCCCATGCTACACGCATTAGTATACAGGCACTTAAGAGAAGCAGCATCCCTCCACCTCTCTCCAAGCCTTTGAACTCCACTGTCTCCACCCATCAAGTTCTGTTTGGAGCCTCGAACTGCCCCCTCAGTCCCAGCGGTCGTCATTTTGTCCCCTTCCCCCTTCATACCTAGTTTAAACACCTGTCAATAAGTCCTGCCAGTTCCTCAGCTAGAACCCTCTTTCCCTGTGGAGACAGGCTGCATCCATCTGCAGCCATCATGCCAGGTGCCGAGTAAATTGCCCCATGATCAAAAAAAACAAAACTCCTGCGTTTGCACCAACTCCTAAGCCACTTGTTCAAGAGATGGGTTTTTAGGCTCATCCCACTATTGTTTCCTGCCACTGAAGGTACAGATGTAATAACTACCTGCACAACTGTTCCTTCAACTACCCGCCCCAGTCGCCTGAAGTCATCTTTGATAGCCTTCAGGCTTATCTTACCAACTTCTTCACTGCCAGCCTGTACTATCAATAGTGGATAGTAGTCAGAAGGGCAGATCAGTTTGGGAATTCTCCTAGCAACATCTCTGACTCGAGCCCCAGGGAAGCAGCATACCTCTCTGCGGGTAGGGTCGGGCCGGCATATAGGGCCTTCAGTTCCTTGCAGCAGGGAGTCGCCTATGACAACCACCCTTCTATCCTTTCGGGTGTAGAAAGTCTTGAGGCACAGGGTTGACCGCTTCCCCTGAGGCACCCTCACAGGTGGGCCTCCTTCCACACCTGCACACACCTCTCCCTCGGGTTCCAGGGCCTCAAATCTATTCCGCAGAGAGACATATGAGACAGAAAAGAGCTACTATGTAAAGTGCATGAAGTAGCAAAAATATAAGAAAACAAATATATTTGATGACACTTGCTGCACACATGAGGTCTTCTTGGTATATGTGTACTAAATTGGTATTTGAAAGTTATTTGAAAGACTCTTATCAGGTCCTCATTTTTGGCTCTGGATTACAGAATCACAGAATATCTGATGTTGCCAGGGATCTTTGGAAACCAGCTCGTGTGCTATATGTTAAAGCAGGTTTCTCAGTGTCAATTTTCACAGCTCAGGTCAATTTTCTTTGTTTCCAAGGATGAAGAATCCACAACATCTCTGGCCAACTCAGCATAGTATCTGACTAGCTGCTGCTTTGTGACAATATTCCAATATCAAGTATCCAACTGGAAATTTTCTTGGAATAACCCATCTCTTCCTCTTGTCCTTTCTCTTTGCCCATGTACATCTAAGATGAGACTGAATTTGTCTTTTTTTAATATCAACTATGGAATGAGATAAACTACACTGTCCCTTAACATTTTCTTCTTAAGATAAAACAAGTATTGTTCTCTTAGCTTATCCTCATGCTATGTGTCCTAAACCTGTAAGTATCTCAGTGGCTCTCCACTGAACTTATGCTAGTATATCAATGCTCTTCTGGTAGTGGAAGCACAAAATAAAACAGTGCTCCATACATGAAATAGGAAAAAATCCAACTCCTTTCTCTCCTTTTTAGCTTGCTTATGCCTACATAGAACAGGATGTAGTTGGCCTTCAAGATCTGCGAGGATACACCCTGAATCACATTCAGCTTGTCTACCAGGACGCTTTGGATCATTTTCACAGAGCTAGTTTCTAGCTGGTTGGTACCCATCCTATGCTACTCCATGGAAGTACTCCAGCCTGGATTTACGGATTTAGGACTTGGCATATGACTTCAGTGAGCTTCAAGAGGTTTTTATAGCCCCATTTTCTTTCTTCCTTCCTTCCTTCCTTCCTTCCTTCCTTCCTTCCTTCCTTCCTTCCTTCCTTCCTTCCTTCCTTCCTTCCTTCCTTCCTTCCTTCCTTCCTTCCTTCCTTCCTTCCTTCCTTCCTTCCTTCCTTCCTTCCTTCCTTCCTTCCTTCCTTCCTTCCTTCCTTCCTTCCTTCCTTCCTTCCTTCCTTCCTTCCTTCCTTCCTTCCTTCCTTCCTTCCTTCCTTCCTTCCTTCCTTCCTTCCTTCCTTCCTTCCTTCCTTCCTTCCTTCCTCCTCCCTCCCTCCCTCCCTCCCTTCCTCCTCCCTTCCTCTCCTTCCTCCTTCTTCCTTCCTTCCTTCCTTCCTTCCTTCCTTCCTTCCTTCCTTCCTTCCTTCCTTCCTTCCTTCCTTCCTTCCTGCCTTCCTTCCTTCCTTCCTTCCTTCCTCCTCCCTCCTTGCCCCTCCCTCCTTCCTCCTCCCTTCCTCCTTCCCTCCCTTCCTCCCTCCCTCCCTCCCTCCCTCCCTCCCCCTCTTTCTTCCTTTCTTCCTTTCTTCATTTTTCTTTTTCTTTCTGGGGTGAACGTGGTACGGTGTTGTGACAGGTAGTGCTTTTTTAAATAAGATCCCAGTACTACTCACCAACGAATGGGACCACATAAGCCGTACAAGTATGAAGTGCATATGATGTGCAATTAATTTCCTGTCAGCAAAAATTCGTTTCATATCTGGGTCCACCCATTTCAATAATGAAACAAACAAACTGAAATAACTTAGTGCGGTTTTGGATGTGCTGAAACACTCAAAATTATAACATGCTCGAGGTAAGCACTGAGAAAAAAAATAGAAACGGAGTCTTTCTAAGTAATTGAAGAGAACCAAACTGACATGTTTCTTAGAGTTAACAATTAGTAACAAATTTAAGGGAACGGTAGCATATTTTGAAAGCAAAATGTGATGTAAATAATAAGTAAAAAGTCAAAAAAGTTGTGTATGTGGACCGGCTGTTAGAATTGATTGACTCACATTAACTGCTGTTATCCAGATGGTCTTTTTACAGTTTTTGTGGATAACAATTCATTATACTTTACAACTTGGCAAGCAAACCTGAAACACTTAACCAGAACATAATGAAAATGAAAGGAAGAGGTGGAAGATGGAAAAATAGAAGATGTGAACAACAAGAAATAAATGTTATATAATTATTATATAATAAATGATTTTATTTTGCTCCTAAATGAAATATTTAACAACAACAAATAAACAAGGCAAAAAAAAAACCAAAACAAAAAACTCAACCCCCCCCCCCAAAAACAAAACTCCAAACAAACCAACCTGTGCTAACTTTCAATGGACTCCAGATGGATTTTTTAATCATTTAT
The DNA here is from genome assembly GCF_905368555.1 of Meleagris gallopavo. Lineage (NCBI taxonomy): Eukaryota > Metazoa > Chordata > Aves > Galliformes > Phasianidae > Meleagris > Meleagris gallopavo. The sequence continues at coordinate 36,867,723 of NC_139435.1, forward strand.
TTTTAGTTCTCTACGTAGCAAACTCTCTGATATTCTATGGTAGTTTCATCAATTTGGATGATATAAACTTAAGGTGCAGATAAAGTTGAAAAAACTATTTTGATGACTTTTGTTTTCTATCCAGTATTTGAGTTGACCTGATTTGCCATAAAAAATCCAAGCAAACAAACAGCACTCTCTCCTTCCATGGGATTTTGAATCACACACTGAAGTCTCAAAGAAGTGTAATTGGTGGTGCAATGAACAACATGAACAGAAATGATCCAAATCCTGTAAAGTGGCTGGAAAAGGGGAACAGAGAAAGCTGAGACAGAGTTTGAGGTCAGAGAGTCTGGAACAGGAAATAAACCAGGACTAGGGGAAATAGTGTTGGGTTTGCTGCTTCTGTGACTACTTGGAAAAGGAAGAGCAAAGGAAGGGAACAGAGGGAGGAAAAAATATGGCTTTCGCGGGGAAGGACCAGCCTACTGTCGTGCTCCATCCCAGACCCTCTCTTCCTGCCTCCTTTTTACTGGGGAACAGCAGCCATCACTCTCACTGTGTGAGCCCAGGAGCTCACTGTGGCCTGAGAGCAGCCACTGTCTTTAGCAGTTTCTTGAGAGAAAGCCCAGTGACCAAAGCATTCAGAGACAATCAGAATTCTGGACCCAGTGTCCAGAACTTAATGTTCTGAATTGAGGGGTACAAGAAAGTAAAACTATGGTCTAGTACACTTGGACATGGATAATGAGATTATGTGAAAACATAATGAGATGTTTCATGAATAAACAAATTTTAAAAGAAAATTATTGTGAAAATAAATTTTACAGACACCACCAGTGAGCTTTCTGTAAACAACAAACATGGCGGTAGGCACAATTCATGACAAAAGATAAACTCAACAAAGAGAAGGATTATGAAAAATGAACTGTCAAAATCTTCAGGTATCCCGCATGTAAACTGAAATCACATCTATGACCCTTGAGTCCTAAGACCTTAAATAAGATAGACATAGTGTTAATCTTGTATCATAACTTCAAAAGCTTCCATCTTATACCAATGGGAATATAAGCTACTTCAAGAGGGAGAGAAAAAAATCTGTTATTGTCTCCTAACAAGTGACTGTAGGCAGAACTAAATGCAGAAACCGAGCTGGGGCACGTGCAGGTTTGGGGCTGATCGCCCCCCCATAGAAGCAGAAATCTCACAGAAGAGTGAGCAGCATTCCATTGCCACCCTACCACTCACTAGAGGCATGCTGAGCCCTGCATTATGTGGTGTGCTGTAGAGATGCTGAATATCAGGGAGAAGTCCTGATACTCCGTGTTATTTGATTTGCATACACATTGATGACATTTCTAATCTATTAGACTAGTGATCTTAGCCAGCACTTCTTATCGAGAGAAGATTGTGAAAAATTAAGCTTTAGGTTAATTATTCATTTATAAATGCTTTACATTAGAAATCCTTTGTCTCTGCATTGGATTTCTTCCATTGGAGATTGCCTCTGTTATTGCAGCAATAGGAGGAGTTCCATCAGGGAGCAGAGAGCAGTAAATGCAGTCATTTCCTGCATCAGCTAAACATTAGCATTAAAACAAGAGTCAAAAACTACCTTGTGACAAGAAAAACCTTCAAGCAAGTAGCAAGATAACTGGAAGTGTTTTTTAGCTGAGATGCTCCACTGGCTTCCATAATCATTAATACTGAATCAAAGTGAATATTAAGCACTGTTTGACCTGATAATAACAATAATAATTTAAAAAAGAAAAAAGAAAAAGAAAAAGAAAAAAAGAAAAAAAGAAAAGGATTATTTTTTTCCCAGAGTTCCAGCCTACATATTCAAACCATATTTTACTCAATACACCAAATTTCTGGTTTTCCTACTCAATTCTGCCAGCCAAACACAACTTCAAAACAATCCAAACAGTCCACGTGCAATATCTGTTACCTGCTGGGATATACCAGTGCTGTGCCAACCAAATGCCAGCAAGCTACCTGCAGTGAGATTGATCCTCATCATCAAAAGAGTGAGGAACACCAGCTGGTAGAAAAGAGCTAGTCTTCTAATTTCAGAGAAGTTATGCTAAGCTAATACTGCCATAAAACAATTTGGACACCAGAGATTTGTCCCACTGTTACACAAGTTATCTTGTTATATCTTGCTTATATACAGCAAGAGTAAGCAATGCATTTGACGACAACTGCAAAAAAAGTTGCAAGTGATCATTGGCTCCAATGGAGAAAAGCATAACAATTTGTGTTTCCTTGAACTCTTAGCCAGCCAGTGGACAAACCATTCTCTAATTCCAGTGGATACATGAAATCCTTTTGCAGCCAGCTAGCCAATTTCTCCTCCTCAAAAAGTAAATCACCACCATTCCCACCTTTGCCTAACTTGTGGTGCCCGTACCCCCCCAAAAAGGAAAAATCATTGTTTTCCAGTATGTGCAGATGCTAAGCAAAAGAATGTATGTGCTCGTCAACAATTTTGGGGCCAGTTCAGCCTAGTTTCATGATTAATGGGGTAGGATGACTCACAGACCCACGCCCTGGGAGATGGGGAAGGGAGATAACAGTAAGAGACAGGGAGGTGGGCCTAAAAAAAAACGGTGGCAATGAGCTAAGGGGGAAAAACTAATTTACTAAATACAATATTGGAATGCAAGATAACACAATATAATACAATGTAATTGGAATTGAAGCTAAAAAATCAAATAAAATCATAGAGTGTCCAAAACCAAAGGCCTTACTTTAATGCTGAAGGCAAGGTGGCTAGGGAGCACACACCACAGTGACAAGCAGTAAAAGATGGGTTATCTCAGGACTTGTGAACAGTTTGATCTTTCCCTCTAAACAGGAAATGAAAATGGAGCAGTGAAAGTCTTCTGGGAAATGTAGTTCTTCTCTTCTGAAAACAATGTACCCAGAAAAATCAATGATCCATAGAACTGGAGCATTAACTCTTTAACTTCCAGTGCACTACATGATGTGGAATACCCATAACAAAAATCATAAAACCATGACAGTGCTGAAGAGAGTGTTTTCACAGACAAAAGTGAAAGCTGTGGATTGAGAACACCAAAGACAAGGGGGTAAAGTCCCTCATGTCTTCCATGAAATTTTCATGTTTTCAGATGTTTCTCACTCTCTATTTCTGCATTGTTCTTATAATCATTCAGACGTTGTCTACTTGTTTCTGAACCTATCCTGACATTATTTGCTTCAGACTTTTGTCTTGAACATCATTTCTCTTTTCATGCTTCAGATATATTTTGCTTCTCCTGGTAGTTTGTTATATATCTATTCACCTTCAATTTGTCGTGATCTTCAGGATTAGAAATTTCTTACAAGTACTAATCTGGCTTTAGCCTTTTCTTATGAAATTGTTTTTAGTTCTTAAACTCCTGGCTACATATAAATCTTTTTGGTATTTATAGAAAAAATTATATGCCTTAGAAAAAAAGACAAGTCTAAGGCACATGTATATGTTAATTAATTTTGCTTATTCATGTTAGCTATCATTTTTTGTTCAACAGATGCCTTCATTTCATTATTAAATCCACTGGGGTTTTGAGTTCACTAATTATTCTTACCCTCTTACATATCACATTCATTTCTTTTCTCACTTCTCCTCTTCCTTTCATACTGACTTTGCACTGGCTTTTATTTAAGATATCCTTTTTGAGTGTGCAATTTGTGCCAGCTGTTCCTCTAATGATCTCTGAAAAATGTCTCTCTCAGTTTCATTATTCCATTTTCATTTGCCCTTCAAATCAGCTTCATCCAATTTTTCTCTGTTTTGGCAAATAACGTACACCTGATGTTTCTCACTGTTTGAGATTGCCCTCAATTTGCCTATAAAAGATGTAATAGCTCACTGTTGCTAGTTCCTAAGCAACAGTGATTAATTAATTACCAGAATTGAACCATTAATCTTTATCTTCTAAAATTAAATTGAAACTTAAGATACCTCCTGTCAGGTGCAATAACACCTGCGTTGGAAATGTAATCTCCAAGAAGGCCTAGAACCATTAATGCCGCATTCTGAGTAATGTTCAGAATCCTGAAAGGTTACATAGGAAAATTTAAAAACTAAAAACAAAGTTATGGGTGCAAGGAAGATGACAATGAACCTTTGAACAAATAAACAGAGGCCAGGAAAGGAAACAGATGATTGACTGCTTGATAACACAACTTCTTTGTAGATAGAAAGAAAGTGACGAAGGAGCTCCTCTTTTGCCTGCTCTGAAGAAGGCTGAAATATGTGGGAGAAAATTGCAGAACAGTGACAGAAAAATTCCAGAGATTAGAAAGACTTAAAAATACAGACAAACCATAGTAACTGTTGAAACAGAAAGGAATGCTGTTATTACTGAGATGGAAATAAATTTAACAGTTTTATTACCCTAGTGTTTATTCCCGTTCTTATGAAAACAGAGTTCACATTGACCTTTCCTTTTTGCAAAGGAAGCTAAAAACAGAACTATCTTTCTAGAGAAGATAAAATTTTGCTAAAATAGAAAGCTGAAACTATAATAAATTTTGTTAAATCAATTCAGCAAAAGGCATATAATTCCTCTTTCTCTCATTTCCCATTCATCTAACAAAAACATTTTGGAGGAATAAATATCCTCCAGTATTTTCCTCAGTCAACTTGCACTGTTATCAGCAGGAAATCTTGATTGAAGTTGTGCAACTTTGTGCTGTTGACTGATTAGAGTTAGTATTAGTCTCCCAGTTTCATGGCTTTCATTGAAAGGCATCTTATAATTCACTCAAAATCATTTTTACAGACAGTTGTTTTTTTTATAATCTGAAATGAGGAAATAACCAATTTATAGAAATTAAATGGATATACAATCTCTATCCACAGGTTTTTGCTTTTAAGTGGCAGATTCTTGGTAGCAATTTGCATTGAAGATAACAGAATATTAGCCTTCTCTTGGACTTCACAGGTCTTCACAGAAATAAAAATATACATCCAGCTAAAACAGATTGACTGCTTCAGTGCACAGAGTGTTCTTTTTGTCCATAGACAGCTTAAAAACTCCTGCAAAAATTGAAAAATGAAACAGTGATTTAGTTTAAAATTGAAATCTATCAAATATTATTCTGGGTGGAAGTTTTTAGCTTTGAGCTAATGTCAAAATATTAGTAATTTTCCTCTCTGGAAATATACTATGTACATCATCAACATTAAGGAAAAAAAGAAGAAAAAAAAATGAAAAAAAAAAAAAAAGACTGTATTTCTAGTAGCAACAGAGAACAGAAGAAAACATCAATAATAATCAAATAAAGGAAATAAAAACACAAACCTCTTCAGCTGAGAAGACCCACATTCTCCTAGGAATAGGCTTAGGCCAGCAACTTGTAGAGATAATGCAACCTGCAAAGTACTAGCAGTATGGTTGCATCACCCTGAAGACTTTCACAAAATAACTCAATCTAATTCACTTACTTGATTTAGTGAAGATCCTTAACCATGTTGCCCTTAAATGTTATACACTTAAATATATTTTTGTGTGTGTATATATATATATTTATATATTCCCCATTGTTTATGTTAGTACAGTACAGTTACTTAAGACAGCAAACTGCAGTCCTATTGACCTTTATAGTTTAAAACGAACTTCATTACATACCCACTTTCTCCTTTTCCTCTGCTTCCAGTGTCATGATGGTAGTGTTTCTTCAAAGGATAAATGTGTGTGAATTTGGCTTGGCATTTTTTCCACTGTAACCAGTGAAAAAAAATTGTTTTGCTATTGCTCAAAGGCAAAACCAGAAATTAATGTTTTTATAGTAGAAAATAATGGTCATAGAAAATTGCTGTAAAGTGAAACAGAACAAAGAATTTGCAAGACTGGCTATGGAGCATCCATGTCAGAGAGAAATCTAGCTATCTTGTGCTTCTATACTGTTTTCACTTGTGAGGTGCTTCTGAATGCCCACTGAAAAACAGTGCAACTGTACACAAAAGGAACAGGCATATTGTCACTGTACAATTATTATGACTTAATTTTCTTAGCATCAAGAGTTTTCTACTTCCCGAAAATGAACAGAAAGGCAGTGTTCAATAGTGAAGAACTTCCACTTCTGTCCCTAGAGAATCCTAAATTTTAGAGGTCCTAAATACTAGGACCAAAAAAGAAGGGTTTAAAGAAAAATAATTTACTTCCCACATTTACTTTGATACAGTTCTGAAAATATTTGTCTCATACTTCCAAAGAGTATCATGCCTCTGTAGTGGCCCATCGCTTCATTATTTTTGCGTTTAACCAAGACTATTTTATATGTGGAATCTTACAGGCAGCAGAAAAACTGTTTCAGAGTGACTAAAGCTACTTTAAATTCAAATACACTTCAGCAGAGAGATATGTACCATAAAATGAAATATATTTGCTGCTGAGTATGCCATTCTTTTGCTTTGCATCACTTACATGCAGAATTAGAAAAGGAGAATGAAACCAAGTTTAAAAAACCCACAAGCAATTCCTAGATCTCACAGTATAGAACTCATTTCAGAATATTTATCTATTTGCCATAAGCAATAGACATTGACTAAGATGCTATGGTACCAAGTGCCATGATATACTTGAAACTGAAAAGAAATGAATTTCTTGAGTTAGACTCAGTTGCACATAAGACAGACCTTAACTTTGAGAAAACAATTCCTTCATTTTCTCTAGGAGGATCTGTTGGCTTTGATGAGATTCAGGGCTGACCCAGATTTTGTTATGGGTTATACTAAGTTTTTTAAGAGGTGCTTCCTGACTATTGCAATAGCTAAGAATCACTAAAATTCATTTCTAATTCCTGTTGTTTTCTACACTGGACTTGCTGAAAAAGCTAGCAAAGAAATGCAATGAGATATCAGACGAATCTTTGGGGAATTGAAGAAACCAGGAAATAAAATCCAGTCCTGGAAGAACCCTGTAGCACAGGATCTGAAGCAGTCTTTATTTTCATCCATTTCACTCTGATGACAGTTCATCATTTTAACAGCGATTATATCATTTTCCAATGTTTTAAGTATACAAAATAAATTAAGCATCCTTGCCTAGCAGTCAAATCTATATATTTATTTTCCAAAATATTTAAGGCTAGAGAAACTGGACCAAATCCTAATTTGTTTTTGGTATAAGTTTCAAAGCGCAGATCCAGCTGAAGAAAAGAGTGCATATTCCACATTTCAGATATGTTTGGCCACTTTTCAGTCATGCTGTCTCACATCAGGATTAATCCAGCTGCTAGTTTAGGGATCTTGTTCCAACTCTCAGGCAGAATAAATAATACATATAGCCTTTATACTGATTTCACTGTTGAGTATTTCACTAAGTGAAACAAATTTCTGAATCTTAGTGATGTCTGACAAAAGATTGAGACAGCAGGGCTTGGCAGTATTTCAGGGAGTATTTCCCTTCTACTCCTCTTTGATGCAGATTGAGCCCAGGCAGTCCACTATGACTGATATCAGGTCTTACTGCAAGTGTTAAAGCCTGCCAGACTCAGTACCCAGCAGCTTATTCACAGGTTGTGAAGTGCTAAAGAAATGAAAAGTGCAAAAGCAAAAATGGCAGTCTTTCAGAAGGTTTTGTGAGGCTTAAGGGCAACAATTTATTCTGTAAAAATCCTTACAGATCTGCAAAAGGCCAGTCTGTGATCATTAATATTGTACCCAGCCAGATTACCTGGCAAAACAGAGTTCAGTCAGACTAACACTGCAGTACATTACTGCCTTTTAAATGGAACTGTCAAATTTAACTCAAGTCTGTATTGTTTAGCTAGTATGTACACTGGGTGTGTCAACTGTTGTCTGAGATTGCTTTGTATGCATTTCTATGCTGATTTGCAATTGCGCTGCAGGAACGTTTGTGCACAGAGACCGAGGCTGAATCTTTTCTTTATGTGTTAATTTACCAGCTTGAGAAACAGCCTTCTGAGAAGCATTATCAGGCTTTTGACCTTGTCTAGCATGATATCCTCATAGGCATGCTCAAGAAGCATGGTCTGGACAAGTGGATGGTGAGAACTGGCTGAATGGCAGATCTGAGGTTGTGACCAGTGACGCAGTATCTAGCTAAATTTCTGTAGCTAGCCACTTCCTATAAGGGTAAATAATGGATCCAGTACTTTTTAACTTATCAGTGGCTCAGATGAAGGGACAGGCTGCCTCCACAGCAAGTTTATTGATGATACAAAACTAGGACTAGAGACTGGTACCCAAGGGTGCTATGCTGACGTTCTGAAGGATCTCAACAGACTGGAGAGATGGGCAGAGAGGAATCTCTCAAAATTCAACAAAGGCAAATACCTCAGGAATAGTACTGTCAGAAGACCCTTTCTACTCAGCTCTGGTGGCATCTCATCTAGAGTGATGTGTCCAGTACCAGGCTCTCCAGTACAAGAGAGATATGGAGTTCCTGGAGTGATTTGAGCAAAGGGCCCTAAAATGATTAAAGGAATGGAACATCTTTCAAACGAGGAAAGGCTGAATGAGCTGGGTCTGTTCATTCAGGAGAAAAGAAGGCTCGGAGAGGTCTGATCAGTTTGTTAAGGTATCTGAAGGGCTGGTATCAAATGAATGGGGCCAGATTGTTCTCAGCAGCAGAGAGGCAATGGGCACAAACTGAAACACCTCTCTCTCTCTCTGAACATGAGGATAAACTTATTTACTGTGGGGATAATAACAGAACACTGGAACAAGAATAAGCTATTGAGAGAGACCATGGAATATATGGATATCTCTGGAGATATTCAAAAGCCATCTGGACACAATCCTGGGTAATGTGCTATGGGGCACTCTGCTTGAGCAGGGAGTTTGAGGTAGATGATACCAGCCATAGTCTCCAATCTCAAGCATTCTGTATTCCTGTAATCATCTGCCGTGCTTTTAACAAACACACAGGTCCAACACACCATTCTCACCTTCAACATGAGCAGTAACTGCACAGATCCAAGGTTGGCCATTGTTGTACATAAGTTACATCTGCATTGCCAAGTCTTCTTGTGCATGACTCAGGCACATACAAGAGGAAAGTAAATGAGGCAAAATTGCTATAGCAGATAAAAACTGACTATATTAGAAATTCTCAGCAGGGATGAAGATGAATGGCCATTTCACGCAGCATCTGAGATTGTGAGTAGAACAATGAATGGTGGCAGAGGGTCATGCTTTGAACATGGCAGGACTGCTAGTGCAGGAGGAACTTCAGGGCAGGGAAAATATTCACAGGCAAGCTCAACACAAAACTTATTGAGAAGGTGACAAATGGAGAGGCATAAATGACCAGTAGGAGAATGCCCTCAAACTTTAAGACAAAAGTTGTTGCCAGCTGTTAAATGTGCATCTGCTTTTTCTTTTTCTCAGTTCAGTTTTGGGAGGTTGAGGAAGCAATCCATCCTGGAAGTAATATTTGCCCCTATGCAGGAGCTCACAGAAAACTTTTCTATCGTGGCGTACTGTCTTTGTATTGGCTCTGTTGGTGTAACTCCTAAGCCTTAATTGCCATTGCCTCTGTCTTGGCCAGATACAGATTGCTCTCAGCAGTGATGAATATCTCTCAGCTGAGTTACAGGCTTTTATGGTAGGCTGCAGACTCTTGGATGATATCATCATAGTTAACCTGATTAAAGCGTGAGACACATACTTCGTAAGACTTGCTTCTCCTCTGCCATACAAGCAAGCTATCACAGCCAGTGTCAAATCTGAGTCCTTGTGCCTCCTCTATGTTGATTTCATTGCACTGCATTGATTTCACACTCCTAATTTAGAAATCCATTGAACTGAAACCTTAAGTGATTATTTTTTTTTCTGCTAATGTCTGACCAGCTGTGACTTAGTAGTGAAACATCTCTCTGATGAGGTAACGAAGAGCCCAGGCTTGGGTTTGCTATTTTACAGCATTGTGCTTACCTACTGTGTGCTGTGTAAAGCTCATAGGAGTAGCAGGACAGATGGCAAGAGCTTTAGAAGAACAAAGAGAAATTCTTTTACTACATCTCTGGTTGCTGTGGCTTGTTCATACCCAAGAGAGACAGGAGGGCCCTGCCAGATGACTTTAAGATAACCACTAATGGCTGTTTGTTGTAGTGTGAAATAGGGGATGCTTTACTGAATAAAGCACTTCTAGATGCATTTCCTTCCATTTTCTACACCTTGCTTTTTCTCATAGTGTAGGCTTGCAGTCACAGGCAATCCAGAAGATTCTGTTTCATTTCAAGAACTCTAGAACAATAACTGCAAATCCACTTAAAAAAAATTGAGAAAGAATTTGATTAAAAGAAAAAAAGAAAAACAAAGCTGTTTTTACCCTATTGTGTGACTTCAACCTTCTGGTTCCACTTTCCTTGCAAACTAGAAGGGAGAATCAGATCAGGTACCACTCACTCAAGAAATACAGACACTAAAACCAAAAGACTTTTCTCTCTGAAATCAGATGAATAAAAGCCACCAGAAGCGGAAGAGAACCAATGATACCTCAAATTTGGGAATGCTCTAAAATCACATACCTGAAGAACTGATAGAAATTTCCACACCTAGCAAAAACACAGGCCATTTTAAAACTTAAGTCATTCTTGAAAAAAGATAGGGACCCTGCCCAATTATTTACTGGGTAGCAGCCTATACAACCAAAGGGAATCTTCTCCTTCTTTCTCAGTCTTCATATAGTTTCAAACTACCATCTTAGAAACTTAGCAAACACAGTGTTCAACAGATTTTAGTAGGTAATTTTACTTTTATTTTTCCTGTTATCTTGTGCTGTAAATAGTCTTAAACTTTCCATTTATCTATACAGCTGATAAATGAAAACAGAAAACAAAGTCTTCTAGAAAGCAACAGACTGTTGATTAAAAAAAAACATTGGTATTTAGCTCTTTCACATTTGCTGGCCATTTTGATTATAAATATTTTGATTATAAACATTGCTAATGCACATTTTTTATGATAAATACTTTCACTATCAACTTGGTTCTTGAAATATACGCATACATTTTAAATGGACAGGTTAATAGATGTCAAAAATATATGTTTCCATTGCTTTGTTATGCAAAGGGAAAGAGTGAGGCAAAATACTGGAAATAGATTCAGATACATTTTAAGTAGCATTTGAGTCTTTCTTATCTCCTTGGGAGTGCTTAAAAAAATCATAGCAGATTCCCTGGAACTATTTCATACTCTGCTGTTAGAATAATAAGTACTCGAGAAAATAAACATTTAATTGAGTGAAGAAGCAATGCTAGGTTAATCAATTATTTTGCACCACTATTCTTTGATAACCTCTCTGGCAAAAATCAGCTATTCTAATTACTTTAAGACTTTTCCAAGTAATTATTTTGTTCTCTATCAATAATTATCAGGTTTGTTTGCTTTGTTTTGTTTTTGTAGGAGACTGTAAATAATACATCTGGTTCCACTTTCCTTGCAAACTAGAAGGGAGAATCAGATCTATGCTATGAGTTTGTAGATTCATTGTTATCTGGAAGAGTTTATTGTACTTTATAGCTATTATGTTCAGCCTGTTCATGACGTAGGCACCACAGATCCATGACAGTGTTGAACAGTATAGCAGTGCCAGATAGAGTCAAAAGAATTAACATTAGCTACAAGCAGCACAGGCAGGGAATACAGCTGCTAAACTTGCTGAGAAGCAGGTTCATTACTCCACAAAGACTTTCTCAACATTGCTCTCAAGCTGAGTTTACTTTTTCAGAGATTCTAGGAGATCTGTGTCCACCTGAGATAGAGACCTCAGAATTACAGCACATTGAACCAAGAGTGGGATGTCAGTGTTACAAGGAGAAAGCTGCATAGATTTGTACAAAGCAGAGAAGAATAAATTTACTTTGATTTTTGCACAGGACAACAAGATCTTGTCCTCTTTCCCATCAATTCCTTTAAATCTTGGATATTATTTGGATTTATCATCAACACATATTTGTAGTGATTGGTATAACCACCAAAAAATACTAATGCTGCTTGGTAGCTCCTCAGCAGAACACCTGCCTCAAGGCTGTAGTACTTTGATAGTGCTTTTGATAGTAGTTTGAGTGTGACATTCAGGAGACTTCTCAAGCAAAATGCTTTAGCCATCACAAATCTGTCTATGGGTGTAATGTGTGCTGACCTCATCAGAACATTCTTGTTCCATAATGATACTACTCACAGAAATAGGTGTGCAGGGCAGAAAGACAGAAAGTAATCTCACTATATTTGTCCCAAAATTAAGCTTGCAAGCACAACCGTGGTAGAATTCACTTCAGCTCTGCTTCGCGTGCTGGTTTTAGGCTTATCCTATGAACAGTGACAAGGTATTCTCAAGTTGGAAAAATAGAGAATTGTATCAATTTTGTATTGTAGCTGGTATCTACAAGCACAGCTGGCTTCCCTAGCCTCTCTTCAGCTACATTTCAGTCTCCCAGCCTGGTACATCACCGATATAAAGGGCTTAGCTGTAATTCCACTTACCATCCATGTTAGTAGCTGTCCTGGTCATTTTTGAAATGCAGGTTGTTTTTGTTCTTAAGATGAAAGAACTTCACAACAGCAACAAACACCACTCTTCTACAAATTTTACAGCCTTCTTAAAGTCATAGCTTGCCATTTATCAAGCTGACTCAAGCCCCATTTACTCATTTAATTAAATCTGTTAAGTACCCAATGCTTAGGCAAATTCCATTTTCCTAGCAAGTAGTCAAAGGAATGCTGTTATACACACCTACAATTTATTTAGCATATGTTTCCTCACATAAGAGACAAAGGAAAAGAGAAAAAAAATTAACAGAGGAGGTTTTGTTTTAAAGAAAACCAGAACTGTGTGCTGCACAGGACAGGACTAACAACACCTTTGAGGAGCTGTCTGATAACAGGCTGTGGGGAAACTGCCTGTACAGTCACAGGCAGGGTACAATCAAAAAGTGTGTCAAAAACAGTTTGAAAAGATTGCTTCTTTCAAACACATCTTTTCTAAATGGTTCTTATTTGGAGAAAGGTGGCAGCTCAATTCTGAACATTCAACATTTCTTCTTCCTCAGGATGGAAAAACAAACTGCAGAGTAATAAAATTATGTTCCCATTATAATCTGCTAATATAGCTTGAGTATGCTATAAAAATTCCTAAAAACGTGAAGAATAATTAAGTGCAATTCTACTTAATTGAAGATATAAACGGATTTGTTCACATTTTGAAAACAAGTCTAGCCACATGAGTTTATTACTATTTTTTTATTATTATTTTTTAACCAATATATCTTTCTTCGCATATTGTTTATAGAGTGCAAATAAAAAGAATCCAGGAAAAAAAAAAAAGTCTAAAAGCATAGAGGAAAAGTCTCAGGAAAAAAATGTTGTCATATCAGAGATGGACAAGTTATTTGATTATTACACAATGTTTTTAAGATGAACTTTAAATTATGGACAAAAGACAAAACATCAATTCTGTGATCACTTTGAATTAATTTCTGAATTCCTTTGCAGCAAATAAACAGATGGAAGAATCTCCATGCCAGAAAATCAAAATTATTTACTTTCTTTTTATGCAGAAGCTAACTGAAAAAAACTGAAATCTGGAATATAAGTATTAAAAAAAATGAAGTGTGAAAGTCTTAAAGAGATTGGCATTTCTGCTGAAATATTCTGAACTTCTGAAAAACAAGATTTTTCTTGTTTATTGAAAAGTTCCAAGAAAATTACTAACATTAAATCTGATGCTATATTTATTCCTAATTGCATACTTTCCATTGAGAATTGCAGAAGCTTTTCTCTGTGGGCCCATTTAGACCTTAAGTGATTCCAGCTTCTTTAAAGCAGATGGCCACGGGACTAGATAACATGTCAGGAACTGCCACTGCCTTCATCAGTGAGAGAAATGTTATTCTAAGGGACACAGTCAAGGCACTGGATTTCTGATACAGTTGTCACAAGTGAGTGAACATAAAGGAAATCCCTCCTGTGCAGAAATCACGCAAAATGAATTGTCAACAGGAATTATTATAGGCACTGTATGTATAAAAAGTTGTACATATATAGATTTGTGTATATGCACTTCAGGGTACATTAATACATATATGCATATATGTATGTTGGATGCTCTAAGAGCACTGCCTCCTATTTATTTCCATGGAACCTACAGCAGATGCTAAGAACACAATAGCACCATTTAATAGAGTAAATTCTTAGCTACAAAACAATCTTTTGCAACAGTCACCACCGTTAGCTATGAATTTTGCCAGCAATTAATAGGAATTTGCATGCTGAGCTCATAACAATCTGCACTAATAGAGGTGACCCACTGTCACCACCTGACAGTGGTGAAATGTACCACCCACTACATCACTGTGCTCACATCCACTGTTTGGTCTCCATAAACATTCAGCAAGCACAAATGAATGTCAGTAGGTGCCATTTTTTTCTGCATGAGGGAATTCAGTGACACACCTTTGTTTCATAAGCACTCCCATGTCAGACACCATTCTGTCAGAGTACCCTTCCGCTGCCATCTGTCACACAGCAACAACATTTAAAGTAGTACCGGTGGGAAGATTCTATGGCAGCCTCTACTGCACTACCAACAATAACTGTCTCTGACATTGAGGGTTAACCTAATAAAAGAGGAGGCATTACTTTTGAAACAGCATTCATGCACTCAGATAGATAGGTACATAGCTATATAAGGACAGGAATCTAATGAAATGGAACATTTCCTTCTGATTTCTTTTGCCAATTATTTTAAATGGCAAATCGCTATTTATTAAAAGCCATATAAACATAATTGTGTAGTGATGGAAATTGCCTAAAAACGTTCACCAAAATAATAGCTAAGTTATATGTTTGTTCATGGAGAACATACAGAAGGCACACTTAAAAACTTCCATGGAAAAAATCTTGAGAGAAGGAAAGACTTTATAAGCATTTGAAAGGTAACTTCTGGTTTGAAGGTTATAAAAGTACATAGGTACATATGTTTGCAAAATAATACATGTTCAAAATTATTATGCCACCATTTTCAGCAATTTTGCTCTTTCTTTTCCAGCTCTTGAGCCACTGCTGCACTCACAAACCAAAAGAAGATTGGGAAGAATGCAGGTCATCTTTGGCAAATTTACAAAATGCTCTGCAATAGATGGCCTGAGCTGTAAAGAGGTTTAACACACCCCCATGCAGACAGCAGATGGCTACAGGGGTTTTAGACTTGCATCTAAGGAATGTTTGACCAACTGGGGTGAAGATCACCGCAATGCAAGGGCAGTGAAGGAAAGCATCTTGCACTGTTGCCTGATCTCTGTGATCTGTGAATGCAGCCAGACAGCTTCTGACAGGATAGCAGCAGCAGGCGAAGACAGGCAGAGACCACATGTGGTGCTCATGGTACCTCTTTGTTTATCCAGACCATCATTTCCAGGGGCCTCAGGAAATCACCAGACAAAAAGAAACACTTGGAATTGTGATACCAGGCTGGTTGAATTGGGTGGCTAACGTTCGTGATCTGTAGATAAGCACTGAAGAGGTCAGACTGCCTGACCCATGTGAAGGAAAAACAGGACATTCATAAACTAAGGAACTCTTTCCTGAAGAACTGTTTGCAGGTTGCCAATTTATATAATGTTTCTGTAATGCAAATCAGCTGGAAAGATGCCTTGCTGGCTCACAGAATGCAATATATGCTAAAGCAAATCCTGCTGAGCCTTTAATGAAATTGTAACGTCTTCCATGGTATATAAGGTTTCTGCAGGAAGATTTCCACACAGGCTGTAGGAACTATTTCTCTCCATATGAACTGAGACAGCAGTTCATCTGCAAATTGGGAAACTGCACAATGGTGTCACAGGAAACTTCACCTAATACTTTTGGGAAATTTCTGGGAAATTTCTGGGAACTGACTCAGTTGGATCTAGAATAAACTTAAAAAGAAATTAGAGAAGCAGAACTTACAAACATTGGGATTAACAGCTACCTACTAATTTGCCAGGCTCTGTGAAAGCTGTGGCCAAACTGTAGGTCAGAAATGAAACTCTAAGCCTCATATAATTAATATTTAAATTCCGGCAAACTGACATTATAGGATAAATATGCAGTCTCCCTATATTATCTACTTGGGAACTCTGAAAGGTTTTCAAGTGAAGAATTTTAAACGGTTCAGCATTTCAAGAACTGATCTTTCTGTAGTATAAGAAAGGTGAAAAGTAATGTCAGTATTCAGATTGCCTGCATTTGCTATCAGGCATCCTGATTAATCAAGCTTCCAGCAAACAGGAACTTAGAAATTAGGTTAGCTGCTTACAGCAGAAGGATGCATAGACTAACACATTTCAGGCAGAGACTAAAAGCACATCTGCTGAGGTTTTCTGATACAATTGCTGTACTGGTATTTAACAAGTCGATGAGAGATCAGAATTATTCCCATTATATCATGTATATTTTCATTGTTCAGACCCACAAACAATTAAAATTCTTAATTCATTCTTTAGACTTCCTTATCAACCTCAACATATTATTGTTAATGACACAAGGCAATAAGATGTAATGGTCTTACAGAAACTTAGCATGAAAATAAACATCCTTGTTATTACTCACAATTTCTTTAAAGATAGTGACAGAAGAAGAAAAGTGTACAATTTGAGAAAAAAAGGTTGATTTTTGCCTCTTGTGTTTTACTGACTAGAGAAACTCAAGTAGCTAGTTTTACAGCCCATTCAAAGTTTTCTTTTCGAATGCACAGACACCTTCTAGCTGAAAACTGAGGATTTAAGTAAGATTAATAATAATGCACCCAACTGGAAAAGGTCAAGGTTATATAAGGTCAGTGCTCAGTAAGATGCAGCACTCTGTCTTCATGCTTACCAGCCACCTTCTTTGAGCTGGCGCAGAAAGGTGGCAGACAAATACAATGCTGCAGCATGCAAACATACAAGTCATAAGAAGCAAAGGGAACTCAACTGATATCTCAGGTGATAGGTCACACTGGACCACAGATCCAATATGCTTTTGTATATGCTGGACAATAGATCAGTCAGCTACAGAGTCCTCCTACCCAGCTTCTGTATGTCCCTGCCTAATCAGTGGACAGAACCTTTAGGACCACTATCTTTAATTAATTTTGATTACAGAATATATATTAATAAATATTCTGACATACTGTATTTATTCATTATCAAACAGTAATGTCACCCTATTAAAATAAAGACAGGACACAATTCTCGAATACTGCCTTCATTCTGTATGTGATGAAACTTCTGGAAAACATTTTTTTGGAAAGTCTTATTATTAAGTACGATGTTTAGTTTACTCAGATCTCTCTGGATCTCCATTTCTTGGAGTAGTTTAAACTAATGCAATCACACAAAAGTAACTGATTCTAACCCCCAGAAATACTGATAACATCAGCAGCCTTTGGGTGGTCTTCTTTAGATTTATCATCTGAACTCCCTGAACTTTAATTTAGCTGGTAATATTTTACTGGTACTAGCAAATTTTCGGAAGTAAAATGCCAATTATGTCACATTTGGTACGAACTGCAGGATGTTAAAAATATCAGTCCTAGAAAATGAAGCTAATAATTCTTACACAGTAGTGGTTCTAAGAATCATCTGCCAATACCCTGAGGGAAAAATCACTTGTTCAAAATTGTTTGTATGCTTAGTATGATCTACACTCAGCATGGTATGAGGAGAAACTAAAACCTCCTGAAACTTGTATTTTGAAGAGTTTGAAGTATGGATTAATTCTGGACCTTTTATATTACTTATTTTTACTTGGGAATTGTATCAGTTGCCTGTGATTAGATCAATTTGATACTAGGAATAGGCAATATAAATAGGTACCTGCATAGATCTACATGTGTTATGACTCCTGCATGGGTCAATAACTCTGGAGCAAGAGCTTTCAAGAATGCTTTCCAGCTTGGTTAGACAGTATTCCTGGCTGGAAATATAGTTCAGTATTTTTGTTGTGTAAGATGCTATACAGTACAGTGGTTTGGCCAGTTGGTAGATATAATTTCTTAGGCACAGAAGTCAGCATTAATGCATTCCAGAATAGAGACTCTGAGATTTTTATTAAGGAACAGGATATCAGTGTTGGTTGAAGAGCTGTACTACCTCACAAAGAAGCACTGTCATGCATGTATTTTGCATACTTATTGCTAGTTACTTGAGATTACTGTTATTCAAGTTCTGTCAAGAGAAAGCCTAAGACCAGCTATGGCTGAAACTTACATTATAATATAGATAGCTACTTTGTAGGAGATTGTTTTCTAGGCAGACAGAAAAGAATAAGGGAGAAAATCAATGCTGAAGTTTAGTATGAGTTGTTGACAACACACAAGTGATTTCTCAAATAACAAAAAAAGTCAGTTTTGCTTTTTCTTCTAGGCAGAGAAGTAATGTACAATCCTTGCTTATCTTCACTTCATTAACCTCTGTGAAGGACTCATTTTCTCTTTTCCTCTCTTAGCAAAGATTTAAACTGAAACTGTTAGTAAGCTTTCATCAGCGTTACAGAGCATGCTCCAGTGTGCTAAATGCTATCAAATACAAATATCAACCATCAAAAGCATACAGAAAATTATGGAAAAAATGACATCTTAAGATACATTTAATTTGTCATTGACTATACTTACATATTTATTAATTGAAAATACTTTTTATACTTCTTTCTTTCTTGCAAATATATTCTAGACTTATGTAGTCTGCATTTCATTAAGTGATTTTTACCGATCGAATACTTCTGAGGTAAGAAAACTGTGTAGATGTGTGTACACATTATTGATGAGACTATTCATCCTTACAAAGAGTTTAAATTGTTGTTCAAGAGGATATAGCTTGCACAGATTTGAATAGGAGCTGTGTGTGCATTCTCTGAATCTCATGCTGTTAGATTTTTCCTTTTCACAGAAATGAGTCAGCAGTAATAGAATGTAAGATACTCCAGTGCAATCCCATTTATTTCAATTTTATTTATCAGGGATTAATTTAGACCCAGATGCTTAATAATTATGAATTTGAAAGAATTGCCAGTAACTACTGTATGGGGCTGCTGAATCACGGCCTGAGCCTTTGATTGATCACCTAAGGCGAGCAATGAGTCAGCCACGGGAGCACAGGTGAAGGCAATTCACCTGTGTTGCAGGAAGGGATGGAGCCTGGCTCCACCTCTCCTAGACCCATTTAAGAGCTGACTGCCAGTGGGGAAGGATCTCTCTGGAGATCCACTCCATCAGAAGTTCATCTCGCGAGCCCAGGACAGGGTGAGTGATTTTCTCTCATTTCTCCAATATAAATTATATTAGCCAAGCGCCTGGACACCCCCCCCCCACCCATCTGTATATCCATTGATTAAACACCATTGATTAAACAAGCTACCAAATTTGATTCACCCCCCACCCACCCATCTGTATATCCATTGATTAAACACCATTGATTAAACAAGCTACCAAATTTGATTAAACAAGCTACCAAATTAGTTCTGTTTTGGGTCTCAGGAGTGACTCTATCAGAATGATTTTCAGTGAGTAAGTGATTTAAACTGGAACTGTCTTCCTTTCACAAAACAAATATCATGCTAGAAATGTGTTGCACCATCTAGCTCATAGATTTCATAAAAGGAGTTATGATTATTATCTACTAGTTGTGCTCTTTTCATGGATGTTTGTCTGAGCAGATGATCACTGACAGCAATAAAAAATGCAATTTTTTTTTTTTCCCCCAACAGTTTTTCCTCATATTGATAATGTCTTTAAAATGCTTAAGTAAAGAAGGGGTTGGTTACATAAGGATGGGTATAGAGTACCCTTGAAAACACAGTATTATTGAATACAACATAATTACTGTCCTGGAAAAGCTTTTTACTATCAGAAAGTGTAACGTGACAAAATGTTATCAAATAACTGTGTTTTTGGAACTGAGTCTTTCTTTAAGAACATACTCTGCTCCTTCTGCTCACCTCTGTGTCCACAGAGACTTGCACTGGTAAAATTTCACGCTGAATTCATCCTGAATGAGGACCTAACCTGCACATTTGCACAACAAAGATAAAGGCTGTCAGAATACTTGTATATGATTTCCTTCCAATACTATGAAGTCTTGTTTTTTAAAAATTACCACGTGCTCAGATCATAAAAACCAAGGCCAATTAAGCTATTTTCAGGTGGTCAGCCAAGCAATTTGGAGGATATTTGCACTGGTAGTATTTCATAAAGATGCATTTATTTTCTTAGCATTAAACAGGTAGTAGGTCTATCTGGAAGACAGTTAAGCATTTCTTCAAAAAGGAGGGGAATACCCACATGCAGAGACAAAGCTTGGGAATAAATCATTCACCACATAATCAAAAGCATCCAGAAAAATTCTGATAGATGTAATCTATCAGACATGTAAACAGATGCAATCTGTTTACACTTCCCAAAGCTCGGTGAGTTTTTTTCTCCCCCCCTCTGCCCTGAGGAAGAACTCAGAATTACTGGAATTTTGGTTTCAATGCAAAGTAAAATACTGAGTTATTTCACCAGCACATCTTTAGAGAAACAAATTTAGAGGACAATTTTTTTTCATTCCATACGATTATCTTGGGAACTAACTAGCATTTAGAAACTACTCTGAAGAAAACAGGGATGTAATTTGGGGTCTGATTCATCCTGAAAGTTTTGCATCAAGAGCCATCATTGAATTCATTGACCTCTAATCTCTTTGTTCCCATTACTTAGAAAGAAATCCTTTAGGATTCTGTAACAGAAGATAATGTAGCCAGGAGTGGGAAGGGGCTGAGGGATGGGGAGATGCACAGTGCCATCAAGAACTAGATTGTAAGAAACTGTGCCACTGAAATATGGATTACTTACATATTTTCAGGTGAGTTCTATAGAGAGAATAGAAAAGGGGCAAAGTTACTAATAGCCTCTTCACTGCCTGAATGGAGAAAGAAAATATTCAGCATGCCCTAAAGCTGAAAAATAAAGCATCTTTCCTCATGACAAGGAGTGAAGAGAAATTGATGATTTTAGCATCCTGCTGTGTGCAGCAAGGAACTAGGTGAGGTAATACATTTTTCTAATAGATAAAAACACATGTGAAAGCAGCTAACACAGCTGTAGTGAGAGCACTTCTGAAAGAGCTTCATTCCACGATAGCCAGCATTTACACTTCTTTTTGCTGGAAAGGAGACATTTTCAGTGTTTCACAAAATTAGAATAAAATGACAGAATCACCAAGGTTGGAAGAGATCTTCAAGATCATTCAATTAAAACACTCATCTATCACCAATATTTCCCACTAAAGCATATCCCTAAGTACAACATCTAAACGTTTCTCAAAAACAAGTGTATTGTAAGCAATGCTTTTCTTCAGCATATCTATTTTGAACTTATTGCTGTACTGATGTTATAACCAAGAGTCCCAAAAAATATTAAGAGTCTGAAAAATAGTTATTAAGAACATTTGGATCAGAAAAGCAAATTCCTCTTAGAGCATTTAAGGAAAAGTCTAATTTATTCAAATCACATTTCCATGAGTGTAAACAGAAAACTACAACAAGACAATAACAAAAACAATTCTACAAGTTTTTGTTTATAATAGTATATATTACATAACTAAAGACTGTCTTTAGCTAAAGACAAGAATGCACACACATCTGCGTTTGCCATCAGAACATTTTACCAGAAAGGCTGACTTCTTAAATTATACCAAGTGAAGATTTGTTTATCCCAGAAGCTGTCATTAGTTAATGTATGATGTCCCCACACTGTTTAAGTCTAACTGCATAATTACGCACTACAAAGATTTATTCTTGTATGTCTTCTTCATCCTAATCTTGTTATGTTGTTTTCCTTCTCACCAGGCCAAATCTGCAGACCTGAACTGCACTTCCAGTACTGAAGGCAACACTAGAGACAGACTGATTTTGGAGAAACATGGAATATATCCACAGAAATCAGTTTTTAATTCCATACTTTCAACAGAGTAAATGAAAGCAGAATCCAGAGTCCCATTACCCTTTTTCTTTTAACAGTGGAGTCACATTGGCAAAGATCTGATGGAGATGAAAAGAGAGCTTTGGTGATCAATGAAAAAAGCAAACCACATAATGCATAAAGACATCTTTACAGGCATTTAAAATTAATGAAAGCAGATATCAGCTTGGATATTAAAAAAATCATTATTCTTAGCTAATAATGTTCTCCTTCCCCAAACTTTAGTACATGTGGCTGCTGTCTGTGAAGTTAAATTCTAATTTAGCCTTCTGGCCAGCATCTCATGTCAGTTTATCAGTGGCATCAGTCTTCATAACTGTGTTTTGTGCAAAGTCAGAGTCCTCCAGCTGGAAACCCCACAACAGTATTGAATTTTTTCCTTATAGTAGCATTTGAGAAAAAATTATTTTGCTTTCCCTCTTACAGATGCCATTTACAGATAAGCTGTGTTTGATTAGAGCAAAAGGCAGAACTGCACACTTTACATACAGATAAATGAAAAAGAAACATTTTAATTTCCCACTTAATGTACATAAGCTGAAGTTAAAATTGTTTTTCTTCTTATATCATTTTTCTTTACTGAAGGTGGTACAGGGCATCTAGCAGACTTTATTACTGTGATAAATTTTGTGTAAGGAATCTGCAGAGTATTTCCTGTGCACTCCGCATTCTCCTCATGTTCTTCTCTATTCACTGATGTAAGACATATTTTCTGGAGATCACAAGCACTTTTTTCTGATAAATAAAGCTATTGTTTTGTTTTATACATTCTTCCGGTGTTAAGATCTTTATAAATCTTTCTTTAAGTAAGGGACAGACTAACATTCTCCTATGCTAATAAATATACTTGTTTGCATTAATAATTTAGGGCTGACTTTGAGTTGACCCCATATTTTATCCTTCAGCAGGGATCTATGAAGGGATATTTATAATACCTGTGGACATCTTGCATTACACCTGAGGGAGCTTTCGTCAGCAGTAGATGAAAAGCAGAAACATGGACAGACTAAAACACGGCAGATATATGCAAAAGACAGACTGAACTTGATTTATTTAGCGGTCTATTAGTTACTGTAGCCCTTCTTGGTATCTCTCTTGGGTGCAGGAAATGGCATTATTTTCTATAACAGTAAAATAAAACTGGAAAAAAAGGAGCCTGCATAATAAGGTACCACATGAAAAAACAAGCTTAAATCTAAAATGTTATTTCCTGGATCCTAAATACAGTACATTTTCATATAAGCCTTCAACAATTTCTATTGTTGTCGATTCCCATGTGAAATAAAGTAGCAAATTCTTATTCTTATTTGTTGTTACCATTTTAGAGCACCCATTCAAGTGCTTGGGTTGTACATATGACTACATGAACATTCAGATGAGCAGTGCTTACAAAATGCATTCTCCATCTCAACCCTCCCAAAAATATTTATTACAGACTTTTGCCCTGCACAGATTTTCCAGCTCCTTGGTGATATAGAAATCAACCTACAAGGAAGCCAGTCCATTCTATGTCCATAATTACAAGAGGCATTAATCAATATGAACAGGAAGAAATTATCCAGTTGTTCTAATAACAAATCATTTTTCCTATTGCATGCAGTAGAATCAGAGAGATTGCATGGAATTGGCATGACTGGTATGGATAAACTCTGCTTAGAAATGCAGAGATGGAAAAGAGACATGGGGAAAATGTACAGACAGCATAAGAGTGTACATTAACTCATATTTTTCTCTTTCTTTCCCTCACCAGTAACAAAAAAAAAAAAGAAATATAAGAACTAATTGTGATGTAGCAACAATGGTGGCCCCTCATGTTCAGAGATCTCTGCTTTGAAGAAGACTGACAGGGAATGGCATTTAAAGCAGCTGATTTTCCCCTGGGATTAGCATGCAACAGGCCCAGAAAACAACACCAAGCATTGACACGAAGCTGCATCCTATTTCCATGTGGTCAGGAGGATTTTTCATGCTCTCCAAAGCTTGAGATGAATCTGTTTCTGCAAGCCATCCCTGGGCATGGCACATGGGAGGCACTGGGTGAAGATGTCCTCACAGAGGTGTCTTGCTTGGCCCTCAGCATCAGCTGAGGTGGCCGGCATCAGCTGCTGGTATGATTGAGGCACAGGCTACAGCCATCCAAATCCTTCCTGCTTCTGCCCCCTGGAGCAGCACTCTGATTTCTCCCATTGCTATTCTCCTCTGGAAGATAATGGTCTCCCCGGAGAAGTGCTGGAAGATGGATTACCAACTGTTTCAACACAGGGCCAGACATTGCTGCTCGAAGGAAGATGGAAGGGAAAATTGTAAGGAAATGCACCAAAATCTCTCTGTGTTCATATCTGAGTTGTTCTGATCATTGTAAATGACATGGTAGATGTATGAGCTCATCTATGTAGAAACTCAAATTCTCTTCTGAGATCCCATTAAAATGCATTGCACTCCACTGCATCTTCATGAAGGCACTTGTTTTATTTCAGAATGAATGTAAAATCACAAATCATGGATGCTGCACGGTCACCAACATAAACAGGTCTGTTTATTAACAGCTTTGTGTTACAACATCTTCAGCACTGAAGAACTTAGTCCCATGCTATATCTACTATTTCCTGCAGTACCATTTGTATTTTACTAAGGATGAATGAATGCTCTCTTTATATGAAACAGACCTCTTCCTTAATCACTTTGGTTTTTAATCAGTCTTCTTTCTTCCCACACAAACATCCAGTTATTTTCTTTATTTATTTATTGCTGGTTTTGTTTTCTTTTGCTATGTTGCTTGTTTGCTTTTGTTTTAGTTTGTGGTGTTTGTGATTGGCCAGTTGGTTGGAGTTTTTTTTTTTTTTGTTATTGTTGTTTTGACTAGCTTTGTTATTTTCTGTGTCCACAGACCCACAATTTCTCACTTAATCATCACCTCTTTATCCACTTTACAAGAAGATGGCCATTCACAAGTCTCCTGGATCCCTTTGAAACTGCTTCTGCAAAGCTGTAAACCTGTTGTCCAGCAGGAAGAGAGTATTTTTCCAGAAGACCATGCCGTGTTAGTGGTAACATCTTTTAGACCTGTCAGTCAATATTTTATGAAATATACTTCAATCACAGGTGTTGTTTTTGTTTGTTTGTTTTTGTTTATGTTTTTGTTTTTTGTCTTTTCAAATATTTGGCTTTGAAAGAGAGCAATAAAATCCCAAGGATTCTCATTATGGTAAGTAAATAGGTAGATAAGTTTTGCTTATTACTGTTATAAAGTATGAAGAAACAAGACAAACTTTCTTATAATGAACTTCAGAGACAAAATCAAAACACTTGTCCATTGAGGATTTGGAAAATTTCAGAACAGAAGTTTTTGTGGGAAAAATACCAAGGGGATAGTTATTTATTCAGCTGAATACAAGACACTAATTCAAGCCCATAATCCTTCAGTTACTAGAGTAGCTGAGATTTGCATGAAGATCTCAGCAGCCAAAATATGGATATTTTTGTTTGCATAATGTTAGCTACATGGCTATATATCAGCAGTACTGTCACATTTCATCCCATGGCTTTAATTTAGTTTGCCAACACTTTCTTGCTCACATTAGTAAATATTAAAAATACATTATATTTTTTCCCCCGTACAATTCAAACCACAGGAAAGGATTTTTTGTCCCCTTTAGGTGCTCCTGAGTAAAATCAGCTCACAGCGGAACTCCCTACATGTGATTGGCAGCAGTTGTCCATGAATGGTATAACTTTATGGCATAGATTCATGTTGTATGGAGGGATTTCCTTCCTCCATGTAGGATTAGAAATATATACATAACAAAGCATCAATCTACATATAAAATAAACTATGATTCAGCCAATGGGCTTGCAAGAAGTTCACCGTAGTTCACTGCACTGATAGCAAGAATGAATAATCAATTACAATGAAAATTTGTGTTTCTAATACAACTACTGATTTTCCAAAGTATTAAAAAAAAAAAAAAAAAAAATTCTGAGGTCAGATTTTAATTTACCAAACAGAATAGTAAGTTTTCTAAATACATTAATGTAAAAACAAATCTATTTTATAGAAAAACCACTGAAAGATATGTATTAAGTCTGGTCCAAGATTATCTGGCATGCATATTTTTCAATAACAAATGTGGCAGTCACGTATATCACAGAATTATAGAATGGTTTGTGTTGGAAGGGATCTTTAAGATCTTCTAGTTCCAACTCCATGCTATAGGCAGGAAAATCTCTCTCTAAACCAGGTAATGGGTTATGTCTAATGAAATTATCTTTCAGCTTTTATTTTTCTACATTTTAAACTTATAAACTTGCTTATTAATTTATACTTCTGTTGGAGCAGCAATATTTCCCCCAGGCACCATCTAGGAAGAAGTATGCTTCAAAAGAATTTATTGGATAGCAGTGAAAGTTCTCTAAATATTGTTCAGAATGATTGTGTATGAAATGAGGGGCACATAATGGAAGGAAAAAGAAGAATAAACTTAAATTAAAGAAATAAAAAAACTGAGGAAGAAAAGTCCATGAAAAGTCATGGACTAAAATAATGTGTTAAAGAACAAAACAAGGTTTTTTGTGTTTTGTTTTGTTTTGTTTTTTAATGTAACAATCTCATTGATTTTCTTCATTATTTTAGCTGTATAGGTATTGGAAATTGCTAAAATAAATTAAATGATACATTTTCCAGGAAGCCTCCAGAGGTGAATTGGCTTTGTTTACTTGCAATCTTGTAATTTCATGTACTGGGACATATGTCACACATCTGGCATGAGCCAATTAAGCCACCTACACTGATTTTGATATAGGAATGATTAGTTTTACAAAACTAGTACAATAAACTTCCTACAAGATAAAAGGAATTGTGGCAAAAAATTATTCATAGGAGCCATATAAATAGCCCTGTACACAGAACTAGAAAAGTATTTTAATACCATTTGTTATTGAATGCAGGAATGCTTATGTTGAAACAACAATGAATTTCTCAGTAAAGGGAAATTAAAAAAAAAGCTGTATGTTTTATCATATTATCATTAGATTTTATGTGATTTCTGTCCTCTTCCTGAAACAGAGCTGGTGGATTCATTTGCATTGTTTCTGCCCATATAAGCCTGTCATCTGGAAACAGAAGTGTGCAGCATGGGAAGAAATATATTGCATGTAAAATCCTGAACCAGAAATGCGGGAACAGTAGGAAAGAGATGACTGTAGAAGTGGAAAGTATCACAACTGCAATTCTCCTTCCCCCTCTCTGCAAAGCAGACAGATCAAGAAGCACTCCTTAGTACTTGTGTCATGACTTCTTAAGTATAGCTGACTCCCATCCACAGGTGTTAAAGGGAAGTGAATTACTAGAAGTCATCTGATATAGTGTCCAAAATCTTGGAAAACATACCAGCAAAAGGAGGTTGCAAGGATGGAAATTGGCTGGTGTTTCCTTTCTCTAGAGGCCCCACAGAAAACTCCTAAAGTCCCAGAAATATTTGGGCACAGAAGGGTCCGTGGCAGCCAATGGAGGTGTCGACCAAATGCAAACCTGCAATGGATAAAAGGAAAGACTCCTAAGTTTTATGGAAAAGTTCAGCATAAGCCCTGTTTGTTTTGCTTCAGCTGTGAAAAAAGAATGAATTGCTAGTTTAACTGAAAGTGTAAAGAAGGCATTTTTCCACATTCCTACATCTATAGTGTAGATGCGTTTTCTTATTGTGATGGAGGAGTGGGTGCACGGTTTACAGGACTATAGCCCACTTTCAGTACCAAATATCCTACCATGCCCTATCTCCCACACAAAAAAATCCCCTTACATCAGTAGGGACATAGAGAGTTCAATATCAGGGCAGAATCCAGCTGTGCTTTTCTGTGCTTAATAATAATGTGATTGTGTTGGGGTACTGCAACCAAGGGACAATGCTGAAGCCTTCACAGATCAAATTCCAGCACAAAACACATGTTCTGGGGAAGCAGTGTTGGGAATTGTAGGGTATCAAGTCTGGAGCTATTTGGCATCAGATGGTATGTGTTTACTGCCACAATCTTATTTTGTGGTGAAAGCAAGTTGCTGGTGGGAAAGGAAATTAGAGAGAATAATATCATCTACCTCTTAAAATAAGATCAGTTTTACAATAGGCCTTTTTCTCTTACACTGTTTATATAGGCAAATTACTTGGCACAATCTGCTCTGACAGCACAGAAGCATGCTTTAGACTGTTATTTTTGAGCCACCTATTCATCACAGGATCTTTATTAAAAATGTACTTTCCATTCTTCTGCAAACAAACAGAAAAATCTGGTCTCTGAAGATATCAGAGCCATTCATTTTTTTAAGCTGGCAGCACTGACTTGGAGAGAAGTTATACATTATCAGTTTTTTTCATAGTAAACTTTCCCTTTATCCACTAGAAATAATGAAATATTAAATGTTGTATTAAAAAAAGTTAAACTGCTTTGAAGAGAATGCAAATCACACAGTCTGACTCAAGTTCACCACAGGAAATCTTTCTGATGCTGCAAAAAAGCATAAGAGATGTTCTCAATGCACATCCACAGGCTGCTTCTTCCATGCAGCTTCAATACTGAAGAATTTAGCATTTCTAGGGAAATAATTTCTGTTCCCTATGAGAAATGTATACAGCGCACTGCCAGCACAGCAGTCCCTGGCTGATGGTTCAGTAATGTTACACATTCAGAGCAGCTTCACCTCATATTTCCCCAGAAACCATTACT
Organism: Meleagris gallopavo; assembly: GCF_905368555.1. Lineage (NCBI taxonomy): Eukaryota > Metazoa > Chordata > Aves > Galliformes > Phasianidae > Meleagris > Meleagris gallopavo. Next base: position 36,896,381 of record NC_139435.1, read on the forward strand.
GCCTAATTTCATCTGTCTCTGTCTCATAGTGCTCTGAGGCACAATGAAGGGAAGCTGTCCCCTTGACACGGAGGCTCTCGCTTGTTTGTTGACCACCAACATCTCTGCTTAGCACATGGTGATCAAGGACATGCCAAGAATGTCCCAATGGGATCAGTTTGGTTTTGCTTTGTTTGTTTGCTTTTGAGTTGGTTTGCTTGTTTGTTTTTGATTTTATTGTTATATTTGGGCTTGGCATTGCCTGTTAGGGTTAGTGAAACCCCGGTGACAAGGGAAATCCTAAACAGAAGGTTACAGCTGTATGAACGTCTGGTACCTTTATGCATTGTGTTACCAGCAAGCATGCCAACATGACACCTCCACCAACACCTCAGAGACAGGACACAGAGTGCTAAAAACACCAATTTCCTCTTCCTCCCCCAGTAAGCCGGAGTTACAGTAACACCTTGTTCAAACACAATATAAAGAAAGAAAAGCAGGATTTAACAGTCCTTGAAAGATTTTGTTTCTCATCAGCAAGGAACAAAGGCTTGATTCTACAGACTAGATTAAAGTTTTTCTAATCAGAGATACAGAAAACTAATTTAAGACCAGCTAAAATACTTAGGCTACCTTAATTTCAAATATCCATGGGCTAATTTGAGAAGAAAGCCAGGCATTCATTCTCAGCTGTCTACTTAAAGACACAAAGGCCACTTCCCATCAGTCCTTTTGGGTAGCATCAAGCTAACACATAAACCAAAGATGGTGAGACAGTGAGGCTGTGGGTGCTGAAACCCCAGTTCCATCTGCAAGAGGCCTGGGCATCTCTGCAACCTACAAGCAAGAAGGATAGAGCCAGATCACATGCAGCAGCACTGAGATAGCTGCACTGCTTCTGCAAGGCTGCATGTAGCAAGGGTCCCTCTGTGCTGCAATAGAGCAGACCTCTTTCTTCCTCTGTCATATGGATTCCACAGGAGGTGGGTACATAGCCATCATGAACAGATTCAGATATACCCCTGCCACATATCCATGGGAGAAAGACCAAAGAGCAGTACAAAGATACCAACAGAAAAAATGCTAGGCATGTAGAACTCAACCATTACTACCCTTGGTTGCTAGACTGCTGTACTGCTGATTTTTAAGAGGCTTCAAAGAGCCTGTAAAAATGGTTACATATTTTCCTTATGACTGCTAGAAGTAAATGCACAAACACTGACATTATTGTTATAGCCAGGGCCTTGAATGAACTATCAGAAATCTGGGAGGCATATTCTTAATGGACTTCTTCCTACTGCCATTTTCATAGTACAACTATTTCTGATGTTACGGTCTGAAGATCTGTTTAGGCACTATTTTAAGTGGAGTTCAACACCTATATCTTACAAATTTGTAAATTAAGCCACTCTTCTACTTAGATAAGGACCATTTTTTAAATGTGCATATTTGGCTTCACAGGAAAAAAAAAAAAAAGTCAAGGTTTGAAATAAGCACAATCTGACAGGAGCTTTAAATACTTAACTATAAAATGCTTAGTATTGGCACATTCTGGATAGTCACATAAATCACCACATGTATTTTTTATTCAAGTGGGTGAATGTATTCTTACTAGGTTTTTGATAATATATAATTTGGATGGTCTGAGCCCACATCTTTCTAGATACTGATGAGATAGAAATGGGCCAATCAATTTTTTCACCTTTTGCCTTTCTCTAAGAGCATTTTGGCTATAAAATATTATTTGCCTGATCATTTGCAGATAGAAGATGTGTATATTTGAGGTCGTATCTTGTACAATAATGAAAATAAAAGAAATCCATACAGTTCTTGTCCAGCTCTGGTATAAATGAGCTTGTTTTAATTCAGTTGAAGTTTTGGAGAAAACTTGTTGATGAGTAGAGAATAAATCGTAGCTTGTTAGCAAAAAGGAGGAACTAAGCCTTCTTCCCTTCTCAATTTTATGGCATACTGAATGAATGAGAGTATACTTGTATTTGGACTGATGGGGCCTCTGATGACTGAAAGAGGCAGGCAAGAGAAAGCTGGTAACAGCCTTGTCAGATGTGCAGACACGGCCTCATCAGAGCATAGTTTTCCATGAATGTGCTCAAGGTCCATTAAATAAAACCTTTAAGAAGCATTAAAACTAGTGGGGCAAAATCCTCCCATGCTACTGCAGGGATGCAATCCCCCAGAGACCTGCATTTCTCAGGCTACTTCAGGAGCTCATCTACTTGTTAATAATACAACATTAAAATCAAACAAAGTAATCCACTATTTAGCATATCCGTATTCTATTCCCCCAGCAGAAACAGAATTCATACTCTGATAGCACAGTCACTGTACAGATCACAGTAAAAACAGTTATGCTTATGATAATGTTGGAAAATTCACCCCATATGTTAATTAGTCTCATTTATTTGGAAGACAAGCGTATTAGTTGGGAACCTTGTTCCCTATCACTGTAATGATTCTCTATAAAAGGACATAGCAGATAAGGAAAACATGCTCTAATACAAGAGTAGCTTGCCATTTGGCCCTCTCAAGAGATACTTATTTATCTGCTTGCTGAGCAGCTGGATTAAAGGCCAGCTGTGATCGATGTGGCACTGAGTCACCATTACAAGGAATTTATTGAACTCAGCTAATAAGGGGAAAAATCAGGCACTCTTACAATGTAAGAGTGCCTAGGAGGCTCTTTTCACTTCTCCAGTTCCTACATCAGTCCTAGCCTCCAGTCTCTGAACTGATCAGCAGCAGCATCTCAGTAGGTTGCACTCTGTCCCTGAAAGCCCAACATGGACTTCTAGGCTTTAGGGGGATAAAAACAGAAGCTCTCGACTCTGGGGCTTCTCCATAGGACTGAATGTACTGGGGTCTCCAGTAACTCTACTGAAGTTCATTCTGAGTGCTGAAGCAGATGAGGAAGTCACCTCTACCTCAGAGCCTTTGATCTTGCCATGCACTTCTCACCTGCCAGATCATCCCTCATCTCCTGCCCTTCAACAGAGCTGAGGCCAGTAGTCAGTGTAGCAATCTATTTGAGGTTTGCATTAATTTCACAGGTGCAATGGACATGCTCATAAAGCAAACTGTTCAATTCTTAAAGCACTGCAAATAAGTCACAGAGTTACAGAGGCTGATGTTGTTTGTAAATAGTCAGCATAAGGAAACAACAAAAGCCTACTCAGTAGAAACATAAAAAGGTGCAGCCACCCCAGTTCAATATTCAGCTTCTGTGGTTATCCAGAAACCAAATTGTATTCATTTAGCTTTCCAAAAAGTACACCATTGAGGTAGCTGATGACAGTAACAGCTCGTGGCCAGGACAGAGAATCTCCCACAAAACATAAATCAAGGGGCAGGGTAGTTTTATCAGTAGGTGAGTGAACAACTATTTTTTTTCTGAAATCAGTACAGAAGAATTGACTTCTCCCTGACTATTTTTGTACCCAGGAAACGTGGTCAAAGGATGAGTAAGTATGATCCACTATATATATATATATTTTTTTTTGCTATTTATCCCTGAAATTCATTTGCACTAGCTGGATTTGTAGGCAAGCTGCTGTCCAGGCTCATAAGGACTCTGTACTGGGTTATTGTTTTGCATGGATTTTTCAGCTACATTCAATGGAGCTATTGAAAACTCACTAGTGAAGGAACTCAGCTGACATAAAACAAGTAGAAATCTGCAGCAGTGGCTAATAAGAAACCAGGCAAAAATCTGCACAACAAATATCTGACTGAAACTATGTTTGGAAAATGAGTGAGTGTTCATTTTGGTGGAAAAATCTGTTTCTGGAGGAAATGCAGTAGAAAGGAAATCACTAAGCAGAGGCAAAACACAGTGATTTCCTTTGTGTAAGAGCTGTTCATTTTAATCTTGGCAATTATATCTTGAAGTAGCTTAATGAAATGAAACAATGCTTGATGTTGTAATATGGTAGCATGGTAACTGCAATCAAAATTAAGAATTAACGAACATACTTTCACTACAAACTGGTATGGTTTTAAAAAGTGTCTTCAACACTTGGTCTTAATGAAAGCTGTAATTCCTCAACATTATTTTTTCTTGCCCTGAATAAATTGCAGGCAATTGAAAATAAGTGTTGGTAAGTACCATTAGCTATCTTGTGGGTTTAGTTACTTCAAATGCTTCTAAGTGTCCTTCAAAATCACTTGCTTTACAGGAACAACAGATTATGATCACATCAGTAAATTGTTACGAGAGGCATAGAGACCTGGTTCAGCGTGCACTGGGGAAAGAAGAAACATATCCTCCAAATAATCCTCTCAAAGAACACACTTAAGAGGAGCCTGTTTTGCTTCTGCAGCCACTGAAACAGTTGGCTCCAAGGATACATGTGAGTTTATATCGCTTCAGGAGTGCACACCAAAAACTACAGTAAAAATGTGAACCTGACCTCAGCAGCTTATCACTGAAGGTTTGAGCTTTGGGTTACTTTTGGTAGTTTAACTTAAACCTAGAAAGGCTGATATTATTTCACTTCTGACTTCTCACTGAATCTGCCTGTTGCATGCTTATCTTGGCTTTTGTGCCTTCTCTTTCGCTTCTTAATCTTATTACTTGTTTTATTTCTTTCTTCTATTTTTAACTCTTACATGTGGTCTATATAATGTATTTTCACTCTAATAAGGAGTACATCCTCATTCCTAGTTCTGATTCCCGCTATTCACTGTTAATTTAGACCAGCATCTAGAATTTGTGGCCAAGCAGGTCTCCCTTTTGCTGCTGCTAGCTAGACCTTTCCATCCCAATGTGCACTTTAGCAATGAGGTGAGAGTGAGGAATGCAATCCTTCTTACTGCTTTTTCAGTGCAGAACTGAAGCCAACAAGATGGAGAAATGTACATCTTTGGAAGTGTCTAAAAGGAAAGATGACATTCCTTCTTTTCAAGATTATTAAGATCACCTGATTTCCATTTGGTTACAGGCAGTTTCAGATTGACTATCTCATAACCTATTTTATGTTGCCATCTTTCCTGCACTGTACAGATGACTAAAGAGATAAAGAGATCAGCAGGGGATTTGAAAACATCCCTTGAACATCCCTGCACTTAGAGATCTGTTAAGTCTCCCTGTGTGGAATAAAACCTGATGGTCTGGAAACTGTCAGTTTCTTCTGCAGTGAGAAACACTTCATGCGTTCCTGGCCAAGTGGTCACAGCAAGCAAGGGATTGGTGGTAAGAGAATGGATGGAAACACTGGCGTTCACAGAGAGACAGAAATTCGTGCTAGAACTTCCTCCCACTGTATTTTATTTTTATTAAAGTTGATACACTTTTAATAGTTTGCAACTGTCATTCCAAAATTAGATTTATCTTTGCATAATGTGCAATTTTTTTAAATCTCCTTTTGGATCTGAATTTCAAGAATTGTTATCTAAAAAAAGGATGTTGCTTCTGAAACTTGACTGCTGTATTAGTATATGTATAGAGCTGAGGAGGATACTGCATTTTGTACTAAGTTTGCTTGTACAAATACAACAATTAAAAACCATCTCAAAAAGCTGTCCATACTGTATCTATCCTATTCTTCTGTGAGAATTCTAGTCTGTTAATATTCCTCAAAGGAAAAATAAGAAGTCATAAAATTAAGTCACAAAAAATAGTTACAAATAATGTCGTGTTTTACCTGCGCCTGCAGGAGTTCAAGCTAATTAATTTGCCCTCAATACTCCCCATTGTTAAAATGCTTCTGCAGAAAGAGGACTTTTACATACTTGCCACAGCATCTGCCCCAAACACTACACTTCTCTCCTCCTGCTCCACCACTTTCAAATTTAATTCAGGTTGTTTATTTGAACATACAGTGTCAAGAGGGAGAGGTGATCCGCTTGCTAGTTTGGTAGGGCTCATATTTTTCTGTGATGACACACCCTATGAATTCTCAGTAAATCTGGAATCAGTATCCCAAACTAGGTGATACTCTTCCACTAGTCACAAGAAAGCATTATTATGTTAAACAGCAGTTATGTAAAACAAATGGGGGTGAAAGACAATAACAAAGGAAAACAATGAATTATAGAGTGGTTTTAGTGAATGGTATTAAGCATGAGAGTAAAGCTTTCCCCTGGCACGGCTCTTTAATATAATCTGTGTTGATTTATGACCAGAACAAAATAGATATTTTTGTATATCCGAATTGTGGGGGAGAGAAACGTGCCTTCAGCGAGCAGGACCAGCATACATACAGACAAGCTGCTGTTATGTGTTTCCATCTTTCACATGTGAATTAATATCTCCTGGATGCAGGTGCAGTGAAACTCATCCCTGATCACTAAGCTGGCTGAAACAGCACATTTCTCTAAAGAGAAGGTGGTTTACACTACCCAAGCTCTTTCTGTTGCTCATAAGCAAGTCAAAAAGTATCTGTGGAACAACAGCTTTTTCTTCAAAGCAAGAATATCTCACTTACTGACATACTTTGACCTCTTGCAATCTGACAATCATTAGGGGATTAGTATTTAGCATTAAAATATATAGAGAATATATTTATTTGCAGCATATTTACAGTAGACATTTCCAAAGATCTCATTATCTCCCTATCATATCATCATTTTCCAGCAAGAATACCCACACAGAATCACTTCATACCTGTGGAACAGTTAATATGCGCAGAGCAGGCTACTGCCTCCAGTAAGATTGGAATACATTATTTGTGAACTCATTACATTTGTTTTGATCTCTGGTGTAAGTCCATATACACAAATAAAATATATGGTCATGCACATGAAGAAAAATAAGACCAGTGCCAAAAGTCATCTAGATTGTAGTTGCCAGCAGCTCAGCCGTGGAGGTAAAATCCAATTTGTTGTATCCTTATATATACTATAGACACTAAGAATGAGTTTATTTGTCAATTGCTCTATTTCCCTTCGCTGTTTCCTTGCTCCCGGTGTTACCTGCCCTCCAGTTGGGCACAGACATATACCATTTCAATATGTATTGATCTCACAGGGAGTAGAAAGATAAACAAAAGAGGAACCATTTGGTGCAGAAACAGTCACCTGCTTCTTAATTAGAAGATCAACTGTCCAAACAAAAGAATGAATTGCATGCCTTGCTCACTGTGATAGAATGAAAGAAAGCTTCAAATTAGTGATTTACAAAGAAGATGACACCTCCATTAGAGCCCACTTATCTGCAGTATGTAATCACGAGATGACAAGGTCAGATATTTAGAAAATCTCCACATTTTTTTCATTGTTTCTCTCCTCCCCCTTTTTCTTTTTTCTTTTCCTTTCTTTTCTTTTTTTTTTTTTTTTTAAATATCTCCAGTGATTTCTAAAAGTGTAAACTTGTTAGAATTTCAAGTCCCAAGCAATTGGAGAAATTGTTCCTCTCTTGGCTACTGTAAAACCTTCCACTTCTCACATCTCCTCCAGGTAATTTTAAACTTCATGATTACAATTTGCTGATGACAAGACTAGACCCCAACTCAGGCAAATCCTGAGTTTTATTTGCCAGCCTTTGAGTTTGCCACCATAAATCAAAATCAGGATTCTTTCTTTAACAGTAAGCATTTATTTGCAGAATATTGCTGCTAAAAAAATCTGTGCAAGTATAAGTTTGTGTGCAACTTCAAGGGAGAGAAGATGCTATAGTATGCCCAGACTTATAGAATCATAGAATCATAGAATGGCCTGGGTTGAAAAGGACCACAGTGATCAACTGGTTTCAACCTCCCTGCTATGTGCAGGGTCACCAACCACCAGACCAGGCTATCCAGAGCCACATCCAGCCTGGCCTTGAATGCTTCCAGGGATGGGGCATCCAAAACCTCCTTGGGCAACCTGTTCCAATGCATCACCACCTTCTGGGTGAGAAACTTCCTCCTAATATCTAAACTTCGTAAACCTCTGCTGTCTCAGTTTAAAACCATTCCTCCTTGTCCAATCACTATCCACCCTCATAAACAGCTATTCCTCTTCCTGTTTATATGCTACCTTCAAGTACTGGAAGGCCACAATGAAGTCTCCCCGGAGTCTCCTCTTCTCCAAGCTAAACAAGCCCAGTTCCCTCAACCTTTCCTCATAGGAGCGGTGCTCTAGCCCTCTGATCATCTTAGTGGCCCTCCTCTGGACCCACTCCAAGAGCTCCATGTCTTTCTTGTACAAGGGCCCAGGCCCTGAGGGCCTGGACACAGTACTCAGGAGCTCCCAAGATCTGAGTAGAGGGGAACAATTTCCTCCCTCTCCCTGCTGGCCACCCCATTTTTAATGCAGCCCAGAAGACAGTTGGCCTTCAGGGCTGCAAGGACACTCTGCTGGCTCATGTCCAGCTTCTCATCCACCAGAACCCCCAAGTCCTTCTCTGCAGGGCTGCTCTCAAGAAGATCTTCCCTCAGTCTGTATAAATATCTGGGATTGCCCCAACGCAAGTTCAGCATCCTGCACTCGGCCTTATTGAGGTTTTCATGGGTTTTCATTAGGCTTTTCCAGATCCCTCTGAATGGCTTCCCTTCCCTTCCCTCCAATGTATCAACTGCACTGCTCAGCTTGGTGTCATCTGCAAACTTGCTGAGGGTGCACTTGATGCCATTGTCTATGTCATTGATGAAGATGTTGAAGAGCACTGGTCCCAAGACTGACCCCTGAAGGACACTGCTTGTGACCAGCCTCTACCCTGACGTAGGCACACCTCATTTGAAATCAAGGCTTTTCCACATGATGTGGCATGTGCAGAGCTAATTTGCTGCAATTAAGAGGTGTATGCATCATACAAAAGCCATCACAACACAATGTTCCTGCCTGGGGAGCACCTAATAGATATATCGATCAGGATTCAGAAAATTTATCAGAATACACACCATCTGACTTTTTAGCATTGTCTGAAAATGTTACACACGAGCAGCTTGAGCACATGATTGGAGTTCTCTGTCCAGGTGGTACTACCATTCAATTCAGAGAGTGCTTTGCCAGGTAAGTCCTAATTGCCAAGACCTTTGCTTTTTCAGGAATCGATACTCACCTGGGAAGGAAGTTAAGCCTGCTTGTTCTTCTGGGTCAGACCAAGCTAATATCACTGTCTTTCAGTCACACAACCCTCAGCTGGGCTCGGGGGAACAAGCATGACAGAGCCCAGAGGCAGACATCCAAGATCTAGGTCATGCTTTGACAGGAGATGGGATATTGCTGCAGCAAAGACACTGTTTACAGACTACATACACCCACATTGTGTCTTAAGGGAAATATAATAATTAACTGCAAGTTTTAGAACAGGCAGAAGGAAGCCAGTTAGGGAAATCTATAGCAGACCATCCTATTTGCAAAAAGAGAAAAGGTCTGTTGGGTTGCTGCCATCAGGCTACTCCAGGGCCTGGCTCAAACATTTCATCCCTCTGGACCAAATGCTTTTATTCAGACTTCCCCCTGAGCCCAGAATTTGTGCTAAGGATCTTGTTCCAATCCTTAGCTCAAGAGCAAGAAAATGTTCCATTCAATAAGAAGTGCTGTACTGACAAGGAAAGAAGGCAGCAAATGATGCTTGGAAAGCAAGGAACAGAATGACTTTCAGAATATTTCAAATTTTGCAGAATAAGAACATAGGTCTTTGAGTAAACTTTGGAGGAGTCCATATATAAGTGCATGGAGAGTCACTTAGCTGGCTGGAATAACCACTAATTATTGGTAGAAAATCTGGTAATTTTTTTCCTGACAACTCCACTTAATCTTTGTTTGCTATAAGTAACAATGGTATACATCACATATTTTGACAAAATGAATATTTTAAACTTTTTGATTGAACAGATACAATAAGCCTTCTAAATGAGAAAGGTGTGTTTTCACTCTAGCAGCCTTTTCAAATTGAGTGTGAATAAATGTGGATTGTGAAAGCCTTATTTTACTTCTTCTTGAACATACTAGAATAAAGAAATCAAAACACAAAATGCTTGTGCCGTGCAGTCCCAAGTTCTAGTCAAACTGATATGCACACTGTTTATTAATTAAGCAAGTGCATCCAGAGCGTTTGGTATTTATCTCTGAAATCAACAATCCATTTCAGCAAAGCCCTGTTTGCCATCACTGGAATATCGCTATTGATACAGTTGAGGTGTAAAAGCTAAATAGTACAGCTGGTGGTGTTCCATGAGCTCTTAATATCCAGATTCTTAAGCTGAAAAGTGTCATATCACAGGCTGTTACAAACGAGTGCATCTGTAGTGACTAAAAAAAGCACAATACTCTCTGGAACCAGCTGAAGATCTTTGTGATCATAAAACAATTTATCAGAAAAAGCTTTAATTCTCTCTTAACAAGAAGAGTAGCTCCCCGCAGTTGATTCATAAAACAGGCAGGCCATGCAAAGTGACTTCAGAGATCTTCAACACGAGTCCTGAATTACTCTTTTCTTTTTTTTTTTTCTTCCCTCCAGAAATGTTATTTTTTTCCTATTGCAAAGCATCTAGTAATTTGAGAAGGACAATATGGCATTGCCTCTCCTTAAGTGTTTACAGAAGCTTATTAGAAACAGAATTAAGTTGATGAAAGTAAGCACACCTCTTCCTATCTGTGAGAACACTCACTGCTAAGTCATTTAAGGCCTTTTGGAACTATTATTAATGTGTTGATAAAAACCACAGTCCATTACTAGCTCGTTGCATAAATTTAAGAAAAAAGAGCAAATAAGAAGTTGGAAGACAAGATGTTCTCACAGAAGGTCCCTGCTTTTTACACAAGCATAGTCTATATAATAGAGAAATTACAATTCTACCACTTATATTTACTGACAAGTTAAGAAAATGGCTACTTTAATAATATTTTTCCAAAAAGAAAACACAGCGATCCCCCAGCAACAAGACACCATATATATTGAACATATTCAATAATCTTGATTGCAGCCCAACTTCTACTTCAGTGCAAATGCTGCAGAGTTCAGGCACATATTTTATAACTGCAACATACATGATTTTTAATACTATGCATGAGGAAATAAGCAACATTTTGACAAATTTTGTCTTGCAGTCCATGTATGTTATACATCAGTCCCTGGCAAATAAAGAAGGCCATAGACTATTTCCTGCTTTCTCTCTTCAGATGATCTCTTAATCAATCTTTCTTATTCAAGGATACCCTACAGGTGCTTTTGTTGGTGGTGGTGGGTTTTTTTGTTCTTTGCTTTTTTTTTCCCCCACAGTGTATTAGGAAGTACCAAGTAAGTGACCACACACATAAGCTGAAATAATTTGTGTCCACAGGTGAGAACCTTATGGACGTTTCCAGTGGGAAGGAGTGCACTGAAACACCAAAGACAAGAAATCCACTGGCATTACTAAGATATATCTGCCTGCTTGACTAGAGGTGATTATGTGCACTAAGTTGGAGGAGAGAATAAGAAATGGGATGAAAAACCTTTTAGGACAGAACTTATGAAAAGAAGACAAAATAAATCAGCTCCAGCAACAAGTATGGAAAATGTATGTGTTTCAGAAAGCATTCTCATGTTGGTCATTTCAGACCAGTGGCACAAGAGAGTCCTTATGATCTCACAGCTCTTCTAAAAATGTAATCTTCATTCAGGCAGCCACATGCCATGATGGAACTCCGTTTTTTAAGGATAAGTTTCACAACTCCCTTGCATTTCACCATGTGCTCGAGGGAATCTTACCATTGTCACCTGATTTAAGCAATAAATCACGCCAAATGTCCTGGAATGAAAAGATTTTCTAGGATGATAAATGGCAAGACATTTTCCTTTTGTTCATTGTGTTAAGCTTTTTCAAAGTTTTACATTACCATTACTTTTTTTTTCATCAAAGGAAGGATAATATTCACATACATTTGGGGCAGTGGGAAGAAAAGTAAATATCACAAACCTCAAAGTAAAATTGCAAGCATTTTTAATTCTGAGTGCTTATCTCAAAGGTACGTTATTAGAATTAACAAGTAGGATCATTGGTGAAGAGTGCAAGAAAGCTTTGTAATTCACTATGCGAAAAATTTAATGTCTGCCCAGTGTTAGTACAGTCACCTTCTACTAAAGGTGATTTTAGACTTCTACTAGGCAAACCTTTATATATAGCTATGAGTACTTACACATTCTATAGATCTGTTGAAGGCAACTCTCATGCTATCTATGATACTCAAAGGTGTGCACTTTCTCTTTGAATGTTATAATCTGTGGCTGTAAGGGAAGAGTAATCATATACTTCGACTGAGAGAAACAAGAAAAAAAAACAACAGAAAAACTAGAGTTTTTTTTCTATCTTTATCTTTGGACAGGCAATCCCACCTGCACTTTTGCACCAGCTGTGAAGTTTTAACTAATCCAATTAAAGTTGCTAACCTGGCAGAAAACATTTTTTTGTTGTTGTTGCTTGGAATTTTTTTCAATTTTCTACTTTGATGAAATGTGGATGGAGACCTCTCTACATAATGATATTGTAACACTAGATTATCAAAATCAGATCAAGACAAAATACACAATATCATATTCAAAGTCATGCATAATACAGTACAGAGAGAGAAACTATGATGTAAAAAAAATGACAGTTCTTCCATGAAAACACTTTAAAAAAACAAACACTTATTTCTAAATATTTAAAAAAAAAAATACAAGTCTGCTTCTATGTTTGAACCCTTTATCCATGATTTGCAATGTATTGAGGTTGTGTCCTAATAAGCAATCTCTTAACTTTATTGTTTCAGTGATGTCTTGTTAATTACAAATTCCACACACTACTGTAATCATGATACATTTTCACATTTGATAGAGGAATTTTAATGAGTGTGTTCCCATTTCCCTGTAAAAGTAATAAATCTGAATGCAAAAGGGAATAATTTAATTTTTGTAATGTCAAATGTCATCTCTCCCTGTTGAACACAAAGATCATCACCAAGGGCTAATTGTTACTCTAAAATGAAGCCCTTGTACAGAAAGGAAAAACTGAGCATGGAACATTGGTATGGACTGTACTGCGAAAAAAAGAAGGGGGCTGTTGCCGCACAGAGGAGCACTTACTTCTGTTCCAGTGGCAAGATAGGCTCTTCTGTGCAGGACTTTTTCTGTTACACATATTGTATCTTCATAGTGCTGAAGGCCTTTTCACAAATCTGCCTGTTTGTTCTGGACTGGAGCAGAAAAGCCACTGTCATGGCCTGGACTCAGCATTTGTGATTTGTAGTGAAGTACTACCTTGCTTTTTTCACATGCTTCAGCAGAAATTAAGTTTCTTCCCAGACAAGGATGAGATCCTGATAAAAAGTTGCAGGTTTACCTGAGTCAAACCCATTGCCTAGAAACATCTCCTTTAAGCTGTCATTCCAGCAGCCAAAGAAAACTGAAATATACTATACCAGGTTCAAGTACACTAAGGATTTGTAAGGAACAGAGAGGTTCAGTCTGTTTCCAAGGTTACTCAGGAGGCCCTGTTAGACTGCATCTCTGTTCATCTCCCCACATCCCTGTAGCAGTCCTAAAGGTGAAGCTTTGCTGAGGAAGTAGCAAGATCCAGATGTTGCTCCTCACTTGCAAGCATAATTGCCTCCTGAGGACTTCTTTTTGGAAGACTGTTTGAACATTCAAGAAAACATACACTCTCCATAATATGCTTAGAACTTATCTTTTTCTTTCCCCAGTCTTACAAATTGACTTTTAAAAAGTTAGAGCCTTTTTCACTTGCCTTTTCCTCTAATCTCCTCCTTTTAATGATCAGGCTTTTTTACAGTACTGGAAAACAACTGGATAGTCCAAAGAAAAAACATCTCTTTAGGGAGGTAATATTTTTCTGCTGATATTCTGGAATATTTTCAGTTGAAGTTCCTATTAAATTTGGAGCAATTCCAAGACCCAAATAAGACACTGCTCTTTCATGATCCCTTGATGAGCAGAATAAAGAAGTGATTCACTGGGGACAAGTAGAGGTAGATATGACTCCTTCTTCCAAGATCTGAGGGCTACTTAAATTTGGAGAGTGTTTTTCCTGTAGTCTATTTCCTACATGATCTAACAGACCCTTGTTTTGAATAACATCAGTATATGCGATATTTTTTCAACTGCTAACTTTCCCTCTTCAGTGTTTCCCCAGACTCTATCTGGTAATGATTCTCTAGATTACCGTCTAAGTACTGAAATGCCTCAAAGAATGAATAGGATCTAAGAAAAGAATTTAAAAAAACCCTTCAGCTACATATTCACTTTATCTAAACAATCAAATGGAACAATATATTGGACTGTTACTCCATTTTGGCAAATACATTATATGTCCTTGTAAGAACAGCTAGTTCAGATAGAGCATAAGACATCAGTTATTTTCAAAGGAAAACTTAAAGCATCAGCAGAAAAAAAAAAAAAAAAAAAAAAAAAGGTCACATTCTGGATAAAACAAACCCCACATTCAAAGGCTACTACAGCATTTTGGGGATTAATATTCTATCTGTGTTTCTCTGTGAGTTTTAGAGGTCACAAAAGGACTTCTGAACAAAAAAATTTCAGAACCATTTCTTCTCAGGACTAAAATGAATTAAAAAAAAATAATTAATAAAGGTCCCACATTTCTTTCATGCAATGAAGAAACAACACGCAGTACTTAGCACCACACACAGTTTTTATTTATCTAGGTTGGTGCAGGCTATATGTGGCCACTATATTAACTATATTAATAGTCTGAGGAGAGAAATAGTAAGGCAGAATTAACAAATCTAAGATAGAGCTGTCTGGTAGTTGGCAATCAACTTTTCTATAACGAAGCTAATTTTACTCAAGGAGTAAGTAAGAGGCAGCAGTTCCTTATACTGTTTTAAAATTTCCACAGCAGAAAATTGTTTTGTTAAGTACTTCAGATGCGAAAAAGAAGGGTTTGGGTTTGGTCCTGTAAGGAAACTTGTGAACACAAGCAAATTTCATTGAAGCTAGCAAGTACTTTGAAAACTTTACAGCATCTCCTTGCTCATACTAAGTGGTATGTGGTCACAATCCCTGATGGAGAATAGCATGCCATGTGCCCAGAGAAATCACCCCCTCTGTGCAATCACTCAAGTCAGTAAGCTCTAAGAGGCAAGTAATGTTACCTACAACAGAAATACACCAGTTTCATGTACTAGGAAAAGGTAGAAATGCTGTTTTTATCCATCACATGGACTCTGTTGCAGATGAAAAGAAAGAAAGAAAAAAAGAACTATTCTAAAAGATTATGAAGAGCCCTAGTGAACTCCTTTACAAAAGAATCACTACTGAAGTAGTTTCCCACTGTCTTTTCCATGAAAGAAGAATTATGTTCCACTGCAGGTTACTTCTTCTGTCACCTAAGTAAGAACAAGAGATGTGAAGAACAGAGTTGTTTACTATTCTGAAAAGGTTGGCATTGCTCTTACAAGACAGGAGTCTCTGCATTTCAGTGGTTTATTCTTGTTCCCCCTTGACTTCTGTAAGAAGCAATTTAAGTAAATACGTATCCATTCACAAGTCACCAGAGATGCACAGGGGTGTTATAATATTAAAGAAGATTTTATTATTTGAGTGGTGAAAATAAAATGCTCTAAGGAGATAAAGGATTACATTTTTTTTAAACAATAATTAAAAAATTAGAGTCATCATCTGGTTGGAAGATTTATTCTTTTCTACTTATGTATCAGTTCTAAGTCCTAAGTTAATAAAATTTATTAAATCCCAGTGTCTTGAAACAAGACTGCTCCATGACTTGTCTCAAGAACAGTGATAGAAAAATATTTTCATTTTTAGCACATAGTATAAAGCAGGCACTTGTGTACAAAGTAGAGAAAAAGTTGTTAATAACTGATATTTTCATGTAATCAAGTGACAGAGTTAATTTGTAATTTAGATCGACATTTTGAACTCTAAAAAATATTCTCAACATTCCTTGGGAGTAAGTTAAACATACACAAAGGATAAGGAACGTTTTTCTTACTGAAATGGGGAAATAGTTTTCACCTTACAGTCTGGTGAAATCGATGCAACAGAATTTAGCAGCCAGGAAAAAGCCTATCTGACCCAGCATTATACTATCTAGTGCAAGATACATCATTTTTTTCCAGCTCAGACTATACCAGCTAGGCTCAAACTAAAATTTTACTTAGCAGTGACTCACCTTGCCCCTGGCTATTACTGCTCTCTGGGGAGGTGTCACGTGGTGTACGCTGTCATTAAGATTCTATGGCAGATCTTACCTGGCATAAGCCTGAAAATGGAGAGTAGGAAGCCCCTGCCTAATCCCTGCTCCCTCTAAGATGCTTTTCTTTTGCCTACGCACATCCTGCACCTCTCCAAGATGGCCTCTGTGTTTTTCTTGTGAGGTGCAACTCAGACCAAGGCACTCCCTTGGTTCTTGGCTTTTCCACCCGACCTTGCTAGTGAGTTGGAGTTATCTACATAGCTGAGTATTAGAGCAAACAGATTGCCTTTTGCATGTGAAATTTTCAGTTATTTACATTGCTATGGGCTAATCAAGGTCACAGAGAAAGAAGACGTGGCCATTATTAAGACTTTTTTATAGACAGAAATAGTCCTAAATGGAGTAAATGCACATAGAGAGAAGCAAGGAACCTCTTTTATGGTTAGCAATTATTCCAAGTGAAGCAAAGGTGAAGTGATTAACTCCTACTTGTCCTGAGCGCGTCTGTAAGGCTGTGTACATCTCATAAGGTACCTAAGAGTGTCAGATGAGTGTCATTAAAAGCTTCATTATTATTCAGTGAGATGCACAGCAGTTTTCTGATGATTCAGTTTATGAAGAGGTTGTGTGAGCTCTTCCTCTCCTGATAAAAGCTCTAGACTTTTCACCTTTACTCTCAGCCTTAAAATGGAAATCTCTGGCAGTTTTTACAGTGACAAATCCTACAGAAGCACCCCAGATCTATCAGCAGTAATCTAACACAGAATGTAAACACACTTTTTATCTCTGCTACATCTCCTCTATTTTCATGTTTTCCATGATTGCATTAGAATCAACAGCAAAGTCTATTGTAAATGGAAATAATCAGTGAAGGTATCTTTGAAGATTGATTAGTGGAATGGCTTGATTAGCCATGATTCATGTCTTGATTTTGAATCAGCTAGAACGAGTTTTTTGGACTCAAAATAAGATTGATATAAATTTTTGCTATTTTATTTTTATGTAACATAACAATGTAAAGCATTATCATGAGTCACCGTGCACTAATCATCATTTCCAGCATCAAGCTTTGCAGCAAAATGATCAAGCACTGTCTTGCTTCTGTAGCAAGCTCCCTTCACTTCATACCAACATCATTAAGCACTACTAGAAACCACCAAATTATTTGTAGACAAGATGTCCAGTGAACTTAGTACTGTTTTCTGGCCTGTTTTCTACAAAGACTTCCACTATTAGAACATCTGCTATTACTCAAAACCTACCCGGCTATCTCACAGTTCCCAGGTGACTCAGTTGGCTTCAGCTGACCAGGAGAATGTCATCCTTGCCATCCTTCCATAATCTGGCAATTAGTAAGTACCAGCTACCATTCTGCACTACCAAGGAGAGCAAAAGCGTAGCTGAATTTAACACTTCTCCCATTGAAAGTCAGAACACAGGGAAAACTTATCTCACCATATAAATATATCCTTTCTTACTAAGAGGAAGTGTTTCTTAGGTTACTAATTTATTTTAGTTCCTAAGAAGACAGATGATACTAGGTCCTTGTAGATCTTTCATCTCAGCTGGAAAACTTCTTTCTCCTTACATGAACAGATTTTTTTTATTATTTTTTCCAGCACACTATCTGTAAACAGAGCAAGTAGTTTGTTAAGTAATCCTCTTGAGGTATCGCATAACATATAATGGAGAAAATTATTTAAATAATTAAGAACCCTGGAGTAGTTCCAAAAGCCACTTAGGTTGCAAAAAGTTTTCCTTTCTTATCAGGCTTGGGATAAACTCCAGCAAGAGACAGGACAGAAGTTTACATTCAATCTTTGCAAGCAGAGAAGAGCAGACTCTTGAGTCCACAACCTCTTATGAACAAGTGAAAGTTAGATTTTGCTTTCTTAGTATTGGAACAGCATTTCCTAAACACTAGTAAGACTTTTTATTTCTTAGGGCTGTAGTCCTCTAATTATATTCATGCTTAACAGTAACTTTCTAAATATTCCTCTTGAAAGCAATAGGGCCTTCTGTATGCTTCTACATTTTAAGATCACGTAAGTCCTTAGAGGAATGTGCACAGAATGCCACATAGAAAATAAAAATACCTCTTGTTATTGTTCAGCATCACAGTTCTGACTCTGGCTATTTTATTTTTTTGATTCAATGAGTATCCTTACAATGGAATTAAACCCGGTGAAAGGATACCTGAGGATACGTTCATGTTAAAAACAAAAGTTTTTGCTCATTTGGAACGGTTTTGTGTTCTTGATATAAAGAGAATTTGTTCCGTAAAAGCACAAGAGCGATAAAAAGTATCAGAATTTATGGCTCTTACTATTTTTGCCTCCCTTACCATGGGCTCTTCACCTCTGAAAAAAAAAAAACATTTTAAGACTATGCCAGAACAGTAAAAGGGTTGATTGGCATACCACAGAAAAACAAGAAAATCTATCATGTAACAGGGATTTGGCATATCTAAAGTAACTAAGTATCACGGACAAAAGTCCCAACTTATGGAAAAAAAGAAAGCACAAATCACCAATCAAGAATTTGTGCATATTGCAGCAATTTCTGACACATCTATTAATAACAGGATGAGAAAGAAACAACATTTACCTGTGGTCTGTGCCTTAGGAATGCTAGTGTGTGGCAGAATTGAGCAACAAGCTAGCAAAGAACCATACATTTACAAGAAGATGATCTAGGACTTTGCTTCTCCAGGGTCCTGCAGCTGAGCAGGAGGCTGAGCTGAAACTGTTCTTAGCCAATTCCCAGGATCAGCTACTGCTCTGCCCACAGGTGTTTTGAAACCTTGTATTTGAGCCTTAAATTGCAATTCAACTCTTTCTCCTCTCAGAAAAAACTTGAAAAATCAGGGAATAAAAATATCAGTATGCAAGTTTAACTTAGCCAGACGAAGAGCTTCTAGCTAAGAAGTACCTTTGGCTGACTGGAAGACTTTTTTCTCCAGGGTGCCAGAGTAATCTTTACAGTCTGCTATTTAACAGTGAAAAAACAAAATGATGGGTTTCAGAGTTTGCTTCCTACTGTTTCATACAATAAATAGCTGAAAACTGCATGTCTCCTGTCACCCTGGAGCTGTAGAGTTGTGAAATTATAATGCAGTGAGATGGAAGGATTGGAGTCCTCCAACTTCAAACAGCTTTTTAATAGTAACACATACTATAGTACAACACAGTCTTGAGACATGCTTTTTTTATAGTGCAGATACATTATGTTGATGATATTTTTTTCTTGCTTGGCAGCTGCTGACCTAATCATTTGGCAGTAACTTATGTTGCATAAGGTCTCAGGTTTCTCAGTTGTGCTCAGTGCCCCAGTGTGCATGATCTTGTACAAAGACTTTGTCTTTTCAGTACATCCAACAGTATATAACTAAATCATGCAGCTACACATATAGAGTTCATCAGTTTCACAAGAGGGTTGTCAGATGAAAGTGTATGCATGAAAAGAGAACAAACTTTTCACTGGAGGAGAGTCAGTCTGTACCAGCCTAGGGTTTGCAACTTTTTTTTTTCGTTTGGTGCTTGAAACAGAAGAGATGTCTTTAAGGCCATCATCAGTTTGTTAGTATCCAAAATATTCGGGCACTATCACAGCCAAACAATCAAAGAGCAACTAGGCACATGAACTTGTGTTAAAGGATGTCAATGACATCCTTCAAGAGTTTCCACAGAAGGCCATCTTTCATGCACAAAAGGACAGCAGAGAGGCATTAAGAAAGGTACAGCTGAAGAAATTGTTTCTGAGATGAACATATGCCAATACTGCATCCATCTAGCATTCAAGCTCCTAGAATCAATTCCTAGGTGATTCCCCAAAAAAGATTTTGCAGTGAAGTTCCCTGCAGAAGCTGTCACTGTAATTAAGAAAGGTGTGGGTCTGGAATTAATAGTAAAAATGGTACTAACCTCCAAATATCTCCCATCTCCCTGGTTACAGCCAGTTCCATTTTCCTTCACTTATAAGACATATTACATCATTTAAAGAATTAAAAGTTTCTAGATACATTTACAGTAAAAAAATAAAGTAAAAAATACATTTTCCCCACTAGGAATCCCGTGTTGTATTGTACCATGGGCTAGAACAGTCTTAGGCAAGAAGTTCACCAATTATATGTTGATTTAGAACTGGAACTGTCAGCTAAAAGTCAAATCAGCCAAGTAAACAAAAAATCCTGTACATTTATTTAAATTCATTGTTGTATTCTTTAAAGTTAAGAATAATCTTCTTTTATAGAATTGTTGAACATTCATTATCAGAAGTAAAATAATTTATTAATATCGCTACTACTATGTGTGGCTTTTTATGGCTTTTTATACTGATGCAAAGGCTCCATGTCTGCTCTCAGGCACACTGGAAAAATCCCATGGATTCTGGCAGGATTCTGTTGGTTTTATATTTACGCAGCAATAACAGTGATTTACTGATCTGAAGTGTTTATTATTTTTCTATTATTTCTGCTATTTTTCTGGATATTTTTTGCAACTTCATTAGGTAAGCTTGTTGGAAACATTCAGTGATGTTCAC
Source organism: Meleagris gallopavo (assembly GCF_905368555.1). Taxonomy (NCBI): domain Eukaryota; kingdom Metazoa; phylum Chordata; class Aves; order Galliformes; family Phasianidae; genus Meleagris; species Meleagris gallopavo. Next base: position 36,916,999 of record NC_139435.1, read on the forward strand.
CTTGAATTTAAATAACAAATCACGTTTCCAGACATTTTTCCTGTATTAATTATTTCTTTTCATGTCATTCATGTGAGTAGTCGTGGTAAAACAAATTCATCTCTTGCAACCCCATTGAAGTCAATGGATTTATCTCCATTCTGACATTAGATTCTTTGCATTCTTTGGTCTTCTGAAAGAGAGATTGAGTTTTACTATACATCATTATAAAGAAACACTTCCTACACGTCCTACTGTGAATAAAGACAACTGGGCCTATTCATGAATAGGGCACAAAACTTATCCCCTAAGCCTTACAATGGAGTTCTCTTTATCTGGCTTTCCTTGCATTCATTCCACATTGTCTTATTTATTTTGTGTAGCTGGGGAGAACAAAAAAAAAAAAAAAAAAAAAAAAAAAAAGTTTTTTTTTTCTATTATTACTTGCCTGAGGAAGGACAATTTTCCCAAGGCTATTCATCCAAAATTGAAAGTTGAGTGATAACTGTGATTTGGACAGCTTAAAGGACCAAACTCTGGCCTTTCACCTCTAACAGTTGTGGAAATGTAAGGCCTTTGTTTATTCATATTATAGGTACTGCTGAAGCAGCGGTGTGGTCCATAAACTCATTTCCTAATGACTTAAAAAGGTAACTTGGAAAGCCTGATGTAAGGTCTGTGTTAGGTTCTATGTATGTATATGGAAATGTGAGTATGAAATGGAGTCTTCACATTGTCATTTTCTTCAGAATATTCTACAAATAATACTATATCAGTTATCACTGAATTATGCCAAATACTGGAGTACTATATATTCCCTATTCCTTTTTTGCCCAATTAGTCAAAAGCTAAATATTAGATTGGACTACAGGGAGACAAAAGAGAGATTTTTTTTCCCCCAAGACAACAGACTTTGCAACATTCATAAAGAGGAGTTTTAGTTCAGTGCTAAGGAGATTGTTAAAGAAAAACCTAATTAATGAATGTCTTAAAACACTGAGAATACTGCAAATTTGGATATATTTAGAAAGTAGTATGTCTTTGAATATAATATCAATGCCATGACCAGTCAAGGTCTGAATAGTAGTAGTATCCAGAAACCATCTTCATGAAAAACTATTACATCCCCTTCTACACATTTTAATACTTCATTATAACTAAATCCCTTTTGAAAACCAGCAAGGGACGTAACGTGATCCATGCCAGGAAAATTATACTCTCTGGTGCCATCAACTTAACTTCTGCATTCCATTAATAGGAAACATTTCATTAATGTTCAAGAATGATTTTCTAATTAATTTAGTTTGGAATCTTTCTAATACAGAGCAGTGTACTTGAGTTTATCTGTTAAACCAGGAGAGGCAATAATCTTGGGAAATGTCCAGGAAATTGAACCTTGTGTCAAGCTTTGATTTCTTTTATCAATATTAGTTTCTGGTATGAAACTTGAAAATAATCCAGTTAAATTACTACAGGATATGGGCACAATACAGCAGATATTGCTTGGCTGCCTGCATATGTAATATTGTGTATTTGTACAAATGAGAAAGCCCAGCCAAATATTTCAAAGGAATAGAAGATAATGTAAAGAGAAGGAAGTATTTCTTGCCAGAAGGACATAGAGTGGGTACATTAAGATCAAACAATACTTATTATGGTCTATGATATATTGCAAGAGAAACAGACAGTTCATTGCTGCTGAGCATTTTACTTTCTGAAAACATCCCTATGGTGTTTAAAAACTGCTGGGCAAGATGAGAAAGACAAAAAGTCTATTTTAAATTAATATCTGTTGCTTTTCACTGATAAAGTAAATTTATTTCCACAGGATAATCATTATTGACCCTTCACCTTTTCAAAGTATCTGTGCAAATTTACTTTACATATTGCTCACAAGAACAGCAGTGTCAGAAATTAATTCATAACATGAAGGAGAAAAGCTTGAAATGTGAGCTCAGGTTCCCTTCAGTTCAAATATTGATACCACCTTCCCCTTTTAAATTTACTAAATGTCTTTTTCATTTCTGTGTGACATCATAAAACAAGTCTTTGGGCTGAAATTACCAAGGTCCAAATCTCTGTGGGGATTCTGTAGAGATTTTGTAGAATTACCTCTACAATCAAAGTATACTGTTTTATAGCCTGTGATTAAAGGTGCATGTAAATACCTACGGGGAAAAATAATCAAGATGTCTTCCCACCTCCACAACTTCAGTTAAGTAGTACTCAATACTGTATGCACATAAGAGCTTTTTCCTTTCAGGTGACTTCTATTTATTTTCTGCTGATGATATACGTGGTCACTCACGCAGTTTTAATACAAAGCATATTTATATTTTGTTGATGAAATTCAAAAATGTTCTTATGAGCAGAAACAATCCCAGGACAGTTCATTTTGTATCACAGGGGAAAGAAGGAAGCTGGGTCAGGCATTTTCTTGAAGTTATTAACATTTATTGTTACAAGGAGGAGAGAGACTATACCATAAAATGTGACTTGGCAGTCAGACCCTGGGAGGCTTCACCACTCTGTCTCCATAAAGCGATACCATTTCCAGGGCCTTTGCTGCTCTACTGAAGAATGCTATTACATTATTATTTGTGAATACTATTGTTAAACAGCAAATCTCTTCTTGAATGTAGTGACTTTTAAGGAAGGGGGTGGGTAATACTTTGAAGAATACTGTACAGCATTATTTCACATCCAGCTGGAGACCATACAGACTGCTTGAGTTTCCCTAAGAGAAATGTTGGCAAGATACTGGAGAGCATGCATGCAGGAATGCAGTACTTCTCTCTTTTATTTTAACTTTCCACCTCCCCCCATCCATGACCTGGACAGGTAAAACCCTATGGAACTGCTGCCTCAGCAGCAAAGGAGAGACTGAGTGACATCTCTGCAAGCAGTGGAACCATTTCAGGGCTTGTGCCAACAGTATTGACATCTCTGAGAGCAATTTATCAGTTTGACAAATCACTTTCAAAAAGGGCACGAGGAGACTAAATCTGGCTCTACTGATCTCACTGAGGTCAATTCACATTTTCAGTCAATGCAGTCAAAACCAGAAACCCTGGAATCTGCTATGCCTTCTCTGCATTCATATATCTGAGTTTTCTTTTGCCAGGACTCTGCAGAGTTCAGTGAAGGGACTTACCAATGGAAAATGCAGTTACAAACCTATGAAAAAATATTTTCCTTGCACTATGTTTTTACTCTAATACTTACTTACTTCTAAGTCTGACCTTTTTGTCAAATTTCCATGATACAATTCTGGTGAGCAAAATAACTTCACGCAATACTCAAGTGACAAAAGATACACACCTGCAAGAGAGCCAGACTGCATTGATGATTGTGGAACAGTACTGCTTGGTGACTCTTTGTCTTGTGTTTTCCCTCTTGCTTTTTCCTGCTTGACTTTTCTTGACCTTCCAGATGAGCACTTAATCTCCACATCCTTTCACTTCTGCTTGAGCTGATCTTTTCTTTCTCTTTTGGAGTGTGGGTAGATAGGAGAAAATGGGTTAATTTCACTCCAGGATGAGCACAGAGCTGACATAACTCTGAAATGAGTTCCAGGCGGATGGCAACATAATCACTTTTGTGATGTCCAAGGAACTTCTACGGGGAAAACTCAAATAACCTCATTTTTCATTTCTTCAGTCAAAAAGAACAGGTTCAGTTTGGGGCCTTGTGGGGTTTGGCCTTTTGGGGGTTTTATAACTCCAGTTTGTTTGTTCAAGCCATATGGTTTTGCCAAAAAGAATTTGCTTTCTGTTTACCAGGAACAAACAGTCAGTGGAGCGAGCATTCACTGTGATAAATAGTGTTTGGCATGAAGGAACAAATCAAAGGAGCACAACCACTATAAAAGCTGTTCTTTTCCTCAAAATGAATGTTAATGACACTCGTTCAGTGTTTTATGATAAACTAATTCAAAACACTGCATTACTGGAAAGAAATCCTTGACTCCAAGAAATATCCCTGTGTTGCTGTTGAGTCAAAAGCTGGCAGGAGCAACACTGACATAAATGTTTCCTTAATTATTTAATTTTCATTTCTTTTTCTTTGCATTTTTTGTGACCCTAGAAGAGGTCACTAGAGTGTCCTATTTTTTTTTTTTTTAATTTCAAAACAGAGCTGTGCTCTTGCTATAGTCATTCAAGTTCTTTCTCCATCATTTAAAACCAAGCAAATAAAAGGCAATAAGCAATTCATCCTATCCTCAGTGATATGTTTACATATCTGAGTCTAATAGTTTAGCCTGTCAGGCCAATAATCCATGTTTTACAAGTTTCCTAAGGATGTATTTAAAAATTCAGTGGTTTCAATGTGTGTACATAAAAAGCTGCCTTTTTCCTCATGCTATACTACTGCAGTTGTATTCAGCAAAGGCGCTTGGGCTGGAGCCTGCTTTCCTCAATGAGTTTTCAGCAAGGCATTTTGGTGTGAAGAGTCCACAGAGGTGGGAACCACCTCCTCTCTTTCCAAACATCCGCAGGTCAATAGCATTCAGGACATGCTGTAGTGATGCACAGAGAAAGAGAACTTTGTAAAGGCTTCTCTTTGTGTTTTTCTGTATTCAGATTTTCCTCCTGGCTGGTTATTTGCTATTGTGGGATGGAAGGAAACTGCTGCTTCATTGTACCTTTTATTTATACCATGCCTCAAACCACAGGTTTTTCAAGATGTGAAGTTAACCTTCCTAACTTAGCTCTGGATTGAAGTTTCAGAGCATAAATTCTGCCCCCTTGTGCTCATGCACTGTCTTTAATTTAATTATCACATGCTATTTTTCCACAGGAACTTTAGTCTTATTCTGTGCACAGGATGGACTGACCTCACTGAATGACAGTTATCCAATTATTCTTTCACGGTTCTCTTAATTCACTGTAGCACTTGCCTTATTTACTCTACATTATTCATAACACCACTCTGAAGATAGAATTATTCATTTAGTTTTTGCACAACTCATCCATTTCAAGGCTCTTCTGCAATATTTGGAGACTGGAGGACTGCTGGGCTCAGAGCCAGCAGATACAAGATTCACCTGCAGTGCTACATGCTTTACCACTCCCGCTCTATCCCTGTCATCTCATGCTGTACCCAGGCGATCTTTCTTCCATCCTCCAGTTTTTAAATCCTGTATCCAACCTTGTTAGTCAGCAAATTCCAGCCTCCTCCCTGCAGTCTCCTCCTAAATGACAGTCAGAAAGCTAAGCAGGATCGTGATCCGGCACCCATGGAAGCTGTGACAAGGGATGAAGCCCTGTTCAGATGCTGTTGGTCCAGCAGCGCAGTGTGTTCAGCACAGATGGAGTCTTTGGAGAACTGGCTGCAAAACTTTAACAAGTCTCTACTGAATATGTGAATAAGAGATCTTTTAAAGGCTTATAACTTGGCCAAATTTAGGCAGTTTTTCATAGAGATGAAAAAGCACATTCCTGTCACCAAGGCAACCCACTTGCCTAATTTCAAGTTCCTCTGCCAAAACATTGCAATGCTAGCACTTCTCAGCAAACACTGCAAGAATTTCTCTCTCCTTTTTTTTTTTTTTTTTAAAGCATGGCTGAAACAATACATATTGCTCTTCTCTGATAGTTCTGAATCCTTTTAACTCAAATTTTACAAAGACAGACTATGTCTGAGACTGTTCAGCCTGAAGAAGAGGAGACTCAGGGGGATCTCATCCATGCCTATAAACACCTAAAGGGAGGATGCAAAGAAGACAGGGCCAGGCTTTTTTCAGTACTGCCCAGTGACAGGAAAAGAGACAATGGACACAAACTGGAACACAAGGTTTAATCTAATCGTCATGAAGCACTTCTGTTGTATGCAGCTAAGGGAACAGCGACACAGGATGCTCAGAGAGGTTGTGGAGTCTTCTCTTTTGAGGTCTGCAAAAACTGCCTGGACATGAGAATTGAGCAGGGGCATTGGACCACATAGACACACATGTTGTCCCTTCCAGCTTCAGCCATGCTCTGATTCTGTGAGTCAGAATCATATATGGAAAATATAAGCCCAAATAATTGAAATCCAACAAACCTTGAAGCAGCCAGAAAAGGGATCTTTATTTGGAGAAGCATCCAAGAGTAATAGGTAGAGCTACCAAATGCACCTAGAAAGAAAAATATCCTGAATTTTGGAGATGTTTTGGTTTACTTTTTCATGACATTTTCATATTTAGATAATAAATACACTATGATTTTCTCAGTTTCATCTTTTGGCTTGATTGATGCACTCTATTTTTCTTTACTTCTGTGAAAAGAGTACTGAAAATTGTCACAAGATAAATCACTCAAAAAATCCTGGAATAGCTAACTAAAAGGACTACAAAGAACAACAGTGCAGCTCTGAATCTGATTGCATGGATTTGAAGGCTTGATTAGAGATTGGCCACTGCTGACTACATCTTTATTAGATTTATATTACTATAATATGTAGGTCTGCAATAAAAGGTCAGAGCTTTAGTATGTAAGCTCAGTCCAAACATGAAGGTAATAACTGAGTCCTACTCCCTCAAGCTTCCAAGACACAAAAGAGGGATGAGATATCAGTAGAACAACCAACACAGTGCACAATAAAATACAGCCTCTGATTTTTTTCCTATCCATATAGATTGAGACTGACTTTATACTCTGGGCACACAACAACTAATATCAGACACTGCTTTCTGCTTGGAAGACGGCAAGGAGGAAAAAAGGTACATCTTTACAATGTTATCTTCATGAAGAAATGTGCACAATTCTTTGGTTACAGCTGGAGCACAGCTCATGTCTCAATTGGTGTACCACATGGGACAGAATTACTGAAGACAGTGTCCCACTCCCACAGCCCATTACAAACGTCATCAGGGTGGAGCATCAGTGGGCCATAGTTTGATTTAAGGGAAAAACAGGGTCCACAGACCATTTCTTGTAGATGAATCATCTTTATTTCAGAGTGTGAGGAATAACAGGGAACTGAGTGATTGAATTTTGAAGTATTCAATGTCACTTTGCCTCTTGCTGAAAAGTTCTCAGCATGAAGAAGCACCACTAACATTTGCAGGGAGGACTGGAAATACTGAATCCTAATTTTCCCACAGCACAGTATGGATATAGGATGTGTAATTTGTGCAGAGAACAAGAAAGGATTTAAAGCAAAGGCAGACACACATTCTGCCCTGCAATGTGAAGAAACTGAAGACAAGTATGTTAGCTTCTTCCTTTCAGTTACTGCAGATGCCAGGCAGATCCACTGCAAAAATAAAGATGGACCAAATATTTATAGCATGCATCTAAGTTCTCTGTATGTTTCTATGAAAGAGAGACATCTTCTTTCCAGGTTCAGAAGAATAACTGGAAGAAAAGCAGTGGAAGTAATTACGTTGGAGAAAAGGCATAGTAGGATCTCTATTAAAAATTTCATAAAGTGATTATTGGAAATCTGAAGATAATGCACAGCATATATCTGACTATAGAGTCAGAGAAAAAAGGTGACAATTTTGGAGCCTGCCTCATTCACTGACTTCTATTTTAGATAACATAAATTTAGATACTATAAATACTCTTCTCTGCCACAGCCTGCCACGCTTCCTTCTGGATGGTGAGAGCAAGCAATTGCAACCAGGATATTCAACACTGGCAGATATTTCTAAGACGTCTCACTCTGCCTCCAGTAACAATGTCTTTCTTTCATTTATTTTATTTAATTAATCGATTTTTGTCAAGGCCCACATGCCATAAATATGTCAGTGAAATAAGCTACATTCCTGAAACTCTCTTTCTGCCAGTGATTGGAAAGATAACTACTGCATATAGAAGGCAATATGTAAGGTCTCTGCTGTACCTTGAAAAGTCATCTTTATAATAAAAATAGCAACATAAAAAGGAAATTGCCACATACACAACAGCTTGCCCATAGATCTGTAGCTCTCTGCTAAGGACTGAATTATCCATTGGATAATGTTGCTCTGAAAGAGGTATAATTTGCTTCTAAGTATGAAAAAAAAATGACCTTTTAATCTAGTCATGAAGTGACAAAAATGCTTCAACAGTTTTTGAAAAGTGACAGGTCTCTTTATTTCCAAAATCTCATGACTCTAAAAATACTGTGTCCTCAAAATTCCCAATACTGAGATTACTATCCCTTCTACAGAGAGAGGCAGTAAATGTTAGATAGAAAGAATGAGTTTCTGAAAACTGCATACAGAAAAAAGAATCAAAAGGGTTTTTATCTGAGTAACTGTAGAGCCACTACATTACCATATAACTGGAAAAAAGGAGAGCTTTCTAGATTTAAATTTTAGAGCTTTGAAGTTGACCAAGTTGGGAACAACCTCAGCAATTTTCTTTCAAATTTTCAGTAGTAAGCTTTCTTACTTGATTTCCTCACCAGAGGTCCACTTACCTTTCTGTGGGCACCACAGAGGACACAAGACAAATCCTGTGGGTTTACATATCTTCTTACAGTAGAAAGCAAAGCCAAGGTCAGGTGCATGTGGGCACTCTCCAGGAGCTCCCCTTCAGAAGCAAGGTTGAGAATTACAGCACACCTCAGACAGATTATTTTTATTTCTTTCTTTTGGATCCATTTTATCACAAAAGTACAGATCTGTCTGTAGAGTCTGCTCTTTGTGATGCAGTTTTTTGCAATTTTCTCCAGATTTGTATTCTTTAGCATGCAAATCAACATCTGCAGTCTACTTGTGTCTTTCATTTTCTTTTCTGCAACTGAAAAAGAAAGAAAAGAGAGACTCTGTAATCACAGTCTTGATAAGTTTGTTTTGTGGAATCCTATTCATGGACTCAAGAATAAGAACAATTGCCTTAATCTGCCGTTCATAAAGCAGGTGACTTCCAGGGGCCTGAAAGCACAACCTGAATTTCAAAGCAGTCGGCTTTGTAAGAATCAGGAGTCGAACTTCAGAGAACAAGACTAATAAAGTACTGCCTGTTAGGGGTAAAGCAAATATCTTACCAGGAAAAAACACTGGTAGGCATCTACTCTGGAGAAAAGCACAGAGAAATCAGACAATGCACAGAATGTTCAGCAGGTTATTTCTTCGCATTCCTTTTTACTTTTCTGCCATTCTGCCTTCTCTTGCTCCCCAGCCTTTTGGTTTATGAGAATGACAATTAGCATGAATTAATATATAGCTACCAGTTCAATGAATATCTTAATAAAATGTCCATACGGGAACTAGATTTTTAATGAGAAAGAGAGTACTGTGTATTTTGGTCTCTGGCAGGAGTGGAGCTGTGTGGTTACTCTGAGGTAGTTTCTGCTTCTAGGTTTCTGGAAAGTCAAATAAAGGCAGCTAACAGCATTTTAGTTTTAAAATGAAGCTTTGAAATTATGTCTGCTTTTGCTGATTTGTGAATTCAGTGTCATGCTATATAAGCAGTCCACAAAGAGAAATTAATTCCAGCTAAACTAGCATTTAGCTGAGAAGACAATCCTACACAAAAAAACTCTTATTGCCTGCAAGATATGTTGAGGATGAGTTTTTTTAAAAGCTAGTCTTTGTATTCTGAGAGCCCTGCAACTAAAAAAAGATACAATTTTCTTATTAAAATGTAGTTGTATTTATTTTCATTGCATTTCAACTGGCAAAGATGTTAGCAAAAGATGGGAAACTTCGTAATAGTTACTAGCAAACTGCAGAAATAACTTACCTTAAGACCTTAAGACCAAAAAAATTTTGTTTTTCGGCTCCCACTGAAGACCTTAGGAGCAGTATTACTGTTTTAAAAAGTCTGTTTAGTCAGCATTTATTTGGACTGAAGCTGCCACTGCACTTTGTTCTACCAGTCTGCTAAGGTCTCCAGGTAATACTAGAAATATAGTTTCCTCTTCCATAGTCCCTAGTGTTCTTTTCATCTCATCTGAAATTATGAGTCCTTGCCTCATCCAAACATAAGAACAAACTAATTTCCTATAGCCCCTGATTCTTTAAAATACCAATTTTCTAAACAAGTTACTCCCTCAAGTCCTCCTGTTGGATACTTGGAAATTGGCCAGATATTTCAATGGGCTGTAGGCAGCCTGCAGTATTCTGACTGTGCATCCATCCAAACTGATCCATCTATGTTGTACCCATCTGAGTCATCAAGACTCAGACAATCAGCCTGCTTGATGATGGCATTGGTTCCTTGCCAGCCTTGGGACAGGGCAGAAAAAAGGTGGCTGAGAACTATCGGTGCCAGTCTTCAGAAATCTGGAAATTCAGTGAGGAAAATTTGGGAATACCAGAAATCGATGTAGATTAAGGCATTAATGAAATGTTTTCATATAAATCCTATGGTAGATTCTTTTCTACCTAATCCCTACTTTGTTTCCAGCTGACAAACTCATTATCTTCCTTTGGATACTCACACCATTGTTACATGTGGGTCTGCTCGTGATCATGGATTTGAATTTTAAAAGCAAGATGTTCAGTTCTGTTGTTCCAAAAGTAATTGTGAACACTGAGAGTTACTTAGTGCTGCAAGTAAAACCAGTCCAACTTTCTTAAGAAACAAATGTGAGAAAGAATGCATTCATAGTGGGGGTACCTCAATCTTGATAATTACATAGATTTGCTTAAGCCTCTGACTCTCCAAAGATAAACAGAGGGTCCTGAATGTGTTCATTTACAATTCCATCCACAACTGATACCACAGGATACCATGCATACATGCCAGACATCTGATTAAAATAAGTAGAATGAACTAGCATAGTGCTCAACAAAATTAAAGGAGCACTGGTGTCTAAAAATGTTACACTAAACATCAATTTGAATCTCCTGTAGACTGCCCACTGTTTAAAATGGTATAAGAGAGTTCTTACATTTCAAACATCTGTATTTAACTTTTTAACTGAGTAAGGCTGTCAGTTAAGCAATTCACTACCTTATGGATGGCCATGCATGACAAGTTGACACCTAATACACTCTCTACATCTCAAAGCAGGTAATCTGTTGACAACAGAATTACACTAAATAAACATTTCCCCACTACACACTGACAATGTGTTTTGAAAAGAATATTGTAATGAAACATTTTCCTATTATTTGTCAGCTTCTGTGCATTTCTTCTACATGCTATTTGCATTCAGCCAGTCACATAGCCTTCGTAATACTTTATCCATCACACCAAGAACAACCAAGATTTGTTAGAAGTATGCCTGTAATGACAAGTAAATACGTTCTCTCTTATTGCAGTTATTTATAGTTACATGTTTGCTTTCTGACAGCAGGCACACATTGCGGCATAAAGCAAAAGCTGTCTTTTCTATTTATATTTACAGCAGAAACTATATCAGCTTGCCAGAATGATTTCCTTCTTTTGTTCATGTCCCTCTGTGCAGAAAGGATACTATTGCATAGTATTCTTTTCTGCGTAACAGAACATGTACCTTTCCAAAGGAACATGTTCCTTTTCAAAGGATTCTGGAGCGGTACTAACTCTTATCAGCCACTTCAAAGAGTTAGCTTTCCTTCTTTTCTTTTCCCAAATCATTTGTGGCCTACCACCTTTACTCTCTTCCTTTATGTGAGTGTGCCCAACAAAGCTGGAGACTGTTCTGTGAATCAAGATTTTTAGTGCTCCACACTACATGGCTGCATTCTCTTGTATTGTAACTCGTATTTTGCCATTCAAACTCAAACATTAAATATTTTCTGATATGTCTAGGCTGCACAGTAATAATTCTTATTTTTGGAGTATTTCAATAACTATTCATACACTAATCACATATATAATACACATACATAACTAAGATTCTAAAAGAATATTTACAGTTCTAAAAAGAAACTGAAAGTATTGCAAAACTAAAAGTAGCAAATATACAATTCCACAAAAAAATATAAACTAGCCCTCAAAAAACTGTGCATGATTTGATCTTTACAGCATGGCAGTAAGTCAATCTCATTAGTAAAGCAAGACATGGTAATTTACTGCACATTTTACAGAAAGTTCAAGTGAGGATCAAGCTGAAGAGATTGCTGAAGAGATTGGTACTAATGGACCCACACTGGATAAAGTGGCAGTTTCCCAGATTTCATCAGTTTTGGGTCTCTGTAGTTTGCCCCACTTTGCTCTACATCTTTTCCTTCTATCTCCTACAATGTCTAACTAAACTGATCATTTACTATGAAATAGTAGAAGGAAATATGCAATCAATTTCTACTACATTAAATTGTCCCAGATAAATGCCTAGCTGTGCTTCCCCTGTAGATCATCCATGGGATAAGTAATAAACTATTCAGCCTGATACAATAAAAGCAGTGTCCTCTGCCAACTCCACTGCAGACTAAAAGTTATTGTGCATAATTTTGAACACAACAATATAAGGACATATAACCAACAGAGAGCACCCAGAGGAGACCTAAGAAGATGATGAAGGGTCTAGATGGCACAGTGTGTGAAAAGAGGCTGAGGTCCCTGGGTCTGTCCAGCCCAAAGCAGGGCAGGCTGAGGGGAGGCCTGATGGCGGTTGCAGCTCCTCGCAGGGAGCGGAGGGGCAGCGCTGAGCTCTGTTCTCTGTGACAGCGACAGGGCCCGAGGGAATGGCATGAAGCTGTGTCAGGGGAGGGACAGCTGGGGGTCAGGGACAGGTGCTGTACCACAGGGCGTTGGGCATGGAACAGCCTGCTCAAGGCAGGAGGCACGGCCCTGAGTTGCTGGAGTTCAAGGAGTGTTTGGACAGTGGTCTCAGACACTGGGTTTCGATTTTGGATGGTCCTGTGTGGAGCACGGAGTTAGATTCAACGATGCTTGTGAGTCCTTTTCAACTGAAGATATTCTATGATTCTATTTTTCTGTAATTCTGGGTATATCTTAGTGTTTTCAAGCACTTAACATACATTAAAGAAAATCCATTCCTGCTGTGAATGGTACATATTTGTGTCACCATCTTTTTTTCTTCTTTCCTTTTTTTTTCCCCCCTCAAATTTCAAGCTTTTATTTAGAATGAAATGTCTTGATAACATCTAGATAACATGATCTTGACAACAGCATATCTGTCTGCTTCATCAACCCAGTCTGTTGGATCTGGCCAGCACAGCAATGAGGAACCTCTAATGGCTAAAACAGTTCTATTAGGAAACATTTCATAAAATGATCCTCCATTAGGCAAAACCACAAGTTACCAGGAAAGTGCAAACTAGGAAAATAACTCGAATGAGAAAAAAACAATCAAACAGATCTGAAATTCTTAAAACACTAAACATAGCTAGAGAATGATTAAAGTATTCCTTAGCTTTCATATCGATAAGATTCACCAGCATATTAGAAAGTAAAGTTGAGATAAATTTTGTTTCTAACAAGAGTTAGCTTTGATCCATTTAGTTTATTTGATAGTATTAGTTATCAAAGGAAAAGAGATGCACTTGGAGGAAATAAGAGACATGAGGGACAATTAATTTCTGCATAAGAAAGAGGGTGTGAGAAATATGCCCATAAAAGCACCAGTGGAGAGACTAAGACGTGAGTTTATCACTGCACTAGTGATTGCAAAGGTCTCTTGAAATTTCATGATTTTACACCAGACCTTGATTAGACACTGTGTGGTACCTGTGGATCCCATCATCTTGGACAAAGTCCTCAGAGTAGGTCTGATGTGGAACTAACTAGCTTTTAGGTGTGAAGTATTCACTCACAATAGCCTTAAATTTTATTTGGCAAGGAACCCAAAGTACACAGAAAACTCAAAGCATAAATCCTTGAGAAGTGCAGTGCTGGCATAATATTTGCTGTGACATCCAAGGTCTAAGAAGTAGAATAGTAAGAAATAGGAAGATCATGGTACAGATCCTTCTGGAAGCTATGCTAAGGCACCTGAAAGGCAGGGAGCTGATACAGAAGACCCAGCATGGCTTCACCAAGATCAAATCCTGTTTGACCAACCTGGTGGCCTTTTATGATGGCGTCACTGCATCAATGGACAAGGGAAGAGCCACTGTTGTCATCTATATATCTACTTCATCAAGGCCTTTGACATGAGAGACCCTTCTCTCCAAATTGGAAAGATCTGGATTTGATGGGTGGACTCTTTAATGGGTGAAGAACTGGTTGCAGGATTGAGTCCAGAGAGTGGTGGTCAATGGCTCGATGTCTGGATGGAGACTGGTGATGAGTGGTGTCCCCCAGGAGTCAGTGCTGGTGCCGATACTCTCTAATATCTTCACAAGTGACATTGACAGTGAGCCACTGCTCAATCCTGTCTAGGTCCCTCTGAATGGCATTCCATCCCTCTGGTGTGTCAACCGCACCCCACAGCTTGGTGTCATCAGCAAGCTTGCTGAGGATGCACTTGACCCTACTGTCAGGTACTGTATGATAGGGATTATTGGTGGATGGGAAGCTGGACATGAGCCAGCAATATGCCCTTGCAGCCCAGAATGCCAATGATATCCTCAGCTGCATCAAAAGAAGCATGGCAAGCAGATCAAGGGAGATGATCTTGCTTCTCTACACTGTGCTGGTGGGGCCTCACCTGGAGTATTGCATCCAGATGTGGAGCCCTCAGTATAAGATAGACATGGACCTGTTGGAGCACATCCAGAGAAAAGCCATAAAAATGGTCCATGGAATGGAACATCTCTCCTATGAGGACAGAGAGCTGGGGCTCTCTCCAAGATCAACTGATAGCGGCCTTTCAGTATTTAAAGGGAAGCTACAGGAAAGAAGGGGACAGACTCTTTAGCAGGGTCTGTGTCAATAGAACAAGGGAAAATGGCTTCAAAATCAGAGGGGTAGATTTAGGTTAGATATAAGGAAAAAATCATTTACAGTGAGAGTGATGAGACACTTGAACAGGTTACCTAGTGTGGTTGATGCCCCATCCCTGAAGACTCCAAAGGCAAAGCTGCATAAGTCCCTGGGCAACCTGATCTAGCTGTGGATGTCCCTGTTTATTGCAGGGGAGTTGGACTAGATGGCCCTCAGAGGTACATTCCCATATATTTCATCTCATATGATTCTATAAGAAAAATGCGGAAAAAGAAGTTCTAGGTTATTCTTCAGGCTTTTAAAAAACTAGTTACTGGAGTAAAAACCTCTTAGCCACCTCAAATGAACTCTTCATCAGACTACTAGATATTACAGCTGAAAATTATGATCAGTTGAGCCTGAAAGCAGAAAAGCTTTTTCTTTTTGATTTGGAAATTGGAAAATCAATCACAACATGGCAAAAACTACATTTACACAGAAAGAAAATCATGAAGAAAATGAGTAGGGAGTGAGGTGTCTGAGAGTTGACAGTAATCAACTTTTTCCCATTGAACAGACTGAGAAGAAACAGAAGAATGGAATAGGAAGACCAGCATATGCCTAAGGAGCATTTTGTTGTTTTATCAGTCCACTAACATCACTGTTGTTTTGCACTAATCCTTACAGCTGCAGCATGAATTACTTGCTGGACTTCCAGTTTTATAACTATTTTTACCACCAGTGGCATGTTAAATACTAAGTATCATGATTTCTTTGTTCTCTTTCCTCTGCCAGTCAAACGTCTTATATTAGATGGACAAGCTGATTTTAGCTGTGTGATGAAGCCTATTAAGATGTAAGAAGAGCTGTATTGGTTCAGATCAGGATCTATCTAGCCCAACAGTCTTTTTCCAACAGCAGTGATATATGGAGTAAGAAGGGGGCCAGCATCTTTGTCATTTACTCTCTTCTTTTACATTAGCCTTCTATTTCCAGCTCAGGGAACAAAGCGAATTAAGTGGTTTAACTTTTTATCAAATCCCTTCTGAGTCTCCTTCTGGAGTGCCCATCTATTGTGGAATGCAGGTGAACTCCTTGTGCCCATAACGTCCTTAGGCAGCAGCTCCAATGTGTCCATGATATGTGGAAACCAAGGTGCCAATTTCAGTCATACATGCGTCCTACCTGCTCTTTTCATGGCATTTAATCTATACAACACACAAATCAGTGTGCTATACAAATCTAGGACAAGAACAATAATATGCTTTAAATTTCCAAAACACTGCAGTTTTTCTAGTTTTTATACCAATGAGAAGTCCACTTTCATATACATAGATTTATAACATCTTGACACTTTTCTAAGGTCACAGAAATGGAGATCTGGTATTGAGCTACTTCTGCTGGAAGGACACTGTGGTTTGTACAGATCACAATGGCAGTACTTCATACTGCCGCATTGTAGTTGAAGCGTACCTTTTTAGTAACTTAAATTTTAGACCACTATGGATCTTGGAGAATTTGTCATGCAATTAACACTACAAATAATCTGTCACTTCTTCTGGCAGAAATGACTTGCACTCCTTGCTGCCATTTTGGTTCGCTTGCCTGTGTCATGGTTAGGTCTGTTTTCCATGACAGGGGTGTGAAGGGACTCATGGATCCACACTCTGGAGAAAGAACTGGGGAAAAAGGCAAATGGTAGGGAACAAAGGACAAAGGAAGACGGTGATAATGAGCTAAGGGAAACCTTAGTTTACTAAATACAGTAGCAGAATATGAGATAATAAAATGTAACATGGTATGATTGGAATTGAAGATAATAAATAAAATGAGAAAGAGAAAGAGTTTCCAAAACTGAAGTCCTAACTCTAATGCTGTAGGCGAAGCAGTCAGGGAGCAAAGAAAGAGAGCAAGTCTTGTGACTCCCTGTTCTTTTTGTCTTTCCCTACAAACAGAAAACGGAAAATGGAAAAACAGAGTTTTCTGAAAGTTGTAGTTCATTCTTCTCTTCGGAGGCCAGGAGATTAGAACTCATGAAATATATTGACAATCCATAGAACTGCAGCATTAAGTCTTTAAGTCCTAGTGCACTGCATGATATTATGATGTGAAATGCTGATGAAAACCCATTAAACCACAACAACCTGCTTTGACCAGTAACTCACATAGATGCTACTCTAGGGAAGCTGCTGTAGCAGGGGGTTTGACTAGGTGACCTTTAGAGGTGTCTTTCAACCCACTGATCCTATGATTATTGCACTGCTGATGAGGCATGCCCCAGCTGTATAGTTTCAGCCAGAGCTTCCCCTGTGTCCTCACAGCATACTTTTCTGTACTTTCCAGTCCTTCAAAATGAAAGCCATCTTTGATACTATCAGCTGTACTAACATATCTACATACATTAGACATATAATGAATTAAATTTCTTTAGAAAGGATTTTTATATGTGATTTTAATCACAAAAAAATCTCTTTGTGTAAGTGAAAAGTTCCTGTAGTACAACATGAGCAAAGCAGAGATAAAGAGAGAATAAAAAATAAAGTTTCTTTTGCTATAATTGAAAAAATTAAAAAGGAGCAACTTTAAATTTCTCACATTTCATCACACAATAAGAAAAATCAAGTCCGTAATTAATGTTTTCCTGGGTGCTGTGGAGCTGAGTCCTCTTTGGAAGGGCAGGACATGCAGGTGGGATTTCAGAGGAACAAAAAAGTCATTGAAAACAACCTGCAGAGTAGATCTGGAATGACATTTTCAGGTTTGGCTACCACTCTGATCTGCCAGTTCAGATGCTGGAACAAGACCAATTCACATCTTTTACACTGAATCACAGTCTCAACCTTTGTACATAACTCAGTAAAACATTACAGTCAGTGCTTCTGCTCTGGGATGTTCTATTGGCATAATTTGGAGGGAAAAAAAACACATAGTATATCTTTCTGGTATTAAGACTTTGGCCAAGTCAGCAAAAAAATAGGTTTCCTAAAACAAATGGATGCACAATTATATTCCCGATAACCTTATGATTTCTTTTATGTCCTCGTGTGTTTTAAGAAATCTTTCAAATATTAATCAAATATATTTGAATAACAAGTAGATTTTCTGGGTAGAACTGCAGTGTATTGGCACACCAAAGGATTTACTAGGTGCTAGAAATATACATTTGTCACACGAATTGTGCTACAAATTCAGTTGTACAAGTAATATTCATCTACTCTGTTCACTTTATGTTTTAACACTTTATTCTAAAATACTGTAACTCTCGCCACTAGGCAAGGAAAGAAGGAAGAGAATTTATGCATGATTTGTAGAGTACATTTGTACGTAGATATAAATTTCCAATATTCACATTGGCTTTAGTTGGGAATCACTAAGGAGAAATTTATTATTTGCAATAAAAATTCATTTCCCATTTTGTTGAATCTCATTGATTAAAAGACTTTATCTCTTCTTCCCTTGATTTTCAGTCTTCAAAAGGAGCTATGTATCAATCTTACTCAAAATGAAAAACACCCAACAATATTATTGATAATAAAGGGAATGTTTGCTGAATCACACCTAAATTCAAACAGAAAAGTAAACAGGTAACAAGAAGTGGTTGTTTGTTTTCTTGGTTTTATTTGTTTGTTTGCTTGTTTTTGGTGTTTTTTATTTGGTTAGTTGTTTTGTTGCTGTTGTTGGACTTCTTTGGTTTGCTTTTTTCACTACAGGTGCTCACTGAGTTCTTCAGAAACACAGAAAAAAATCCTTTGAAAGATAAAAGAAAAACCTGTCTGATGATCTATTGAAAGGAATGTAAACTATCAAAATATTAATTTAAATGTATCATAAGTTGAATGCATCAGAAGTTAAATGCACTTACAGCCTTCCAACGCTAAGGCCTTTCTTCTCTTGTAACTTTTTTTCTCTATGTGTTGAAGAGACAAATTAGACACCTTACTTGGACATTTCAGTAGTCTGTTGATCAAAGAACATTCCTGTTGCTCTAATGGAGGCACACCTGGATGCTAGAAGTTTAAAATCACACTGTATTAATGCCCTCACAAAATGCAAATACCTCCAGCAGTCCAAATGATTCCAGAAACAATCATAAACCTCAAAATGCAACTCGGGAAGCCTTAGCCTGTGGCACCTGTCCAATCCATAAACAGAGATGAGAATGCAGCAACTCAATGCAACTCAACATTTTCTGCAGAAAGGAAATCAGTAACCAGAGCAGAGATAACATTTGAAATTGTCATTTAAATACCAAACTAACATTTAATGAGTAGATTGTGATCTTTTCTGCAGCTGACACTTTCAGACTTTAATAAGCATTAACTTCAGAAATCCATAAAGAACTTGCTGTAGTCAGCAAGAGAAGGGAGATGTTTGTCCCCCTGTACTCAGCACTGGTGGGGCCGCACTTTGAGTACTGTGTTCAGTTTTGGGCCTCTCACTGTAAGAGAGACATTGAGGCCCTGCAGTGTGTTAAGAGGAGGGCATGAAGCTGGTGAGGGGTCTGGAGCCCAAGCCTTATGAGGAGTGGCTTAGGGAACAGTGTTTGTTTAGTCTGGCGAAGAGGAAGCTCAGGGGTGGCCTTCTCTCTTTCTACAACTACCTGAAAGGAGGTTGTGGTGAGATGGAAGTTGGTTTCTTCTCCCAGATAACAGTGATAGGATGAGAGAGAATGGCTTTATCTTGACCCAGGGGAGGTTCAAGTTGGATGTTATGAAGAATTCCTTCTCGGAAAGAGTTGTTGGGCACAAGAATGGGCTGCTCTCAGAGGTGGTGGAGTCACCTCCCTGGAGTGGTTCAAGAAACATACAGATGTGGCACTGAGGGACATGATTTAGTGGACATGATGTTGATGGTTTGACGGTTGGACTAGATGATCTTTGTGATCTTTTCAAAATTTAATGATTCTATGATCATAAAGGGAGAAGTTCACAGCTGGACAATGGCTTCCTACTGAGAAACACTTCATATATTTCAAATTATACCAACAGTATATAATTTAATTATTTGTATTAACTTCATTGTGAATTTTAATATTTAGTTCTTACATCACTCCTCTACTTCTTCCACAGAAATATTTACATTACTGCTGTTCACACTCTACACTTTTAGTTCGTCTTACAAAAGGTGTCATAATTCACACCAGTTTCTCTGCTGATAATCAGTCTTCTTACTCAGAGCAATTGGATGTCACTAGTGTAGAGTTGTGAGACTTTTCCTTCCCAGAGTTTGCTGTCATAAAGCAAGTAACTAATTAAACAAGCAACCCACCTCTTGTGCTGAGCAGCACAGAACAACCAACTAACTTCTCTTCTTCTACTTTGATATTACTTGACAATTAATTTCAGATGCCATTTAGATGTGACTTAAGAAGAGAGCAATTATTTAATATCTAGGAACACACTCACTGATAAGTATACCTGGAAAGCCTCTGTAGTTAATAGAGGGCAAGTGATGAAGTGAACATAAGTACATCACCCAACAATTTTCTGTGGTTACAAACAACAGCATTTAAATAATTTTCTTGACCTGTCATCACTGAATAAATCTGGATTTTCCTGTTGCTGGTTTACCATGGTCAAGGAGTGATAGTTTGGACCAGGTCTGTAAATCAACCTTCACTGTGCTCCCATGAATGTGGGTATGTCCACCAGGAAAATACATGCACCTGCTTGCAATCACAGTTCAAAAGAAGAATGAAACATAATCAGCAATTAATTCTATTCATATTCCAGCAGAGACCAGCAGTCTCAGTGCTGCAACCCTTTGTGTCTGTATCAGTGTAGAGTGATACATGGGTGAAGAAATTAAGCGGGAAGTCTCCAACATAGATAAATTAGACATATTTTCTGCAAAGGGAAATTTTGATACAGATTGCACCAGAGGACATGGTCATGTAAAGGAAGGGAATCTGCTTCCACTAAAATATTTTGCAAGTTTTACTATGAGTGAACACTAGAGGGTACCAGTATTTAAAACAGATGATAGTTATAATGATAACTTGCCAATAGAGGAAAGTAACTCAGGAGAGATGAGTTCTTCCTCTTTCCAGTGTGAAAGAATACACTGTGTAGCTTGCCTTTTATTCTGAACAGCCTCCAGGTTATAAATTAAGTTATACAGATGTATACAGGTGTTATACAGAGTCCACCTATCTTGTCCTTGGCTTACAGAGACTCACTAAAATAAACAATTTGTAAGTTTGGTTAAAAAGAAATTTCAATTCTAACATTTCTTGTTGGTGGAGAATTATCATTTATGGTGAAAATAAAGCCTTAATATTCTCATTAAAACATGTTTTGGGCTGGAAAGATTCAGCATAAGTGGGATGTCACTTATTCTCAAACTGTCATAAAATTTTTAAAAAAATATATGAAAATGGTAATTTAAAATTTCTCAAGATTTTTTTAACTACTTGTGTAATTAATGGAGTACCAATGAACAGAAGTGTTATGAAAACAATTTAATCATAATGTCAGCTTTTCACTGACAAGAAGGGGATGTAAGCATCTAACTAATTTTTGTGGATTTCGTTCTTCCTTAGGAAGATAGCATGAGGTCAAACAAACACACTATTCCTGCTGCTCACCTGGCATGCACTACTGCACTGTGACTGAAAAGTCATGAAACCTGAAATGTCATACACAGAAGGAATAATATACTATGATTGTAAACACACCAAAACTGTCTATTTGGGAAATTGTGCTTGATTATGCTACATTTGAAGATCTGTGTCCCTTAGAACTTCAGTTTCCTCTTTTCAAGGAAGTCAGTTAACTTCTTCTCACAAAAGCCTAGTCTTATACAACTGGTATAAGAGGCATGCGTCTTTTCTGAGGTTTATCAACAATGTGACACACAGAAATAACACACCTGCTTTATGATTCCTACCTACAATAAGTACTATTAGTCTTTTGCTATCATGAGCAATCCAGAAAAACATTAAGAATGTGAGGAGGGTGTGTGGGGGGTGGAAAAGATAATAAATTAAGATCATGGAATAAATGAGGGGAAAGATTTATTTCTTTCAAGTAGATGCCTGAAAACAGAATTCTCTTGCTGATATTCTGCAAAGTCATCTATTATAGTTCCAGGAAATTTAATGCTGAGGACAATGCTGCCACTGAACAATGAAGGAGTTCACTGGCAGAAACAATGAAATACTGACATCAGTCAAAGTTAACTGCAGTGTCTTTGCTCATGATGTCCACCCTGGAGGGCTGCCAAAGTGTGTCTCAGGTGCAACTGATGATGAGGCCATACATGACTGTGATGATGACTGATGTGACACTTGTGCCAATGTCTGAATGCGTCTTTACTTTCCTCTTCCTTTCCTCCTTTTTCTTTTCTTTTTAAATACAGCCTATTCTTTTATTTATTAGTTGGAACTTAATACAGATGCCAACTCAGCAAATGAAAAAAAAACTTGAATCTTACACTATAAAAAACCTATATCTTGCTATAGTGTAGATAACACTCTCTCATTCCCCCATTCCCCAGCATGTCTGATCAAGACATATCTCTTAACTGCTCCATGCTCTTCTTTGGGAAGGTTGAAGAACCCAAATAATTTTGCACCGTGCCATGAAACAGAAATAGACCTCATATTTAGCTGGTGCAGAATAAAACAGAAATAGGAAGTTCTTCCCCTGACCATCACCTGTAGGGTTTACTTCAGTTATTTCAGTTATTGTGAAACCATTCTTACATCAAGGAAATAAACAACCTACATTGCTGACATGGGTGTCACCAAACTGCTCATATTGCCCAGAGTACTCACAGCTATTTACTATTAGGACAGTTTATTATCTTGCTCTTATCTAACTAGGTCATGCTGAAGTCCTCAGCACTGAGGATTTGAGGCCAAATGATGCAGAAGGAAAGCCCATAAGAAGCATTGTACAATGTAAGCTTTATTTAATGTTGAGTACACTTTATGAATTTGTCACCTATGCTGGCACAACATTTGCAGTCTTAGTCTACAGCAAGTCTTTGTACTGCAAGGACAGTACAAAGCAATGAAATAAAGCTCTGTGGAAAATACAGAGAGATTAAAGACAATTTCTTTTTTCTGTGTTGGACATGAAAAGCAGTGATACAGCTGTTGCTATTCATTCTCTGCTCTTTAATTGACCAGCATATCAATTCATATAATCCTTCTTCTATTTTTTTTATTTTTTTTTTTAGTTCTCATGTTGCTGTTGAAATGAATACTGTGGGAAAAAAAAAAAAAAAAGAAGAAGAAAAAGAAAAATCAATTTATTTAGCCCTTGGATGCTTCCCTTGCCACCTGCTGCAAACAAGGGAGTCAATATAACTTTGAAAGGTCTCAAATATTTTTTGTCATGGAAGGTGCTAGGGATCAGGATCACCAGTTAGAGAAGAAATGGTTACTACTAGAACAGGAATCGGCATGATTTAAGCCAAATGGTGCAAATAGCAGTTGTAATATGTGTATTGCAAAGCATTTGAACACTGAGAATTAGTCTTGCACTACTTTGCAATTTGCTTCTTTTCTCAACTAGGCTTGGTCATAACTGCATTTATAGGCTGATGTCTTTATTATTGTCATTACTGTTATTGTTGTTATTATTATGATTAATAATATTATTATTTATGCAAGGGTGACGCCTGCAACTCGTATGCACAAAACACGAATTGTAAATTTAATTCCGCCCCACATGTCAAGTAGTTGATAGGATATATCTTCTGTCTTTTGCTTTGACAAGATAATATGTCTACATGCTTGAAAATGTTCTTTTTTACTCATCTTGTTTGTTTCATATCTGTTCAATCTGTGCTTACATTTTTAACTTAGGTAATTGACAGAGAAAGTGACATGAAACAGATGTAGCACTAATACAAACTAACCCCACAATGATACTCTGCTATACCTCAAGTGAAGGAATTATCCAGCCTATTCAGGGAGATACTTACTGTCTCGCTATATAATATATAAGTAATTCTATGAGTTTTAAAGAAATTCCTTTGAAGTAATATTTAGACCTTCTAGTGGTCTTCTGGGGTTGAGTCACCATCCCTGAATGTGTTTAAAAACCGTTTGGATATGGTGCTCAGGGACATGATTTAAGCAATGGGTTAGGGTAGTGTGGTTAGGTTGAGGTTGGACTTGATGATCTTTAAAGTCTTTTCCAACCTGAGCTATTCTATAATTCTATTCTATGATTCTATAAAGGGAACCTACAAGAAGGCTGGAGAGGGCCTCTTTATCGGGGAGTTTATTGATAGGACAAGTGATGATGGCTTTAACTAAAAGAGGGGAGATTTAGATGAAATATTAGAAAGAAATTTTTACTCAGAGGGTGTTAAGGCCGTAGGCATAGGCTGCGCAGAGAGGCTGCAAATGCCCCATCTCTGGAGGCACCCAAAGCCAAGTTGGATGGGGCCCTCGTCAACTGAGCTGGTGGATGGAAGCCCTGTCCATCACAAGTGACTGGAACCAGATGAGCTTTAAGGTCCATTCCAACCTAAGACATTCTGTGGTTCTGTGACTGGAGAAGAAGACTGGTTCATTAAGAAAACAGAAGAACAAAGAGGTGAAGGGTGCTTAGATGGTACAATGAATGCAGTTTTTCTATAACAGTGACAAATTGCCTCTATCTGCTTGTTCGACAGCACCTTGAAACACTGCTGTCTTCTGCAGCAGCTGGTTAGATGGCACAGTCTGCCCCCATCACATGATTGCACCTGAATGAGCTAACATATCTGTTAAAGTGATTATAATTCATAGTCATTACAACTCAGGGTCTTAGCCCTGTTGTGAACAAGATTGCAGTGACATGTAACTTGAGGGACCAAATTTATGCAAGCACCTTAAGCTCACTGAAATCTTTCTTACCTCTTCCTTCTTCCACAGTTCCTAACTGTGTTCCACTGCCACTTGCTCTTACTCCATAAATTTACAAATTTATGGACTCCATAGATTTACAAATGCTGAAAAATATCTATTAATAAAAATAATCAGAAACACTGAATTCTTCCCACTGGAAGGCTTTATGGTTGCAAAACCTAGAACAAGAGGCAGGGACAGAACTGCACAGCGAGTCAAGACAAAGTGCATCACTACAATTTAGTCCTGATTTAAACTGATCCTCCGTGTGCTGAAGTAACATGTAAAGGCATAAGGTCTGCACTTGCTACTTTTGCTTTTTCTGCCCACTCATTTTTGTGAATAATAAATCTAAATCACAGAACTGTAGGGGTTGGATGTGACCCCAAAAGATCTCCAACTCCAGCCCCCTTACAGGTACCCAACAATAGGTTGCACAGGTAGGCATCCAGACAGGTCCTGAATATCTCCATAGAAGAAGACTCAACAACCTCTCTGGGCAACCTATTCCAGTGCTCCATTACCCTTACCATAAAGAAGTTCCTCCACATGTCTGTATGGATCTTCCTATGTACATGTTTGGGGCCATCGCTCTTTGTCCTATTGCTGTATACCACTGAAGAAAGCCTGGCTTCATCCATTTGCCTCCAACCTCCCTTTAAATATTTACAAACAGTAATCAGGTCTGACCTCATTCTTCTTTTCCTTAGGCAGAACAGACACAGGTTCTTCAGTCTTTCCTAATACAGGAGATGCTCGAGGGCCTTTGTCATCTTTGTGGCCTTCTGCTGGGCTCTTTCTAGGAGATCCCTGTCTATTTAGAACTGGGGAGTTCAGAACTGGACAGTGTACTCTCCGTGTGGCCTCATCAGAGCAGAGGGACAGATCCCTTGAACTTCTGGCCACGCTCTTTTGAATGTACCCTGTGATACCACTAGCA
Organism: Meleagris gallopavo; assembly: GCF_905368555.1. NCBI lineage: Eukaryota > Metazoa > Chordata > Aves > Galliformes > Phasianidae > Meleagris > Meleagris gallopavo. The sequence goes on from NC_139435.1 coordinate 36,942,440, forward strand.
TTCTCAGCCACAAGGGCACACTGCTGGCTCCTGGCCAACCTGTTCTTCACCAGGACATCTATATCCTTCTCCAGCAGGTCATCCCCTAACCTGTACTGATGCATACAGCTATTCCTCCCCAGGTTCAAGATTCTATTTATTGTTATTCTTTACTCCTTCACAACGCTTAATTCCAAGAGGACTTTAACCTTCCTTGTGATATCTCTATAGGCTCTGACAACATTCCTATATTCCTCCCAGGTGGATAGGTTTTTTTTTCACTTTTCACAGACCTTATTATTCTTTCCTTTTAGTTTATTCATGAGTTCCTTGCTCATCCACGTAGACCTCCTGCCACCTTTGCCTGATTTCTTACTCTTAGTGATGCACTGATCTTGAGATTGGGAGAAGTGATGTTTAAGTGTCAACTAACTCTCAAGGGGCTCCTTATCTTCTAACGCTTTAGCCCATGGGATACCTCCAAGCAGGTCTTTAAAGAGGTCAAAGTTGGCTCTCCTGAAGTTCAAAATGGCAATCTTGCTAATTGCTTTGCTTCTTCCACACAAGGTCTTGAACTTCACCATCTCATGACCACTGCATCCCAAGCTGCCTGCAACCTTCACATCCCCAACCAGCCCTTCCTTGTTAGAAAGAACAAGATCAAGTAGGAAGACCTTCCTTGTCAGCTCCTCCACTAGCTGATCAGAAAGTTATCTTCAACACATTGCAGAAACCATCTGGACCACGTGTACCTGGCCATGTTGCTTATCCAGTTAGTAGCAGGATGGTTAAAGTCCCCCATGAGAATCAGTGCTGGGGATGAGAAGGCTATTTCCAGTTGTTTGTAGAAAGCCTCATAACCTTCCTCATCCCGATCAGGCAGCCTGTAGTACACACCCACAGCAGTGTCACTTATATAAGCCTGCCCCTTAATTCTCACCCACAAGCTCTCCCATTCATCATTCACTCCCAGGTAGATCTCAACACTTAGATCTCACATAAAGAGCAACACCACTATATCTCCTTGCCAGTTTGTCTTTCCTAAAGAGGACATAGTCAAGTAAATATAACTTTTATTTTGAATTCTTGAGTCTCGCTGCACTTCCTACATGTTCCTAGACCTTCTGTCTACCCACAGTTCTCCACTCCCTTAAATTACTAGGCAGAAGAGTGCTTAGGATTTGTTGAAAACGTTATGAACACATTGTCCAAGGATGCAAGTATGGATTTCTCTTCTTTGTTAAGTCAGCAAATGCCTTGAGATATTCAGCAGCATTGCCATGTTTGATGAGAATTGACCGACAGATGGAAAACGTTTTTCAAGGTCTGGAATTATTTTAATTTAGAAAATCACATTAAAAATGCTTATTATCTTTCTTCTAATAAATACAATTTGAAAAGAAAAAAAAAGAAAAAAAGAAAAAAGGAGAGGAGAGGAAAAGAGGAGAGGAGAGGAGAGGAGAGGAGAGGAGAGGAGAGGAGAGGAGAGGAGAGGAGAGGAGAGGAGAGGAGAGGAGAGGAGAGGAGAGGAGAGGAGAGGAGAGGAGAGAAAAATCCCCAGAGATCAGGTGATAGAACATAAATATTTTCAGAGCTGTCTATGCTTGCAAGTCTGGAAGGAATGGAAATACAATAAAAGCCAAATTTTTAAAAGACATCTTTCAATATGATTGCACGCTCATATTAGGATAATTTGTGTTACAACAGCATACTAAAAGAAGAGATTCAAACTAAATTTCATATTTGCAAATTATTTTGGTAATCTCATCTTGGTCTTTTCATGTATTCCTTAGATATAAGAAAATGTCATGATATATTTCTAACACTCTGTGTATGCAATGTTTCTGAGACAGTCAACAATGGAGTGTGAAAGCGGGAACCTAACTGCAGAAGAAAATAGCAAGCCAATCAGCAAGTGAAAGAACAGGAAAAGAGAAATAGTCAGTTCTGCTCTGGCCCTGACACAGCCACACTAATCTATTTAAACTCTCTCCTTTTTATGAGGATTCACATTGTTACCTCCAAAAGTGAGTTTCTTCCTTCCCTCCCTCCCTCCCTCCCTCCCTCCCTCCCTCCCTCCCTCCCTCCCTCCTCTCCTTCCTTCCTTCCTTCCTTCCTTCCTTCCTTCCTTCCTTCCTTCCTTCCTTCCTTCCTTCCTTCCCTCCTCCTTCCCTCCTCCGTCCCTCCCTCCGTCCCTAACTCCTTCTCTCCTTTCCTCCTTCCTTCCTCCCGGGCTTCCTTCCCTTCTCCCTCTCTTTCTGCCTTGCCTTGCCTTGCCTTCCCTTTCCCTTTCCCCTCCCCCTCCCTTCCCCTCACTTTTCCTCCCCTTCCATCCCTCTCCCTCCCTCCCCTCTCCCCCTCCCTTTTCTCCTCTCCCTCTCCCTCCCCCTCCCCCTCCTGCTTCCCCTTCCCTTCGCCTTTTCCCCTTCCCCTTTTCCTCCCCATCTTCTTCTCCCCTTCCCACTTTCCCCTCCTTTCCCTCCCTCCTCCCTTCCTCTCTCCCCCTCTCCTTTCCTCCCTTCTTTCTTTCAGGGTATTGACACACTGGAGCAGGTTACCCAGAGAGGTGGTGGATGCCTTATTGTTGGAGATATTCAAGGTCAGGCTGAAACGGGCTGTAAGCAACCTGATCTAGCTGTAGGTGCCCCTGTTCATTGCAGATGAGTTGGACTAAATGACTTCTATGGGTCCTTTTGACCCTAATGATTCTATGATTCCATGATTCTTGATTCATACATATTCAACGCACAGTATATGCATTACTTCCACTTCTCCATTATTTAGATGTCGCTAACTTTATCTAACCTTTTCTTTTAAATAAACTCCTCTTGCCCTGACTTTCATTAAAATTCTTAGAATGTTTCCCACTGTGACTTTTAGCACCAGCAACCTATAATGCTGTCTCAATATGTAAATGGCATTGCCTGGGCAAAGATTCTTCACATTAAGTTCAAATCACAGGGCTGAATCTTGCAAATTCTTCACAAGCTTAGTCCCCACTCAGAGGTATTTCTTAGGTCTAAAGGTTTGCCAGATCAGGTATCCAGTTTGAGTGTACTGCTTTTCCACCAAAGTAGTTGCATTTGCATTTCTGTCCTGACCCTGCCTTACTGACATTTTCTACTCCTTTTTTTTGTATGCAAAGGACAGCTTTATTGAAAAGAAAGGGTATTTGACAGTGTCACACAGGGATGTGTTGTGACTCCACTGATTCAAAATTTCACTAGGGTTTGTATTTGCATGAGACTAGGGTGTAACTCAGTACCTCCCTAGGGTACCATTACAAATTTACATCTTAGGAAGCCACTAAGGGAAAAAGGTTGAATCAGTGTCATCCATCTAACTAAGCTAATGGGTATTAAATTCTCAATTCCACAGAAGACTGAAGTGCATTCATTTCAAATATCAGCAACAGTGAAGATACTATCCAGTTTTGAAAGGGTGATAACATTTTTATATTTTGATTGAAAGGACAATTTCCATAAGCAATGCAATATTATCAAATGAAGTAAAAATATTTATGATCATTTAACAGTATCAATAGTCAGAAAATTATTTATTAAAAATATTTATATTTATATATATAAATGGATGGTAGTGATAGCATTATGATAAACAGGATAGAGAGTACACTCATCCTTCTTAGCTTCACCATTCTTCCAGTTACTGAGTTACTCCCAGAGACATAAGGCTTTTGACTTATTTCCAGAAATATTTTTTTCTCATGTTGGAAAGATTTTGATACACTGGACAAACTCACTTTTGGAGATGGAATGGCAACTTTATGATTTATAGAAAACCTTCTATCAATTGGCTGTACAAATCAAAATTGTAATACCTTCCAAATAGTATCCAAAATAGTTTATTTGGCTTCCACAAACAAGGGCAGAGGGGAAAATGAAAAGCTTTCCTATTCTGATAACTGAATAATCATGTAACAGGAAAGATAACCATTCAGGCAAAGTATGAGTTCAGTAGTTTAAAAAAAAAAAAAAAAGGCAGTAAAGTTGGGAAACTTTGTGAAATCAATGAGGTAGTGAAGAGTAAAATGTAGAATTTCTGTACTGTAAAAGCAAAATTCAGGCTCCACTGAGTCATAAAAAGGTGCATGTAAGGAAATTATGGGAATAGAAATGATCCACTTAACCTGGAACTTTAAAATAAAGAGGAAGAAAAAAAAAAAAACCAAACCTAAAGAATAGGAAGGAAAAGTGAGTCTTCTTCAGGACAAAAAAACGTGAACATGAAAAATGAAATGAAAAGTATAACGAAAATATAGATGAAAGAAAACTCTGAGAAAGAATTCTTTAAGGTGAAAGGAAGAAAGACCAAATAAGAAAAAAAGGACAGACTGCCAGGTAGAGCAAAGGAAAAGGTTCTGGAGTGAAAGCAGTGAATTTTTTTCCATCTTGAAAAACTTGACAATTTTTTTGGCAGAAAATATTGGCAGAGCAGATGAGAATGGAGCAGGAGGTTTTAGAGGAAACTCAGAAATAGCAAAGAACTGAAGGGACAAAGGTCATGCTAGTCTAAGAGAGAACAAAAATAAAGATATTGGTCAAGGGACAGAAAAAAATGGGTAAGAAAAGAGATCTCTTGTGGAAGTGAAAACTCACAGTATCTTCAGCAAAGCACGGTGATACTAAAGTAGGGCAAAATTACTGTGAAAGATGGAATAAGAAAAAGATACAAAAAGAATATCCAAGGACCCCAAGGAAGCAAAAAAAAAAAAAACCAAGAAGGGGTGAAGATCAGAAAGGAAGGTTAAGATTAGCTAACAAAATGAATGAGAACAAGTAAAGAGAATAATGTCAATGAATGGTTGCAGTAGGCAGAAAGCGCAGGACTTGACTAAGGCCATGACCAAGGTCAGTGTGGAAGATGACCTTAGGAGATTGAAATGAAGGTTATGGTGGAACAAGGGCAGCTGTTATGACAAAGGACCTTCATTGTGGAAGCCACAGTTCCCTCAGGAACTGACTGGAGAATTGAGGATAGAGGGAGAGCTAGGATTACTGAAGAAATAGAAAGGAAAATCAAAAGAAGGGCAGATGAGATCAACAGAAGGAAGAAGAATTAGATATGATGGATCCTATCTACACAGATACGTTGTGTTACTGCTTGAGCAACTTGGAATATGCTTCAAAACCTGAAGTCAGCTTTAACTTTATCAATTCCTTCTAAAATTGTCCAATTATTTGTAGCAACCAAAGGTTATCTCACTAATAAACCAAATGCACATTTTAGAAATGAATGGAAACCCAGAGCTGTCTGGAATTATGTTCTGTTTATGATTTACAGCATTTATGGATTAAATGGAAAAATAGTACCTGCTCACAGACACACGTTATGAGGGTGAAATGTTTTCTTTGAAATATTGCTCCTGGGAAGATACAAAAACAACTGAAGTAATCTGTAAGACATTTAATGCCTTTGCTGTTGTTGTTGGAATGTATATGCATCTTAAACACATCTTAAAAACAAAATGTATGGTAATGGAAAATGATATTTGCTGCAAGAGAATTTTCAGTGCCTATCACATCTCACTACAGAAGAAATTTCAAAGCAGAGTTTTGAAAGCAAGGCTGAAAGAAAAAAATTGATACTTACAAAGAAACTACGGATGTTCACTGCAGTGGTACATAATCAAAATTTACTATTCAAGTTTTTAAGATTATACAATGGGATATCACAGAAATACGTGTGGAACTGTCAGTCATTGCATCTCCTTCCTTCTGTGTCTCATAAGTCAATTCAATCAATAAAAATTGTTATAAAAAAAAACAATTATTTTGTATATTAAGATTCAATTATGGCTTTTTCACATGTTCTGCTTAAAGAGATGCACTAAATGTTGTATGAAAAGCACAGTTTCTTCCCTCCTTTATTATGTTGCAGAAAGAAAAAAAAAGGCAAAAGCAGCAATTTGATGCTCTGCCACAAGCAACCTATGGTAAACCCTTCTGCACTACAACTCCACTATTTTGTGCATTCAGATTGCAATGAAAAACATCCAGAACAAGGACTGCTTATTCCTGCACGGAGGATCTGTGCATTCTAGCTCTTATCCAATTATTGTTTCCAGAAATTCCATTAGAAAGTGAGGAGAAAAATTTGGTCCTTGAGCATAGCTGCTTTGGAGTGCAACCAGCATTTTACTTTTGTCCTCCTAGGAGAGGGTACAATTTTTGTTTTGTAACTGTGGTGTGGTTCTGCTGGACAGTTCCCCTGTGGCAGAAACCTCCAACATCGTCAGCAGGAGAAGCTCTGACACATCCTTGGCTCATCCTGTAACTGCTCAGACTCTGAATAGTCTGTAAAACTTGAGGGAGACACTCTTGGGAGGAGGATGCTCCCTCAGTAGTTTCCTCAGTAGTTGCAAGGATCAAAAGAGCCCTGCATGTTTGGTGTTTGACCATAAACTAGAACTATTAAGGGAGTAAACAAACTCAATCTCCGAAATACTTCTGAAAATAGAGAAAAAATTATATCTAAAACAGATGTGAGGGCTATTCCCAAAGAAAAGTGAAATAAATACTTCTATATTCTTTGCTTTCTTCCTTATTAGATTTGAGCCTGATCTTGGAAAGCGTTCAATGCCTAATGCACCTCAGGGAATCTGAGAATGCTGTGGTTCCTGAGCACCACACTGCTCTGCTCAAAGATCTCTCTGGATCAATCACAAAGGCTAAAGATGGCATCTGTGGGATGGAAACTGTTGCTTTATCTCCTTACTCAGACCTATTGAACTTCTGGAAAAGATACATTACAATAATTAGGTAAGAGATTTCCTGAAGTAAAGAATGAAGAAAGACTTGGTTCTTTAAAGGCAGTAGCTAGATACATAATAAAAAATAACAGTTCAAGGATGAGATTTACATTTCAAGCACTTTGAATATTTCTTCAAAATGTGATGGCCTTTGGCAGATAGCTGTGTTATTATTACTGTCAGAGCTAAGCTGATCTGTGCTCTGTGATTTATGTTTCCTGGGACAAACATTTTGGAGATGAGTTGAAAAATCAGGCTCCTATCTAAAGCTGGAGTATCACAATTTTGGGAATGCTTGGTCCTGGGATATTGTCTCAGTCTATCCTGCAATCTCAGATATATCTGAAATTACAGAAATGTGCAGTGGTAACACACTGTCAGTCTCTGTAAGAGTGTCATGTACTGTAAAACTACCTTGCCACAGGTTTTTTTTCCCCTATATCAAGTGAAAAGATTCACTCAGTACTACTACCTGATCATTGAGACTGGTGAAATTCACACACAATCTCCCCCTTTATTCCTTTCCCATCTATCTTTTATTTTTATTTGAATAATAAAGTAATTAATGGACTAATATCAATAGAAGTATTTAAACTGAAGAGATAACGGGAAAACAATCAGACAATCAGACAAATTCCTTTTCTGAAGATAACATTTCATTTACATGGTAGTGACCTACTCAAAATTAAAAAAAAAAAAAAAAAAGCACAGTAAAAAGCCATCATGACAAGAAACATGACACGACTGCCAAAGCACTTCTAGCAAATTTGACGTGTGAAAATCTTTTCCAAATGGCAGCTAATGGTTGGTTCAAGACACATCCTGATGAAGGCAGAACAACTGAAAGATTAGCCTGTCCAATCTGATAATTCTAGGCAAGTACAAACTTTGAGCTGATACACATCATGGGTGTGGGTGTTAAATGAGGCTTGTGTGGACTTTGATTCCCTTCCTCAGGTCTAATGTTGATCCCAAGGTGACTTCAAGGTAGGTGACTGCAAAAAAGTTTGAACATCACAACTTCAACAGCCAGCTTTTTCATGTACCTTATCTTACTGAAAGAACTGAACAATTGATAGGTTACAACAGTTATTGTTGTTAAACAGACTACAACTCAATGCTGTTGCTTCTTTCTTAAAAAATTTTATCTCTATACCTATGCATGCATGAAACTTCTTGCCACTATAAGAGAGAATAGATTCATAATCCTATAATTCCAGCTTCTATCTGCTTCTACTATCCTGATTTGCAGATTCAGTGTGTTTTGCAATAGCCTTTCTCTTTCTCATTTTCAATCTCCAAGTACATTGCCACCAAATTTATGCATATGATTGAAGAAAAAAATTCTGGTCTCCACTGTGTTTATTCTTTTCTCATTTTCCTTCATGAAACCAGAAGGTCAGAAAAAGGAGTACATCTGGCAACCTTGAAATTTATGCAGTTTCCGGAGGTGAATAAGAGAATTAGCAACACAAAACAAGAACATATCCTCTATTTCCTAAGCTCTCAGATTTCTAATTAGGGAGAGAAGATATTTGGGCCATCTAAGTAGTGTTTGTTATTAGAGGCTGTTTTGGTCTGCAGTTCGTCTTACTAGCATTGAGGGCATGTATTTTGGATGACCAGCTGCATTAATTGTTAGAGCCCCAGTACAAGTAAGAGAAGTAAGGAACACACAGAATAGCACTGGTGCAGTGCAAACAGCAGCAGCCATTGGGGCAGCAAAATTTGTGGTGTGTGGATGGAGACAGAGTTGGCCCTACAGACTTCTCCCTCCCAGCTGACATACCTGCAGTGTGCTTACACCAATCCAGTGCACTTCTGGTCCTCTGGGCGCTGTGTTATCCAACAATACGTAGGCGAATTACTCAGGATTTATACTACAAAGCCTCACATCTCCCAAGCACGTGGGAGATCAAGCTGGGCAGCCTACTCATCTTGTCTCCATGGGTAGCCATACATGAATATCAAGGGAGAAAATACTTGAAATCAAATTAGCAGAGTTTTATTTCAGTCCATCAACTTCTGATCTGCTTTCTAGACACGGAGGGAACACTTCACTGGCTCTCCAACATGTCAGCTAAACTCACTGGTTTGTTCTTAAATCTCTGTTTCTTTTTCCCCATACCTTTCCTATTACAAAGAACGAAAACCTCCCAAAGAAGCTCTGCTTTCAAGGAGGTCACATACTGCTATTCACATCCATTGGAAAATCTGGGCAGGACACAGCATACTCTCACACATGCAGATCTATCTTTAAAGGACCAAAGGAGAAGCAGAAAAAAAGTGACTAATGGAACAAAGACATGGGCCAGGAGCTGGACACGATGATGCCCTGCTGCAGCTGCTTGTCGCAGCCATCAGGATAAAGCCATTTCCAGATAAGCGTGCTGAGGAAAGGTAACTTCCCAGAGTAAATTCAATCCGTAAAACATGGAGTTGAGCTCAAGCAACTTAGAAAGCGTTTCTGCTCTTTCTAGCATGCAGTGTGTCATAGCTCGGTCCTATTTTGCAAACTAACGTGCTTACTGTGTCCCCTTCTTGTGCCTCCTGCCTGCCCCTAACGCTACAGGCTCTTTAGAAAATGATAGATGACACCTGCAGCGATCATTCAAGGGCTTAAGGTTCTTGTAGAGGATCCGCTTTATCTTCTATTTGGTTTTAATTGGCTGTGCATAATAACAAAAGGGTCTTCGCAACCCTCTGCCCACTGCTTCTGCCTGGGAACTTCAGCCCTTAAAGGCAAAGTTCTCATTGCCTCAGCCCCCTCTTAGAGCTCGAAGAATAATGTTTAAAAAAAGTATAAAATAAACAAAACAGACAGATTTATATCAACCTCATAAACATGCAAACTCAGTTGTCTACATGTAGACACATGATAGTTTATAGCTACATACTGCAGTCAGTTAAGTTTACAGTTCGATACAGGCACTTATACCATCAGCTTATCTGAAAACAACCTATCTGTGAGAAGCAGAGACCATTCTAAGATGAGCGTGTTAATTACCAGTGAGTGAAAGGTGCCTCTTTTCCTCTCTCTGTCCCTGGCTGAGATAGGTATGCAATTATTAACTCAGTTATGTAGTTGATGTCAGCATAATCCAATATTAATGCTCTCAAATTGGTCCTGACAGCACTTGTGTGGCTGTGCAGCGCAATGAATTGGGAAATTGATCCAGGTTAAAATTAACTCAATAATGTAGGGTAAAAAAAAATGAAAAAGAAAGAAAGTGGGAGGAGAGAGAGAGAGAGAAGAGAAAGAAGGACAGAGAGAAGGAAAGAAGAAAACAAAAAATGTCAAAAAAATAAAGAAAAATAAAAAGGGAAGTAGTGAAGGAGGAAGATGAGAAGAACTAAGTAGTTCAAATTTGAAGAGAGCAGCCACTTTTTTACAATGGTGCTGAGTCACATCAGCTTAATTTATTCGTGGAATTAAAATATTAGAGGATGCCGTTTCATATTTTGTTCAATCCAATCTGTTGGTTTGGTGGTGATGCCATCATATGTAGTAGCACGTATTCAATCTGATGAATCTCATGAGCGTATGGCCATGGCACAAACCAGATCACTTCAGTGGTCCCATCTTCTCACCAGGCTGCACGCCATAGGTGTGTGGTGTTGGAGCTAGTGCAAGGATGGTGGGAAGGGGAAGGTGATGTGACATGGGTGGAAAGGTGCTCAGTTCAGAGTAAAGATACAGTCTAAATGCACCCAAAGGATGCAGAAGCAACAGAGAGTGTCTTACTCAGAAGCTCTTTTACCCCCCTTATACTGATCCAACAAGCTTTGATGGAAAATTTTGCCGCTACTAAACTGACTGTCAGAGTTTGCGACTTCCATCATGTTCAGATTCTCAAGGAAAGGCTCACAGAACTCCAGATTTTGTGTTTGTTGGCTTGGTTGTTTTTTGTTTGTTTGTTTTGTTTGTTTATTTGTTTGGTGGTGGTAATTTTGTTTTGTTTGCTTGCTTGCCGACATTTAGCTGGAAGCATGAGCACAGACTTTTATCATACCAATTCAACTTCAAAAAACTACCCTAATTACCCTGACATGCTAGTAGGAACAACAGAGCTTCCCAGCTCATGCACCCACCCATGTTTTTGGGTGCATGTTTTTGATTGTGCAAAGTCTTGGGGTTGAGGAATGATGCCATAAGTAAGGAGTGTGTGCCCATCATCAAACCAAAACCATTTAGCTCACACTGCCATCGGGGCACTGGTTAGTGCCAGCAGTATAGAAGGAAAGCTAATTCACATTGCACAGCACCAAATACTGTCAGAGAAAACAATGCCTGAGAATAGCCAGCCTTTTCACATTAGCTCTTATACTAAAATGAACCTATATCAGTAGCCACTGTTCAGAGCTATCCTACTCAATAATTCTGAAGAAAAACTTATTCCACACCAAAGAATACTGTTTGTGTGCGAAAGCAACAAGATGTACTCTACAAAGAGGGAGCAGAAGATAAAGGATGTGAAAAAGGATATGATGAGAAGCATGAAAAAAGGCAAAATCAGTTGACACTTTGAATATGATTTCATTTGAATATCCAGTCAGCAAAATTGGACAGGAAATGTCATGAGAATATGCTTTCTTATGCCATTTACTGTACTTCCTGCTTCCAGTCAGGATATTTCACCAGATATTTCACCAGATCAGGCTCTTCAGCTTTCTGTTATGGAAAAAACAAGGAAGTACAAAGTTGCACAAATAAAAAGACATGAAAAATAATTTGCACATTGTTTTCAACTATTTAAAATAACTGGTCCCACTGCACTTGGAAAGACCTTGACTTTATTTTACTTTGTTTTCCTTTACTCTCCCTTACACCAGAAGATAGTGATCAGGCACAAAACTCATACACAAATCTTATCTTTTCTAACTTTGGGCATGTTCAAATCTAAGGATTTCATTCAGGCTGGATGCAAATAAACTCTGGTCTGAATGTCATTCATATTTCAAAGTCTGAAGTGTATCTGGAACTAGGCTTAAAGACATCTCAGCCAAACACATACGTATGAAATAAGAACAAAACATTAGAAAGTTATAAAGAGCCCAAACACCAGGGAAAAAAACAACAACAACAAAATCACTTTAGGTGGTGCAACAGTGTATGTGGTCTGGCTGGGAAGGAGTTAATTTTCTTCACAGCAGCCTGCACAGAGTTGTATTTTAGATCTGAGACCAAAGCAGTGTTGATAACTCAGCTGTTCTTTAGCTGCTGCAGAGCAGTGCCTGCTTAGCACCTGGTCTCCCCTACTCTTCTCTGCCCCAGGGTAAGGAGCTGGGAGGCGGCAGATGACAACAGTGGGATTCCCTGCCAGATAAGATAATGCTCAGTGATAACAGAAGTGTGCTGTTGTTCCAAGGCAGTCGTTGCTCAGAGCCGGCTGGGCTTTGGTCTGCTTGTGGCAGGTGGTGACTGATTGCCATTGTATCACTTATTCTCTTCTTTTTCTCCCTTTGTATATTAAACTGACATTATCTTGACTTACGAAATCCTTCTCACACGCAGCTTTCCAAGTCTTTCCCCCATCCAGATGCAGCAAGTGAACAAGTAGGGGGTGAGTGCTTTATTGTTGGCTTTTCCTCCTAATTCTACAGCATGTTATGCATGTAACAAGAATTTGCCTCAGGAGTCACTTCTTTGTTTTTGGGCACTAGATTTGGATATCCTGACTGGCTTTCTACGCTATAAAACCAGGCTTCCCGCATAGGAACACTAAGTTTGCAGCACTAGAATGAGGCAGGTAATTGTACTCTATTTTAAAGACAAAGCAATTAAGAGATATGGAGAGACCAGTGCCAGGCCACAGAAAGCTGGTGTCAGACTTAGGGCTGGCTGGCTTTCCTCCCTCTTACCCTGCCTTGTGGATGACATTCTGGCAACAGCTCAGGTAGTCTTCTTTCCTTATTTCTTCGGGAGTCCTCAATAGCAGAGCATTTAGAGCACTCTACACTTGAAATACCATTTGCTACAATTTTGTTAAAAATCCCTGCTGATGAGCCATTGCCTCTGTCATGCATGACTGATATACCAATTTGTATCCCTCAAAAAGACCAGAGAGGTGCACAGTTTAATTTTGTTTATTTATGCTTGCCAATTTAATCCTTTATTTAATAATTCAACAATGGTGCTGCTTCCCCTCCCCTTTAATTAGTCACTGGTCCATTAAACTGAAAGGCAATGATCATAAGAGTTTCTTAATGTCTCTCATGTTATAGTAAAAAACTCAAAGATATATTTTTCCCTGAGTAGTTGTTGAATTTGACAGCAGGGCTATTCATTGCTGATCTAGCTGCAATTAGAGCAATTATGCAGATCACATGTCTTTCCAGTTTAATAGCTACTTTTTATTGGTCGTGGTGGTGGTCTCCCCCCCCTCCTCCCCCCTCTCTCCCCCCCCTCCCCCTCCTTTTACTGTAGATTCTCTAAGCAAAAGAGGAGGATAAGCAGACAGACAAGTGGACCACCTACTAACTAGGTCTCACCACGGAATTGGAGAATCTGTTAAGTACCTTTGTGCTGGAGGAAATTCCTGCTGGGTGCTTTGCATCTCAGCTTGCCAAAGGTCATCATCACAACAGCACCCCATGCTCTGTTCCTGCTTCTCAGGCAGAAGGGGATGGCACACTCTGCAAATACTGATACACCTCTCCTCACTGAAGAGTGGCTTAGAGTGGAAAACTGAGCCCAGTTATGAAGCCGAGGGGAACCAACACAAAGAATAAAAAATATAGAGCAGCTTGCATTGTAAAAGTTGCAGAAGGAAAAAGCTCTTTATATCAGCACCTGTTTATCTACTCTCACCTCAGAAATTAAAAATAGGTCACTAATTAGAACAGGCAGCATGATATCACCTGGTTTCCTTGCTGACAGAGCACATCAGCTTCAGTATTGACTGCAGACTTGCAGGACATCTTTCAGAAATCCATCCTCAGTCACACCAGACACCTCTACAGATTCAGACCATCAAAGCGCAGTGTGAATGACATAAGAAACTGCTGCCCTGCAGTGCAGAGCTGTGAGCATCATTTTTGTCCTACAGACATAGAAACGATTAGATGCCTAAAAATCTGACAAGTGCTCCTAAAAACTGGAAGGAAAATCAAAGAGATTGACAGTCATCTATCTGTAAGATGATTTATTGACTTGTAAGCAAGGTGTTTCTACTCCTGCTTTCTCTGACTTGCTATCAAAGAAATATTTCAAGTTGTTTGTAAAGCAAATAAAACTATCATGCTCAGGTATATGGGGCTGCTGAATCACAGCCTGAAACTGATTACTCACCTGAGGCGAGCAATGAGTCAGCCATGGGAGCACAGGTGAAGGCTCTCCTAAACCCATTTATGAGCTGACTGCCAGTGGGGAAGGATCTCTCTGGAGATCTGCTCCACCAGAGTCTATTTTGTGAGCCCACGATAGGGTGAGTGACTTTCTTTCTTTACTCCAACATAACAATTACATCAGCCAAGCTCCTGGATATACATACCATCTGTATATCCACTGATTATACAACTGGCGAGCAAGGCAGGCCAAATCTACTTTACATCATGTCTTTCTTGTGGAATTTCTATAAATGGGTCAAGAGGGAGAACACCATTCCCCTAGATAAAATGATCCTTGGGCAGATCCCAACGTTTCTGGGATCTCCTTATTATCAACTAGCGACTATAATTGAGAAATGAGGTCCACTGTGTACTCTGGGGAATATTTCCCCAGTATGCGTGACAGAATACTTTCAGGGACTAGACAGAGATATCTTAACTACAACAGAAAGGCAATTAGCTGCATCCACAGTGGCATGGCCACTGTTAAGTGCCTTAAATCAAGCTGAGACAAGATCAGATAACTTAGAAAGTGAAAATCAGCTATTAAAAGCTCATATTGACAAATTGGAAGAAGAACTTAATGTATTAACAGGAAAAAAACCAATTTTACAGTCTCTAGGTCAGGTCCGTAGTATTTCAATAGATGATAGTTATACCTCTGAAGTAGCGGACCTGGTTCAACAGGAAAGCAGGAATTCTAAGTCAGATTTAGAGGTTCCACTTATGGTGGATCCCCTGGAACTCCGTCCTATTATAACTCAAAAAACAAAAAAGGTACAAGATAGACCGGCAGGGGTGCCCCCTGAACAATGGCCCCCTGCTGAAACGCATTTGCACGTAACGGCCAGGCCATACACTCCAACTGAGTTAATGGACATGGTACAGCGATTTTGGCAGAGGCCGAGAGAGAGTATACCTGCATGGCTGCTCAGGTTATGGGATTCAGGGGCAGAAAGTGTCCTGGTTAATGGACCAGAAGTAGCAAAGCTGGCCACTGTAACGTTATACCCTGCTGTCAGGCAGAGACTATATTCTGCCATCCAGTATAGCAATGAGAACCACTCAATAATAGATTGGTTAATGGCAGAATGCTGGATGGTCTGGCCAAATAAAACAGATATTCCATTAAATACAGGACTATGGTCCTCCATGGAGGACCTTAAAATTACATTCGCGAGTTAAGTATGAGAGAAGCAATATATGAAGACTCGTATGATAGCCCGGATATGATCAAGTTCTCGGCGGGCATGCAAGATTTAATTTTACAACAGGTCCCTTCCCAGCTATATGGGACCTTAGTTTCGATATTAAACCCTTTGGTGACCTCGGAAGCTGTAGTTCAGCAGGCTGCTCAGATAGTAGCTGATCTGGGGGAGACAGAACACTTGCGGGCTAGGCGCAACGTTCGGATGTTAGAAGAAGCTGAGATCCTGCCAGTGACTAAAACCAAGACGCCGGCTATTTGAGCTCCTCGATCGGGACTCATAAGGGTTTCCCGAAAACAAATGTTTAATGACCTAATTTGAGCTGGGGTCCAATTTGCTAAGATTGACCGCCAGCCCAACCATGTCCTTCTCCAGCTTTGGAGACAGCTAAAAGACAATCAAAAATTTCAAAACTACCCTAAGAAACCAAGGGTAAGGATTATAGAGAGGATACCAACAACAACATGGAAGCTAGAAGACTTCATACCCGGGAGTATAAGGTATCTATTGCCCCAGTCCAGGCATACATCTTGGGCATAGATATTCTATGTGGTCTGGCTCTCCAGACAACCGTGGGAGAGTTCAGACTTCGACAGAGATCTATTAGTATCCAGGTGGTGCAGGTAATATTAAGAGGCCATGCGAAACATGGGCCAATTTGCCTGCCGAAACTGCGCCGGATTACTAATGTGAGACAGTACAGACTCCCAGGTGGGCAGGACAAAATATCGAAAACGGTGCAGGAATTAGAAAAAGTGGGCATTATAAGACCTGCCCACAGCCCATATAATTCCCCCATATGGCCAGTGCAAAAGTCGGATGGCACATGTAGTACATGACAGTAGATTACAGGGAATTAAATAAGGTCACACCGCCTATTCATGCAGCCGTACCCAATATTGCCTCCCTAATGGACACATTGAGTAGGGAGATAAAAACCTATCATTGTGTCGTAGATTTAGCAAATGCGTTCTTCAGTATCCCAATTACCGAAGAATCGCAAGATCAATTTGCATTCACATGGAGAGGCAGGCAGTGGACCTTTCAGGTCCTGCCAGAGAGAGGGGTACGTGCATTCACCAACATATTGTCACAATCTAGTGGTGCGTGACCTGGCCAATTGGGAAAAACCTGATAATGTTAACCTGTATCACTATACTGATGATCTCCTGCTGACATCCGACTCACTGGAGGCAGTAGGACAGGTGGCGGATTCATTAACCGCCTATTTACAACAGAGGGGATGGGCTATAAATCCCCAAAAGGTGCAAGGTCCAGGCCTGTCTGTAAAATTCCTGGGGGTGGTTTGGTCAGGAAAGACCAAAGTACTACCCAGTGCTGTCATAGATAAGGTTCAGGCATTCACAGTCCCTACAACATCGAAGCAGCTGTAAGAGTTTCTAGGTGTATTAGGTTATTGGCGTTCTTTTATACTTCACCTAGTGCAGCTGCTAAGACCACTGTATAGACTCACAAAAAAGGGGCAGCTTTGGGACTGGGGGGAAACAGAACAGGACGCTTTTCAACAGGCAAAACTGGCAGTTAAACAAGCCCAGGCATTGGGTATATTTGATCTTACCCTCCCAGCCGAGTTGGATGTTAACATTGCTCAAGATGGCTTTGGTTGGGGCCTGTGGCAACGCCAGAGTTCTGTTTGGACCTCCATTGGTTTCTGGTCTCAGGTTTGGCATGGAGCAGGAGATATAGTATGATTGAAAAACAGTTATTGGCTGCCTATTTGGCATTGCAGGCAATAGAGCCAATAACTCAAATGGCTGAAGTTACAGTCAAGACCACTCTGCTGATTCAGGGGTGAGTAAAAGATCTGACCCACCTTCCTAAGACAGGGATGGCCCAACCACAAACAGTGGCATGATGGGTCGCCTATCTCAGTCAAAGGAGAAGTCTGTCTTCATCCCCTTTGAAAGAAGAACTCCAGGAGATCCTAGGCCCAGTGACATATCACAGTGATGCACCAAAAGAAATACTGGTCGCTCCACCACAGAAGAGTCCTGATCAGGAGGGAAAATACCCTATCCCTGATGGATACAGCAAAGGCAAGCCGAGCAAGTGGAGAGCAATAGCATACCATCCTTCTACTGAGACAATCTGGTTTGATGGGGGGGATGGTCAGAGCAGCCAATGGGCAGAACATTATCCTGTGTGGATAGTTATAACTAAGGAACCCAGTGATGGTATCCTGAACATCTGTATAGATAGTTGGACTGTGTACCAAGGGCTCACTTTGTGGATTGCACAGTGGGCCACCCAAGAATGGACTATCCATACCTGGCCGATCTGGGGCAAGTACATGTGGTTAGACACATGGAATACAGTCAAACACAAGACTGTACGTGTCTACCATGTTTCTGGTCATCAGCCCCTACAGTCACTGGGAAACGATGAAGCTGACACGCTGGCCTGAGTTCGATGGATTGAGAATTCACCATCCGAGAACATTGTCCGTTGGTTACATCAGAAGCTACGGCATGCAGGACAAAAGACAATGTGGGCAGCTGCTAAAGCATGGGGACTGCCCATACAACTACCTGACATCATCCAGACATGCCGGGATTGCAACGCTTGCTCCAAGATGAGACCGAGACTATTGCCCAAAACAACAGCCCATCTTGCTAGAGGACATAATCCTCTCCAGCGATGGCAGGTTGATTACATTGGGCCCCTTGCTCAGTCTGAGGGGGCGAGATATGCCCTGACCTGCGTCGACACTGCAAGTGGGCTACTGCAGACCTATCTAGTGCTGAAAGCAAACCAGGCATATACCATCAAGGCACTCACAAAACTGATGTCTGCCTACAGGACACTTCAAGTCATCGAGAGCAACCAAGGAACTCATTTTACTGGTGCACTGATACAACGCTGGGCAGAAGAAAATAACATTGCATGGCCATTCCACCTGCCATATAATCCAATGGGGGCAGGCCTCATCGAACGTTATAATGGTATTCTTAAGGCTGCCCTGAAGACAGACTCCCAGTCCCTGCAGGGGTGGACAAAAAGACTATATTAAACCTTGTGTGACCTGAATGAAAGACCCCGAGATGGTAGACCCAGTGCCCTGAGAATGTTGCAGACAACATGGGTCACCCTGCTTAGGATCCAAATCCACTGATCATCTAAGACCCCTGATTGGTAATGAAAATAATCTTCTGCTCCCTGTCCCTGAGATTTTAGATCCTGGCACCCACAGAATAAAATGGCCATGGAAGGTGCAGGTAGGACCCAAGTGGTGTGGCCTACTTGCACCTTCGGGGAGATTGTTGGAGGTGGGAGGTTCAGTAGTCCCTCCAGTAATAGGTACATGGCCTACTGATGTTTTGGTCAACACTCTGATTTTCATTGCCAAAGGGACTCCCATCATGTCCCTATGGCAGATCAGGACACCTCCTTTAGTGCCTGATATTATTATGCAGCCGCAAACATCTGGCCAGAAAGTATGGTACACACAGCCAGGATGTGCCCCTGTACAAGCGGAAGTGTTGACCCAGGATAGAAATACGGCCTGTATCTTGCCCTGGAGAGCACTCCTTCCCCTCCTGGTACCTCTGAAACATCTGTATTTCTTCCCGTGAGTCTTTGAGCCTTCAGGATCACTGGAAGGAATGAAATGTCATCAAAAACGTTCCAGTGTTACTATCAGATCATGTGTAACACCCAGTGATGGTCTACATGGGACTGATGGAACATAAGACGGACCTGTACCTCACGACTGCATGTCTCCAGTAGCATCATCAAGCACTGGCCCATAAAATGATATCAACGTTCATCGATCGTCACTCATCTTGAAATTTACCAACATGTGTTGCGATGAAATTGTATAAGCGTCACGGTATATTGGATCTTTGTATTAGGGAAAGCTCACCCTTTTAGTCAACCTAATAATTGGTTCATGCCGTGAAGGGGTGGAGTGTATGGGGATGCTGAATCATGGCCTGAACCTCTGATTAATCACCTGAGGCGAGCAACGAGTCAGCCATGGAAGCACAGGTGAAAGCAATTCACCTGTGCTGCAGGAAGGGCTGGAGCCTGGCTCCACCTCTCCTAGACCCATTTAAGAGCTGCCTGCCAGTGGGGAAGGATCTCTCTGGAGATCTGCTTCACCAGAGTCTATTTTGTGAGCCCAGGATAGGGTGAGTGACTTTCTTTCCTTACTCCAATATAACAATTACATCAGCCAAGCTCCTGGATATACCATACCATCTGTATATCCACTGATTATACATCAGGCTTCAAAACTGTACACATAGATTCACAAACAAATATCACTGTGTGACATCTTCTAAACACAAACAAAATTGAATCAGACAACTGACCTCCCCTGACAAACTCATACTGTCGCGCAGTAACACGACAAATAACTGTTGGTTTGTCAATCATGTTTTTTAATTCCTGCCAAGCTCAAAACAAACTAAACATGTTCTTGAAGCAAGCATCATGACACAGGTATCCTCTCTTCCCTGGGTACTACTTGGTTTCATGTGAGAACTTGATTAGCTGCAAACATTTTACAGATGTTTCCAAAACATTTTAAACAACCATTTGCTATAATAAAAGCAAAACTTTGAAAAATTTCCCCCTTAAAGATGCGGATTTTTGCCTGCAGACATTAGTAGAAGGTGAAGATATATATAAGGTTAAACAGACCGTATTGATTTATTATTTATCAGAGGGTAAAATATGTTTCTTCCATTTGCAAACAAGTTTTTTTTCCTTGGTCACAGAGAAGGATACATTCACATCCAAATGTGACAAAACTATTCTAATTACAAAGGTCTGATAAAGAACTGGTGCACCCACATTGTCAAAATTCCAGAACAATACAGCCCTCTTCTGTTGTCTTGCTGGAAGAAACAGATCCAAGAGGGTTCAAATTTCACTGCTCATTCTCCTTACGAGACTGTAGCGAGAAATGCATATCTTCGCAATTTGGGGACCTGCATATTACCTCGGAGAGAATCTGCAACTAGTATAAAGTAAGGTAACTCACATAAGACAAATAAAAACATTAATGAGGTTTGCAGTACAATCAATGAAGTTTAAAGGTCAGCTATAAGCTGTCTTTAGTGTCTCGTTCCTCTGTGAGCTATGTAGACCATTCAGAAATGGATTCATAGACAAATAGATTGCACACACTTTCTTAACTCAGCCTCCATCTGTGAATATGTCTGATTTTAAAAGCCCTTAATAAAATGAGTCTCATTAATGTCAAATGGTTCTTAATCAGATCCTTAATCAAGCAGTTTGACATTAATGAGACTCATTTTATTAATGGCTTCCTAAAAGTTGGAGTTTAAATCTAGATTTTACTTGATCCATAGCAAAAGAAATGCACAGAACAATGATTTTACCCTTAATTAGACTTCAAATGATTTAAACACTTATGATACTCTGATATCCAATTAAGGACATCAGTGTACTGTAAATGTTTGGAAGGGTAGCGTAAGCGTTTATCTTGTCATTTCTAAAGCGCAACAAGTAGTTCATCTACTTCTAGCTTCTGTTTATTCAGGTGAATGAAATGAATAACATTACCTGGCGCTTTCTGCATGTTATAATGACCAGGGGGTCTGCAGCAGCAGGAAAATCTTAATAACGTTTGCCATACCGAATATCACACAGGCAGACCTGGCAGGTACTGAGAGACTTGCTCCTCTACTAAACAGCAGGTCAGAAGATGACTTGGCATTGTCCCTTGCTGTGTCCTCCCTGTGCACACCAGCAGGAAAGGGCAAGGAACAATGTCATATCACATATCAGGTATGTCTTACACATACCTGCACTGCTGTGTTGAGGTACTGTACACTTGGTATAGCTCAGTGTAGTGACCTCATTCTGCAAATCACTGTTTTCTTAAATTACTTTCCTGGCTTCTCCAGGGCAGCAGAGCAGCATGGTTTTCCTAGTAATGAACTTATGGCAAAACCATAATTCCAGAATTCTGCCCCAATAAGCAGTTTTTCATAGTATATTCTGATACATTTCTAAACATAACTGTTTTTCTGATTTGGTCTTAGTTTGTTTTACAAACACTCACAGGTGGTTTTCCAACATATTATGCAACATGCTATCTTTAAAAAATCAGTTCTCTGAACATCTGGAAATAGAACTTTTGAATTAACAGCCACATTTTCATCATTTTCAAAGTCTGTCAGGCTTGAGCTTCACTTTCTTGCCTTTCCAAGAATAAATCTGGTAATCTCCTCAGAGTTTTATCAGGTCACTCCAACTTTCTCTGATATTCCTTGTGAATGGATTTCATTATGTAAGAACAAGTTTCCTTGAGACATTTGGTTGCTACAGCTGGCTCCCATGTGTTAACTTCTCATCCTGACAGCATTTCCCTGTCACGCTAGAGATGAAAAGCTTGCCAATTGTGTTATATTGTTTTCTTTATTTATGTTGAAAGGTTTTCTGTTTGGTCCTCACCTGTGATATTATTGGAGTTGAACAAAGTGTGTTCTGTTGGAGAAGGAATTTGTGTTCTCCTAATGCATGCAGCAGCATTCAAGCATCATTTCCTGTAGCTGAAGCAACATTATTACTCAGAAACGGTTGCATCATCCGTGTCATCTTGAGACCATCTCACAGCCAAGTTAACAAAGTTCGTCTGCACTTCAGGGGAATAAATAATATACACTGGGACCCAGCCCAGAGATGTTCAGCAGTGATTGTGCAGTTACATGACCTGAATCAGTGTCCTCTCACTAATAAGCTAGACACATACCATGCTGACTCAGTGAGTCAGATCCAGTTCTCTGTTACACCAATGCTAGAACATTTCTTCTGATGGCAACAAGGAGTTATATACAGCTGTGGATTTGATCGGAAAACAGGCCAGAATGAGAGCTGAACAAGTAATTCAGATTATAATTGCCTAAGCACAGGACACTGCCCTTAAGAGCCTGCTGCATGTAGCTGGATTCCTCTGCTCCACTGGAAGTAATAAGACAGAGGATTCAGTCCTTTTCCTTTTTGTTGAAACTTCAACAAAAATGTCAGTCTTTATCCATTAATTTAGTGTTCGGGATGATTAAATTCTCTATTTTTGTTTACTTTGTGGATGGGTAGGTGAAGTAAAAAGTGAACTGACACAGGATATACCAAAATCCATCCATGTTGTCAAGCTGTAACTGACCACGTAAAATCAGAGGGTTTCTGTGCATGTGACTCTGCTGGTCAGAGGGAGGTCCTGAGAAAGCCCAACTTTTTTCCCTCTCAAGGAGTGCCAGCATGAATATTTTGAACTGTTTTCTCTCTGGGTCACACAGGCCTTGACCAAGGTACTGTTCTCAGAAAAAAAGAAAAAAGAAAAAAGAAAAAAAAAAAAGATGATTATAAGATTTACTTTCTGGGCAGAGCTTCTAAATGTAACTTTTAAACATCAGTCATACTGATGTGTATCCGTGAGGACGATTCTGTTGCATTCATGAGACTCTCATAAAAGGTTCACAAAAGATAATGATCTGGTGGACCAGACCTAAATGATAATCTACATGCTGTAGATATACTTTTTACATTGTGAGTATTGATATTTATGGCTGGTGACCCACAGAACTGACAAAAAATAGTTCAGCAAATAATAATGATTACACACATCTCACAGAGGAAGCAATTTTTCAGAATATAAAAAAGATAAAGCTGTCTGACCTAAATCACTTCTTACATCACTAGCTCTGCATAAATATTCTTTCCAACGATGATTTCAGCAATATTTTTTGTTTTGTTTTAACCATGAGCAATCACAAACACATTCTGTAAACAGGTCCCCACATCCCATTTATTTCATGAAGTAATCTGCATTTTAAAGAATGAGGAAAACCAGCGTAAATGCAAAGGGACACAGGGAAGTGCCAGACTTTTAACAGGTATGTTGGCAAATGTTCTCACTTTTCTTTGTTTGCTCTGTAAATGCTCAGTTACTGAAGGAAAAATTTAAAAACACAAATATTTGGCTCTGATTATCCAGATGAGGAGGCAATAAAGAGCAGATTGAAGGCTGACAAAGAAAGGAATAAAGAGTGCTAATGGGAGTAGAACTTGACATAATTTAGAACCAATGTTTTATATTTCTTCCAGAATGAGTGAAATCTTTCTGGGAGCAATCTAATTTCCTCCTGAGCTGTGGGAGTTTAATTTCCTAACAGAAGAGAAAGGTGGCAAAAACTGTCTTTTGTATCACTCACAGTATAAATCCCAACCAAAATCACTTTCATTTTAAAAAACAGTTAAGTCCCCAAGAAAATGTACTTTATTGTCAGCATCACATCATTTACAAAGCTGGGGCATTTAGCAGCAAGGATATTGCTCATGTATTAAACTTGCATACTATTCTTATCATTTATAATAAAATGTCTATTTTAGCCTTAGCTCTGACCAGGGGCTTAACTTTTCTAACTCTTATTTTATTTTATTAATTCCTTCTTCCATTTTTTGCTTACCTTTTTTTCTTTACTTTTCCTTTCTCGCTTGCTCTTATTATAGAACAAAATGTAACAGAATCTAATGTCCATTACAGTCCATTTGAAGGTAAATATTTAAGAACCAAGTTAAACTTAAGACTCTGACAATGCTTGCATCTCTAAGTGTGTTTATTTCATTTATTAGTTATCATAATTCTCCATAGTTCTCCAGCAACCATTGTTTAGACTATAAATGCACTGATGAGGGTACCAGACATGTAGGAGGCTTACAATAAAATGCAACATTCTTATAACTTTCTGAGAGAAATAAGCTGTCTGAATTAGTGAGCAGTAAACACATCAAGATCCTTGTTCTTTCCTCAGAGGTTGCTTACTCCAGTGCTGGTTTACAAATCACTGTGTTGAAGACTTATCGCTGCTATAACTTCTGATTCAGAGCCACCATTTATCAGTGCTGCAGGACACTGCACTTTGAACATAGACTACCTGTTACAGATCATTAGGCTATTATCTATCCCAAAGATAAAATACTTTAGAGAGTGTCTCTCAGCAGCACTGTACTAGACACACTAGATCATCACGATAATTATAAGTCATGAAAACTTTCAGCTAAAGCCCTTGTTTTTCCTGATAAACAGGTGCACAGAGAACAACATCCCAGGAGAAGGACATAGAGAATAGCTGTCTGAGTGAAGACGTAGGGAGGAGCTCTCCTGATGAAAATGCACTGAGGAAATGATAAGATGGACAAAGATGGGAGAGAAAGTCTTCACAGCAGCGGTAAGATGAGAAGAGAAGGAAAGGCAGATAGGCTGAAGAAAGGAGTAAAGACTATTTAAATAAAAAAATATGAAGGAGAGAATTTGAGAAAGAACCCTCGCTGATGCATTTTTCTGTCATTTCTATCAAATCAAAGAACACCAAAGAGACTGACAGAAACCGTCAGTGCACCCCTTCTTTTCAGTGCACAGACCACAGAAGTGACTATGAGTTCTGCATCTTTTGCATCCATTATGACAGAAATGCCAGAACTGGCTCCTTAAGGAATCCACACAGCAAAATGATTTTCTGAGGTAGAAAATGCATATCATCAACTTGAGAAAAATACTTTGCACTCACAGCAACTTCCCTTTGTGGCTGGGACATTTGTACAGAAGTCTGCATGTCTGTTCAACATCTCTTTCTCCAGACTTCAAATCTGCCATGATATATCAGAAATAGATGAATCTTTTTCCAATTTTGTTAAAAATAATAACAAATGGGTAGCCTCATTTTTGTATTCTTGGTACTGACTTAATTACTACTATGCAACAGGGAAGAGCATAATCAGTTCTATGTGTGGTCACACTGCCCTTCTATTTGGTAAAGCCTTTGGTTTACTCACTGTTCAAGGTCAAGAAAGTTTGTGAATGGGATCTTAGGAGAAAAGGATGTTTCACAGCTGTGACCTTCCACTTCCTGGTGACAGAATTATTATAGGATTACTTCTTACTCAACTATCAGCAACTCAAGGTTATATGTATTAAAATACCTGTCCCTAGCTTCTTGTCTGAAACACAGAATGTGCAAAAACTTGCCATATCTCAAAGTTAGAGGTTGGTGTTCTTTCAGTTTCCTTCTACACTAATAAATTCAGCACTTTGAGGTGGTCTCTCTCCTTAGGCAGAGGCTTTAGTGAAGAAGCTCTTTTTACTTCAAGGCACAATAATTGCACTGAACAATTTCTATGCAAAGAAATGGCAAGAATGTAATTCATAGGAGTTGTACTGGAATTAGGAAAGAGCCTCGGGTTGAAAAGAATGTTCTAGAACTATTATTTCTATATATTAGTTAGTGAAAAATATATTTCTATATATTAGTTAGTGAATAATCTTCTCAAGCACTGAGAAGATTAAATGAAGATTAAACATTATCATTCTGTGTACTTAGGCATTAAAGCATATACACGAACATCACGACAAGATAAGTCTCATGGGAGCCATGAACCAAGATAAAGATTATCTGAGAAGACAATCCCATAGAGAAAGAAGGTACCAAACATTGCTGCGAAGAACCAGCTCTCCTACGGGGTTTGTGATAGTTTTAGTGTGGTTTAGACACAACTGAGCCCAACTAGGGCTCTGGAAATGATGGTAGGACACAAGAAGTATGACATTTTTTTCTCTTCAGGTAAAGAGAAATAGCTACAGGGTCATTTTTTTTTCTTTTGTTTTCCTTTTTTTTTAATTTTTTGTTTCTTTTTTTTGCTTTTGTTTTTGGTAATGCTTCTAACTTGAACAGTAGATTCTCATTTGCCTCTGTCTTTTTAACAGGAATTTGATCTCAGACATATAATGACAACAATGTATTGGCCTAAGAAAAGAAGAGTAAAATTATTAGTACTTTTTCATTCACTGGTTTCTATGATACAATAAGAGGAAACTCCTGTATCTGCTTACAGTACAGCTGAGTCAGTTG
Organism: Meleagris gallopavo; assembly: GCF_905368555.1. NCBI lineage: Eukaryota > Metazoa > Chordata > Aves > Galliformes > Phasianidae > Meleagris > Meleagris gallopavo. Next base: position 36,968,623 of record NC_139435.1, read on the forward strand.
AACAGAAAAGTGTAGCTATAATTCTGACTCAGAAGATGATTGAGAAATGAGCTTACTGGAATGTTAACTCAACTGAACTTGTGATAAAGAAGAACAAAAACCAACAAACATCTTCTGTGCAGATGATCCACTTGGATGAGTCATTTCAGGTAAATGATTTCTCCACCATCAAATTAAAGGGGCCCAAGATAATTTCCACAGCTACCATTCTGAGCTTCACACTTAGGAACGCTATTTAGACATCTATTCTCTACGTGCGCTTAAGATCATATTCTTGAAACTTTACAATCCAGAGAGAAGCTGGAAAGGGAAAATGCAGTTCTTCTGAAAAAAGCCTTCAGGATCTGGAGTTATAGGATGGCAGTGAAGTCATCTGAAAAAGACTCCCTCCTTTGAGCACCCTTCCTTTCCTGTCATGCTTTAGCCATTTATCCTGGCTGCATATTGTGTTTCGCTACTAAAGTGTTCTGAAATTATATTAAAAAAGAATAACAGAAGAAAAAAAAAAAGGAGAAAAAGGAAAAAAGAAAGATATATGCTTTGTTAACATGATTTAATGACACAGTTTTTAGCCTAAAGAGATGGATTAGTACATATGGGAAATGGCAAACATGAACATGCTGGCAAAGGAGTCAGTATAGGCAATTCAAGTCCCTTCAGATTAAGATTAGTATCTTTTCAAATTATGCCCACTAGTAGGTCAAAACTAGAATGAGCAGTGAGCCATGCCTTCAAAGAGACAATAAATACAACTGAAGAAGGAAAGGTATGAGAAAACACAGGGTTAACAAAATGGAAGAATATGCAATACTGTCTTATTCATAAGCACAAAATAAAATCCTCATGATAACTGAATGAGGAAGGCCTTGGGTCAAACTCAATGATCAGCAAAAGCCCAGACTCATATATATTCCAGTCTGCAGACCCAAATTCTCTTTTCTCACTATCAACAGACATTTCACTCACATCCCCAGCCAGAACCATGGCTAGCCTTTATTTCCTTACATGAATCACTGAACTTGTCATTACATTCCTTAGAAAAATATAAGGCTTGAGTTGGAGCATAACCTGAATAGAGTTACTATGATATATCCCCATCCCAGCTTCTTTCTGTTTCCTTTTCCTGTCCCACTCTTTTTCCCCTCTGTTTCTTGTTGTCTTCATCCAGGACAGGAGACTTTCTTCCTCTGTACTGCCATAAGATTCAATAAGGACTGCTGTATGTTATTGTACTCACTCCCATACTGACCAATAAGAAATGAAAACAAATTCCTACATGAAATTCATGCTTTGCTCTGGACTGCACAGGAATAGGGGCATAGACTCCACAGACAACACACTAGGAACAGTGTGGGTGATAATCTTCAGGAAATCATAGAATCACAGAATCTTTAGACTTCGAAGAGACCTTTAAAGACCATCTAGTCGAACTCTTCTGCAATGAACAGGGACAACAACAGCTAGACCAGGTTGCCCAGAGCCCCATCCAGCCTGGTCTTGAAAGTCTCCAGGGACAGGGCATCCACATCTCTGGGCAATCTGTTACAGTGCCTCACCTTCCTCATTGTAAAAGACTTGCTCCTTACATCCAACCAAAATCTACCCCTTTTAAGTGAAACCATTTTCCCTTGTCCTATAACCGCAGTCCCTCAATATGACTCCCTCTTCTTGGTAGTTCCCCTTTAGACATGAAAAGGATACTGAAAAGTCCCTCTGAACTCAGAAAGGTATCTAATGTACAGGTGGAAAATGTTCCTTGAAATTTGGACAAGCATTTATGGCTTTTCATGAAAACAGTGATGTACTCAAAACAGGATCACATGTTTTTTCAGTGAATAAGGAGAAGAGAATTTGCCAAGCAGATGTTAATAGAAACTGCACAAAAACAGTGTTTTATGTAAAAATAAATAAATAAATAAATAAATGGTCAACCCCCAAAACCTTAGTCTTTTAAAACCAGATGAAATTAAAAGTAAATAAAACCAAGGACAACCCTGAAGCGCGGAAAACGGCAGATGAAAGGACTGCATACCAGCAAATTGACTCATATGGTGGCTGCTGTCAAGTGACTCACCTGCACTGTTTGTAAGAACCAGCTATGGTTGGAAATCAAGAAATGTTAATGCTAATTTGGATTCCAAAATTATCCACCTTTTTAAGGCAAACTCTCAATCACTCCCTGACACAACCTCCGCTCTTTGAAGCTCTCTCTCCTCTTCCCTGAAGAATACTATTTAATCTACTGCACTCCAGAACCTGCTGCTCTGAAATTTGATGAACACATGCCTCCAGCTCCTTCTGAAATAGTTCTCTGTTGTGGAAGGTGTTCATGGCCCAGTGTATCTATTTGCAGGACTTATTCTTGGGCTGTTGCTTACTTTGAATAGCGGTTTCCTCCTTAATTATGATCTGAGGGTGAATAACACATCTCTGGAGCACTGATCTACAAAACTCAAATGGAAAAGTGCTGGGATGCTAAAATCAACCAGAGTCTGGGCTGCAAGGGCTAGTGAGCCAGAGGGATTTTCAGATCTGAAGAAGGACTTCAGAGAGGAGAAGGGTTTCAAGACTAGGTGGGCAAAATAGTGAAAACAGAGACAATTAGATCAGATGAGAAAAAATGAGAACAGAGACACAGGTCACATCCTGGATCACAACAATTTGGAACTAATGGTAGAGGAGGCATTTAGGGATTAGTATCAATAAGTAAGGGACAAGATAGAAATACATGGAAACTTGCATTCTGAATCAGATATTGATTATAGCAGAGGGATAAAGAAGTAGAAAAATGAGATAAAAGGAACAAGTTGTGATGATAATGATGAAAAGGATCAATTCTCCTCTGCACTCCCTTGGAGGTGAAAAATCCCTGGTGTGGAATATACAGAGAAGCTATCCGGCCTCTCACAGAGCACAGAAGCAAGCTCAGCTACAAACCATATGTGGTGCTGGTATGCTGAACAGAACTACAGCATTGATGGTCATCCCCTTGGGGCTCTCACCAGTCCCATCTTCTGCCGTGTTGAAAAGAACTATATTTTATCAGGACATGGCACAGCTTCGGATTGCCAGTGTTCTCACTTCATACTGGGAAAGAAGTGCAGCCCCCACTATGGATTGGGCTGTGATGAGCATTCTGCAAAACTGCACAGCTTGGGGTTCACACTGAAGTGGTTTTATACACTCTGCATTATGACCTTTTTCAGGCAGCTGCCTCTATGGGCTCAGCAAACAGGACTCTGCTCATATGTATCTAAGGACTGTAACTCCCTTTTTTCAAAGGCTGCTTTAAGGTAAATTTGTTGTTAAGCTACACCAGCAGCATTACAAAGAGACACTTGGGTTCATTTGTTCACAGGAGAACAGTGTTTTTATAAAGTCTACTACTCGTGGCTTTGGTTCCTATATAAGAAATGCTTTTCACATAACCAAAGCTGGAAGTAGATACTGAAATGACAGAGCAGCTTTAGTTTTTTATGTATAGCTTGTTCCTTTTGTGGAAGAAAAAAACCTCGTAGATCAATGGCAGGAAACAAGACAGTCAAAACAACAGCAAAATTCCCCAAAATCAGAAAATAGATTTTTAATTTATCCTCTCTACATGAACTCAAACTTCAGATTTTGTGACCCATTGCTTGCTATGTACTTCAGTTTGGTGGCCACTCAAAACACACGAGATAGAGAAGACTTGTGTAATTTCCTTTGAACCAGTCAACAAGGAGTGCTAACTGATAGAGGATATTTAATGTCATATTCAATGAATGCATACTTATAGTTGCTGTAAGATTTAACTGTCTGGGCCTAACGCTGCTGCTCCTGCACCCAATTAGTGTTGGACTGAGGTTTCAGTACAAGAATTATTTGTTAACAGTGAGCCATTAACCATAGAATCCTGGGAAAAGTAACCCACAGTCAGACTTCAAGCTACAAATGTCAAAAAATTTTGTGTTGTAATACACCAAGCAAATGATACTGTTCACCGCAGGGAAAATAACACTAACAGGGAATAGCTAACCACTGACCAATTATTTTTCGCAATTAAAATAAGTAAGTAGAGAATGGATTTGCCCATTTTCTCCCCTTTAAAAGCCATCAGAAGTCATAGGAGAATGTTACCTGATTATATAACAATGATGTTTGGGAGAAAAATGAATGAACTTAGGGAGGGAACAGTTTGAAATGGAAGGCAGCATGTTGATTGTTTGCATTTTTTTTTCCTATTTATTAGGAAAGAACAGCTTTGGAGCTCAGGTCTTGCGGTAGAGGAAAAGGCACATCAGGTTACTGTACCATTTTCTGTGAACATTTAACTTCTCCTATCTCAGATCCTTGAGATAAGGAAGACAGCTGCCCGGCCTTGCAGGACACCATAGGCTTAGGCTCCTCAGAAACAAACAAAACCCACCACTGACACTTCACACTGCCAGCAGTCCTCCTCAAGTGCAACTCCTCCACAAGCAGTGGAGGATCCTCATAGTGGGCTTATCACAACTGAGTTTCACCGACAGCTCCTAACTTTCCTGTAACGAAGCGAGGACCTGAATGGGGCTGGGAGCCCGGCAGCCCAACACCAGCCCCAGCTTGCTGCAGACGTGGCTGCCTCTCGCACCCTTCCATCCGGCCCGCTCCGCCGTTCCCTCCGGCAGGGCTCTCCCAACGAGCTCCCCGGTCCGGCTTCCCTGCCAGACCGCAGTGACCCCTCGCGGGACGTTTTAACACCGAATAACGCCAAACGATGCGCGCTGAACCGGGGCCGGCAGCCGCAAGCAGGCAGACCCTCGTGAGGGGCCGGGCGGCGCCGCCGCTGCGGGCGGGAGAGGCAGCTCCCGCGCTGCCCACGTCCTGTTGCCTATCCCGGCCCGCTCCCGCGGCTCCACGCGCCGGGCCCGGCTCCCCCGCGGCCCCTCCTCGCTCCCGGCCCCCGCGGGGACACGGCTGGGGAGCCGCGCCCGCCGCCAGACACGAGGCCTTGCCGCAGGCCTCGCACCTCTCGGCGGTTCCCGCGGCCCAGCCGGTGGAGCTGCGGCCTCCGGATCCGAGGGGGGAGCGCAGGGGCGGCGGGACCGGGAGCCGCGGACCCGGCGGCGCGGCCGGGGGCGGCGGGGCCGGCGCGGCTGCCATTTCCCCTGGCCCTCGGAGCTGCCCGGCGGGCGGGAGCGAGGGCGGGAGGAGGAGAGGGAGGAGGATGGAGGGAGGGGAGAGGGAGGTGGCTGAGCCGGAGTGAACTGAGGCGCTCAGCTGCCAACACTCACACACCGCCTGCCGCCGCCGCCGCGCTGCTCCCGGGCTCCGGGTAAGAGAGGAAAGGAAGGCAGAGGAGCACGGGCAGGGGAAGTCAGAGCGGAGGGAAACGGGAGAAGGAACCTCCTCCCCGTAGCCAGAGGACTTCCATGTAGCGGGAGACAGCGGGAGAAGGCTGGCGCTCCGGAACTGTGCGAGAAGCTCTCCGAACAAGTTACTTAATCCCTGAAGAGCAGCGGGAGGAGGGAACGGCACCGAGCCCTGTTGCTGATCGTAGTCACTATTCCCAGCCCCTCGACGCTCGACCGCGGGCAGTTCAATGCACTATTCCAGGCTCTTTCTAGTTTCCTCCTCGGGCTAACTTTGGAGGACGCGCCGCCGCTGTCGCCCGGAGGTGAGGCGGAGAGCCTCGGAAGAAGGAAGGAGAAGTTTTAGAGGGGGCTGCGCTTGGAGGAGCAGAAGATGGGCTGGAAACGCCGCTGCTGCTGGGGAGGAGGAGGCGGCGGGGACCTTCTCTGCCGGCTAACTCTGGTGCTGGGGTTCCTGCTGCCCGCCTGCAGGACGCGCCTCTACACCAACCACTGGGCTGTGCGGATAGCCGGGGGGCTGCCGGAGGCCAACCGAATAGCTAGCAAATATGGATACGTCAATATAGGACAGGTAACCCTCCTTACAACTACTTCCGAGCGGGCGGGGGACGGCCGGCTCCGGCCCCGCCGCGGGCCCCGCGCCACCCCGGCCTCCCGCGGCCGGCGGAGGTGATGCGCGGGGCAGGTAGGCAGAACCGTGCGGGGCCGGAGCCGCGCGGACGGCCGCAGCGCCCCCTCCGCGGCCAGGTGCGGAGCGGGGCCGCGCCGCGCGGAGTCTCCCGCAGGCGAGGGGCGGGGGCGTGGGGCCGCGGCGGGGCTCTGCCCTCCATCGCGCTGCCTCCGCGCCGAACTTCGCGCTCCCCGCCCCTCCTCTGCCGAAAAAATCCGAAGAGAGCGGCGCGTCCCACGGCGAGCGCGCCTGTCCCCGGCCGCCAGGACGTGGCAGCCGCCGCCGCGCCGGGGGCGTCCCGGCCCCCCCGTGTCGGGAGGCGAGGCGGGGAGAGGTGACAGGGTGGTCCCGCGCCGCTGTCTGGGGAGGCTCCGCGGTGCCCCGGACGGGAACTTGCCGGGCCGGACCGCCTGGCCGCTGCTCGGTCTGCAGCCTCGCCGCCTGCTCCCCGAGGAGTCGGCTCCCGGCTGCTGGAGCGGGGCTGTGTGCAGCCCGCAGATGTTCGGCCGAAACACACCTGAAGCCGGCCAGAGCCTGGTTCCCCGCCGGAAAGCCGGGTTAGGCAGATCTAGGGGCTGCGAGGGGGAAACACCCGCGTGTGCCGGCTGCTCCCTCGCTGCCAGAGCAAGCACGGCTGGGGGGGTAGCATGTCCTGAGGTCACTTTCTCTGACAAAGGTCGTGGCCGATATCCACGGCACTCTGACAACCTCATAATGTGAGTCACCATCGCAATGCATAGTGCCTGAATAACATCCAGTGCTGTTGCACGGTGTGTGTGAACGTCCCCTCATCTAGACTCACCACGTGAGTGAAAAGTTTAGAAGTGATTGTTTACAGGTATGAAAGCTTTCCTCTCACAATGAGTTGTAAGAACACTACTGTTAACACTACTGTGTTAACACAGTAGGCCTTTGGCTTCAGGGAGATCAGGGTGGCACTGGTTCTGTTTGTGTGGTGAAGGGAGTTCCCACATGCTGTACCATTGACCCAAAAGTTTGGAGTCTGCATCTCAGCCATTCTCCATCAATTGCGAGCCTGGGTGAGGTGGTACTGCTGCTCACAAGGTAAATATTTTGCATACAGAAAGCTGGTAAGTGGCACAGGCAGCACAGAACACTTGAAATCAGCTATGCATGTGCTTGGGCAGGCAGTGCCAGCTTCCCATGTGGTGCTTGTGGGCACGTAGGAAATGCTGTGTCCATTCAGCAGCACAAAAATTTGAAAGGAAGTTTTCATGTCAAAATTGAACACGTTTTTACAAAATACAGGAATGCAGGAATAACATTTGTATATTCCTATTTCAGTCTTTGTAGCACTGCAGCAAGTGACAGCAAGCTGCAGGGTTCCCTCTTTCCCCCTTCTGCCTTCCCTCACCTCATCCGAGTGGCTCAGGACTCCCTTTCTTACCTGGCATGTCTGAGCCTTCTGCTGAGTGAAGGAAAGGACCTGGTAAGCACCCGTGGCCTCATTATATGTCAGTGAGGTGCCATGCACGCACCTATATATATTAATAATACATACATTACTGATCAGGTGTACAGATGGGAAGGAGAGAAAATAGAGACTATAAATAATGAATAACTGGAAAATACATCACTGGATATGCAGATAAAAAGAGCATATGTGAAGGGAATCTCTAGTTATTTTGTTGTGTAGACAGGGAGACTGCCATTAGAGGAGTAATACAGGAAAACTGAATGATGTGTGTATGAGAAAGAAAACATCAGTAACGTTGTAAGCCAGACTGATGGGTGATTCTAGCCAGCCTTCAAGCACGAGAAGCTAGGCATATGGAAAGAAATGCAACCTGTATGTATTTTTGCTGTTACCCCACATTGAAGAGCTCGATGTTCTACTGTTGTACAGTCCGCATCCAAAGAAGTCTTATGCATTCACAGTCTTAGACAAAATTTCCTTTCACGACTATCTTTTCATTATAGCCAGTTCTAAGTTTCTGGTAATTATGTGCAAAATTGTCTCCAAATGTATTTCCATGGTAGCATGGCCATTGCTATGTTGGTTGTCAGTCTGCAGTGAATCTATACTTCCTTTAATTCCCAACTGGGCTCTGTGCAATTTAATTTATATTGACCTGATTTCTAGATAGGATGGATACTAGGAGAACTCAGAGTTTATGAAGTAATTGTAATGACTGTTGTTTGACCATTTGTATCTTAACATATAAAAGTATGGTTCAAAGTCTGCGTAACATAGTTATGTAAGAGGCTCCAAAAGTAATGACTCCTGCTTATTTCCATCTGAATGGCAAAAACACTTTAACACAGGGCAAATTCATGGCTACAAAACACATCACCAGAGCTCTACAGTTTTGCCAGTGATGAACAAGACCCTGAGTGGGTGAGCTTATGAAAATCTGTACTAGTGGAGGTGAACCACTGTCACTGTCACCACTGCTGAAATGTATCACCCACTGCCTCATGGTGCTCATATTTACTTTTGGGTCTCTATAAATGCTCAGCAAGCATTGATGAATGCTGGGGAGTGCCGTTTTTTCCACATGGCAGACTTCAATGACACACTTTTGCTTCATTCAACTTCAATATCAGATGCTGTTTTGTCAGAGTGTCCTTCTGCTGCCATCTGTCAAATGGCAACAACATGTAAGGGATATTGTCAGGAAGGTTCAACCTCTACTGCTGTCCTACTAACATCCACCTTTGACATCATGGGCCAACGTAATAAAATTGAAGGTATTACTTTTGGAGCAGCCCTTTTTTAATACTACTTAAAAATACTAAGAAATGTAGATCATTTTCTGTGAGGGTTGTCAATCACTTGATAGAGATGGGAATAAGATAGTTTTTATATATATGTGTATATATATATGTGTATATATACAATAAGGGAATAAGATAGTTTACTTTTATAAATAGAAGTCAGGAATAGACTGAATTTATGAGTGGTGTTTGGTCATAGCAGGCTTTATGCAGGTGTTTGGAAAAGCAGGACTCGTTTCGCCTATTACAGGAAATGTGAAAGAATGTATGGGAAGAGGTAAGGATCTTTTATCTATTATTATAAGAGACAATTGCAAGTAATTAAAAAACACTTGGAAGCATTTGGAGTAAGATGTTAAAAGACATACACTTAGCTGAATTCTCTACCACAACACATGAAGAGAGACAAACAGTGAGCATGATTCTAGGTAAGAGGCAGGACTTCCCATGGTCCTTGTCTGTATACTGTGGCAGTTCAGGCCAGGCAATTAAATTTTGGTTTTGCAGGTAACATCTCTTTTAGATAAACTGGAACGTTGTGATTAGAGCTGAATGTATCAGCAAGCTGTTTAATTTTGCTTGAAGAAATTAATTATGAGTCTCATAAAAATACACATCCATAAATAATCTGAAATGGATGAAAAAACAAGTGTAATATACAGTAAAAATATTTCTGGTTTAATTAACTTTGAGAGCCCACCTTGAAGAAAAGAAGTGCAAAAAGCTAAGTCCAAGATCTAGATCAGGCTGGTCCAAAAAACTGGATTAGTACAAAGAACCCAGAGAAGAGGTAGTGAAATTGCATACAAAAATGAAAGTTGAGCAGAGACAGCTGCAAATCAGGAGCGTTCTGACAATGTTTAATTGCATGATTAAAAGCTGAAGGGAGTAGTGGAAAGCAGAAGAGTGTTTTTGGAAGTGTTATTTTTACCAACTACCCTCTTAATTTTTGGATGATTGCAGATGTGAGATGCTATGGGAGAGAAAGAGTTTAGGGTAGATTAGCAGTAACACAGTTAAGAGGATGCAACATATGGGCTGTGTTTTGTTGATACGTAACATGGAAAGGTGCCTTAAGTTGGTCAGTGTGAACCAGATTGTAGACCCAGAAGTCATAAGCATTAGACAGCATCTCTTCTCCCTCTTGCAACTTGGTGCATTCTGTTGGTAAGAAACATTTATTGCTCCTTTTTTTTTGGTGCTTGTGTGATTTGGAAGGTATCCAGTTGAGTGAGTCTTGAAATACCTACTGAGGTCATTTTCACTGCCATAGTGATGACAGAAAAACTGTGAAGTCTGTTTGAATGATTGGGCAAGTCACTCAGAAGCTGATGAACGAGAAGTATATTAGAAAAAGCCTTGAGATCTGCTGGTAAGCAGTGAAGAACTGTAGCTCACAGCTTCTGTGCACCTCTTGCTTTCAAACTTTTCTTGTGGTCTGCATCTCTTGTGAGGGAAATTTGAAGCTTCACCTTCTTTGCTTATGGGGAGGGGGTTTTCCATTAACTCCTGGGAGACTGTAGTTTTCCAGGCTGTGTGTTCTGGTTCTTGTTTCCTGCAAATTGCTCAGTGAACTGCTCATTTATTCTGCATTTTCCTTACTACTAGTGTGAAATTGGCGGTAGGTATAGATTCTCCAAGATACCTGAATTCCTACAGTGAAAATTGTAAGGCTCTAGTAAACTAGTAAGTTAACTTTTTTCATTTAAAGCTTGAAAAAACAGACAGCAACAATGTACACTTACTGTATTAACTGATACTTGGCTTCTTTTGGAAGACTCTGTTCCCCCTTCTACTGGATGCAGGTTAAATATCAGGAAAACATGCAGTAAAACTACTTGCTGACTGAGAAGAGTGGCCAGGATACCTTTCCTGGAAGACAGTGATTTTAATTATTATATTTAGTGCCACCAATATGAAGCAGGTCCTCCTTGAGCTGATAATCAGATCAGTAGGCCTTCCTCAGATCCATCCTGTGACCTGAGTACTTGCTTACTGTTAGTGTCATTCCTGTGACAACTACAACTGCATTAAGGTCAATAAAGCAGATATAGTGAAGCATCAATATAAACTACAGAATAGTTGATCTGAAGGCCTCCTGTGTCTCGCTCAGCTTTAGAATAGCACAAGCATGTAACATCATGATTTACATGCATAGATAAGGTGTTTTTTTTTTTTTTTTTTCCCTTTTACTGCCTGTTGCAGACATTTCTGATCTACCCTTGTGTGTGTTTTGTAGTTTCTCCAGCAAATAAATCCTTGTCTTATGTAAAAAAAATGTCACTGCTCCATTTGCATTAGTCCTTCAAGAAAGCAGTCTGGGCTGGCAGTCCCTATGGGACTATGATAAGGTAGTGTAATGCAAAGCAGCCAAGGAGTTGTAAGTTACATTCTGAATGGAGCAATTTGGGATACACCCTGTTCCCTAGCAGTTCCTTACTGACATATTTTACACTTCTGTCTTGCAGTGGCTGTACTGAGTAGACGTTTGTTTTGGAGCAAAGAGTCAGTCTGCCATTTGAGAAAGTTTCTTCTTCCACTGTTGGTAGCTGCAGAGGGTTTTTTATGTTAAAGCATATAGTACGTATAGCATTTTGTAGAATTGGCATAAATATTATGACTGTGTGGGTAGCATGGAGATTTGTTACTATACAGTGAAAGAAAGAAGCTTTCTTTTGATACAGCTATGAAAATTAAGGTATACTTATGTGTCATCTCAGTTCCCGTGGTTTTCCTCATTTTTTATAAAAAGAGCTTCTCACTAGATTTAAATTTGTTTGGGTGCTAAGATATTATTGATAGCCTGAGTAAAAGAGCATCAGTTTGTCTAGGTTGTCTTCCAAAGCATCTGAGAAGCTGGGAATGCTACTCTTCGCTCTGATGCTGAAGGCTTTTGTGCTCTTGAACTACTGACATCATATTTTTCTCCTGGCTACTTTATTTATATAGATGAAAGAAGAGGATCTCCAGGAGGCTGGGCACATGGGTCTCTTGTCATTTGAAACATGTGGGCTTCAAAATAAAGGATGTTTTCTGGATTTGTGCTTTTCTATAAACTGTTGTTACTTTAATTCTCTTAAAGGTGCAGTAGAGATCTGGTAACCCGAAGGAGGTAGAAGAATGAAAGAGGTCATGATAGCTCATCTGTGCCTCCAAAAAGAGAGTGAAATGCTGTGTTAATTACTATAGGAATACATCTTCTTCTATTTCTTTTTCTTCCTTAAATTTAAGCAAGGGATGAGGACGAGACAGCACTTTTCCAAAGCATACCTTTCCCCTTCTGTAATCTTTCTTTTCTCATCTCTTCCAGATTAGAGTAGCCTACTCCCCACCCTTACAAGTGACAGACTATGCTTTTCTTCCAATTCCCTGCCTGAGAGGAGTACATTTACAGAAAAGATTCTTGAACATGCTGCGTTGAGGGATGGCCCAGCAGCCAGTGTTAGATAAAACAGTTTTATTTTTTAGGTAATGCAAATGTAAAATGTGATTTGCTGAATGGTATTTTTTTAATGGGAGTTTCCAAACTTAATGACAGCAAATCAAAGAAATTGCTAATAAATATTAGCTCTGTACAAACCTGAAGTTCCAGTGGTGGCGGAGAGGAGATACTAGGTAAGAAGATCAATTGATCAATAAGAATAGGCTGTTTTCCATTTTTCCAAATCTGTTCCTGATGTAAAGCAAAAGGAAATTTTGTGAATGTAAATAGCAGAAATTATTAGACTAGGAATGTATTCAGCAGAGAGAAAACAATCTTATGCTAAGATGTAGGACTTAAAGTAAGGTTATTCTTTACAGCAAGCGTTAGAATTTTCTACCATGATTTCCACCATGTCACATAGATTCAAAAGAGTGTGATAGGCTTCTATGTGCAAAGAGTTTCAGCTACTGAACAGTAGTAATCTAGACATTTAAGAGAAAAGCCTGTGTAGTCACGACACTGAAACAGATTGCACTCTTAACAGAAGTTAACAGCTGCAATAAGTTCAGTGAAGTCTTGAGAACCATAGTAACAAATGCCAGGACCTAGTGTATTAAAAAAAACCAACAGAGGTGGGTGTACTCCAGACTATATACACATGCAGATAGAGTGGGGTTGCAGAGATACAGCAGAGAAAATTGAATTCTCTCCTACTCGTGGCAACAAAAAGTAGGGACTCATAGAGAATAACTACCAGTTAGACAAATGTTTGGAAAACGTAAGCACCAAGACAGTATTCTTGCAAATACTCACATGACATAAAATCATAATGCCAGTACATATTGGAGAATACAAAGGGAATGCCATGTCTAATTACTTCATACTTAGCAGTACACTCGTGTCAGTGCAGTTAAAAATGAGAAAGAGGAGGGAGAGAGCAGAGCATCCTACTACTAAATGTGAGCTTTCATTAGGAGCTGAATGAAGAATAAGACGGGTTCTGGTTATAGAGGCAATCTAATAGCCTTCATATGCTGTTGTAAAATGAGGGAAGATGAGAATCTGGTTTTACAGCATAGTAGTCAGGCTACAAATTATGTGATGATTTTTTGTTTAAAGCCCCTAGGCAAACACACACTAAATTATACTTTTGAGAATAACAATTAGTTGCAAACTCAATTTTCAGATGGCAATGTTTGTGGGAACTCCTTTCCAACAAAATGTATAAGTAAGTGGACCAGGCTAGATGAAAATGGAGGAAGAAATCTGTAAAATATTTAATGAAAATGAGCAGTATGTCATATATCTGGTACTTAATGGCTGACAGCTGTAGAAATGAAAGGCTCCTGAGGGAGATCTCTAGAGATCAGCTTGTTCATTTCTTTGTCCTCCAGGAGAGCTGGCTATGTCTGTGTCTTTCGTGGCAGATATTTAGCCAATTTTCAAATGTCTCCAATGAAGAAGTTCAATAGTGCCAGGGCATGGCTGATTATACTAGCTCATTATACTCTTCACTTCTCTTAAGTCTAAGCTACAGTTGTCTTCCTTCAGCTCAAAGCTTGTCTCAAATGTAAAGTGAAGCATCATCAGAAAAGTCACAGTGTTCAATTTTTTCTGCCACCTATTTTTGTCTTTTTTTTAATCCAAGCCCAGTTCTTACCTTTGTTTCACATAGGGCATGCTTTCACTGATTAGTCTTGCTGCTTAGTCTTTCTGAGTCTTGTCTCTTTAAGTGAACCACATCTTTCTGAGAAAGCTTTGCAGAGAAGTAAAGCATAAGGATTCCTTCAGGAGTCTGAGGGACAGCACTGCTTTTTGTGTAACCCACTTCTTTTCTGTATGGCATCATTGACTTTGTTCGGCTCATAGTCTGCTATTGCTTACAAACTGATTCTGCTTAATTCCTAGCCAGTTGTTCTCCAGCCTGAATTTGTCCAATAGATAATTCTTGGTTAGGTGCATATTCTGTGCATATTCTCTTTTGGAATTTTTGTAGGCCTCCTTTTACAGTTTGTCAGGTTTTGAATTCTTCTCCTGCTCCCCAGTGTACTTAAACAACCTTTCTGCATATTCATCTATGTTGTTTCCTGTGCCTCTATTTAGGTCACTAATGAAGATTCTGACCAAAACCAGTTTCTAGAGGAACTCTGGCTGGCTGTCTTTCACTGTTCTACTATAATGATTAGGTGTACTGATATTACTTACATAGGGGTTTGAGCCACAATTCCACTGTTTAATTTTGGGCCCTATCTCAGGAATTTGAGTAAGACTGTTAATCAAGTAATACTTGAAGATAGCTTTTTGCAAAACTCAACATAATTATGAAAATTGAAGGAATATTGGATGGGACTGTACCATCAGTCATTCCTATTATAAACCTTAAAAGATAAGATTTTTTTCCCCACAGTTTTTAAACAAGTCTAGAACTAGTAAGTTTTCTAAATGGTTATGTTACTTGTCCTCAGTCTGGAAAGCTTCGTCCCTTCTTCCTTCCTCCCTTCCTCCTTTCTTTTCTTTCTCATTCTTTTTTTAAGCCATGGCCATTATACTTAAGTAGTTAAGTGGTTTGTCTGTTTCTCTTGCAGGGGGAACCTTTGTTTTTGTTATTAGTTCTGATTTCCTGTTAGAAGATTGGTTTCCAGTTCCCATGGCCAGCCTATTAACAGTATTTTGGTTGAAATGTGCTTGCCTTGACCAGAAAAGGTGGCCAGTTTGCTCATAGCCTCCTCACTGCTTTGTGCAGTGTCATAAATAATTCTCATAACTTCGTCAGACAAGATAATGCCAGTATTGCATTTGCATGTTTTGCAGCTGTGTTCTCTGATTCTATATTTAACCAGTATATCTTCCTTTCCAAATGATGAACTGTAAAGTACAGAGATACATATGTCAGCCCTGGAGCTGAATAAATCATCTGACCCTTACTGAGAAGCTGTGGTGCTCCTTGTCACCTGCCAGACACAGGAAAATGTATGGTCAAGTAGAAACCTACTTTCCAGAGTTGTATGGCTTAAGAAAGTAAATGATTATTTGGCAACATGTTAGACCCAGTTTGATTGATATTTACTCAGTGAAAAACTCTTCAGAATGAAACTGTGGCAAGTCCAGAATGGTATCAGAGCTACGCCATGAGATCTTGCCAGAATAGGTTGTTGTGGAAATTCTTGCAGATTACTTGATGATGCATGATGGAGACGAGATTGTAAAATGCACATTAGCCAGGTGCAATCATGGATCATGCAGGACTAAACCAGTCAGGAAAGAAAGAATTGTCCGTGCAGACCCTTCCACGTAGGAGGATTCTGCTCCCTGGGTGACAGCATATGTTTATAAGCAAGTGAGGAATTTCCATCAGCAAAAGGCTGTT
The DNA here is from genome assembly GCF_905368555.1 of Meleagris gallopavo. NCBI lineage: Eukaryota > Metazoa > Chordata > Aves > Galliformes > Phasianidae > Meleagris > Meleagris gallopavo. The sequence goes on from NC_139435.1 coordinate 36,984,153, forward strand.
TTTCATCAAGTTAAGGCATTTCTCTCTTCTTTTTCAGAGTTGGTTTTGTGTCAGTGGGAAATAGGCCTCAGGTGTTTTTACTTCAGGGTTTCCAGGGCCAAACTGAAGTTACAGAGATGTTTCAAGTCATGTTTAAAACTTTTGATACATTCCTGTACTCTGTTTTGTTCAACCTGAAATAAAATCACCAAGTTTTATATAAGAGTGAATGCTTAGTAGGCAGTGAATATGTTACTGACTAGTGCTGTGCGGTTGAAATTCAAGCCTACAACTGGAAAATGTTGTTGTTTTTTTTTTAAAACATTTAGCTTAATCAACAGTAGCATGTAGCCTTCCCTCCGGATAAACCAGAAGAATAAATTTTTACTTTTACAGTTTTTGTTCTTTATAAAGCATGTTAACACAGTAACCTGATGTCTTAAAAACAATCAGTAAAGAAAATGCCCACTATGTTACTACACCTCTGAAGCCAATAGTACAACATCTGTGACATAGAGAAGTATTTCGTATAACTTTTTTGTTCATGTAAACAGCCTTTATTCAAAGACTTGTAGGGACACGTGGCCATTTTGGGTCAGTCAGCCTGACTGTGTATTTCAATGGTGTTAAATTAATGTTTGTGGGAATTTGAAGGAATAAAGCATCGAATCATAGTCCTTTGACTGTTTTCAGCTCAAGAATTTAATGTGGATGTGGTTCCTGTGTACTTAGACATTCTCGATATTTTTTTTTATCCAGATGCTTGTCCAGTTTCTGAAACAAAAGTAAACTGTCAGCATCCATAATATCATTTATGAAGAATTTTAATTGCTCCTTCACTGTTTGAAGAACCATTTCTTTTCTGCTTGCTTTGGATCTGACTCCTGTTAGCTTTGTTTGATGACTATTAAAAGAGACAGTGAAAGTTGATCTCTGTTCACTCTTCTTAAGCTGTACATAATTTTTTGGATTTCTGACATTTCTCCCTAAATTATCTCTTCTCCAGAATGAGGAATCTTGGCTTACTTATTCCCCACATATAAGGTGTTTTGTATCCCTGATCTCCCACTTGGAAACTTTGGTAACTCTGCCATCAGATTTCTTTGGATAGAAAGGACCAGAACAGCACACAGTACTCAAAGTGTCAGAATCTTTAATGGTACTGGGCAGCTCAGAATACTTCGTATTAATGTGATTTTAGATGTATACATCAGATAGGTCTACAAGTGTACACACTGGATTTAATTTGCTATTTGTTGCTGTACTGAGCTTTACAGGATCCTTCCACAACTCATGTGAAGCAGCTATAGTCTTTCTGTGATTGTTGACAATAGCTGACATCTACATCTCATTGCTCACTTCCTTTTCCCTGTCATTTTTCATGAAATAGAATAGAAAATGTTCTTGCACAGACCACTGAGGAACTCTAGCAGGAACTACTTCCACTGTAGAAAGCTAATTTTCTAAATAAACAAAGAACGAATTACACCTAACATATATTTTCAATACTCTAACCAATTGTTTGGTTTTGCAAGGACTTTATGGCACTTAATTTCCAAAAAACTTTTCGTGAAAAACTTTGTCAGTTTGTCAGAGAAGGACTCTCTGGCCATCTTTATCTGCACACTTGACCTGTTCAAAGAATGTTAACTGTTTGTATGGCAGAATTTGCCTCTGTCAGATTCTTTTTGAAAGGATAACTTTTAAATCGAAATGTCCATTAATTCTTCTATTACCATTCCTTCTCATTCGCTTCTTAGTGACTTGCAAGTCCCAAGTGCTTCAGATTACTATTCAGAATTGACATTGTTTGGTCATTCAGTTGTATTGGAATGTAAAAACGATTTTTAAGGGAGAAGTTTCATGCCACTGCTGCTATAGTTTTCAGTTATTTCTAATTACTGCTATATCATCTTTATTCTTTCCAAACTCTGAATTGTAAGATATTTGAAGTGCCATGCCCCAAGTAGCTCATCTCATCTGAACCAAAGTAAATAAATCAATCTAGTGCTAAACTTTGAGAAATCTTTGATGTTCTGTGAGTATAGTGGACTCCATCCAGTGAGTCAAGTGTGAATGAACAGCAGTGGCAGGATTTTAAGCTGTAGAAGTTCTCCTGCCTCTCTTGGGAGTGAGTAGCTGAGTTTCCCTGCAGGAATGGGCTGTGGAATGAGCTCTGTATTCTCTCAGCCAGCCAGCCACCCCCATCCTGTGCTCAGAGCAGTGGTTTTGCCAGTGGGGAGTAGAGAGAAGCCAGCACAGATACCTGGTATTACAGCTCAGATTTGATTTTTCTGCTGTTGAAGGAAAACACTTCTCTCAATGGACCTCTGAGAGTGTCTGAAATTTAGCTCAGCAAGGGATTTTATTGCAACGTGTAAAGGTCTCAACTGCCTTTTAGCATGAATATTAGAAATGTACTTGCAGGTGCCTTGGTTGTACCAGTGTCTGATAGAGTTATCCTGTCACTGCCACCCAGCTCCAGCCCTAACTAGCACTGCAGTATTAAATTTGACACTATTTTCTTCTTGAAATATTCCGTTTTACTACATTCTCAGCCAAATTTTTCACCTCCTTTGGACATAAAGCACAATGTTAGGATAATTATATTCACTGCTTTTATTTGAAATACAAGTAATTTCCAGAGAAGGAATCAGAATTCATGTGAATTCCTTGATTCTCTGTCACACACCCATCTCAGCATTACTGCCACTCCACCTTTCTGCCTCTCTGATCAAGCAGACCTTCAACTAGATGAGTTTAAATATCCTTCATCATTGACAGACTCCTCCTGGTAGTTCTTAGGCCAGTGTGTGATGCTGGTGCTCAGCTGAAAAGTCACAAAGCCATCACCTAGGAAAAAATGATAACTGGAAGTAAACAGGGTTGCTGAGACTTGCTTTCTAAAAGAGTTAACTATCTCATGTCTTCAAGGGGCTCTGGACTCTGGCACAGGCAATTATGCACATCTTATCAGTAAATGGTTTTACCACTGCAACCGACTGCTCTTTTGGAAGCCCTGTTAGGCAGAAATATTATTTCAATCTTGCAAAATATGAATAGTGTCTGGGAACTGGGAATGTTAATCTGACACATTTAACTACACAGTGAGCAGTTCTAGTGGTGATTACAATGGAATTAAATTTGTGTTGATTTCTTAATGTTTCTGACCTTGTAGGACTGGTGCAGCACAGAAACCAATGTTTCAAAATGGAAACATAAATCTGTTCATAAGAAAAAGAATACATAGCTTTATCTAATTCATGATTACCATTCTAGCTGATGAAGTTTTCCCTGTTTCAGGGAATTTGGCACCAATATGACCAATATTTGTTATCAATATGACAGATGTACAATGGGGATGTTTTCCCTTTCACTGAGAAATGCAGCTTCTCCCAGCCCTTGTACAGAGTGGTAGATCATCAGACTTTGTTACAGTACAAAGTTGATGAAGTATGCTGTAGGTTTGCTGTAAAAGAGCATTGGATTTAGTGCCTACACATACCACATAGATGAACTTGACTCAGTCCTAGGTATTCCCACGAGTCACTTCTTTGTTACTCTTCTGTAAATTATATTGGTGATAGAGGAGGAAATTACTTAAATCGAGTCTCATGAGAAAGTCAGTTAAATGAAAACATTGTACTTACTAGGACCAGTGAGACCTGAATTAAGGTTTGTAAGACAAAGTACAGTGTGAAAAGGTTTATTGCTGGCAATATAAATGTTCACTGGAAACAGTAAGACTACTGTAGGTCAATGCATTAATCATTTTGAATGTTATAAACTCTCTTGCTATTCATGTGCTTAAGAGTTTTATACTGATGTTTAAACAACTGGATAGAGATATAAGAGCGCACCTAACATGGTGCCCAGTTCTTAAATCTTTTACACGTAAAAGTACTCCCATTGGATTTGATTTCCCTTGATTTATGCCTCTTAAATTCCATTAGCTTCAACACAGTTATTTCTGATTTACAGCTTTGTAAATGAGAAGGGACTTGATCTCACCAGGACTGGTCAGATGTTTACAAGTTTCAGGACAGGGACGATGGTTATTAAATATTTTATGATCAGGATTTAAAAGGAATATGAACATTCTTTGCTGTGAAACTTCTCTTGCTATAGTATTTTGTTAGAAAAACATAAAACCTATTTATTAACTACACTTTTCATTGCATGGCTAGAATAGTGGTGTCAGAACTTTGTCAAACTATGTTATTCTGTTGTAATTGCGTAACAGAGAGTATAGATTAGAAGAAAACAGTAATACAGTTGTTGCTATTTAAATAAACATTCACAGTGTGGCATGAGTATCTGTCTTCTTTCTCTCGTTGTCATTTTATGTTTGATCAGTAAAACAACATGAAGTAGGATTGGAAGTCAATAAAATAACAGCAAAGCTTGTTTCGGGCAATGCACTATATATCATTTAGTTATTTTATGTTACAGAGTACTGAGTTAGTAAAGGAGAAAAAATTCAGAACACAGTGGCAATTCAGTGGACCCCTCAGAATCCTAAAGGTATTTGTTTCCTATTCATATATGCTCAGGGGGGCTGTTTACTGAAACAAACATTACCATATTGCCTAACAGCTTAGCAAATAAAACAAGATTTGTCATAGCTTGAACTTATAATAGTTGAGGGTATATAACTGTGGTGGAGTCGCTTTAAATGTTGGAAAGGTTAAACTTGTTCTTACAGAAGAAAATATATACACTGCTCCTTGCGCTCATTTTAACTTACAGAAATGATGTAGTGACTCATTGGGCTTTACAAAAGGGCATGAACTATCAGTTTACATTGCACTGCTTTGTGTTTTGTAAAGAAACAATAGAAAAGATTAATGGGAAAGGAGTCAGTAATTGATTTCCTTTTGAGAATTTTCATGAAATGTTTAATGTTGCCCTGGAACTGAAAACCAAGGATCACAGGTTGCTGAGCAACCTTCTTTTGCTTTATTTGATAGGGACGTAAACTTGCCAGTTGCTGTGATGCCTCCTTAGAGCTCTCAGAGGCACTGGGATTGCAATTTTTAAAAGCCTATAGTTGTACTTGGATTGTAAAATTTCATGACAGATGTGGAAATGGCTTCCTTCTCCATCTCTCACCAGCTCCTTCAGACTAATACCTCTCTTGTAAGACCAAATATGCAATTCAATCCCACTCTCACAAAACAAAAAGCAAAAACAACGCAGCTCTGCATTCATAAATTTTTAGCTACTTATTTGGACGTTATTCTTACAGTCAAAACCTTTTGGTCAGTCCTAGATAGAAGATGCATTAAAACTTTACTGACATTGCAACTACTGTAGTGAAAATTCTGCTAATTTGGAGTATTTGAATAAAGCTACTACATCTTATTCTTTCTTTGCCTAACACTAAGGGCATGTGTTTGTGTCCTTGTCTCTCAGGAAGAGGTATTGTGCAGCAAGGATCAGAGGATGCACAGTTTTCTGCTTTTAGTGGTAAAGTAGTAGCATGGTTTATAATTAAATATGATCAAATGTGTAAGTAGTTTTATTTTAAAGAAAATCAGCTAACCACTCTCTCCTTTCATAACTCAATTGGTAAGACAGGAAGATCTTCATTCTAAAATCTACAGGATTTGAATGAACGTATAATCCAAAAAAGCTGCCACAATCCTCTTTGGAAGGATATTTCATCCTATTTAGTAGGGTAGATTAAATCAGTAATTCTTAGTGTGATTGAGCGTGTATTAGAATAAAGCTATTGATACTGTTCTGATTTTTATCTTTTTAATATCAGAACTTATTTTATGTGCTCATATTAATTCCCAAGATCAGCAACCTTCCTATAACTTGATACTCTCCTATTCTTGCAAAAATAGCTGTACTAAAACTTGGTTGTGTTGCAAGTCAAAACATTTATTTTTTGATGAAGCAAAACATTTTTTATTGCTGTTTGTCTTTTAAGATTTTTTACTTTTCTGTTTCCCTCAGGAATAAGCTAAATAAGGTTATCAAGAGATGATTGAAGTACTGAAATCCCCCAAAGCTAAATTTCTTTTGGCATTATTTATTTTATCATAAAGCTGTACAAAGTAACCTGTATGCAAAAAGTATGATTTATGAGGCTTTGTGCAGCGTACCCAAAATTCAGAGAAGTTATTAATCAATTACTAATTGCAGAGGAAAATTATTGTGCTTGGCATTGCTAAATGTATTTCTAAATATATTTAAACATTTGTCTACTTACAGAATTGGAATGTTGGAATTGTAAAAAATATTTTAGAATAAGACAAATAATTTAGAATTTTGTGGGGGCAGCTAGAAAAGTAATGTCTGCTACTTTATTATGTTGGCCCATGATGTTGGAGGCAGATCTTGTAGTTTCCATAGAACTAGAAAGGCACAGTACTTTTGGACTGACATACATACATTTAAATTTAAATTTAAATTTGAGTTACAATTTAATTATGCCTTAGAATTAATACTTTAAACATGTTTAGGCTATATTCTAGAATCCATCAGAAAGCTTTGAAAAGAAAACCTATTAAAAATTGAGTATTTTTGTAGCAGTAATCCACACTGGAATGTACAAATATGTTTGGATACAGTAGGTTTTTGTTTTTTTTTTTTTTTTTCCCTGAAAATGTTAAAGTTTTCTAACACATACGTTAAGACTCAAATTTGTATTAAAATCTTCAAAAAGTGTTAGAAAAAAACTCAGGTTTAGAATTATATCAGGAATTAAAATATAACTGCATTTTTTTTTAATTCTACTAATCAAATCACCTGAAAAGTTAAAATAGGTGGGTTGCTCCTAAAGTAATGCCTCCTGTTTATTTCCATGGAAACAACATCAAATCCATAGAGTACAGTAAAACTAGTTAATAGAGCAAATTCTTAACAGACTGGTTTTCAGCACAGTCACCACTGTTAGCTATCCATTTTCACCAGCAAAGAACTTGAGCCTGCCTGCCACGCTCATAAAAATCTGCATCAGCGAAGATGTCCCACTGTCACTGTCACAACTACTGAAACTCACCATCCACCACCTCACTATGCACAAATGATCAGGAAGTGTTGATGAATGCCAGCGGATTCCATTTTTTCTGCATGGAGGAATTCAGTGACACACCTTTGCTCCATGTGCTCTTTCATGTCAGATGCCATTCTGTCAGACTGCTCCTCTTGCGCCATCTGTCACACAGCATCAGTATATAATGAAATACTGTTGGGAAGGTTCAACACCTACTGCCATTCCACCCACATCCACCTCTGGTGTCTCAAGCCGACATAATAAAACAGTAGACATTACTTTTGGAATAGCACTCATATTACTTTATTTTGTTTCTTCCAGTAGAAGTTTTAGTGTGGCAACAGAATGTAAGGAAGAACAGTAGCATTCTTATCTAAAATAACATAATGCAGAGCTACTTTATTTTGGTGGCTTCGGTATTCATTTTTGACATTGACTGTTTAGAAATTCATCTGTACTTTTTTAGCTCAAGGCAAATTCCCAGGCAAGTAAGATTAGCAGAAATACAAAGGAGAAACACAGAAGTCAAGAATGGCATCTGTTAATTCAGTGAGGTTGTGCATTTTTCAGAACAGAAGGAGAGGATAAAGTCCTACTACATTCCTAGCATGTGGAAAGATACAACTTGATTTATTTATATGGAAAACATGATGTTTCTGTTATAATGGCTATGTAGTTTAGTTTATTTGCCTGTGTTGAGATTTGTTTGTTGTTCATATGCTCGTGATTCAGGAGGGATTCTCCTTTTTCTTGCTGAACTTTTCTGTCTTCCAGGCAAGAAGATCTTAAGAAACTGGGCAAGCGCTGTTGATTACAGTATAGCTTTTTTTTCATGGAGTTGATGGTGGTTAGTGTTTCATTGTATCTGAACTTCCATCTTGGAGACCTGAAAAATGTTTCCAGAAGGCAGGAGGAGCAGTACAGGACGGGTAAACATCAGGTCAAGTCCAGCTTGAGCTGGGCGTCACTGCTCTGAAATGGCAGAAATGAATTGGCAGGCTTAACAGTTCACTTTGTAGCAGTTCCCTTTGCAGCCAGGCTGAACATAAAAAAGGAGCAAGGGAGGAGCGCAGATACAAAATGGCAAGTTAGGAGGGCTGCTCCAGAAGTAATGCCTCCTATTTTATGTTGTCTCACAGTATCAGGCATGGATGTTGGTGGGATAGTGGTACAGGTTGAACTTTCCTGACAATATTCCATTACATGTTGTTGCTCTGGAACAGGTGGCAGCAGAGGGACAGTCTGACAAAATGGTGTCTGCCATGGAAGTGCATATGAAGTAGATAGAGGTGCATCACTGAATTCCTCCATGGGGAAAAAATGGCACCCATTGTCATAATCTCACTGAATGTTGATGGAGACCAAATGGCGGATGTGAGCCCAGTGAGGTGGTGGATGGTGTGTTTCAGCTGTGGCGACAATAACAGTGTCTGCACCTTTCACTGGTGCAGACTTTTATGAGCATGGTGTGCATGCTCTTGTTTGTGGCTGGTGAAAATGTACAGCTCACAATGATGACTGTGTTAAAAAACAGAGTATTTTGAAAACTTATGTTTTATAGCTGACAGTTTGCTTTATCAAACTGTGTCATTGTGCTCTCTATATTTGTCACAATTTCCATATATATAAATAGGAGGCACTACTTTTGAAGTGATTTCTCCTGGTTATTCCTACCTCAAGCACATACAGAGCTGAAGCATAGCTTGACTTTCAGCGTAGTCTGAGTGGAGTCTGAGGTGATACTGTGTGTTCATACCAACATCACTTTTCTTCTTATGCTATTTGAAACTCCTCTTGTTTTTAAGGTTTGGAATCATTGAAAATGCCCTTTATTTTCTCCCATCCAGTAGATTCGTGTAATGTACGAATTATCTCTAATACAGAAACTCAGTATTTACTTTTGTCCTTCATACTTGACCTCAGAGTAGTATTATCTTGCTTCTACAGCTCAAGATAAGGTCATAGTATTCAGCACTGTTGGTGGCTTCTGATTGCTTTTTGCTAGTATACTCACGACGATGTTTCAACTCATGCAGAATAGTGAAGGGTATCGGTCCTATATGGAGATTAGCTAACAGCTTAAATATTTGGACAGAGACCTCTTCTTACAGGTTGGAATTTCAGCTTCCAGGTAGAGTTAGTTCCCGAGAGCCCGTATTTCTCTCTCCAAAATATTTCATATATTGCTCTGTATTGCCCTATATTGTTCAGAATTGAAAGGGAGCCAGTTGTCTACTTCACTGTGATGTAGCATATGTGGGCAAACCTTGCCCTTATTTCTTCTATATCGCATATAATAAGTTAAATTCACTATTCTGATGACCAAAAAATAAAATAAAATAATATAAAATAAAGTAAAAATTCATCAGAGCTTATATTTCTGAGATAAAAGCCCCCATCTCAGTCTGCAGGCCAGAGGGGAGACCAGCTTTGAGCCACCCTTGTGATAATTTTTCTTCCAGCCTCAGCTTGGTGGAGATTTGTCAGTCTCAGTAGTGGGACTCTGGGCAAGAGAGAAGGTTAGGAAAGTGTGGTTGCTGTAGTGCAGTGTTTTACAGGAGAAAACAACTACAATGAAAAACAGTGTACAGTTTTGCAGCTTGGAGCACAAGTTCAAGTTCCAGACCTTTCCAGGTATGAGTGTTTTAGTTTGAGTAGGTCTATGAATAACTAATAGCATTGCACAGCTCTTGAATGTTGTGATTAGAACCCTGATTATGAAATATATGATACTTCTTAATTGTAGGGAAAAAGAAGGAAAAGAAGCAGAAGTTTCCTTCAGTAGCAATAAACCTATTTTAACCTGTGGATAAAAACGAGCCAAAAGAAACCAGAAGTTAAAGCTTTGGCCACACCCCTTCCATGTGCACCAAAGAGGCATAAACAGTATTGTAATCTGTGTCAATATTTTGTTCTGTTAAAATGCTTTTTGGTACTCTGTTGGCTTCACTGGCATGTGATGCAAGGAAGAAATCAGAGGTAATATCAACACATTGTTTCAACCTTCTCAGACTCAAATGTGTTCATTTTTTTTCTGAAACATCATTTCCTCTGCACTTTATTCTGTACACTTAAAATGCTAAAAAAAAACCCAGTTCTATATTTCACTAAATAAGTTGTTGGGAAAGTATCTCTTCTGCTTCTTGCTATTAGTTTGAAGAGCTCGTCTGCTCATATTCTGCTGCATGGGAAGTTTCAGTTGTAGTTTCAGAGCTTAATCATATCTGTCAGTTTGGTGATCATAAATAGATACTTAAGGTATATTTAACTGACAACTTTAGCATTTCTGTTTCCTCACAGAGTTTATGAGGACACTCACATATGAATGTAGATGAACTCACTTAGCAATTATGTCCTAAATTTTCTTAATACTTAATACTTTTCTTAATACTGCCTTAGAATATGAAATTGCAGATGGGAGAAATACAATCCATAGCCTAGAAAGGGTGGTCCTTGTTCCAATATATCCATTTTCTCAGTTTAGGAAAGGAAAATAAGGCCTACTAAATGTTAAACTAATGTGTATGTGTGGATGCTTTGGCTTGCTGGGATTCCACTGTGATATTGTAGGATAGTTATATTCATGAATTATTTTATCCTTGAATAAACGTAGCATAGTACTGTTAAAATTTATGTAGATATCCATTTAAAATTTTCAGTGTTAAAGATTACTTATAAGATTACTCCCCTGCCTCATCACCTATTCTCCGTGCTTTTCACAAGGCAATTCTCAGGAGTGTTCCTCAGTCTCTTTTTAAAGAGATCATGTCTCCCAGCTCAAAAAGGAGATTACAAAGATTTCCCAAGAATATAAAAGCTAAATTGCCATCAGTCTCTAAAGTGGTTAGCTGTGAAGTCTGGTATTTCTGTTTTTACATTGCTTTTCCTCTGAGAGTGCCTGTAGGACCTGGTAGTTAAATTACAAGAAACAATTTAACAAGAACATCCATAATGATAAGTTTTATTGTACTGTATTTCCATAGTTAAACTATTCTCTAAGTAGCCCAAGGATTTGGAAAGTCTAAGTAAATGCACATTAAGGTGAAAGAGGGCAATAAAATTTTTAATAACACTGGTGTTACCTTGTGGTGGGAGGCACTGGCAGTTAGTGAGTATGAATTAAATTCATTTAAAAGGTTAGATATCTCTTTATTTCATTGACAGTTGTAAACTAAAGCTGTAGCTCTCACTACTATATTGCCTTTCTTATTATTATTACTGTTATTATTATTAATTGTTATTATATGAGAATTGGTCATGCTTGGAAGACACTGCATTATAATTTTGAAGCTTAACTCAATGGGTTTAGTTTTGTCTCTTAAGTACAAGTTGTCTGAGGGACTGCAGCCATTGAGCATTAGACAGCTACAGACTTTTCTCCTTTTGTTGGAACATAGAGCCTGTATGTTCCTTCAGTCTCTTCTGAGTGGCTAGTATATCTAAGTTGTAGGAGTGCAATAAGGCCATACCATCTTTCTGCTGTGGTGGATGTCCTTGAGCTACAGTTTATCCTCAAAAAAAAAAAAAAATACCAAAAACCAACTCTCCAAGCTAGTGTAAAACAAAACACGCAGAATGAATGATGTCGAGATCTGTGTAGCATGAAAGCAGATGAGAGGTTATTTATTTTCCTTAAAATGCAGGAAGTTTCTGTTTATGCAGTTTTCTGTAGTCATAAAACACAATTACCCACTTGAGATATATCTCTTCAGTAATGCATGTTCTTGTGCACAGGCACAGATACTATTCTGTGCACATAGTAGTGATTCATGGTGATGACAACAAAGTCCTGAAAAGATACGTACCCATTACAAGAGTATTCTGGTACAATGAATATGCACCTCACTGTTTGTGGAGCATCACTTTCCAGCAGCTAGTATCTCAGCCTTATGTCAGAGAGTCCCAGTAACATTCAGGAATTGACTCATTAGACCAATTCTGACTTGTGAGAGAGTGCTGTCACCCATATTGGTACTAACTCTAGCACCTAATTTCAGTGATTGATACAAATAATAATAATTCAGATATGTGGCCTGATGCTAAGGGTTGTTCAATGTCCTACAGGCTGTTAAACTCAGAATAAAACCTTGTTAGTACAGTCATAAGTGATGCAGCAATATAACTGCGTATAGGAATGTCCATTATTTCCGTTAGGACTAAAATCAGCATCAAAGCTGCTTTTTGTTCTGACTGAGGCTGTGTAATAGAATCATAGAATCACAAAATCATAGAATGGTTTTGATTGAAGGGACCTTAAGTATTGTCTAGTTCCAGCCTTCCTGTCTTGAGCAGAGACTCTTTCCTATAGATTACTCAAAGCTCATCCGTCTGGCTTTGTGCACTTCCAGTGTTGGAGGCATCCACAAGTTCTCTGGGCAACATATTCCAGTACCTTACCACCCTCACTGTGGAGAATTTCTTCCTTACATCTAACCTTAATCTACCCTCTTTTAGTTTAAAGCCATTATCCCTTGTTCCATCACTACATTCCCTAACAAAGAGATTTTTTTAGCAGGCCCCAGCTTTTTCGTAGGCCTCCTTTAGGTACTGCAATTCTGCTATGATTTTCCCTAGAACATTCTGTTCTCCAGGCTAAAGAAACTCAACTGTGTCAGCCAGCTTTAATAGGGGAGGTGATTCAGCCCTCTAGTCATTCCTGTGGCCACTGCACTCACTCCAACAGCTCTATGTCTTTCTTATGCTGTGGGCCCCAGACCTGGATGCAGTTACTCCAGCTGGGATTCCATGAGAGTGGAGTGATGTGCTGATCACAATTCTTTTGATTTAGCCCTGGATATGGTTGGCTTTCTGGGCTGAAAGCACACATTGCTGGATCATGTTGAGCTTCTTATCAACCAGCACCACTAAGTCATTCTCTAAATCCACTCATTGCGCAGCCTGTATTTGTGCAGCTCTTTTTAGTCGGCCTTATTGAACTTCATGAGATTCCCACATGCCCACCTCTGAAGCATGTCAAGGTCCCTGTGAATGACATCCCTTCCCTTCAGCATGTCAACTGCACTACTCAGCTTTGATCCATGACAAATAGGTGGTGGTGAGACACTGGAACAGGTTTCCAAGAAGGTTGTGGGTGCCCCACCCCTGGAGGTATTCAAGGCAAAACTGGATGTGGCTCTGGGCAGCCTGGTCTAGTGGTTGGCAACCCTGCAGATAGCAAGGGGGGTTGAAACTAGATGATCTCTTAGGTCCTTTTCGACTCAAGCCATTCTATGATTCTGTGATGATTGTATGAAATTTTCGGAGATTGTACTTGATTCAGCTGTCATACTACAGAGTGCTGGTCCCAGTACTGACCCCTGAGAAATGCTGATTGTCTCTGGTCTCCACTTAGATGTCAAACTGTTAGCTACAACTTTCTGAGTGCAACCATCCAGCCTATTTCTTATTCACCAGATGGTCCGTCTGTCAAACCTTTGTCTCCTCGATTTAGAGACAAGGATGTCATACAGACTGTGTCCAGGTAGCTGACCTCAGTTGATCTTCCCTTTTCCAGCAACACTGTAACTCCACATTTGTGAGGCACAATTTGCCCTTGCTGGAGCCATGTTGGCTGTCATCAATCACCTCTCTATTTTCCTCATGCCTTAGCATTGTTTTGAGGAGGATCTACTATCTTGCTGGATGTAGAGGTGATGCTAATTGGACTGTAGTTCCCTGGGGCCTTCTTTTTTGTGTTTGTGAAAACTGAGGTTGTTTCCCCTTTTCCAGTCAGTGAGGGCTTCACTGGATTGCCACAACTTCTCAAAAAATGATGGATAGTGGCTTAGCAACTTCATTGGGTTACCTCAGGACTCTCAAATGTATCTTATCAGTTCACATAGACTTGTGCATTTTCAGCTTCTTTAGATGATCTTGAAATTGATTGTCTTCTGTAGTGAATGGTTCTTCATTCTTCCAATCACTACCTTTACCTTCTGCGACTTGCGCTGTGTGGCTCCTTATGTCATCAGAGGAGTATGTTGGTTGGTGGACAGAGAACTTCTATCTGCTGTGGCACAGGTAACAGACTTTAGTCCACAGTGGACCATGTGTGGGTGACCTCAGCAGTCCTAGGATGCTTCAGTTCTTTGAGATGTCCATGAGAAAGCTTCCACATGTATGTTTTAAGAAGCTTTATTCACAGTTGTGCATATGTAGATATGAGACCACGTTTTTCCATGGGACAGATTGACACCACTTAAGCTTGAATTGCTTTTTCAGACAGAAGAGAGCGTGGAGATTAGTATTCCAGTGCTAGTATATTTAACTTAGGCCTAGTCAAACCAATTCATATTTAATTTGTGATAAACCAACTTGTATTAACTGAATGTTTTGATATTGTACTTAAACAAAACATAAAAGATTCTTCCTGAAAGGGAGGTACTGTTATATCAACTGAACAGTGATGAGTATGACCCTGATGCTATTTTTCCCCACAGATGGACTCTTTGAACAGTAGATAGACATTTTTTTTTTGGTAAAAAATTCTCCTTTCGTTCCCAGTTCCACTTACATCTTTAAGATAAAATATACAAGTGCTCTGTGACAACAAAAAAAGTCTGTCAGTATTTCTTAGCTTTACTTTAATTTTCTCAAGATTATTGTTTTCTAGCACTCCAAAAGGTATTTTCGGAGTTCAGTGGCTTGTATCCAGTTCTCCTTGAACATTTAATGTTAAACAACCAAATTTCCTGCATGTGTATTCTTACAGATAAAAATTTTAAATATGGGATCTTTGTTGCTCCATCTTTTTTGATGTTCATTTGTAAAACCAAAGAGTTTGCCAAAATTGCTTCATCTTTTAACCTGAAATAACAGTAAGCTTTGTTGTCCCTTTGTTGTTCACCATTAAAGAAACTTTGACTAAATTATTACTCATCTTACAGTTCAATAGAAGGTGAAATTTCACAACTTGATGAAATATTCTCCCTCAGTATGAGGGTTGCTCCTAAAGTAATGCCTCCTATTTTATTATCTTTTATTATCATTATCAGAAGTGGATGTTGGTGGTATGGCAGTAGAAATTCAACCTTTCCATCAAAATTCTGTTACATTTTTTGCCATGTGGCAGATGGCAATAGAAGGGCAGTATGGCAAAATGATGTCTGACATGCAAGCATGTATGGAGCTTAGATGTGTCATTCCTTCATGCAGGAAAAATGGCCCCCATTGACATTCATCAATGCTTGCTGAACATTTCTGGGGACCACGCAGTGGATGTGAGTGCAGTGAAAGTTGGTCTGGATGGGCAACATTTTCATAGCAATGATGTTGTCATAATAGCTGTGAAACTGTGGTCATCTCCACCAGTGCAGATATTTATGGGTGCATCATGCGTTCTCTTGTTCATGGCTGGTGAAAGCACATAGAATGGTGGTGACTATGTTGAAAACTACTGTATTGTATGTGAGAATTTGTTCTCGTGTTATTGTTCTCTTTGTATCTGTTGTAGTTTTCATGGAAATAAAGAGGAGGCATTACTTTCAGAGTGACGTATGTGCTGAATCTTTGTTTATAGGTCTGTGAAACTAAAGTTTCATGTTAAGAATTTTTTTTATGTTGGTGAGACTAGTGGGGAAATTTCTTTTTCAAATTTTACAGTCTGTCTCCATTTAACATTTGTATTGTTACTGTGTGATGAAAGGATGAATAAGAAATACTGTACTTTTGTGAAATGTGCAACTTTGCCTAATTTGATTTTGTACTTCAAACTCGTCTCTATCTTATGTGTTAACATTTCCACCTTTCTTTATTCTACTTCTTCTTTGACCACCTTTGGTCAAGACAGGAGCCCATGCTTGTTGTATAGTCTGATACTGTGAACAAGCTTTTTGTAAGTTAATTATATAAATAACCAAATTTAGTGCATTTTACAGTACAGCTACTGAAGCAAACTGGATGGAGTGCTTTTTAATGACTGTATAGTCATTTGATGATTTTTATACTTGCCGTTTGAAGACAGTTTGGATATAGATTGATACAGAATTACTTTAAGTACTGCATATAAATTAAACATTAAGAAGGTAGATACAGACAGACTAAGCAGCTCAATTATAATCTTTGGTTATGCAGTTAATGCCTCAAGGACACTCCATCCATTTCATATCATATGGCCTTCTTTTGAAAGATGATCACCGGGTTCAAGTGACATTTCAGCATGGTAGGAAATTGCATAATTTATAGACTTTAAAAATGAATAACAGAAAACGGCTTTCCATAAATTAAATCTACTTCTCTTTTTTTCATCTCTCTCCTTACAGATTGGAACTCTGAAGGATTACTACCACTTTTACCATAGTAAAACAATTAAAAGGTCAGTTCTCTCAAGTAGAGGTACCCACAGCTTCATTTCAATGGAACCAAAGGTAAGAATATCCACCTATGTATTAGTGGCAAAAGCCTTTGCATATTTTATACGAAATATCATACCATGAGATGCTTACCTGAATGGTATATAGCATTACATGAACTGACACATAATCTGTTTGCTAAGGTTCTGCTTCCAATTAAAATGTAGTGAAGACAATACCATGCTATCAAGAGTGTGCTATTCTTGGATGGTAATGTCCAGCATATTCAGGAACAGTATAGAAATTTTCTTAATGTACTGATCACTGTGCTTTGCTTTTTTGCAGAAGCACGTGTAACTCTGTAAATCAATTTGAGGTGAAGATGAGCAATATAGGATGGTGTCAGTGCTTAGAAGAAAGGTTTTCATTTTTTTCCTGCTCTTTTTCTTTAGTATGAGGGATTAATATAAGAAAAATCTTTTCTGTGGTCTTTTTCGGTTTTTCCAATGATAATTTTAAGATCTGCTTGATTTATTTAAAAAATAATAAGAAGCTGTTTGACTGCTGAATGTATCTGTTCCTGTGAGAACCAAGACTGACTCATCCTTCCAACAGCACTGCACTTATAACAGGTGATGCTGCAAAAGGAAGGGAAAGTGTTCACATTTTCATCAGCACATACTGTTTCCCATGCTCCCAAAGCTTCAGCGGTTTACATGTATGTACAGGTTCACATGCACGTACCACCACAACTTTTTGCTGTTACACCGCTCTGTGCCAATGGCACCTGTCCCTGTTTACTGTGGCCAAAACTGAGAAGAATTCTGTGACACAGAGCAGCACAGAAATATGGCCATAATTTATTTTCCAGCATGTTCCATGCTTCAGCATTTAGATCTTGTCCCATATTCTGTATTCTGGGCTGCTGCATGTACAGGAGTCTTTCTGTCCAATTTCTGAATTGTTGTTAAATATCACTGCAATGCTGAGAAACCCTAGTGAGGGCTATGCAGGGTAGTCAGCCATGTAAATGATTCTATAACTGAAAAGAAGCTGACAGTCTAATACTGTGATCTAGTAACATGTTTGGTATTCACCTCTTTATTGCTCCACTGAATTCGTGCTTGGAAATTATTGTGCAGCCATAGACATGTCAAAATATGGACATGTATTTGTAGACCTAAAGCCAGTTTGTGTATATAACATTTCAGGATTATTGAAGTGGACTGGAAATTCAATTATATTGTATAAGCTGGACTTTTAAAAACAAACGGTTTAATCTTAAAAAAGGCACATCACATGGCTATGAGAATGTTAAAGGACTGGTATTATACACGATTATATTTATGATTGTCACTTTATCTAATGCCAATATTTGTGGCAGATTAGATGGCATGTGTATTTGTGAATAAGGAAACACTAAGGTTTGTGTATTTTCCAAATCATTTAATGATAGTTTACTTAATGCTTAAAATCCTCTCTATGTAATATGTACACACAATTGCTTGCTCTGTGCTTGCTTTAGATGTGAGTCACTAATTTGCTACTTTATGAAAATTCAAATGATGGAGTTTTTATTGAGGGGAAATTCCTTGCTTGAGTTACCTGTAGTAGTGGAAGCATTTTGGTATTTGGCATTTCTAAACTACTTATGTGGATTGTTTTTGATTTCACTGTCTGGCCATAAGAGGGAAGATAAATAGATATATTGGATATATTGGTAATATATCCAGTAATGTAAAATGCTGCTGTTACAGATTTCATTTAATGAATTGCTTTGATGATCTTTGGCTTGATCTTTCTTCTAGAAAGGAATCTTGACACTATTATAAACTGTATGAATATGTCCAACAGGGAACATAAACAGAAGGTGTGTATATTACACATTTTGTCAATTGTCTCAGCATTAAATGAACATTACTTTGCATTTAGATGAAAAGATAAAGGATGTGCAATGTAACGTGATTTTGACTGCTATCATACACATCTTTGCCTAGAAATACGGTAGGTTGTCACTCGGAGGTGAAATGGATCAGATAGTTTTAAGAAGAAATGTATTAGTGGGGTTTTAATGATACGTATCATGCAGAAAATTTGAAACATAGCTATCTCCACTGCACCTTTTCTATTCTTGGATATAATTGCATGGTGTTTTCTACATGTTGTTAGAAAAGCAAAGAGTTGTCAGTGTCAGGACAAAGATTAGTACCATTTGTCATAGCTAAGCTAAGCACTCAATGAAATCTACTACAGAGGATTCTGGTCTCTCCAGCTGATGTGATATCTGTCGTTGGCCTTTGGCAGGGGTCACTGAAAGCACCATGCAATGAATTGAGAGACTTTTTTTAGCTCTATAGAGTTTGCTCAGTAATATTATTTTGGTTACTTGTGAAACAAAGGGAGCAGAAATGAAATGGAATGGAGAAGACAGAATCAGTGCATAACTGAGAAGTATCATGAAGATCTAATTCAGATATGAAATAGATGAGTTTACTGCTGGCAGACTCTCTCCTGGAATCAAACTAATTGAGCATTTCCAAGGGAAGGAATGAAAAAATGTGATGCACCTCTGGGTTTGCACTAGTGGTGAAGTAATGATACACTAAGTGAAATGGAGGTATGAAAGTAGGATTGCAACCTTGCTGTGTAAGTCAAGCTTTATATCAATACAAAGCACATAGAAACTCCAGTGGAGTTTTTTCTGTCACTGGAAAAATTACAGTTCTGATGAAATATTATAGTTGAAGCACCTTACACATAACGATAATATGTGGAAGTTAAATGGACAGTATACATGTGAAGGCTGTCTTTTCATACAAGAAACTATTACGTGAGATGAAGAGTTTGTAGTGAAGGGCTGTGATAATTAAATTTGTGACTTGTATGGAGGAAAATGTCCCACAGAATCAAGTAGTATGAATGGCAAAGTAATAATCCTAGAGAAATAAAATTTTTAAGTGAATGCTGTTTTAAGATTGATAAAATGTTAAAATCTATATACATACAAACTCAAGTTTTTCTGTTTTGCTTATGAGGTTCTCATAATGCTTTGCATCATAACAGAAATCTAACAAAAAAATGTGGTGAATAAGCATGCTGCAAAGTCTAAAAATAATAATTTGACTTCTAGTAAAATACCACATTTACTAATAGGGAAATCATTTTACAGCATTAGTGTTTGTCAGTATGAACCAAGATGACATCTTACTTTTTTTTAAAATTTTATTTCAGGTAGGTTTATTTTGAGTTTGAATTCCTAGCTGCTGATGTAGATTCCCTCATCCTTTGAAAGTGAAAGATGTCCAGTCACACTTTCATTGAGAATAAGCATTTCAATAAGCAGTAAAGCTACCTAATTTCAGTTACCGTGGCTGAAATGTATTGTGCAGAAGCGTAATGCCTTTGTCACCTCTGCTCCATGATCTGAGTACCTGGTGGAAACATTGCCACCAATGGCCTCACCTAGCCATACACAGAGCAGTTCTGTATGACCTGGTGACCCAAAGCTTTTAGAATGTTCTACTTCTGCCATCATGAGCTCAGGATTGGTTGCAGCAGCACATAAAACATAAGCAGGCATATCTCTGAGGAGAAAACAACAAGCTGTCTGGGCAGCCCTCAGAGGATAAACAGTAATAGCAGAATCCTTCCCCTAATTCTGGTAGAATATTGTGGGTATTCATGAGAGGGCAGAGGGGAGCAGAGTGGGAGAAGCCGGGAGTAAATGTTTCATCATGTGGCTGTGTAGCAGGGGTTGTGCCAGTTCACTTTGCTAAATAATACCCTGATTTGGTGCAGGAGATTGATGGTTAAAGAGGTGGAGAAAGGATAGATTTCACCACAAGGTTATAGTTTTTTTTCATTTGGTAAAGAATATGCCACTGTTGTGGAGCCTGTCTTGGACAGCAATACATTTGATCACTAATTGGAATGTTTATTGCAAATAGGAAGAGGGTCAAAATTTTCAATGTGCATCATCAAATTGTGTTTTCCAATTGTTCATAAGTCTAAATGTGCTGAGATTGGAGCATGAGATTATTTAAGGAAAAAATAAAACTTCAAATTATTTGTGTTTGATGTGGAAGACACAAACTTCAGCAGCAGCAGGAATAAATAATTTTATTATCGTACTAAAATCCCAGTTTTAATAAGCAGACCTCTTGGACTGAAATCTTAGAGAAGCTCTTGATAAGAATGCTGTTATTGGGAAAGGTAGTGTTTCATACTGCACTGCTAAGTGCTACCTCATTCGAAAAATAAAAGATTTTGTTAGCCAAACAGAGCAACAGAAGTGTTAAACACTGGGACCAGGTGAGTTACTGATGTCTGCCTGGGTAGTTGTAATCTGCATTAGCACTAAGAGGTCAAAGAATCAATACTACATGGTAGTGAAATAATAAGAGCTGTCATGATGACTTCCATGTTTAGCTGGGGAGCTTAAGTTGGTTGGTAAGTAATGCAGTTATTTACCACTGCGGACTCTTTATTTAATTTCCTCAAAGAGCTTTTATGTGAGTAAGGCTTTAGCTTAGTCAAAATCAAGAATCAAACATAGTGTTTCAAGGAGCCAGATGCCAGTAAGTTAGAGCATGAACAGAATCACAATGTGTGAGAGGGCACAGGAACAACTCCCTTTGTTATCTGTCTCCAGAGTGCTAGAAAGTTTCATGTAAACATGAGCAAATAGACCTGCAGCTTGGATCTTTTTGTGGTGCTTTTTGAGATATAAGGGTCACAGCTCACTGAATCAAATCCTTCTGTAATTAGCACTGATCTAAGCTCATGTTGCTGCAAAGTTTGCATGAGGCAGTTGGTATTTTGTTAGTATAATAGTTATTGAACTACAGTCTGTGCCTGTGGCGTACTTTGTGTTAGCCTTACCATATTCTCCACCTGCAAAAATCCTTGGGAAGGTTTCTTCAGTGGGCATCAATGTGTTGTACCCTGCTCAGGCTGCAAGACAGCGTCAGGCTGATTTCCATTGGTGAGCCAGCATGGACTGCCATTAGCAATGTCACTAGACCTAGAAGAGAAAAGCATGGTGACAAACCCCAGTGTCCAGAGTAGTACTAGAGTCAAGCAGTAGCCGTGTCATAAAGTGAGTTTCTTCCTTGCCTGCACCAGAACAACACCAGAAGTATTGATGAAGGTGGAGTGAAACGCCTTGTTTTTCTGAGGAATGAAACAGAACAAAATAGTTCAGCTATAAGGAATGTTTAAAGATTATCTAGTGCAACTGCCTGACCTCTTTAGGCAAGCCGTGTCTTAGGGAATAGCAACCTAAAATGCGGTGTTCCTTTTCAGCATATGGGACATGTTTGGCTGTGGATAATGCAAACGCATCTCAAAGCTAAACATTGTGTGGCAGAAACCTAAAGATGAAAGGCTTAATCCAGAGCACATCTACATAGTCTCAAGTGAATGTACTGCATATGTGGCTGTCCCCACGCACTGTGCAGGCCAAATCCATTGCTGCTCTAGCAGGAGTTGATGGTTCTTCAATTAGAAAATTTTGTTGAGTAATAATGATTTCTTTTCATTTATCTGCAATAAGAAGAATTATTTAATGAAGTTAATCATAACGTAAAAGGGATTGAGGCTTATTTGTGAAATTTGTTAATGTCTAATTCTACTACAATTTTCATGTGATAGCTGACTTTTCTATTAGCACTTAAGAAACCCTCAGAAATAATCATGGCAGCTACCTAGTGAAATTACCTTTTGATGCTTTCTACTAAAAGCAGAAAAAAGGCCAATATGAATTTTGTGTAATACAGTTTTAGGAAAGAAAAATGAAAACAACTACTCTTAAATAATATTGAAATGTTTTTTTAATATAGTTTCATTACCTATACTTACTTCAGTTTTGTCTTAATTATTGCACCTGCCTCAAAGGGGTTTTGTTCCTTCTGCTCCTTAACTGCTTGTATATTTGAAAGGAATGTTAGATTTTGGAACATACTAATTTTCTGTTGACAAAGTCATTTTACAGAACTCTCTGGCAATGTCAATCTCTCTGTTAGCTGTTGGGCAAGAGTTAGAGATTAGTCTAGAGGTTTTATCTGGCTCAATTCCTAGTTAGCGTAGCAAGTGGTTTGAGGAATGAAAAGTAAATTCAGCAGAATGGCGTTCCCTTGCTATTTTAGTAGTTATTTTCTTAAGCTGGTATTGAGTTGGGCTGGGAAACTGGAAGACCAGTTTGGAAGTGGGAAGGTGTGGGGTTATAATTTTGACCAGTAGTGTGCTATCAAAACCTATTGCGTGAGACCTGGCAGCAAATATCCCATTCCATCATTAAATAATCTACAGAGATTGTGGTAGAGCTGCTGTTACAGTCTCTGTGCTTCATTGTCAATGAAAAAAATGGTATCAGACCCTAAAGAGGTAGGCAGTGGCTCAGCTATCTCTAAAAGAAGTAGCTAAACTCTCCTGAGACAAGAATATTCAAAATGAGGCAGATCATGTTGGTCTCTTGAGTCTGTTGACTCTGGACCTTCTGGTTTTGGAAAAGGAAAATTCAAAACACAAGATGAAATTAAAAAAATGCTATGGCCTAGAGCTTTGCAAGAGATTAACTCTATTAAGAAAAAATGCACAAACTGTTCTGAAATTTGTAAAGCAATGTGTGTCTTAAACATAAGCATTAATGACTTTTAAAATTAACTGGATTTTAGCTCAGAGCTGTTTAAAAATACTGGTGACTTTTCAGAAATTCTGTTCTTTGACCACTCTGCACTTGGTGAACTTGAGGGGCATGCCAACTGCACTCCTTCACTTTTACTTCAAGGCATGTGTTAGCCTGTAAAAGTATATTTTCAGTAAATATGTGAAGCAGAAGTTAGGATCACTGGCAGTATTTGTGACTACAGTCTAGATCATGTTGCAGAATTTAGTTTAGGACCTTTAAAATTACAAAGAAGTGTTTATTAGAAGGAAAACTCTGCTCAGGGGATACTTGCTGTATAGCAGGTATAGGGTGCTCTTTCAGTCTTTCCCTATGCTATTATAGGGAATAAATGTTTCTGAAATGTCTGTTATGCAGTGCTACATTTATAATTGGTTAGATTTAAGATTAAAAATTAAGTATCCCTCTTAAGTTTCTTGAATTTGAGGAAAAATCAGGGAAATCGGTTTTATAGATCTTTTTACTGTTACCTGTAGAAGTTCAATGGAAGACTGCCTTCTGGTATCTTAAAACCTAGATCTAACCTGTGTCCATGTGACAGTGGTCACAATTTCCATGTGCATTCAGTCTTTACTCAAACTGCGGTGCTCTCCCAGTATGAGCTGGAGTGCTCAGCCCCATTCAAAGTGAGACTTTTAATGAGGGGTGTGCAGTGCGTATACAGCAAGATCACACAGACTTGTGTAGCTCTATTTTTGTAGGTGTAAATGTTACGCTAAGAAAGAAAAAAGCCTAGAAAAGCGTATTACATTCTCAAAATTTAGGAACTGCTAAAGGATTTTGGTCAGCTTTAATGATGACAACATCACTCTTCATGAATTTATGTGTGAGCAATTTAAGCCTATAAGGTGAGTATTTCCTCAAAGCAGTTATAGTTGTGTAAGAGCAGAAGATCATAAAGGAAAATGCTTGTCAATCTGTAGTCTATATGTGTTGCTAAGTGATAATAACATTTCAATTTCTTTGTAGTTCCTATGGAAGGAATACTTTCTCCTCCATTTTTTTTTGACACAAAATGGGTTTATAAGTAAAAAATGATAGGGCAACTAAATGTTTCAAAAGAAGCATGGAGAATTAATGCTTTCATTTCTAATCTCTGTTCTAGTAGCTTGCCAGGGAAAACAGCATCTCTGACAGCTGCAATGGTCTCATGTTATACAAACTGTGGTTTTGCTGTCGTTAGAGACAGTTTTCATTGCTAGTGGCAGAGAGATAGCAAATTACTGTTCTGGCTGCTGGAGTATAAAGCTGCAGAAAGAGTCAGAAGAGGAGGAAATGCAGAGATATTAGTTTTGAACCAGAGAAAGATACATGGTTCCAGAACGAGTTGATCCTGCAGGCCCAAATGCCAGAATGCCAGATCAGAGAAAGAGAGGGATTGAAATAAAACACTATGGACAAGAGCATCTCAGAACAGACTGTCCAGGAATGTGAAAGAGCAGCCTTTACACACCATTTCCTGAGGGAATCCAGCTTCATCTGATACTGATGAGATTGGTTATAGTGCAGGATATTCATAGAAAATGGATTAAAGTTGTGTTTTGTTTTCTTTTTTTCTCATGCATTTGGAAGATTTTCTGGCAGCAATATATGATCCTGATGTAGTGCATCAACATTTTTATGCATCTCTCTGACTGCTTCTGTCAGACAGGGCAACTACACTCAATTCCAGTGGCAGTTACCTCACCCAGATATTGTAAATTGTGAACAGCAAGGAAAGATGATACCCACAGATCATTTATCATATCAAGAGTTATAAGCAGAAAATAAAGAGCAGTACAGGGAGCTGGAAAGACAACTTCCTGCAAGACAGAGCAAAACTCTGCGCAATATAATTCCCCAAACTCTGCGCATATAACAACCTGTGTTCTTATGGGATCATTTTGAAAGGACAGTGTCTCTGGAACCTGGTCATTTTCCTTGGCTGGATGTTGTATTTCACATCAGCAGATCCTTAATCCAACTTGTGCTCTCTGTGGCTTAGAGGAGCTATGCCCTATGCGAAGCCCTGGAGCTTGGATGTATGTGGCCATCACCAAACCTCCTCATTCTGCAGGCAAGCAGGATCATGCTGGCAGTGGAGCACACACTTCTGCAAGTGTCACGTGTGTAGTGAGCACTCTGGATGCGTTTCTGGGGCAATGTTTTGATCTCGGTGTCACACAGAGCACTGTATGAATGCAGACAATATTTTAGTAAAATAAAACACTCTCACTCTAAATCCTTTCCCTATAATCCACTTTAAGCAGTCATATCTATTGATGTGTTGACTGTTGCTTGTATAAGCTGTGTTTAACCTAGATTATTGTTTTCCATTTTTTTGAGGGGGAATAAATTCCATCACTCTCATTAACTGAAATTCTTAATAAATATGGGGACCAGAATATAGATTTATCTTTGCTTTTGTGAAAGATCCAGATGAAAAATTTATTTTTAAGTACTTTTTCCAAACTCAGCATCAGTCCACTTTTCTCAATAACAGTTACAACAACTATATATGATAATATAATGAAGCCAGAATTTCTGAATTTTAGACAAGTTTCCATTTTCCAGGGTGTTCCTAAGAAACTGTTTCTCCAAAATACAGTTGCCAACAGACTCAAAGTCTGTAAGACCAAAAGGAAACATTGTGGTCATCCTGTCAAACCATCTTTGACCAGATGTCATATGGCTCCCTGGAACCAATTTCTGTTTGAAGCAGAATATAGCTTTTAGAAATCTTCCAATTTTAATGAAAACATTACAACAAAACACTGTTACCAACTGTGGAGTTTCCAAAAGTCTTTCAGTTGTTCCATTTTTCCTTTGTCTGATGTTATTTAGCTTCAACCTCTAGCCGTTTCCCATTGTTTGTTCCTCTCCAACAGGTTGGCAGCCTGCATACATGTTTGGATGCTGTAATATGAACACTTATAAGTTTCCCTTTCCCCATCTAGGAGGAACACCTTGAGAAACATTTCCTTCTATGTCTGTTTTTCTGTTAATCATTTCTGCGCTGCTTTCTGGAGTACATGCTGTAAGTACATGCAGTAAGCATGCATCCCTTGCCTTGAATGCAGGAAGCCGGCAGTGAGATTTGCCACCTGCTCAGTACACACGTAGGACAACCTTGCCTGTCTCACCCAAGTACAGTTTGCTAAGGTAATCTGAAGAAGGCATCATCTGAAGTTCCTGAAACTTCTGTTTGCAAAATGTTTGTGGTGGCAAAAGCACATCTCAGAAGAGGTCAAACAAAGTTTACCTTCATTTCAAAAGATGCATGTTTGCACACTTGTGAGTATTCATAGCCATCATGAAAAATCACATTTATGATAGATCATTTTAAAGTCTTTTTATCCCAACGGAAGTCCAAGTAGATATAACTCATAAAGCAGTGAGCTTTATGAGCTTTCAAACGACTTACACGGAAATTCTGGCAAGACTTACAAACCATACTGCAAATTCATGTGAGCAGTCTGACTGAAGATTGAAAAGCTTTAGTATATATACAATTAAAAATTCTGTCCCATAAATAAGAGCCGTGGAAAAAAGGCTTTTTATTTTGTTTTTCTCAATTTGTAATTTGAAGAGTGTTGTGAATTATGAGCATAAATCCCTGAGTGACTGCTCTTGGCACATTTCTCATGTCAGAATGTGCACAGGGACTGTCAGGGAGTAGCAAAGCAAAGATACTGCCCTTGTTTGACTCAAGGCTTTAAAATAAAGAAGAGCAGTAAACAGCAAGTTCATTAATCAAGTATCACTTTTACTTTTATGTGGTCTGACTTGAAGAAACTGAGAGATACCGCCTCACTGGAACCACTGTCAGCAGTTCTTGAGGTGTGGGAGTAGTACTTCAATTGAAAAAAACATTTGTTTTCATTCAGCCTACTGGATGTAGGAAAGGAAACTTCAGTCCTTTTTCATTTGCCTTGGGGTCTGGACTGCACTGTTTCCTCAGGCTGGTTGCATGTGTCTTTCATAAGTAGCTCTGCAGATTATTTCAGGAGGTGATGATGATGTTTAAGAGATTCAGCAATCACTGTTTTCATAGCACCCAAATTCACTGCGAGCTGCAAGCTGGAAGAGTTCAAGACAGAAGGAACTGCACTGGAGCTTGAGCTACAAATAGAGGAGAAGAGAGATTAAACCAGCACAGGAATTTTCCTCTTTTTCTTTCTTTTTTCTTTTTTATTTTTTTTGCTTTGCTTTACAGTTTATGCAGGAGAGATGATGTTAAAGACTCTTTTGGGAGATGTGAGTAAGAGGACATACATACTTTCATGGCCATGAAAGAAGTAGAAGTCCTCAAGTTGTGCCACAAAGGCATTTGAGATGCCAAAGAGCTATTGACATGGTGTGAAATATGTAAATAAGTCACTGATATTTCCATAAAGAACAAAACCCAGTTATCTTCAATATTTTGCAACTCTAAAACTGAGGCATGAGATAAATATTTTTGACCCAATTTTGAATTCTAAACATGTACTTTTTATTACACACTAGGAATAGAGTGGGTTCAGGAAAAAAAAACCTAAAAAAAGATGATTTTTTTATGATAAAGAATATAGTTACAGTAGCAGTACCGAGACAATAAAAAACCTACAAATGTGATAAACTTTTCATGTGGCTTAGAATACTCTGAGAACAAAAAACTGCTTGACTTGGTATTTACTATATGCGTTGTGATGGAGATTTTCCATAGAGGATATGTGTCGAAGCATTCTATGTTGGCAAAAATGCTGAGCAAAAGTACAGGAAATAAACTGAATAGTAGAGGATAGTTTCTCCTTTTGTAGAGAGAAGCACTACTGTATAGGGATGATTTCAAAGAGATTTTGGCTAGTGAGGAGAATACTCTGGAAAAGCATCCAATGTTTGCTTTTGTTGAGACTGGTAGAACACTTTTGTACATTATATACAACTTAATTCTGAAATACTTTTACTACCTCAGCAATTCTCACTGTATTTGGTAACTTGAAGTGGATATCTATGGTGGTAGAAGCCACAGCAAACCGTGGACTGATTTGCACCTTTGGAATTGCTCTGGTATTTTTGACATTTGGATTTGACCCAAATTTGTATTCCTAAGAATTCATTTTGTAAATGACTTAGGGCCAACTGAAATTAGCATGTACAGATGTCTGAAGTTCATCATTTGTGTTAAGAGTTGCAAGGACTACTGTAAGGAAAGAAAAAATCCATTAGAAGTTTATACCGTTTTTTATTCATATATATCATTGTCATAACAGCAATTCAAGCTTAAACCTCAAGATATATCAACTGCAAAATGTTAGACTCCAAAGCTAATGAAGTTTAGAGAGTTTAAAGATTTATTCTCTTGTAGATGCTGCATTTAGTATCAGCCTTTTATGAAGAAGATGTGATTGTAGACCTAGGCTAGATGAAGTCATAGTATATCAGTTTACATTTGGAGTGATGTTAGTACTAATTCTCACAGTGTATTGGAATTCCAGATTATTATAGTGTCTCAAGACCATGTACACTTACATTGTATGTAACAACGTAAGAAGATATCAGTTATAGTGATTTTTGCTTTGTTTTTATAAACTGTGTTCCCATATAACTCATGAGTTATTATGAGGGGAACTGTGTGAACCAAGGTGGTAAATATTAAAGTGCACTGTATAAACAAGAGAATTACTTTCAAGCTGATACAGCAAAGATTTTTCCTGACTTATCCATGGCTGAGTTACCTTAGAAACAGAACCAGAAGCATCTGAGCTGGCTCTGGCACTTCTGTCTGCAGGAGAGAGAATCCCCTGCTGCCTGAGAGACACTGCCTGGGACAGCCAGTGCTAGGGACTGCTACTCGTAGCCACCTGGCTCCCTGTAACTCATTCTCAGCTCTGCTGCAAAGCTGCTATATGATGGTCATTCTGAGTTGTGATTTACTCAAAAGTCTGCTGTGGCACAGGTGGAAGAGACAGGCAAAGGCCACGGTCATGTTCCTTCTACACCTGTTGCATTCACATCTATGAATAGAAGATATGCAGAGATTTCCCCAACAAGAGATGATGTGGGTAAGTGATGTGACAGATGTGACAGAATCCTTTTGCTTCTGCCACTTCCATTGTTGCCTGCCTTTCCAGTAGGATATACATCCTGGCTGGCAGCAGACATTCTGAGCTCCTTCAGAATTTCAGTGTGGTGCCTGCCTTTCCTAGCATAATAATAACAGTTCACCTGGCAGTGAACTCTCATGGGACAGGGAAGGTGTATTGCTGTCCCTACTTGGGCTGTGCACTTTTCTCTTGTGTTCCTTCCCTACTTATTCCTCCCAAGTCTTGCTCTTAATACAAGAGACTTCACTGCCACGTGCAGCTGGAGGCGGAGTTGTGTTGACTCTCGTGAAGAGTTCTGAGATCTGGAGATGGAGAGGGTAAAAAGGAAAGACAGTTGGCATTTCAGATCTGTTTGCAAGCACAGCTCTGGATAGGGGTACCTCAAGTATGTGGAAGTATGCCTGAGTGCTGTAATAGGTTACTTTTGTGTAGCAGAATAGGTAGAAACCACTTAATTCATATCAGGACTGCCTGGCTTTTCTGTGGTCATGAGATGAAAAAAATATACATTGAATTTCAGCTTTGTTCCATAGGTCAGGCTGCTGTAGTTTTCTCTGCAGTTGTGCAAGATGTGTTTCTTTGTGCAAAAGTAGTAATTTCAAGTGTTCTCTGCGGCTTTCTCTCCTTTTCTGCTTTTCTTTCTCTACCCAGCCTGTCTTAAAATCTTTTTTTTTAAATGTTGCTTTAATTTAGATTACGTGTAGCATAATTACGACAACTGCTTTGATTGTGGATTGTCTTTGACCCTTGCAGAAGAAGCACATGGTCAATCAGCGAGAATGCATCACTTAACACTGCTGGATTCATTGACTTTTTATCCAACTTTAGACCCCTGCAGTTTGTGAAATGGCATCCGCAATAATTTTCCAAGCTCTTGACCTATGTCAGCAGCTTCTTTATCCAACTGTCTTCATCTATTTTTATGTGCAAATTGACTGCTGCTACTGTGAATCAGAGCATACTGATAGGTTAGGAAAACAGCCTGCTGTTCAATTATTTAAAAAACATGCAATTCCTCTTAAGCGGAACAATCCAGCTTTAGGAGTCTCACTTCTATGGCTGCCCATCAGCAACAGGAGGTGTGCCAGTGGCCTCCCCAGCCCTCCTGCATTGCTGAGTGATGGCTTCAGTCTCAGCTCTTCCATGGCCAGGTTGTGTTACTTGGAGATTGGCATATCCTCCTACACTCCTTAAGTCCTGATTTTTTTTACTTTTTGTTTTCATTAGAATGTGAAATACAAGTGGAGAGTGTTGTCAAATTGTGTGTTAAGTAGAGCCTGTTACAGAAAATTTAATGTTGGTAATAACTCATAACTGACTGCTTCTGCTACCATAAGCAGTCGAAACCATTTTTCTCTTACATCCCACAATGGGCCAGGCACAGTCTTGGTTTCTCTCTCTGGAAGTGCCACTCTCTCTCCTGTCCTTTCCTTCAGCCTGGGTCTCACGTAAACGTCAGCACTCAGTGTTTAGGAGTGGAGGCTGAGGTGCAGCAGGTGCAGTGTGAAGCCATCCCAACAGAGAGCAGGTTGTTGCATAGTTTAGTGTTACTCCTTTTGCTCATTCAGCCTGACTCCATGCAGATTCATTGCTAGCTTAGTGATACTTTCCATGCGCTCTGAGTTTTCTGTCCTTTCTTTCTCTTTATAATGTTCATCTGACACTTGCTTTCATTTTAGCTGAGCAGGAATTTCTAATTTCTTAGAGGTGCAGGACAGACTGAAGTGAATGATGCTGTGATTATGTTTGAGAGTGGCACCTTCAGCAACTCCTTTTCCTAAACTGAATACTCACACCTTTTTTTTTTTTAATTCTGCAATGTAAAAATAATAGATTTTGATGTGAAATGCATAGATTACTCAGAGTTAGGGTGTTCCTTCCCTGTGCATTCTTTCCTCAAAATGGAAAGGAATATGCCTCCAACTTGCTTTTATACCTTCTCTTTTTTAATGGTAACATTTTCACATGCTGGACTTGACACATTTTTAATCAATTTGAAAATATTTATTCAAGCAGACCTCCTCATGACATATTTGAAAAACAAAGTAAGTGCTGTTTCACAAGGTTGTCTAGTGTTTGTATTTTAAAAATCACACTGCTTTGATAATAGGTGGTTTTTTTTTTCCAGCTTATTAAGTTTTCGCATTTGTTTTTCAAGGTTTTTTTCACAGTTTATTACAGTAGAATTCTTACTGTTGCATACATACATGGGGCTGCTTTTTTGTGAATTCTGTTAAATAAATAAGAATGAAAGTTGTAGAAAGCAGTTCTGTTTCACATAGAGATAACATTTCATTATATTCTTTATGCCTAAAGAGAAAGCATGATGTACTAGAATAAGCTCAGAGCAGCTTTTATTCCATGGCATTGTTTCATGCAGGTCTGTGAAGAAGAGCTGTGTTGTGTATAGAACAAACCTATGAGTGAGGAGACTGGAAATGATGATTTTTTATTTATTTATTTATTTATTTATTTTATTTTTTTAATTTTTTAATTTTTTTGGAATGGTTTGGTCTCCAATCTGGCTTGGCTTTGATTTCTAGACATTCAGGAAATGCAACTTTCAAAGCTGAAGTCAATGGGAAAATGTGCACTGTTCCCCCTCAGCAAGTGTGACTTTATGGAAATGTTAAAATGCACCTCATTGTTCGCATAGAGTCTCCTTTTGGCAAAAGATGGGAATCTGTATAATCAATTACTTCAGAGATTTTCCTTCAAGGTCTATAGTTTAGGAAGTATAGAAACTTCTTAAAAGAAAATATTTTTATTTTTATACAAATTCTTATACAAATGAGCTCTTTTCATACTAAATCAAACAAATCCAAGATATACCAGGCATTTGACAGTGACATGTGCATGAATACCCATAAAATACTCAAAGGAAATACTAAAATAACTGCTGAGTCTTGACCTAGTCTTCACTGATATAACCCAGTAATTGTACAGTGTAACTTAGACTGAAGACTACTGGCAAGTTTTTCTCTTCAGTTTTCAAAGAAAATAAGCCAGCCTTAGAGTTCAGTAGAGTGTTCTATTTCTGTAGCAGTGATATTTTCTGTAAACTAAGCTTTATGCACTGACTTCTCAAATGAGAAAAGGGGTTTCCTGGAATGTTTTAAATTACATCCTAGGTGGGTGTATCAGCGCATCCTCAGTATAAAAACAGTTACTAAGCAGAGCCTGACTGAAGCTGTTTGATAAAAATCATGCAGACAAGGCTATACCCAGGACTGTGATCAAGCCTGCTCTATTGCTTAGATTTACTCTGGCTAGCATCCTGCACTGTCTCTCTCAAGACAGTACACAGTCACTGTATCATAACAGTCATTTTGACTCCCTCTTCCCCTTCTATTTAATTGGATATCTGCAGGTGCCCAATGTGAGTCCTCCTGGTGTATATCATATCTATGATTACGGAGCTGCCCGTGCTATCCTCCTATGTGCATTCTCATGCAAACATTCTATTTGCATAAATCTCTATTTGAATGAGACCTAACAGCTATTTTAGTTGTAGTAATTTTACATGTACATGAAATTGTCATTAGGCCTTATGGGAAGAGTTACATTTCTTTTTCTGGCATTGGGTCTGATTGTGCATGCTGTACAGTCCTTCCGCAGAATTACTCTTTCATACGTTTTCCCTAACTTTTCTGGGAGCTGAGGAAACAGGAATTACAGGCAACATCCAGCATGTTTTAGGGGCAGGCTCTGTGATAAATACATGATCTGTAGAACAGTCACTTCATTTTATTGTTAAAAAGTGGTATGTATCTATCTGTACATCACTAAAATCTTAACCATCAGTTATGCTGGCTTGCATATTATTGCATATTAAATCAGATGATCCAAGCTCCTGTACAAATACATGCTTGTACAGAAATATTTATATATATGCATATACAGATTTATTTGTCTTATTATTGTTCATATTAACTGGAATGGTACACTGAGACAGTATTTGTGATTGTTAAACTAAAGGACTGTCCATTAAGTGTTCTCAGTAATGTTATCTGGCATAACAGGAAAAGAGAGAATGAATTAATTGTTGGGGTTTTTTTGTGGAATAAGAATATGGATGTTCACTCTCAGCGAGTACTATGATGCCTTTGCTGTTTATCTTTTTAACAATCAGTAGATATTTACAGCTGAATAGGCAGTAAATAAATGGAGAGAACATATTTTCACAGTGGCTGCTGAAGAGTTTTGCAGTTTGTCTTGTGAGGAAAACCCCTCCCATTCTTACATATATCTCATGATAAGGTTTCAAAGATGGAACTGTATAAGCCCTGAAAATCATATTTGATTATTCAGACACTTTGTTATCGGTTGCTAAATACTAGCGTAAAAGAATCGTGGTCCATGGTTTAAGGCAATCCAGGCAGCTACTGAGTCAGGAATCAAGTTGTATATTTGGATGCCTTTCCTCCGGCTTCAGATGTGATGGGAGGGCTGGGCCACCTGCAAGGGAATAAACTTTAAAGAAAAAAAAGCTGTTGTGAGGGTCTGAAAAAGAGACCATATATTGGCAGGAGGTGACAAGGAGATAGGGTTCATTAAATGTCAGTTATAAATCAGCCTTTTTCATGGAGGAGAGATCCGTTTAAGAGGGATGTTGATCACACTTTAAAGCAGCATCTTCAGTCCTTTGGCTCTCCCTCTTTTAGCCTCTGGCGAGATACGCTCTACATCTCACAGTCCTCTAGAGTCCACTGCATGGCATACAGAAGGCTGAGTGGGTGTCCATTGGATAGAATCTCTGGATCTCATAAGATCGGAAGGGGGCAGCCAGCTGTCAGATCATCAAGAGAGTGTCCACCAAGATGGATTGCAGCTTGGTCTGGATGAGGAGCGGAGTAATCATGAGGAAAAGGCACTCTATCAAATACCTCAATTTTCTCTGAAAAGGATTTACAGTGGTTAATAGAAGAACAGAGAAATGGATTTCTTCATGAACATTACCTCATAATTTTGTCTTTTTAAACCAGACAATTTCTTCACTAGTAGAATACTCTTGACCCTGAAGTTGATTCTTAAGAAAGGGAAAAACACAATTCTACTTTCTAAAGGAAACCATGAAAACCATATGGTAGCAATGGTAGAGGTAGAGACGGTATGGATCTCAAGCAGAACTTCCACCAATGTCAGTGGACATTTCTCTCGAAGGACCTCATGATTTGAAGCTGAACTTCAGATACAGTAGAAATTGTCCTGCCACGGAAAAATGTCAGTACTGTCTCTGACAAGTGATAAAGAGAAATATGTGAGCTGAAAGTGAACTTATTCTATATATATGCATGTATGTGTGCATACATAGATATTCATGAACAGCAGAAATAAAAGGGTGAAGATTTGGCTGCTAAGAGGAAATGGCTGTCTTGCATGGGAAGAGGTGAATTCAGTTTTTATAGTTATATCCTATGAAACAATTCAGCGAAAATATGAAGTGAGATATGTATGTAAATATAACCTCTTTTTTTTTCTAAGTGGATAGTTATACTGTTCACATTCATAGAAACTAGCTCCCACTTAGACTAGCTAATGCCAAAATGCCTGCAGTCCTGTCTGCTGTAAGGCTGATGTCACTTTCAGTCTTGCTCTTTCTGAGTGTGTTTTGAATCTATGAAGAGGTATCTGACAGAAAATAATCTGATTTTAAGAACTATGCTTTTAACTCTTATCTTTGATGCTTCAAGTTCTTTTTGATGTTGTTATAATTTGACCTTTTGCTCAATATCTGTCTTTTTTCCCTGTACTAGTACTTTGCACAAAATTATGTTCTGGAGCACCAGGTAGAGAGAATCTTGACACAGAGTTACTCTACTAAAAATACATTTTAATTCTGTTGTATTCTCTCCAAGCAGTGTTTAGATATTAGTTAAACAAAGTATTTTAATATTTTATTAGAAGCTTTTGTTCTCAGAAACAGGCTTAAAATAAAAAATGGTCAGAAGTGTAGTTTATTTCTCCTTGTGATCTACTGTTATACTTTATAAAATTAGTTTTATAAATTTGAAAAAAAGTTCAATTCTAATAATGAGAAAAAATAACATCATTCAAAAGATGATTGCAAATGAAATTGTTCTAGGAGGAGATATAAGTAGTTGTTCAGGGAGATTTGTAGCACTAACAAAATTGCGCTTATTCCCTAGTGAACCATAGGCCAAGGTGAGCTGTGCATTTCTACTGCCAAAATGAACACTTTAACATGAAATATGTCTTTGAGTCAGGTAATGGGAAACTTCCCAAGATTTCACACATTTCTTGATAATCTCCATGAAACCCTAACACTTACCAAATGTTTTCCTGGTTGGCAGGTGGAGTGGATACAACAGCAGGTGGTTAAAAGAAGGATAAAGAGGGATTATAAACCTGGAGGTACCCAATCCACTTATTTCAATGATCCCAAGTGGCCAAGCATGTGGTACATGGTAAGTACATAATGGGTCATTGGCTTTGTTTCATGCTAGCATTTAGCTGTCTGCTGTGATGTTTTGAAACAGGGCAAAATAGCATGTTCAGAAGTAGCAAATTTACTTTTTTGAATGTAACTAATGAGGGTCTGTAAACTCCTTGCAGGTATTACAAGAATTCCCGGGGAGCTCTGCAATAGGAAACATTTATTAATGCATTTCATTCATGAATGCTTCCTATTGCAAGATGTCTTGGGAATTATTTATTAGAGGATAAACTTTTAGCAGTGAGAAGGGAAGGAACTTGGCTGCAATCTATGGGAGCAGTGAAACCACTTGTTTTCAATGTGTCTAATTCACTGTCTCAGACATTAATGTGATACAAATATGTTTTGAAACAGGAGAAAAGAGCCCCAAACACTATCTGGTCAATGTTGTAATTATACTCTCTTTAGTAATGAACAATTGCATTTTTAAAGTAAATGGATTGTTTATGCTGCTTCCCGTCTGACAAGAATTCTTCTTTGCTGTACTCACAGCTAAAGCCTGGAGTGGAACTCCTTAGCAACCATATTATCCTCATTGCACCTATGAGGGTGCAAATGAAAAATTCATACCTTTGGTTATAGGAAGAGAGAAGTAACAAGTTAGGCAATTGAATCCAGCTCCCCATGATGGATACTACGGACTTGAAAATTTTCCCTGCTATTTTGCTGTCATAGTTCTCAGTATTTGCATCTTGTTTTTAAACTGTCTCAACTTTGTCACTGGCAGCAGGACACTCAGCGAGGAAATTATGCCTTTTTGGCAACAATTTTCCTGTAGGTAGACACTATCTTTTCAGGTATTTTATTAATTTCAAAACATTAGTGTATTATTTCATTTGAATGAGCAAGTTTGTTCTAAAAAAACATTACATTTTTTTAAAATATTTCTTTTTAACATTCATTTCGTTCTGGCTTGTAGTTTCATTGTTGCATGGATTGAAAAAGAAACAAAAAAATAATGTAAGCTTGAAGTAGTTTGAAAACCAATTGTTGTTAATAAACAGAAGTAGTCAAAACTCCTCACCTTCATTATCTAACACATATGAGCATGTCACCAACCAGAAGTTTCATCTCTGTCTTTAAATGAAAGACGAAGTACAAATTTGAAGGAAATAATAGCAGTGAATCAAAAGCCCACTGGTATGGTTAATGTTAGCTCATGTAACATCTCCTTTGCATTCCTAGCTTTGCATGCAAGTTTTTTTGTGTGTCACTGTGGCTTTCTGGTGGAATTGGATTCATGTTTTTCTTGTTTTCTTTTGTTTCAAATTGATAAGCAGTTATAACAGTTACCTGTAGTTTCAGGAAGACATCAGTCTCTTGTTTGTAAGTCAGTTGTGTTGCCTGGCCACATTGTTTCATAAACTCGTCAGGGCAAGAAAGAAAGTTTGGAGTTTGTTGTGTATAACTTTGAGAGTACTTTCATTTCTGCACCTGTGTAAGAGGGACCTCAACTTGGAAACACTTCAGGACTTCAGGACTGACATGGTTCATTACAGATATCCTCATATAACTGTATTTGTGATTGTAACCATAGCTACTTTTGTTAATCCGGTTATCTTTATTAGTTGAAGAGAAAATAAAGGAATTGGAGATTAGTTAATGGTGTCAGTCATTGCTGTGTCAGAAAGAGGTTTTTAGGTTGCTGGCTGCAGGTGTGTTATTGAGAAAGTAATAAAGTATTATCATGTACAGGTTTGCATTTTGATTAATAAGTAACTTCCTTGTGGTTAAGATTGATACCTTTGGCCGTTGAACTGGTAAAATCTTCAATAGAGCTGTAAATGTAGTTCACATTTGTTGACACAAGAACTTTTATTCAAAGATTTCATCAAACAAAATATAATTAATGTTTTTCTTGTCCAAATTTTCTTCACATTGATCTCTCCTAGAAATAACACATTTTTGTTTGTGTGAGGTCAATGACAAGAACTTACAAGGGGAATTCAGGCCTGTTTTGGATCATTACAAAGGTGAAAAATATCTCTCAGGAACTTTTCCATAAGCTAATTAAAAGGTCTTCTTTTTATAGCTCTATTTTTTCTCAGTTTAGTCTAGAAACATTCCTAGAAAGTGTAGAGAAATTAGAAATGTAGATATTTAGCGCCTTACAGTTCATAGGATCCCAAAGCAGACAGAACATCCAGAGCCACTCATCAGCTAAAGAAGTATGCATGTACTTTTTCATTGCTACAGAATTAGCTACTGAGAAATAACTTCTTTCATTGCTTTCTAATACTTAAATCAAGGGAAACATATTTTGTCTTGCCTCACTCAGAGCAATGAAAGCTGGGGAAAAAAACATCTACTTGCTCATGACCTCTGATATTTTGGTATCTGTGTTAAGGGTAAAACAGAATCTTTTCATAGATCAAGTAACACACAAAATTTCACGCGACAGTCACTGTACAACTACTGTTTGAAAATGACTTACAGACTTGGTCCAACTTGCTTAGAATGATACCAAAGAAATAAAAGGTAGGATGGTTAGTAGTTAAAATGCCTTTCCAAATATTGAGTCAGGGGGAAGCTAAGTCCTTCATGCCACACCCAGAGCTCCAGCTAGTTTTCTTTTGTTACGTTCCTTCTGTTAAATTTCTTCTCTTCCACTGGTGTTGACCAAATAACCTGTTTGTCAATAATTGGATGAACAATATATATAATCTGCTTGTGTAACTGAAAGAGGTCAAAGTCAATCCTAAAATCCTACTGCTATCTGAAACTGTTTTACTTAACCTGTAGTAACAAGTGTGTTTGGAATGACTAAAGAGGAACTTTGTGCCTAACTGATTTCACTGACAGTTGGTTTAATGAGTTTCCTTCTCTTGCTTGCATGGAAAAAATGGTCATAATAAATACAGGTGACTGTAAAAAAAAACACAAATATATAGGAAGATGTGGTGAATACAACCACTATGACTCACTTAAAGAAATTTACTAGTTTTCAGTCATGGTACTCTCTTTGCTGACTCTTCTTTCCTACTGCTTCAGAATACCTTAGTTACTGTCAGGAAAAGCTGGAGTGAAAAGCACAGAAGTGCTACCTTCTGCAGCTGCAGTCTAGCTCTGCTGTTATGCAGGCTCTCATTGCATAGTTTTGTAAAATAGAAAATAACTAGAATAAATTAATTTAACCATTAGTTATTTTTTAACAAGCCATAATTAGACTACAAAGATACAGACTATGCCTTCGCAGTCAGTTCAGGAAAAAGTCTTTTTCAACATGGATCAAGTTTAATCCTCATCAGTACTGTTATCATCCATTCTATTGTTAATAATAATTGCTATTGCTGACAGGATTCTCTAATTCGGAGAAAAAGTTTCCATTTCTTATTAGGCTCATTCTGTTCTGCATGGCCTAGTTACTGCTACACAGGAATTGAATATATAAGAAGATATTACTGTAGAACTAAGAATTCACTGGAAGAGAAGTACAGTGTTTTGAGCTGTGAGGCTGGAGGGAGAGGCACTGCTCTGTAGAGTGCGTAAGAATAAATAAGATAGTTAAAGTGTATCAGCCAAATATCTTCTTATGCTGGATGCTACTGCATGAGCGAACAGGAAATGGGAAGAGGTAACTCCCTGCAGCTGGAGAAGACATGGCACTGTCAGAGAGAAGCATGGCAAAACTGCCATTTGCAATTTGTCCATTGCAATGTATATCACTAGAGTGAGATTGTTTTCCTGTGAAAAGCTACAGCATAAAATAACTGAGCTACACACAGAATAAAATAATATAACTTTAAAAATGGTGTTCTGCTCAGGGAAGGTGCTAGACAGAGTCTCTGAAATGCATACTTGAGGATCATCATGAAAATTTATATAGCAGTGAATCTTAAGGCTGTAAGCCACAAAAATAAGTGGAGCATGCAAACGCGCCTCTTGGCTTTTCAGATAGAAAATGAGCAAGGCATTCATAAACTCATTGGAATGGAAGAAGGATTCTACTTATTAGGTAATATAAACCAAGTAAAACATATTTTTATTGTTTTTGCATTCCAAACTAAAATTAAGCATAATTCACAGCATTATTGAAGTAAAGCTTCCATTTTGCTTTACATGTATCTTAGGTCTGCATTGGTGTAAACTCACCTTCTTAATTAATCCTTTTAAGGTCCAATTATGCTATTTTTTTCTCCAAACTAAATCCTTTCTCTATTTTTTTCTGAATATTTATTTTCCTCTACTTTTGTTTTCTCTTTCCATTTATTCCTCATTGTTCCTTCATTCTAGGAACCATGCTTTGACAAAGTAGGTGGAACACAAAGTGCATTTGGAGGAGTACTAAAATCAGACACTTCACAACCATTTGTTTGAAACCCACAAGAAAAACTTTTGTAAAACTACATTTTACATCTCTATAATCTTGTTTTCTCACAGTGAGGTAACAGTGGAAAATGACTACCAAACATTATAATTTATGTGGCTTTTTTTTATAAGAAGAAAAACATTAAGTAAATATGCTGCACTTTGGTTTGCAGAAAAAAATCAAATTGCAAAATCTCTGAAAAAAATACTCTTAAAAAAATATGTAAACAGAAATCACAGAATCGTAGAGTCACAGAATCATAGAATAATAGGATCATAGAATGGCTTGGGTTGGAAAAGATGTTAAAGATCTCCTAGTTCCAGTCCTCCTGCCATGGGTAGGGCTGCCAATCACTAGATCAGCCACTACATTATGTTCCTCAGGGATTTAGTCTTAAACACTTTCAGGGATGGGGAATCTACAACTTCTCTGGGCAACCCATGCCTCTGCCACACCACCTTCTGCATAAAAAATGTCCTCCTTTTATCTGATCTAAATCTTCCCTCTTTTAGTTAAAAATTGTTCCCCTATCACTATTAGATTGTTAAAAAAATCAGTGTCCCTCCTCTTTATAAGCTCCCCTTAAGTGCCGGAAGGCCGCAATGAGGTCTCCCTGGAGTATTCTCTTGTTCTCTTGTCCAAGCTGAACTAGCCCAGCTACCTAAACTTTTCATCATAAGAGGGGTGCTCCAGTTCTGAGAATCTTTGTGACCTTCCTTTGAATTCACTACAACAGCTGCACAACTCTCTTGTGCTGGGGGCCCCAAAACTGGACACAGCACTCCAGATGGGATCTCATGAGAGCAGAGTAGAGGGGGACAGTCACCTCCATCTCCCTGCTGCCACCTTTCTTAGAATCATAGAATCACAGGGTTGGAAAGGACCTGCAAGATCATCTAGTCCAACCATCCTCCCATTACCATTGCTACCACAAGCTACCAAACCATATTTCATAGCTCCTCATCCAGACACCTCTTGAACACTGCCAGGGACGGTGACTCCACCACTTCCCTGGGCAGGCCATTTCAGTGCCTGACCACTCTGGGAAAAAAAGTTCTTCCTTATGTCTAACCTAAACCTCCTCTGGTACAACTTGCGGCCATTTCTTCAGTTCCTGTTTGTTGTATGGGAGAAGAGGCCAAACCCCTCCTCATCACAGTCTCCCTTCAGGAAGTTGTAGAGTGTAATAAGGTCTCCTCTGAGCATCTTCCAGACTAAACAATCCCAGCTCCCTCAGCCGCTCCTCATTAGATTTGTGCTCCAGACCCCTCACTAATTTTGTTGCCCTTCCCTGGACACGTTCCAGAGCCTCAATATCTTTTTTGTAGTGAGGGGCCCTAAAGCAGATCAAGCACGACATGCCTTTCATGTGCTTGCTGGGCCTATGCTTGCTGGGCCTGATCCCGTGGATGCCATGCACATGCCGTGGAGCCCTTCTCGAAGATGGGAGTCACATCGGCAAGCCTCTAATCCTCTGGGACCTCTCCAGATAACCAGGAGCACTGGTAGATAGCTGACAGCGGCTCGGCAGTCACCCCTGCCAGCTCCCTCAGCACCCTAGGATGGAGCCCATCCAGTCCCATGGACTTGTGACAGTCCAGATGGAGGAGGGGCTCTCTAACTGTCTCCACCTGAATCACTGGGGGTGTATTCTGTGTAGCATCCCAGACTTCCAGATCAGAGCGTAAAGTGCCTTGAGGATAACTGATCTGCCTATTAAAGGCAGATGTAAAGAAGGTGTTGAGGACCTCAGCCTTCTCCTTATCCTCAGTGGTCACATTTCCTGCTGCATCAAGTAAATGGAAATGGAAATACTCCTTTGTTCTTCTCCTACCATTTGTATATTTATAAAAAGATTTCTTATTCTCTTTGACTGCAGTAGCCAATCAGAGTTCAAATTGGGCTT
Organism: Meleagris gallopavo; assembly: GCF_905368555.1. Classification (NCBI taxonomy): domain Eukaryota; kingdom Metazoa; phylum Chordata; class Aves; order Galliformes; family Phasianidae; genus Meleagris; species Meleagris gallopavo. The sequence continues at coordinate 37,025,850 of NC_139435.1, forward strand.
TTGCCTTCCTAACTTCCTGCATACCTTAGCAACTTCCCTTGTAATCTCCCCAAGTAGCCTTGTCCGTTCTTCCAGAGGACACAGACTCTCTTTTTCTTCCTGATTCTCAGAAATAGTTTCTGGTTCATCCACACCAGTCTTCTTCTCCTATGGCATTCAGGGACAGCCTGTTCTTGTGCCTTTAAGATTTCCATCTTGAGGAGCATCCAGGCTTCCTGGACCCCTTTACCCTTAAAGAGCAACTCCCCAGGGACCCGTGCTACAAGCATCCTGAACAGCTCAAAGTCTGCCCTCTTGAAGTTCAAGATAGCAGTTCTGCTAGTCACCTTTCTGACATCGCCAAGAATAGAGAACTCGACAATTTCATGGTTGCTCTGCCCAGGTCAGTCCCCAGCCTTCACATCTCCCACCTGTCCTCTGTTAGTGAAGAGCAAGTCTAGCAGGGCATCACCCCTGGTAGGCTCTTGTACCAGCTGTATAAGGAAGCTGTCTTCCACACATTCTAGAAACCTCTTGGACTGCTTCCTCTGCGCTGTATTATATTTCCAGCATATATCAGGGAAGTTGAAGTCTCCCATTAGAACCAGTGCTGGTGATTGTGCATGTTCTGCAAGCTGCTCATAGAATACCTCATCCTCTTCATTCTGATTAGATGGTCTATAACAGACCCCCACAAGATGTCACCCCTTCATGCCTTTCCCCCAATCCTTATCCATAGACACTCAACATTGTCATTTCCAACCCCAAGCTCTTCAACATCAAAACACTCCATAATATAAAGAGCCATACTACCACCCTTCCTCCCTTGTCTATCCTTTCTGAAGAGCCTGTAGCCAGTCATCACAGCACTCCAGTCATGGGAGTGGTCCCACCATGTTTCGGTAATAGCAACTAGGTCATAGTTAGCATGCCGCACAATCGCTTCCAGCTTGTCCTGCTTGTTGCCCATGCTGTGTGCATTGGTGTAGATGTACTTCACCTGAGTCATCTGCTTCACTTCCAGCTCAAGCATTGTTCCCGAGGCTCATCTCTGGTAAGCCCTATTTTGTCCATTTCCCCCATTGTAGCTAGTTTAAAGCTCTTTCGATAAGCCCCGCTAACTCCTGAACTAGGATTTGTTTCCCCCTTCGAGACAGGTGGGTTCCGTGCATAGACAACAGTCCAGGGGCCAAGTAAACTGCCCCATGATCAAAGAACCCAAAGTTTCTGCTTTTACACCAGCCTCTGAGCCAATTATTCATTTTTTGTGCTTTCCAAGCCCACTCCGTGTCCCTCACTGTCCCTGAAGGTATAGAACAAAAGATCACTTGCGCTCTCACTCCTTGAACTAAACCCCTGACATCTCTTTTCATAGTTCGCAGGCTTCTCTGAGCAATGCCCACCTGAACTGTGAGTAATGGAAAGTAATCAGTGGACCTAACCAGCTTTGGGAGTTTTCCAGTTATGTCCCTAACCTGGGAAGGCAGCACACTTCCTGATGGCTCGGGTCTGGTCTGCATATCCACCCCAGGACACTGTTGGCCTTCCAGGCCACGAGTACACACTGCTGGCTCATGTTAAGCTTTTCATCTACCAGTATCCCCTAGTTCTTCTTGGAAGGGCTGCTTACAATGAGTTCTTCTCCCAGTCTGTACATATGTCTGGGATTGCCCTGACCCAAGTGCAACACCTTGCACTTGGCCTTGTTGAACCTCATTAGGTTCACATGGGCCCACCATCTGAACTTGTTCAGATCCCTTTGGATGGTATCCCTTCATTCTGTCTTATCAATTGCATCACTTAGCATGGTGTTGTTCACAAACTAGCTGAGTGTTTGTGGGATCTCCTCATCTATGTCATTATAAAGATGTTAAAAAATGCTGGTTCCGAGACAGGCCTTGTAAGGGCACCACATGTCACTGGCCTCCACCTGGACATAGAACCATACAACCCTCTGGCTGCAACCTTCCAATCAAGTTTTTATCCACTGAATAGTCCACCTTTAGAAATCATATTTCTCCAATTTAGAGATAAGTATGTAGGATGGGACCATGTCAAAGGTCCCCATGAGTCCAAGTAGACAACGTCAGTTGCCCTTCCTTTGTCCACTATTGCCATCACTCCATCATAGAAGGCCACTACCAGACTGTTCAGGTACCATCTGCCCTTGGTGAAGCTGTGCTGGATATCTCAGATCACTGTTTTCAAAACTGAATTGAAAAGCAGATGCCCAAATTTTACTGTGAATGAAATAGTTGGCAAATAAAATGAAACAGCATATGGTCACATGGCTGGTTGTCTAGTACCAAAATAAGTATACAAAGGGAGCATCAACCTAGAACTGGGTGTTGATCAGCACATTGAATTACTGAGTTTTACTTACCAGCCAGTATTTATCAGTTTTTCTCTCATACATAGGTCGTTCCGAAAGTAATGCCTCCTATTTCTTTCTGTGGAAACTACAACAGTTAGAAATAGTGCAATAACACTATTTTGATAGAGGAAATTTTCAGTAGCACTGTTTTTCAACATTGTCACTACCACTGGCTGTGATTTTTTGTCAGAAGAACCTGAATGCCACATGCAGAAAAAACTGCACCAGTGGAGGTGACCCATTGTTTCACACCTACTATGATGACATTGTTTTTAGGAAAGTTTTGCCCTAGCAGCCTATCTTTCATTGGCTTGAACAGATGGGAGTCAGAGAGTGCCAAATCTAGACTATATGGTGGGTGTGGTAGGACAGTCCAGCAAAGATTGGCAATGTGCTCCATAGTCTTCAAACTGGTATGAGGCCTGGTTTTATCATATTCCAAGTGAAAGTCTCTGGACTGACTTTGGAAGTTTGAGCCTTTAGCTCAGTCAACATCACAGTGTAGCAGTTAGAATTCATAGCTAGTCCAGGTTCCCAGCAATCCATAATGATCACCTATCTCAAAAAACAGTGCATCACTTTACCTGCCACGAGTCACATCTTGAACATTTTCTTTGATTATTAACATGTCACCACTCCATGGACTGCCGTTCTGACTCTGGCTCATAGTGATGACAGCATATATGGTCACCAGCAATGATGCAATCAAGGAAATTGTCAATTTCAGCTTCATACTGGTTCAGTAGTTCCTAACAAACTTACGTGTAGTGTTCACTGTGTTCCTGGTGAGCCAGAGAACAGAACATGTCCTGTGTGACCCACGTGCTGCAAGCTTTGTGACATTCAACACAGCTGACATAGTTTCCAACACACTGAAGCAAATATTCAGCCCGTACACAGTTTCCTCATCATAATCTGCGGCATCACATGGATCAGCTGAGCAAGACTCTCTTCATTTTGTGATGTGACAGCTGTGCTTGGCTGTCCAGAACATGGCTTGTGTTTCATGTAACTGTTGTCACTGCTGAAATGCACCACCCACCACCTCATTGTGCTCACATCCACTGTTTTGTTTCCAGAAATCTACAGCAAGTGTTGATGAATGTCAGTGGGTGCCATTTTTTCCTCGTGGAGGTGGAATTCAATCACACTCCTTTGCTTCACACACACTTCCATGTCAGACGCCCCTCTGCTGCCATCTGTCACACGGCAACAAAATGTAGTCGAATATTGTTGGGAAGGTTCAGCCTCTACTGCCATATCACCAACATCTGTCTCTGATGCTGTGAGCCAACGCAGTAAAATAGGAGGTATTACCCTCATAACCCTCATAATTGTCTAATTAGATTTCTGGTTCAGACAGATGCAGTGTCATTTACACCACAACTGAAAGTAGTCTCTACAGCCTGAGGAGCTCTGAAGTAGTTGGAGTAGTTGCATCTAGGGCTGGCTGTCTTCAGTTCTGATGGTGAAACCAGAACTCAGGAAATGTTGCTTACTTTTTGCTTTCTACAAGAACTCTGATGTGAGCATTGCTTTGAGCTTTGGTGAAGGATCCTCTTCTCTAGTGTGCACTTCAGCAGCAGACAGATAGTTTATTTGTGAGCCCTTAGGTGAGCTGTACTAGCATTCACAGAAAGGAACACTCCTGCTCTGATGCTGTATATTTTACACTCAAGGGCCGCAGCAATATGGCTAGTAAGACTTTATGAGTAGTGAGTAATGTGAACCTCCTAGGCTTCTGCTGCCCTGAAATATGGTGGAGGTGAAAAGTTATACAAGCCAATTGTTTCCCCTGTGCTGCTGCTGATGTTTGTGTGGAGCTGTCTTGTGCCTCCCTTGCAGCTCCAAATGTGAATGGCAGAGCTGAAAAAAAGGATTTTAGGACCCTGGTTAGCTAAGGTGAGTGGGACTGTGGAAGGAAACAGAGGAAGACAAATAAGGAGTGATGAGATGCCTGATGGGATGGGCTGAGGGGAGAGAAGAGGTCCCGTTTAAGCCCAAGCACAGGGAAAACAGAATCTGGGACAGATTTTCACCTGCCACAAATTAATATTTACCATCTTTAATAGTGCCTAGCAGTTTATTTCAAACCCATCTATGCCAGACATTAGTAGCTAAAGAAAAACCTCAATGTCTTCTTATTGTTCTCCAAAGAATTTTTCTCTCTTTCTCTCTCTACACAGTAAAGCCAAATCATTGTTCTTCCTGAGGTGGCATAACATATTTCTAAGTGTTTTGCATATTTTGAAACTTGGATTGGTTTTTGCATACACTTTTTGCACAAGAAGATTGAGCCCTTAGTTTTTCAGAAAGGAGACAATCTGTGACTTCTGTGGAAGTACAAGTAGGAAGAATCAAACTGCCTGTCAAAATATCACTTTGCAAAACTGTAGCTGGGAAACATAGCTGTTGTTCTCTGTGGACAAGGTAGAACTAGTAACATAAGGTCATGAAATGCACAATTTGCCCTGAATTCATTCATGACTGGAAAACAGCAACATATTTTAGGTAATCAAAAGACAAAATAAGCAGTTTTAACCTTATCTACTGAAAAGAGACTATTAGTGCAACTACTTTAGCAGGATTAACAAATATTTAAAATCCAGATAGGATACTTGATGTTTTCTTGTGGGACGTTATGTTATGGTCAGCATTCCTGGAATTGTACAGAAAACAGAAAGTGGAAGCCAGCAATGTTCACAAATCACACCAGCATTTTCACTGAACCTCAAAGCAGCAACACTGAAATAATTTCCATACTCGTTTGGAAGAGCTTCTGTGGGTGTCAAAGATTTGGTAATAAATCATACAGCATTAGCTCATATTCCTCTATCAATCTTCAGAGGGAGTTTCCTCTTTTTTTTTTTTAACTTTAAAAAAATATTTAAAATGGGATTTTTTTCATAGTAAGAGCTAAGCCACAGTAAGAAACTGGTACTCTTCTGTGCCATCTTGTTCTGTGAAATACTGTATCTGTATAAAGTTACAGTTTTTTCAACTGACTTTTACTGGCTAGTTTCTGCAATTAAAGAACCACAAAATCCATGCTGAATTTCTAATGAGCTATAACAAATATCTCCATTTATCTTCAGTTCAAAATAAGCAGCTAACAATAAACGATTTGGAATATAATTAGAAAGAAAATTGCTGAGATTAACTACAAAATGTTTTATATTGTATACATTTAATAATACGTTTAATGTATTTTAGGTTTTGTCTGTGGGAGCACTTAAACAAGAAACAAATTTCTGAGTATTCTGTACCCATGCAAGCCTGATTTATAAAGTGTTCTTTGCAAAAGAGAGATGAGAGTAGAACAATTTAGATCTAAGATGTTAGGTATCATACCACTTTTAAAAATTATCCTTTTCTTTTACTGATGACAAATGACGTATGACTCAGGCTATCATGAGAATTGAGATATCAAAACTCTAGCTTTCCTGATTCCTACATTTGTGCAGTTATGCTCTCTTCCCTTGTATCTCACAAGAAAACACTGTAGCTAAGGTTGTAAGTGTGCCAAGATCACAATTCTTGCTGACCCTAAGGCTTCCTTAGGCTATGTTTAAGAAAGTAAGAAAATGTAGTGAGGAGAGAACCTTCAGTAGAGCATTGGCATTATTTATGGTACTTCTAATGCCATAAAATCTGTGCTATGAGTTCCAGCTATTGCTCCAGCTACTTGAAGAGTAGCATAGAAGAGTAAAAGTATAGCAAACTCCATCCGTGTGATGTCAGAGAGAAGTCCACTAAGTGTGTTCACTTATATATCGGAAAGGTCCTTGCTGTTTTTAAATACAAATATGGTGAAGTTTAACCTAAATGAGACGATCACTTTGAGCTGAGACTCAGAATAATACAGAGGAGTCTGTCAGCACAAAATCCAAGGTCTCCTTAAACAGGTTGTTGCTCTTAGAAAGAAATACCAGTACTGAGGGGAGGAGCAATGTGGACAATAACTATGCTTGCTCTTTTGCTACAGAGATTATAAATTCTGTGAAAGCTTAAACACTGGCTGTTTCAAAGTAAGTTTATTTCTAGCAAACAGCAGAAATACATGGCAGTCAGAGAGAGGAAGGAAATGTGCGGGAGGAAAGAGCCTCATACAGGCCCTCATACAAATCCTCATACAGGATTTGAACGTGAATTTTTTACACTGCTGATACTACTTTTGTCTTGCCCTTCCTATTCCGTTAGAATCCCCTAATCCATAAACTAGCATGCCATTTGAACATGTAATTGCCCTGCCTTTATCTATTTTTATGTGAATTTCTAAAAGAACAAGAAGGTTATTTTCAGTTTTGAAAGCAATTCAAAACTACTTTAAGTTCAAATAGCATAAGCGTAGAGGCCTAGGGATATACAAATCTAAATATACATAGGAAACTACACATTAAATATGCATTGAGGTTTTCCTCTTGTGTGTCTTTAGGTCAAGACAGAACATTAATGAATGGCAGACTACTCTTGGAAGATGCTATTTTATAATATTAGTTCAGGGCTACAAGGTTATATTTGGAAGCCAGAAAACTCAGAAAAAAATAGAGACAATATTAAGCAAAGCAAAAGAGTTTCTGAATTTATGAAGAGGTTGAATAGCTTCCTTTTTGTTCAACTCCCATGTGCTCCTCCACATTTTATATTGAATCAGAAGATCTTTTTCCTTCTATGTCTTCTGGTCTGGGCTCAAGTAAGCCAATGTAAGAATTCAGAAACAATGTATGAATGAACAGCCCTGCTTTTCAGGGGCTTTATGTGATCCCAGCTACTGAAACACTAAAATCCATCTATTCTTGATTAACTAAAGCCCCATCTAGGTGAATTGAAATGTAGACAAAAGAATTAATACAGCCAACTAATAGCTAATAGCTAATAGTCTAATAGCGTTTACAATCTGCAAAGGAATCAGTACGCACACAGAAAATGTGATTCTAGAAGAACATCCTGAATTCTTGTATCCCAAGTACTCCATGCCTCAGAAAACTTCCTCAGTGACATCTTCTAGTGAGGATGTTTTCCAAGATGCCAAAGATATCCTAGAGACTCATTATCTCACAGCGTACTCTGTATATTCTCATTATCTCCAGTCCTGTCCACTTCTCTTCCGTCATCGCATATGACTAACTGAACATACCCAGGGGAAGCAACATCGTAGAGAAGAAAGAAACCGAGGGTGCAAGAGTATCATTTCTAACATCAGTGAGAGATTAGATTCCTTCAACCTTCCTGATGATTGTGACATGTTTGGTTTTGATTTCATTTTTAGATAAATTTGCATTTGTGATATGGTTTCCCTGCTTTTAAAGTAGTCTCCTTCAGTTTCTATCTGCTCCCACTCTACAGTGATGATAAAATCACAGAATTACACAATCTTTAGAGTGGAAGGGTCCTTTAAAAGTCATCTAGACCATCTCCCCTGCAATGAACAGGGTTTTCCAGAGCTAGATCAGGTAGCCCAGAGTCCTGTCCAGTCTGGCTTTGAAAATTTCCGGGGATGGGGCATCTACCACGTCCCTCGACAACCTGTTCCAGTGCCTTTCCAGTTTCACTATAAAAGACTTTTTCCTTATATCCAGCCTAAATCTACCCTCAAAACTGTTTCTCCCTGTCCTGTCACTACAAACTCTGTTAGAGTCTTTTCCCTTCTGGTAGCTCACCTTTAGATACTGAAAGGCTATTATCAGGTCTCCCTGGAGTCTTCCTTTCTCCAGGCTGAACAGCCCCAGCTCTTTCAGCCTGTCCTCATAGGATAAAGGTTCTATTCCTTGGATCATTTCTCTGGGCCACCTCTGGACCCTTCATAAAAATGGAAGTGATGTTTCTTTTTTTCCAGTCACCAGAGCCTTCACCTGATTACCACAACGTTTCAAATATCATTGAGAGTGGCTTGGCAACTACATCAGCTAATTCCCTTAGGACTCTGGGATGTATCTCATTGGAACCCACAGACTTGTGGATGTTCAGGTTCCTCAGGTGGTCAGGAATCCGATCTTCACTTTCAGTGAGAGGACACTGCTTCCCCAGACCCTTCATTCCAAATGAAATGTTTGAGGGCTGTGTGATGAGCAGTTATCAGGGAAGACTGAGGCAAAAACATTGTTGAATACTTCAGACTTCTTGTCTGTTGTTACCAGCTTTGGTTGTCTCCCAGGACAACATTCATTAATTTCCTGCTGCCCAAAACTCTGTGCTGAAATATACCTTCTATTACATCGTGATTACTAACTTTTGTCCTGCCTTATTTAGGAACCTTTTTGCCTGGAAAGGTCTTTGTTTTTCATATGAATTACAGAGCAGTCACATACATGGATTTTTTTTTTTTTTTTTTAGAACTGTCAGTATCTAATCACACAGATGCTGTTGGATTAAAATTTCTAGAATTTTCTCCAGAAGTATTAGAGTTTTTTTTTACCAAGTATTTGTCACCTACTCATACAGGTTAAAGGCGATAAAAAAAAAAAGAAACATCTTCTTAATAGAATGCGTCACATTAATTCTCCTTTGACAGTATTGTTTTGTATATTTAACTGAATTTCAAAGATCATTCTATTCACATTTGTTAATATTTCTGAGAGTATTTAGCATTGTACAGGATATGCGTGTATTTAAAGCAGCAGACTTCAGACACCAAGACTGTCTTTCCAAGCATTTCAGGGCAATTTTATGGCAGGAAAAGGTTCATTTCTTCCAGACTCTACTTTGTACTGAGTGTTTTGTGGAGTTCTAACACACTGCTGCTTTAGTCTCATAACAGCCTGCATCAGGATCTGAACTTTGGTTCATTCATTTCACAGATATGAGAGAGAACTGTTATGTTCATTTAGTTTCATTACCAGTTTGCAGTAACCAACAATTACTGCAACTGGTAATCTACATTCTCAAGCCCAGAATTTCTAATTAAGGTGTGGTAAGCTTTCTGTAAGCATAAACATTAGGTAAAAGATCATGTTTGGGAAGGAGTGCCATCAATAAGAGCATTGTTTTAATGATTAACTTAAATTAACAAATGCCACGTAGTTGCGTATTTATCTTGTTTTGTACTTTTGTTAGGCCGTTCTCCCTAACAGTCCCTAAGAATCTTCCACCTTCAAAAATTCCTTCAAGTCACTTGTATGCTGCATTTGAGTCACGTCTTCGTGATGAAATAAATACATTGAGCTTGTTAAGAATTGCTGTTAATTGTTTTTCCAGCTCTTGGTTCTGAAAATAAGTGGCAAGGACTCACTGTTCCTTTTCAAAGAGCATCCTTTTTGAAACTTCAGTACTAGACGTATGCACATCAATCCAGAAAGTGTCCTTACAATCATTTTAAGAAGTACCTTAACCCACTTTTCTTCTTAACCCACTGCTTACCTATCGAAAGGCAATACATGGTTTTATAGAACATTTTGAATTTACAGGCGACTTTCTACCTTACGCCTTAAATCCTTTTCACTATTACTCTGTTTCTGGACACTTTCTCTCATTTTATGACTTGCAGTCTTAGTCCTGCATAATTTTATGATTTTATATCTATAAAATTATACTGCAAGCACACTGTTTAAATAAGTTCACATTCCCAAGTAGTCCCTAGTACTGTCTCTATCGCTATCATTATTTCCCACTCCATTTATTTGTGTCATCGTATTTGAGAGCATGCTGTAAGAGAATGTAACTTCAGCTTTTCCATAGTAATAGAAAGCTGCTAGCCTCTTAACATTTAAGACTTAATAATTGTACATGGTTGCTAATGATTTCTTAAAATGAGTTAACGATATCTGTTAATTCTCATAAAGGCTTCAAAGTACAGACAGACATATCAAGCCCTCTGCAAACTTCCTTATGAGCGCCTGTGTTATTAAATACTTACAGATTTGTTTTATTTCTCTACTGGATCCAAAGATCTCAGTTACATTTTTAAGTAAATAAAAGTATTTTTGTAACTTCCATGTGCATTTACATGATCTACATGACAGCTTAAAAAAAATCCAATAGGTTGTTATATTGGAGGTATATTTCCATGAGAAGTCCCTGTTTTACTTAAAAGACCTTTTAAACCTTCTGAAGTATTTTTGGCACTCATTCTTGTCAAAATAGTATTTTCAGTTATACAGAAGAGCCAATAGGAGAAATGAAACAATAATGAAAGGAAGATACATTTACAGCTGAGATTCAGAAGACCAGCTGACAGGAATCACGGAAGAGTTTAACAGAAATAGAAGGAATGACAAGAAAGAATTCAAAATGTAGAGAAGAGGAGCCCAAAGTGTGTGTCATTGCCACAATACTAGGAAAAGTGGAGGATGCAGAAGAACTCTCAACAATCACAAAATTAAAAACTTTTATCTTTAGTTATTGTTGCTTATCATCTTCCATTCTTACAATGCCCTTACCAGAGTTTTCTTTAGTGCTTTTTCTGGACATGTCATCTGCAAATTTCCCGTTTTTTTTTTGTTGTTGTTGTTTGTTTTTTGAAGTACATCTAAGCACTGCACTTTAAAGCTGAAACATGGCTTACACACAGATTCAGTATAAACCTGACAGTAACAATGGTGATTTTCCTTCAATTTCCAGCTATATCACTTTCCTTTTCCAGTTTTTCACATTCATAAAAAACCCTCATTTGTGCTTTTGGTTTTATTTTGGTTGATAACTCATTTGGTTGCGTGTTTCTCAGTCTTTTCCTGTTTGCTTCAGTCTTCACTCGCAGTCAGGCTTTCCATGCTTCTCTCATTCCTGAGCCTCTGTGTGAGGGCTGGAGGAGCAAAATCTCTCCCATTGTAAGAGAAGAGCAAGTCTGAGCCTGCCCAACGAGACTGAAAGTGTACAAGTCTATGGGACCCAAGACATAAATCCCAGGGCCCTGAAGGAACGACTGATGTTGCTGAGCCACTCTCCACCATATTTGAAAATACATGGCTGTCAGGAAAGTCCTTAGTGACTGGAAAAAGAGAAACATCACTCCCATTTTCAAGAAGAGGAGAAAGGAAGACCCAAGGAACTACAGGCTGGTGAGCCTCACCTCTGTACCTGGGAAGATCATGGAGCAGACTGTCATAGAAGACATGCTAAGGCACATGTGAGACAGGGAGGTGATCTGAGACAGAACAACTTCACCAAAGGTAGATTGTGCTTGCTGTGGCCTTCTATGGTGGAAGTGATAGTATTGGTGAACAAAGGAAGTGCAACTGATGTTGTCTACCTGAACTTGACATGATCCCAGACCACATCCTTATCTCTAGATTGCAGAAATATGGATTTAAAAGGTGGACTATTCAGTGGATAAAGAATTGGGTGGAAGGTCACAGCCAGAAGGTTGTGTTCAATGGCTTTACGTCCAGGCGGAGGCCAGTGATGAGTGGTGTCCCCTTGGGGTTAGTTGTGGGACTGGTGCTCTTCAACATCTTTATCAATGACATATACAGTGGGATTGAGTGATCTGTTTGCATATGAAACCACTGTTGCCTTCCAGTACTTATGGGGAACTTAGGAGAGAGTCCAACATTTTTTGTGGTCTAATAGTGATAAGACAAGGAAGAGTGGCTTTAAACTAAGAAAGGGAAGATTTAAGTTAGGTGTTTTAGGGAAATTCTTTAGTTAGAGAGTGCTGAGGTACTGACCCAGGTTGCCCAGAAAAGCTGTGGATGCCCCATCCCTGGAAGAGTTCAGTGTCAGATTGGATGGGGCACTGGGCTACCTGATGTAGTGGGTGGCAACCCTGCCCATGGCAGGGGAGTTGGAACTTAGGCGATCTTTAAGGTCCCTTCCAACTCAAGCCATTCTGTGATTCCTCCAGTATCAGTTCAAAACTATTCTCAATTCTATTTTTATCAGGCTTCAGTAATAAAGATGGGGATTTAATTTAGCAGCAATTCTTAAAGATGCTTACAGTCCTATTACTAGAAAGAAATATTGGTCTAGACAATTGGTCTGTGTCCAATTCTCCATGAAATCAATGTTTGCTAATATAATACAGTTCTCCAGATCATTATTTGTATTCTCCAATACATTATTATCAGGTGGAATCCTGACACTGCTGACATTTCTTTTAATACTTTTTGCGATTTTCACAGCAATTTTACATTCTCTACTTTGCACAGTATTTTATTCACAGCGCTGTCCTGCATTCCTTCAGCATTTCAGAAGCCCTTCAATGTTTAATCAGCAGAGATTAATTTTCTGAGACAGTAGAAGGAGTAACTTTGTGGTGCTTTTGAGTTTATGCAAAACTTGAAGAGTTCTTTCTTGTTTCTTGAAGAGTTCTTCTTGGGCTTCCTTAGATTTCTCAGGGCTAATTCTCAGATTTCTGCCAGATAATCTCATCTGCAAAATATAACTAGCCACTCCCTCTAGTGGTTTGGCCTTATCTTCCCAGGTTTCTCTTATAATACGTAGTGGGCCTTGCATTCATCAACGAAAGTGCATTCAAATTCTGAAGAGTCCATTGTTGCCTAGGGTACTTACTTCCCTATAGGCAAACTAAAATAGCAGCCATTCATCTTATTATTATCCTTTGCTGTTAATGAATTTTCACAGCATGCATTTTAGTGTTAAATATTTCTATAAGACTATCTAAAGAGGGTATGGAGTGATTTTTATACTTCTGTCTCAGAAGAACTGTTTCCTAGGCTTGAAGTTTGTCCTCTGATAAGTTACAATCTTCTTTGACATGCCAACCCAAGCAAATAATGGGACTCAGGGTACAATAAGCTGATGGCTCTTTATGGCTCTTAGGGAAAAGGCTTGTAAGGTATTGAGTAGCATAGATGTTTATTCCTGAAGCAAAGGCACTGTGATACAGCTCCAAGAACTCCATATGCCCACAGGAGGAAGACGAAAAACTGTTGCTCTGTTACTTAGAATAGAATGTGAGACTGTCTCTGTATTCTGAGCTACATATGCCTCGCTTCTGCTACCCTCTTTTATCCCTTGAGGAAAAAAAGGAGACGTGCATCTTTCCCTCAGACTCCTGAATAAGTCCTGTTGTCTCATATCCCTCCTTGTCATTGTCCCTCTCTCCCTCCTCCCGCACAACATCCTGCTACCATTAACACCAGATGTCACCAGGCTATTGCCTCATGGATCAAACAGATCTGACTACAATGTAAAATAGAGAAAAAGGGACTGCAGTAACGCAACAGTCCTCACAAAGTTGCGTCTGAGCATTCAGAGTCAACATCTCTTCATCTTTTTCCTCACAAATCCTCTCATTCATACAAGTTCAAAGTATTCTTAGAAAAACTAGTTTTTCTATGTCCTTCTCAATCAGACCTCCTTACTTCAGCAGTTGTATAACAGCAAAGCCTTCTTAAGCTGTTTCCTTGTATCACCATAGAATAAAAAGAGAAGAAGGGGAACGAAGTGGGTTTGTATAAGCTGTAGGCTCCTCCCACTCTCATCAGTCTGTGGGAAGGTTAATGATTAATTGGAGCCATCTGCTCAGAGCCTTCCCTCTGTGTGGTGAGTTTGGTTCTGTCACATACATTCACACAAAGTCTAAATAAAAACCCTCTCCCATGCTTCTTAACAACATGATACAGGAGTAGTAGTCCTTGATTTGTAAATGGCATAAAAGAAAGTTGAATGTGTGTGAAGTGAAGAATGTATCTTTCATAGCTTAGAGAGAATCCCTAGAAAGTTATGAAAATGCTATTTTAAAGCAAGCCCTACCATCTCTGTTTAATAGTTGTGTTAGAAATAACCAAAATACCAAGCCTTAATTACTGAAGAGAGGAGCTTGGTCTACTAGGTGACTGTAATCTTTAGGTTAGTTCTTATTCCTGTGCTTTGACTGAAAAATTGAGAACACGGATTTTTTAATGAAAAGTTGTGAACTAGTCACTGAATTCAGATAATAGTAAAACTAGAAAACATTTTTAGAAGATAGCTAGAAGCTCCTTTTGATTGTCTGTAGTTAGCTTTCTTTTAGTTCTTTCATGTTACAATGCTTCTGTTTTACCACTTGTCAAAGTCTTTCAGTACATACGCTGAATAAACAGGATGTCTAAGAATTCTGTTGTCCATCAGGCTTTTTTCTAGCCCATTCTGTATTCACAAATCTGGAAATGAGACAGGTTCCAGGCTGGCTATAGAACATAAAACCAAGAAAACTCAGAAATCCAAAACCAAACTTTAACCTGGATGCTGATATGCTGACTAATGTCATTGTTTAAACATTTTCAGTTTATATTACTGTGGTGACAAGCACAATTTATAGCTCTGATTGAGACCTTTCAGGTTGTAAAGGAAGGTAGGGAGTTAAAGAGTAATTACCAGTCTGTAGCACTGAAAGCTCGTAAGTCATGTCCAGAATATAGTCTTGAATTTGCATATAAAATCAAGAGCTTAGGGGAAAAAAAAAAAAAAGTCTTTTGCGATCTGAGATTGTAGAGTTCACATTTTCAAAATCTTCTATGACCAAGAGGAATAAAAATTAATCTTAAAAAAGCATGAGCACTCAGAGTTTCAAACAGTCATGCAGTCATATAGTCTCCATGAACTGATGCATTAAAAGAAAAAAAAAAAGCATGGGACTTGGGACTTTCTGTAAAACTGCCCTATTTTCCTTTCTTTTTTGGGACTTTGAGGAAGTCAAATAAAAATATGAGGCAAAGGCCACAAAAAATGGCAGGATGGAAAGAATTGTCTCTCTGAGGAATTATTCATCCTTCATGAAAACTGGATCCCCAGAGTTGATGCTGCACAGCTGGGGCAAGGGAGCAGCTGTACTTTTAATATATTCTCTCCGAATAATGAAGGAATTGCCATTCTCTCTTTTCTTGCTGTTATTGTCTTTGTTTTGTTTTGTACTTTGTTTATTTATTTACTTAATTTTTCTTTTTCAGATAGGATTTTAGGCAGGTAAAAATGCCTTAACTTTTGGTTCACTTTCTGATCTTTTATTGCTAAGTCAGCTATTTATATACTAGTATTATTATAAGTGCTAGCCGCAGGAGCGGTAGAAGTAGTAACAGGCATCATGCAGGCATCATGAGAGTGTACTGCTGTAAAGATAGAGGTATTTCCATGAATGCTTCTTCTCTTCCTGCATTAAACAGGAACCACAGGCTGTGGAAATTATTTCTCTCCTCTTTTATCTGTCCTTTGCTGACTACCAAAGATGTTTTGCATCAGGTTCCTGTATTTTTTCCAACATTTTCCAGTCAGGAATCTCTTTGTATGTTGACACAAATCTCACAATATTTGAGCACTGTTTCAATGACACATCAGGTGCACCAGATCTGTGATTCGATAGATAGTTGGTGTATCCAAAGTAAAACAAACACATTCTGGCTGTCTGAATTCACAGATTACTTTTTTTTTTTTTTTTTAAAACCTTTCTTCTCTTTCTGTATGTGTCTGTGGCTTTAGTCTTTGGTGGAGGACGTGGTGGACCTTTATGCCATTTCTATGAAGGCTTTTTTCATATTTGTTTAGTGGAGATGGCAGGACATGTACAATGACCTAAGGGCAGTTTTAGTTTCATCTCTGTGTTGACCTTGAAGGAGTTTCTCCTATTGTCTCCTCTTGGGAACAAAATAGGACTAGTCAAGCATGTTAGTGGAATGACAACTTGTGACCCATGTGGAACAAAGAGGCATGCTGTTTCTGTGCCTCTACAAGTTACAGAATTTGCAGTAAGGACAGAAATTCTGCCATCTGCGAAGATAGAAAGAGGAGAATTTTCCCAATCCTAAAAGCTCTCATCAATCTGGCAGCTTATGGAATATGAACATGCAGGGCTTTCCTATTTCACTTTTTTATGTTTTAAATATTGAAATGGTCCATCTTTTCTAATCTCTTTTTGGCAACTAGTATGCAAGAGGTTTCCCAAGATCAGAAACATGCATAATGTATCACTAAAGTAGATTCAAGATCTGCCACCTCAAGATTGTTTGTTAAAATTCTGTTTATCATTTTTTGTTTCTCTGTTCTTCCTCATACATTGATAAGATCTTGTCAGGTAACTCCAAAACTCGAGAAAACGATTCCTTATGAAGACTTTTGGAGGATCATTTCTGAGAAACTATGTCACAAGATTAAATATTTATTTTTACTGTTTTTTACATTAAGAGGCTTGGCAAAAGAAAGACTAGAACTTCATAGTCATTGTTCTTTTAAGTTGATTTTAAGTTCTGAAATTCTAAAAGGTTTTGGCCTGTATGATTCTTGATTACTCAGTTTCCCATTCAGTTTTGCTACTGATCTCTGGTTGATCACCACGGCTATCAAAATTACTGCAGCTAACAGCAAACATTAAAATATAATAATGACTCTTAGCTAGTTTTTAGAGTGAATTTCACAATATAGTTAAGAGATTCCAGACATATATCTGACACTGAAAGCACCATGCAAAACAAAACATTTCTAATGTTGTGTCTGCTTGCTAATTGCAGTCAGGCTTCCAAATTGTCTGTCCAAAGATACCTTATTCTTTTGTCTTTTTTCACTCATAATAATTGAATTTCAAGTATGAGAAAGGTTCTGTATTACACATTTTCCCTACTATAGTCCTTTCCCTTTCTGTGTGTCCTTCAACCATCTTTCAACCCCGTAGTGTGTTTCTATTAAATAATGAGTGGTATCATTAATATTTTCCAATTTAAAAGTCCAAAGAAAAGCACCATAATCTGAATACCTTTTAAAAATCTCAATCAAATTACTAATAGTAGCTGGGTAAGAGAGTGTTTATTCATTTTGACCGTAATCTCTAGGCAGTAGATGAAACCAACATATGCTGAAATGATGCTAGCTTACTGCAATATGAAACCAATGTTGATGTGCTGGAACTGGGGGAGAATTCTATAAAACATTTTATTCTATAATTCCGTATTCCAAATATGGTGCATGCTATTCTTTTTAAATTCAAAAACAGTGGTTCAAAGATTAGCCTAGTAAAAATCTTGCAAACCCACAGCTTTTGTACATTAATGTGAGAGAGTATGTTTTTGATTCTAAAAAGAAAGGACTGGAAAAATACATTGAAAATTTGCCCACTGATGTAAAATCCAATCACTGTGACACACATAATTTTCATTATTGTGACATTGTTTTGTTTTTTCATTTGGCTAACACTGAAAACTGAAACAGTGCTTCCAAATTCATTTGAAAACATTTCTCTGCTAAGCAGCTGATAATGTAATTTGGATAAGTAATAAAGAAGCAGCACATGGTTAAAGAAAAATAACAGAATGAAACCCAGCAGTGGAAAATTCCTTACAAGAAATGTTTTCGAAGGTAAGAGGAATTTAAAGTGACAGGGAAGAATGCAAGGAAACAAAGTAATAGATGGCATGTTTTATGCTATTGAATATGGAATGGTGACATATACTATATTATATAGTGTTTGAAGAGTAATCTGTCGCTAATATTTAAAACATTTCTGATAAAAGCCAAATCTTTGAGAGAAATGTGCCTAACCCAGAGGGATTAAAATTTAGGAAGCTGAAATCAGATGTTGAATCAAACAAAACAGGAATTTCATTGATAAGATAGTATTCAAAGAGAAGAAATAGAGAGAAGAAGATAAAAATCACCTCCATAGATAAAAATAGTAAGGAATGGATGCTATTTTTAAAAAGACTCAAGGATAAGTAATGTATCGTAATTGTAAGGACTGAACCCACCACCTGCTATTGAACTACTCCTGTTTGGATGCATCTTCACTGCCTTTGTGCTCTCTATCCATATATTACATATTCTGTAATCCAGCATCATAAGTGGGCATGCCATTACTCCTGCTTTACCACTGGAATTTCTTTTGTGCAGAAAGATTCTGTTTTTACTAGCTTTGTGTCCGATCTTGGAGCAGAGTAAGATAATCTGAATATCAATTTGATCCAGCACATCTCTTGCATGAACTAACATAGCACATGGTAAAGCAACCAATGTCCCTTTTATTTGACTACATAAGTATAGGAAAACAGCTGATTAATTAGTCCCTTTTTACCATGATCACAAAATAGCACTTCAGGTGAGGTAAGTGGGGCAGCTGTTTGTGCTAGCGTCATTAAGGGAGGAAGCAGTGGAGAGCTTGAAAGACATTAACAATGTTTTGCTCAGCCTGTGTGGTTTGACAAGATGGGAAGCAAACCAGCAAGCTCATCCCCCATGAAAAGAGAATAAGAAAAACAGCCAGAGGATTGCTCAGCATTTCAGAGGACAGGACAGAGGGGCAGGGTAATCGCAGTTAATTTTAATAGAGGTCAGGGCTGGAAATCTTGATTGTGTGTTACTGCTCTTGTGGGTTTACCCTGGGGCACGTGCTTCCACTTTTTGTCTCTTTGTCTTCACGCCAGTAAAATGTGACCAATGATACTTGTTCCTTTTGTAGGCATTTTCCAATGCTTAGTTCATTAATGCTTTTGAAGTACCCAAAAGCCCTAGAAACATCACATACTTTTAATCCTGCTGTTCATATATTAGAAAGTCTGTTGTTGTACAGTCATTACATTCACTGTACAGATGGTTAGTTTAGATTGTAGTTAATTTCATAAATGCAGCGGCGTGAACATTTCCAAGCAATATATAGAATAGAAGCTTTAAGCCAGATCTGTAGATTCCTTGGAAATGGGCCCTGAGAGCCTTCAAGTGCCTTTGTATGTGAATGGAAAGGCAGACAGGCTGGCAGGTGGATAATTGCAGGCATATCAAGGGAGACTATATGCTATTTATCCTAGTACTAAATAATGTAGTTTTGGTTTAGTAACAGCAAATGTCTACTCTTAAATTCACTGGTTTGTGTCTGAAAGTGCAGGAGGGTTGATGAATGGGAGAGAAAAGAGGAGAATGTGACAGCAATCCTGGTGTCTTTTTGCACATTAGCCTTCAGTGCACTGATGCTATGGAGGAATGAGTTGGGCCAAGTCAAGGTGAAGAGCATCTCTCTGAATGTTTTTGTACTGCTTGTGACTTGAGGAATGCCAAATGGAGATATAGGGCCATGAGGCAGAAAGCAAGTGCCAACGCATGCTCATGTGGGCACTTGTTACAATGCAGGCTCCAAGACTGGTCTGTTTTCATTTGTTTCTCCTTCATCCCACCGTTTGCTTTTCTCCTCTTACACTCCTGAAGTTCTGACTGACCTTAGGGGAGCTGGAGGAAAGCAGTACCAATGACGGGCTGTTGAACCTGCGTCTGTGAGTTGGAACCACCCCTGAGACAGGCAAATGGCCATAGCTTGTATCTTACTGTCATGGCAAGCCACATGAACAGGATGCATTTGTGTTGAGGAAGAGGCTTTTAGTTTTAATTACAATAAACTTTCTTCGTTTGCTATACCAGACTTAGTGCACTGAATGCTGTGTCCCAGGCTATTCTCAGTTGTACTATCTGCAATTCAGACACTTTCAGCTGCAAGTTTTTCAGAGTGTTTGATTACAGGCTCTTAACTGCTGCTCATCTCCTGCTGATATTGCACAAAACCTGCCAAAACCCTTCTTTTGTAGATATAGTTGAATCTGGATTACTTTCCAGACATTCTGTCAAGAAATTATACAGCACAGAAAGCAGGTTTTGTTTCCATGGCTATTCCAATTCAGGCTTTTGTCTCCTTTTAGCCGCATATGGTTTGTTTCTCTGAAAAAAACCTCAAATAATTCAAATGTACATTTCAAATGAGCATGCTTAAAAGATGAGAATAGTTGCTTTACTTTACACACAGGTCTTTGTGGTTCAGTGTGGCTAAGTGTTTCCTTTTGCTGTTGCTTAACATGAAGAATAGTTTGAAAGAAAAATAAACAGGCTTATTTTTTTTCCATAAAATTTGGCATTTATTTCATAATTGTTTCTTTATAAATAAAGGTATTGATTCTGTGGAGTTGTTATTCAAGTCATATGCTTGAGATAATTTAAATGGTAATGTTAATGTGAGTAGGATAATATCTCAACCTCATGCTGCTCACTAATCTGCAGCAACCAACATTTTTATCTCTTCTTCTTCCCCAGCACTGCAATGATAACACTCACCATTGCCAATCAGATATGAATATAGTAGGTGCGTGGAAGAGAGGTTACACTGGAAAGAATGTTGTGGTGACCATCTTGGATGACGGCATTGAAAGAAACCATCCAGACTTGATGCAAAATTATGTGAGTGTCTGCAGTTTGATTTGCTGCTTTATTATTAACTTGAAGTAAATTTGGTTAAATTTCTAGAAAGATGGAGGGAGGGAGGGAGGAAGGGAGAGAGGAAAGAAGGAAATAGTCTCATAAGACGGTTTCCTCAAATGATAACACCAGTGGGAGGAAAAAAAGATGAATTTTGGTAATTTGTATTCCTTTAGTTTAAAAGTATATTGAGTCTGAATGTCTTTAGTATCTGAATGCGTCTTGTAGCTTAGTGCTACATTTCTGAAGGACTGGAGTTAATAATCAGATGATTTTTTTTTCTCTTTTCTGTAATAATTTTATCAAATATCTTCCAACTCTCAGAATTTAGGATCGGAATAAGCTGCTTTCCCCAGTTAACATAAGCAGCTGAAGTCCGTTCTTGACCAATTCAGTTAGCTAGCAAGACAGTAGCTCTTTCAAAGGCTGTAATGTTAGGCGAATTCTTCCATGTATTTATTTTTAAAGCTATTTATCTTACTGCTAGAAATAATATTAAAGGAAAAGGATATGACTCACTCAATTAAAAACAGGTGTAGAATATTTTGGAGTCTTTATAGTAAATCATCTAAATTTCAATGAGCCTCCTCCCAGTTTGCTGTAGGAGAAGATCTATGTGCTTTTATTTTTATTCTTTTTTTTTTTTTTAACTATGTCAGATATTTCGTGTCTCATCAGAAGATTTCTGTTCGGTTATGCTTCATCGTATTTAATGATTGTTTTAATATACCTTGGAAGGGTTGTATAATGCTAGGAGAAGCTGCTTCTTCAGTGGGGACTTCTTTTGTTAATTTCAGAGTTTAAAGCTGCTCAGTGTATCAGGGCTGTGCTTTGCTGGAATGATTTTTCTTGAGCTTCAGAAATAGGCATTTACCTGAAAACACTTGACCTTAGCGACCTTATTTTCTCTCTCAAAAGAAGTGAATGAACAGTACATTCACACAAAATAAGAAAAAGAAAATGTAGCTGGATTAAGTACAACTGTTGAAGATGACTATTGCAAAGCAAGTAAGATGGTAAGGCACTGGCACAGACTGTGCAGAGAAGCTACGGATGTCCTATTCCTGGAGATGTTCAAGGTCAGGTTGGATGGGGCCCTGATCAGATGGCAGACCTGCCTATGGCAGGAGGTTGGAACAAGATGATCATTAAGGTTCCTTCCAACTCAGGCCTTTTTTTCCCAAGTAGCATACCATCTTGAAAAAAATACTGAAGAGATAAATATGACAATTACATCTTTAACAACCCATCAAGAGCTACAATCATGTCCATAGTTTAAATCCATTTATTTTAAATTAGCAGTACTTACATCTGTATCCTTCCTTATACTGCATATGGAACTCAGATCTGAAATACTTGGGGAGGACTGCATAAACGAAAATGAGAGCCCTTTGCCCTACTTGTCAGAATATGGTTGATCGTAATGCATGTCACATCTTTCCCTTTAATCTCTAAAGTTGTTTAAACAAACCAAACATAACTTTACCCCTTCACTGAATGACCTAGATTGTATCATGTATCACTTCGTCCCAGTACTGTCCTTCCACTGAATTTAAAGCATCTATTTATTCCCCTACTGTCTCCTCTCTCCTTTTCCTCTTGCCAAGAAGGAATTCCCCTAAAGCAGTACACATTGCTTGTTTGATGACAAATGCCTTCAATATGTCAAATTATTGCTGGTGTGACTACAAACAGGAATATTTGAGGTGGATGTGGTAACTGGTTTTGAAAAAAGAAGAGATTAGAAAGAACTGCTTACCATGTCAACATACTGCATGCTAACACGCAGATTAATGGGAGCCATACAAACCAGCAGCTATGTAGTCTATAAACTATTTTCAGCTGGAATAATCTTGGTAAAATTTCGATCAAAAGTGTGCAGATATCGTAGCTATAATTGAAACAGTTACACTCCCATACAAATGGGAATGCAATTTAACTCACATCTTAAGCTGTACTTTTTTGTAACAATATCCTTAAGAAACTTACATTGCTCACTGAAACTATGACTGAAATTTCAGTCATTACCTTGCAAAGAATTTTTATTGATTCATGAAATGCTTAGCAAAATCTGAATTTTGAGAATGAACTCTCTTAAGTACCAAAAGATTCTCAGGAATATAGTCTTTTTGCTTAATGAAACAACACTTTCTTCTCTACAAATAGAACTACATGTTTTCAGAGCATTCATATTCTTCCCTTTTCCAAAAATAAAATGAAGTCTGTAAATGGTGTAATTATTAAATATATAGTCCTTTTCTTTTTTTTAAAACAAAACAAAACAATCATCATAGAACCACAGGAATGTTAGTTAACCTAATTATTCTCTTGTAGAAACCTGCTGAAGAATTTATAGGCCACATGACTCAATGGCTAATTAATGAGAAAATGTTTTTTTTCTCCTGTTGGCTACAGGATTCGCAGGCCAGTTTTGATGTCAATGGAAATGATTTTGACCCTATGCCTCGATATGATGCCAGCAACGAGAACAAGTAAGGCACTATGACACTTACACATTTTCAGTTTTGTTCATCAAAGAAAGAATACCAGTTTTGCTCCAGAAGCCTAGGAAACTTGAACTGTAATAAAGCAGTGTGATTTGCATTTAAATATTTGTGAAATATGTATTTATGTCTCTTCCTTGCACAGTGCATGACACTTAGTCTTTGAATGCATTTGTAGCAATCTAAAAACACATTTAAAAAATAGTTTGAGAATTCTGGATGTGTGAAATGAAAAATTTTCAATCCTTTTGGGATATAAAATATAAGGAGTGACTCTTAGCATTCCTGTATTCTATCTCTGTGAGTTATTGGCAGGTTGTTATGTGTGATAAATGTCTTGACTTCTGACTTCCTTGAACTTAAGAGACTTTCTGTTTTGAAGGAATATGTAAGTTAGTGAGATTTTACTTTCTAATATAATCAGTCTTTTAACCTCATGGAGATTTTACATGTAAAAGTTTGCTAGAAACTATATAAAGCACTAATAACAATTCTGGTTAGCTGTAATATCAGTGTTATATGACTGGCTGAATATATCTGCATGAGTGATGCATTTCCTCTTCAGAACTTAGCTTCCTGGTATTTGTCATTCTAACTCTGCTCTTCAGTTTGTGAAGGCTAGGAGGGAAGTTGGCAGGGACACCTCACCCTAAGGTAGCAGGCTTCCTTTCTGACCCAACATGTATTTGAAGGCAGTTTTTTTTAACTTATCTGGCATTAAAAAAATACCTTTATGTGGAATCGCATGTATTAGAGGAATTCTGCTAGCTGTCAAAATGCTGTTTGAGCCTATTGTTTTCTGAGATTTGGGTGTTTCTTAGTTCTGGAAAGCAGTTAATGCTACTTGCTTGCAGATAACAGAATGCAAAAGCTGAAACTTTGTCTTTTACACAAATCAAATACTTTTGAATTTGTGTGGTTTTTTTTCCACTGTTTTTTTGTTTGTTTGTTTGTTTGTCTTTCCCCCCCCTGCAATTCCATAAACTTTCTCCAGAAGAATGTAGCAGGTATTAGGTAGCTTACTGAGAGTCAACAGAACATTTAGCATTAACTTGACTGGAGGAACTAATTAGAGCAATCTTGGATCACACTTAGATGGGAGAATGCCCATCTTCACAATATCACAGAATCACAGAATTGTAGGGGTGGGAAGGGACCTCTAGAGATCATCGAGACCAACCCCCCTGCCAAAGCAGGTTCCCTACACCAGGTCGCACAGTTAGGCGTCCA
Source organism: Meleagris gallopavo (assembly GCF_905368555.1). NCBI lineage: Eukaryota > Metazoa > Chordata > Aves > Galliformes > Phasianidae > Meleagris > Meleagris gallopavo. Next base: position 37,050,027 of record NC_139435.1, read on the forward strand.
GGCGAGACTTGAATATCTCCAGAGAAGGAGACTCCACAACCTCCCTGGGCAGCCTGTTCCAGTGCTTCGTCACCCTCACCGTGAAGAAGTTCTTAAGCACGTTCGTGCGAAACTTCCTATGCTGCAGCTTATGTCCGTTTCCCCTCGTCCTGTCTCCACGTACCACTGAAAACAGACTGGCCTCACTGCTATGGCCACCACACCTCAGATATTTATAAACTTGGATCAGGTCCCCTCTCAGTCATCTTTTCTCAAGGCTAAACAGACCCAGTTCACTTAGCCTTTCTTCATAGGGGAGATGCTCCAGGCCCTTCACCATCTTTGTGGCCCTCCGCTGGACTCTTTCCAAGAGATCCCTGTCTTTTTTGTACTGGGGAGCCCAGAACTGGACACAGTACTCCAGATGAGGCCTTACCAGGGCAGAGTAGAGGGGGAGGATCACCTCCCTCGACCTGCTGGACACGCTCTTCTTAATGCACCCCAGAATGCCATTGGCCTTTTTGGCCACGAGGGCACACTGCTGGCTCATGGCCAACCTGTCGTCCACCAGGACGCCCAGGTCCCTCTCTGCAGAGCTCCTCTGCAGCAGCTCATCCCCCAGCCTGTATTGGTGCATGCAATTCTTCCTCCCTAGGTGTAAGACCCTACACTTGCTTTTGTTGAACCTCATCCGGCTTCTTAGTGCCCAGCTCTCCAGCCTGTCCAGGTCTCACTGAATGGCAGCACAGCCTTCAGGCATGTCAGCCAATCCTCCCAACTTTGTATCATCAGCAAATTTGCTGAGGGTGGCCACTATCCCCTCATCAAGGTCATTGATGAAGATGTTGAACAAGATCGGACCCAGCGCAGACCCCTGGGGGATACCACTGGTTACAGGTCTCCAGCCAGACTCTGCACCACCAACGACGACCCTCTGCCAGTCAGCCAGTTCTCAACCCACCTCACTGTCCACTCGTCTATCCCACACTTCCTCAGCTTTGTTATAAGGATGTCGTGGGAGACAGTATCAAATGCCTTTCTAAAATCAAGGTAGACTACATCTATCGCTCTTCCCCCTGCATGTGACATCCACCCAGCATGTGACAGCATCATAGAAGGCCACCAAGTTGGTTGAGCACGACCTCCCCTTGGTGAACCCATGCTGACTAATCCTGATAACCTCCTTTTCTCCCAGTTGTCTGGAGATGGTATCCAGCACAAGCTGTTCCATCACCTTTCCAGGGACAGAGGTGAGGCTGACAGGCCTATAATTACCCGGATCTTCCTTCTTGCCCTTTTTGAAGACCGGAGTGACATTGGCTATCCTCCAGTCTTCAGGGACCTCCACTGTTATCCAAGACCTCTCAAAAATGATGGAGAGCAGTTCGGCAATGACCTCCGCCAGCTCCCTCAGCACACGTGGATGCACCCCATCAGGTCCCATGGACTTGTGGACCTTAGTACTGCCTAGGCGCTCACGCACGTCCTCTTTCCTGACTAAAGGGAAGTCTCCCATTCCCCAGACCCTCTCACTAACCTCCAGGGTGTGGAATTCCTGCGGGCGAGCCTTTTCACTGAAGCCGTCTTCAGTGAAAAGCAGTGAAGTAAAGAAGGCATTCAGTATCTCTGCCTTCTCAGCATCCCCTGTTACCAGAACCCCCCCCTCACTTAGTAAGGGGCCCACATTCTCTCTAGTTTTCCTTTTGCTGTTAACATACTTGAAGAAGCCTTTTTCTATTATCCTTTATCACTTTAGCCAGATTCAATTCCAGATGGGCTTTAGCCTTCCTCGTTGCATCCCTGCAGGCCCTGACAACATTCCTATATTCTTCCCAAGTGGTCAGACCCTTTTTCCACATTTCATGGACCTTCTTCTTTCCTTTGAGCTTGTGCATGAGCTCCTTGCTCATCCACACAGGTCTCCTGCCACCTTTTCCCGACTTCTTGCTCACAGGGATGCACCGATCCTGAGTTTGGAAGAAGAACTGTTTAAATGCTGACCAGTTCTCAGAGGCCCCTTTACCTTCTAGCAACTGAGCCCACGGGATAGCTCCAAGTAGGTCCTGGAAGAGATCGAAGTTGTCTCTCCTAAAGTCCAGGGTAGCAATCCAACTTATTGCTTTGCTTCTTCCACTCAGGATCTTGAACTCCACCATCTCATGATCACTACAACCCAAACTGCCCCCAGTCTTTACTTCCTTAACAAGTCCATCCCTGTTGGTGAGAATAAGGTCCAGTAACACTCCTCCCCGCATCGGTTCTTCCACCACCTGCATCAGAAAGTTGTCTTCAACACACTGCAAGAACCGTCTGGACCGTGCGTGCCTGGCCATGTTGGTCGTCCAGCAAATATCTGGATAATTGAAGTCCCCCATAAGCACCAGTGCCTGGGAATGTGACGCTACATCCAGTTGCTTTTGGAAGGCCTCATCAGCCTCCTCATCCTGATCAGGGGGCCTGTAGTACACCCCCACAACAGTGTCACCCTTACCAGCCTGCCCCTTGATTCTCACCCATAAGCTCTCCACTGCTACATCACTCTCCCCCAAGTGAATTTCAATACATTCTAGCTGCTCTCTCACATAAAGAGCAACTCCACCACCCCGCCTAGCCAGCCGATCTTTCCTAAAAAGCACATAGCCCTCCATGACAACATTCCAGTCATGCGAGCTGTCCCACCACGTCTCCATGATCACAATGGGATCATGAACTCGCGACTGCACGCAGAACTCCAGCTCTTCCTGTTTATTCCCCATGCTACGCGCATTAGTATACAGGCACTTAAGAGAAGCAGCATCCCTCCACCCCTCTCCAAGCCTTTGAACTCCACTGTCTACCCCCATCAAGTTCTGTTTGGAGCCTCGAACTGCCCCCTCAGTCCCAGTGGCCCTCATTTTGTCCCCTTCCCCCTTCACACCTAGTTTAAACACCTGTCGATAAGTCCCGCCAGTTCTTCAGCCAGAACTCTCTTTCCCCATGGAGACAGGCTGCTTCCATTTGCAGCCGTCATGCCAGGTGCTGAGTAAATTGCCCCATGATCAAGAAAACCAAAACTCCTGCGTTTGCACCAACTCCTAAGCCATTTGTTCAAGAGATGGGTTTTTAGGCTCATCTCAGTATCGTTTCCTGCCACTGAAGGTACAGATGTAATAACCACCTGCACACCTGTTCCTTCAACTACTGCCAAAGTCGCCTGAAATCATCTTTGATAGCCTTCAGGCTTTTCTCACCAACTTCTTCACTGCCAGCCTGTACTATCAATAGTGGATAGTAGTCAGAAGGGCAGATCAGTCTGGGAAGTCTCCTAGCAATGTCTCTGACCCGTGCCCCAGGGAGGCAGCACACCTCTCTGCAGGTAGGGTTGGGCCGGCATATAGGGCCTTCGGTTCCTTGCAGCAGGGAGTCGCCTATGACAACCACCCTTCTATCCTTCCAGGTGGAGGAAGTCTTGAGGCGCAGGGGTGACCGCTTCCCCCGAGGCACCCTCAGGGGTGGGCCTCCCTCCACACCTGCACACACCTCTCCCTCGGGTTCCAGGGCTTCAAATCTATTCCGCAGAAGCACCTGGGGAACCGAGCATGGTCTGCGGGGGACCATGCATAGAAGGGAAAATACATAAACATGCTGAAGAACAGGACCCTAATGTTTGTAGCTACCTGTTACATACAGACAGACTAATCTTAGAGCAAATCTCAAGGTACTACTGTAGGTACCTTCTAAAGATGAAACAACCACAAAAATTTCATGTGATTCCTGATGAGTATTTGTTCACTCATTCAGCATGATCCTTACCGGTTGGCTGAGATGTGAAATACATAAGAATTTAGCTCTTAAAAAAAGAAGCATGGAAATTAGTAATCATATATGCATGACTAGAAATCCTGTTTAGCATAAAAAGTATTATGATGGTGTTAATTTGAATCATAATAATAGTTTATTTATTGGTGGCTTCAATCAGCGTATGTTCTCACTCAGTTATTCTTATTTGATTCTCTTTATTGCCAATTTTTTTTTATTTAGGAACAAGTACATACAAGAACTGTTTCTTCCCCTTTTGCCCATTAGGCATGTCTTTCTCATCCTATTTTCACATAGAATCTCAGATTACTGAATCATATCTATCTCTTTTTCACTAGAAATCTCCTGGAGCATAAATACCATGAGAGTATAAATAGATAAATTCAGTAACATCCTTTGCTTTCAAATATGTAAATATGCTGCACGTGCAGGCTAGTTTAAGTTTATACAAGGAAGAAAACATTGATGCGGAACAAATGGTAGAAAGACCCAGTGGCTGTATTGACTCACTTAGTGGCAAGCCAAGAATTTCAGAACCAGATGCTTTTAATGAAAATGCTAATACTACACTGAAGTTTTTAGGAGATGTCCTCAAGACCAACATTCATTGAAAAACAGGAATGAATAAAAAAAGAACTATCAACTCCTAATCTTTCCAAGTTCTTTTTTTTTTTTTTTTTTTCCTTTTTTTTTTTTGTTTCACAACTGAAGAATTTCATGTGCTGTTATTATTTTAGCTTTGGAGATGACTTGTCATCGTTGCCAAAAAGTTAGAATCAGCAAATGTGCTATAAATTTTTCTTGGCTAATAAAAGAAATCTTTGTTTTGGCATACGATAAATCTTTGAACTGCAATCTAGATTTCTGAAAGCGTTAGTCACTTTCAAATGGAATAGTAACATACTACCATAAATTGTTTTTAGCCTGGAGCCTGTAGGCATTGCCAGTAAGCATGCTACAACAATTAATTTGTATGGCTAACTACTTCAGATGAGCTTTGAACTAGATGCCTATATTTTTATACCCATAGTGCGCTTGGAATAGTGAAAACGGTGACCTCCACTTCTTATCCCATGTTTTTTCATTACTCCTCTCTTTCTCAAGCCATTGTGCAATTTATTATTAAAGAACTAATCAAGCTGTGAGCAGTGCTACCAGAACATCAACAATTAATTTCATTTTCAGCCAGTTACTTTATTCAGCTCATCCCGAGGTCAGAGGAGAGCTAGACAGACACAAGTGGGGAGAATGAAGGATGACCTGCACCTCTCACTGGAATAACCAGTTTCACTGAGATAAAGTGACAGCGCCCTAAGCACCCATGACTACTGTCTACAAAACTGAGAGTGATGTTGTCAGCAGTAATCTCCACGGAATTTTGAGGAAAGATGTGACAGTTAGCCTACCTCACAGCTGAGTTGCCAGTTTGCATCATATCCTCTGTACTGCTGCCCTCATTCCCTAAAACACACTTTGGGGACTCACCCTGTACATGATGATGCTCCTGTCCTTGGAGCTGGGACACAGTGAGGGCACGCTCAGAGGCCTCCCAGTTTAGGTGCATTGTCAGAATTTCAAGTCTTTTCAGTGCTGTGAGGAGCCACGTAATGTTCAACTGTGAGTCACAGTTGAATCTTTCCCTTCAGCCAGGTACCAAAGCTATCGCTTTCTTACAAAGCATGTCCAGAGAAGGAGACTGCTTTCTATTTTGTTGCTAATTACAATATTTTGTGGGAAGTAACACTGGACAGATTCATTTCTTTCCTAAGGCAGGGACATTTGAGTTTTCCAGCTTCACATCCCGGATGGAAAAACTTGGTGCCTATCCCCTAGGTTCTGAGATGTGGTAAGGACAGACACCACACTGTACTGAGCTCCATCAGTATTGTCAGGAGGTACGGATGTTAGTGTAGACTCAGCTTTTGCACAAAGAAAAGAAATAGAGCATGCTTTCAGTGTAAAATTACTTGGCTACCTAACCTCTGCTTAGGTGCTCAGTATTTCCGATTAGCAGATACACTTAGCCTGGAAAGCAGTACCTAAGTACCTTCAATTCTTTCCCTAATTCTCTCTGGACTCAACAAGAATTAAATGTTGATATAGGCTGTGACTGAAAAGTCCATCTAGGACTCCGTATTTTTAGATATCTAAATTCAGAACGGGAATTCTGATTATCCAATACATGTGGTCATTTGGCAGTACACACCTCAAGTTCTGCCTGGAAGGTGAGGTAACCACAACCAGGGAGCATTTTGAAAACCATATTTTGCAAAGATTTAGCAATGTGCAAGACCAATTCAGTTGATTATCACGTTCTGCTATAGAAACTGGATAATATTACGTAATGGCTGGTCGTGTCATCCCGTAAAGGTGGGAATGTACAAATGGACTAATTTCATGACATGATCTAGTTTACTCTGTTTCGTGTAGTAACAACACTTTAAAGGATGGAATGATAAGGAGTAAAAAAAGAAATGCTGTAAGAAAAACCAAGTGTCTCTGGACTGCTTTGGATGCAGCTGTAAAACATCAAGGTCTATTTGTTAGCTTTTCACTTTTAATTAGTGGTGAACACTTTCTGTTGCTTACTAATGGTGGAAAAAGTGTAAGTAAAATACTGAGGCCTTGTGAAGAGACTGTTGATAAACAGAGTAGTGCTTTCCAGAATGATTTTCTTTAAGATTTAAATTAAATCTTTCTATTAGCTAAAGAGAATAGGAGACTAGAAAGAAACATTAGATTAGTCTCTCAAGGCTTGTAGTCAAAATCAGGGTGGGTCGATAGTTTCTTTAACTCCTGTGGTATGTAGGATTCCTGCCAGAGGTTTACTTTGGTTTCTACATATTGGCAGCAAATCACAAAGCTTGTAAATAGTACAGGCCTATACTAGAACTTCCTTTTGCTCAGAAGCTAGAGACAGCAGTCAGCTGTGGATGAAGTTGTTACTGCTATGCAAAGCATCTTGTTTTGATTTGCTGCTAAGTACTGCTGCTTAATTCTTTTTCTGTTATTTTACAGATACCTGTATATAATTGTGCATTGCTATCACAGGTCCTTGAACAGAAAGCAGATGGACTCACTTAAGTGTATTCTGCTCATTAGATAGCTACAGAAATTAAATATCCATTTATCTATCTATATATGTGTATATATGTGTATATATATGTATTAATATGCTTTGTTATTTTGGCCAAACTAGAATGCGTTTTCCATGAGAAATTTCTCATGATGGTAATTCAGAGCTTAGATCTGATTCTGCAGGCAGGTATTTTTTAAAACAGAACCTTTAAAAAAACTCTTTTAAATAATACCACTTGATTTTGATGCTGTTTTTATTAAACCTGGGTAGGAAAAATTAAAAGTAAGCCATCATTCCTGTTTTGTATATACCAGCTGACTGTTTTGAATACCTCTTCAACATTTTTCAGTAATGCATCCCTTTACATAAACAACTTGTTTAAAAAACCTTTTCAGTTATCTTTTCATGAAACTTCTGGGAGACAATAATTTTTGCTTTTCAAAAGCCATAAAAATTGCAGTTACTCCTTAATTTCCTCATCTTCAAAGTTTGCAGGACCTGGACAGCCTTACGTCTTATCATACAAAACAAAAAAGTTAATGAGTTACTAAGTTTCAGTCCTGCTTGATTCAGCATATTAGCATTATTTTTCAGTGGCAGACGAATCCATCCATTCCAATTCATTGTTACTTTTCTTCTGCCAGTCACATCAATGGATGTAGTTGCACAATCAAACGCCACAGGCTTAATTTTTTTCCAACAGTGGCATGCTGCTAGTTTGTACCAGCTACTTGTGTCAGAGTCCTCTAGATGTCCTAAGCCATTTAATCAGAATGGACATCAAATATTCGACAGGGAGATTGCCTTTTGTTGTCTCCTTGGCGGTCAATAAGCTAGAAGTAAAAAGTCCATGAATGGACTGCTGTGATACTATTTAGGACAGGTGTCTGAGGAACTGAGTACAGTCGAGAACAGTAAAAAATAGGGAGCATGAAGTCTGTCACTGCTGCCTAGAATGATCATTTAAAAAAGGTTCAATTATAGCATTGAGATAGAAAGAGTCGCTGTCAAGTGGAGATGTCTGTCTGTAGAATTTATACATTTCACAGAATCATAGAATTGATCAGATTGCTCAGACCCTTGTCCCGCTTTACCTTGAACGTGTCTGGGGATGGGGCAACCACCACATCTCTGGACAACCTGTTCTAATGCCTTTTCACCCTTATTGTAAAACACTTTTTCTTTATATCCAGTCTAAATTTATATCCCCTCTTTGGGTTTGAAACCATTTCCCCACATCTAATCACAACCGACCTTGTGAAAAAGTCTATCGCCTTCTTTCTTATAGCCCACCAGTAGGTACTGAAAGGCCATTATCAGATCTCTCTCAAGCCTTGTCTTATCCAGATTGAACAGCCCCATATCTCTCAGCCTGTCCTCACAGCAGAGAAGTTCCATCCCTCAGACAACTTTTGTGGCCCTGCTTTGGATGCACTCCAACAGGTCTGTGTCTCTTTTGCACTGAGGGCTATACATCTGGACACACCAGTACTCCTGGTGAGTCCTCAGCAGCACATAGTAGATGGGAAGATTCACCTTCCTTGAAATGCTGGACACTTTTGATGCAGCCCGGTATACAGCTGGCTTTCTGGACTGCAAGAGCACATTCCTGGCTTGATTAGCCATATGCAGCTGTTGCTATTTTTTTGCCATTGACTGTCCTATGTTGAAGACAGAACTTAAGATAAGCTGTACTGAGAATCACTGCTACACCACCTAGTGCTGTATCATTTGTGTGAAAAAAACAAGGTTGCTGTCAGATGGCTAGTCATGAAAACAAACAAAAGAGTTCAGTGAAGTTATAAACTAGTCACTTCTTTTCTGCTATGCCTGCTCAAGATTTTCCAGCTGCACTGAGCTGTGGATCACAAAGTTCGTATCTAAAGGGAGGCCATTGGTAAGCCAATGCTTAAGCTGTGGAGAGAGCTATGGTGATAATTTGGAGCAAGGTATTAACTTTTAAGATTGAGGCCTTTTCAGAGGGCATCTGTATTCTTGGTGTCTATTCTTGATTTGTAATGTAATTCTTCTTGACTTACTCCAGCACCTAGAGGCTGAAAAGCTGAAGGATTCAGTAATGGTGTAATCGTGCAGTGTCTTCTATCCAGTGCTAGCAAATCATCTCTTAAAACAGATAAGTGTTCTTTAGTATAATAAGGAGGTGATTTAAAGTAGAGAATTAACTTACTGATATATGTAGTTCAGACCAATAGATTGTGTGCTTACAATGAGTGTGTTAGGGAATGACAAGAATCATTGAGCCCAACTCATTTCTCCACACAGGGCCATCAAAAATTCAAATCATATGTCTGAGAGCATTGTCTGAAGGCTTCTTGAGCTCCAGAAGGTTTGGGGCCAACAACTCCAATCGCTTGGGTTCTGCGGCCCATCTGTGCTCTTGGTGAAGAATCTTTTCCTAAGTCCCATCCTGACCCTCCACTGATTCAGCTCCACGCTGTTTCTTCAGGTCCTGTTATCTTCAACAGAGAAAAAATCAGTCCATACTCCTCTGTATGCAGGATTTTAGTGAGGGCTATCAGGAAACTGCAGATTTTAGATTCTATTCTTTAAGAATTGGTGAAGTATTCACTTCTGAAAACCAATTCTAAACTGTGGCTGTCCAACATTTTGGCTTCCCTGGGCCATATGAATGTAGAGAAATTATTCTTGGCCAGTGTTTTGGTTATTGCTGAGTGATGAGCACGTGCCTGGTCCAAGTCAGGTCCCTTGGTGGGGAAGAGCCACCACCATGACAGTGTGGGGCAGGGATAGGGGTAACTACTAGCTGTCTAGGGCCACATGCAGCCTGTAGGCAGCAGGCTGGATCTGGTATAAACCAAACAATGAAATAACACAGAGGCTGATGGTATAGAAGCTACAGTCAGAGACTGCAATTCTGCTTTATCATATTTTGGTTCTATTCTGAATTTAAACTTGCTGCCCTTATGACCAATTTCTTATTGCACTGCAGTTTTAGCAGATATGAATAATGAAGCAGGGTTCAAGATCTGTCCGTTTGTAGTGAGTTTTTACTATTTTACAAGGAGCAGTTGTTGTGATTTGTCAGCTAGCTTCAAGTCAGTTATGATCTAATCACCCAACCAAGTGCTTAGGGGCATGATGCAGGGTGGAGATCACGAAATATTAGATACGTGTTGCTAATGGTCCCAGTATAATAACTATGAGAATTAGGAAGGTAAATATTGTCTTAAAGCTCAGCTTTTAAAGCTGAGCAAATTGTGCTTTGCTGAAGTAGCCTAACTCTACAGATTAGTTTGGAGACTATTTTTCTTCCTTCCCATTTTACCTGTTCTTTGGAGTCTGTATACACTGTTATTCAATGAACATGCCTGTCTTTTGCATGGCCACAGCCCAGTGGTAATCCTCATCCATTTGCTGTTTCACTCAGATAAGGACTACATGTATGTCTGTAATCTTTCTGGAGGGGAAAAAATGTATTCCCTGAAAGAAAAATATTTTAAGAACATGGGACAAGAATCATTGCCACTTAATACACTTAATTATGTTTTCATTTTAATCTGAAACAGGCATTACACCTACAGAAAGAGATAACACCCACAGGTAACATCAGGACAGAAAGCAAGCAAAGTGTTGACATTCTTATACTTTCTTGCTCCAATATAAAACATGTTCTACAAGGATTCTGAGAAGTAGTAAGATAGGCACCACAATCACTAGTAGCTGAGGACTTATAGCTGTGATAGAGGGGAAGCAGCCCTTATTAGTCTGATCCATTCACGCACAAGTACCTTCATTGCTGGTCTCTATGGCTAGTTACTTTGAAGAATATTTCATTCTAACTAGATAATGAATAAATCATTAGACTGCAGTGTTGATTCAGTAGCCTTTTTATCCAGGTTCCAACTTAAAAAGTAGAAATTACCCTAATACAGATTTGTCAAACTGCCAAAAAATACTTTTTCTAGTAAAGTTGTCTAATCTACTCATTGCCACACTGCATTACATAATCCCTTGTGAAGTGCTCAAATGATTTGAGTTAGAATTTTCTGATAGTCAAGGGAAAGACATTGCTTGGATTAATCATTGAAACTGAATCAAACAGAGTGAAAAATAAATTTCAGTTGGAATCCAGTTGCTCACAGAAGAAAACTGTAATATTTTCTCGATACCTTGGTATAAATTGTTGACTGATTTTTTTCACTATGTTATTGGTGTTTGATGAGCAGTGCTTTTCCTTTTCCAATTTTATAAGGCTCTCAAAATCTCAAATGTACAACCACAACACAAAGACTCTTTCCTGTTTCTGATTATTGAAGTACCAGACAATGAGCTCACAAGTAAAATGACATTCTGAAACATTATGCAATTGCTTCTATTTCTTTCATGTAAATAATTGATAACAATGAGTCAGATTTCAAAAATCAACAACTTTTCAAAATCAACAACAGAAGGGATATATGCTTGCATAGTTATTATATTTTTGACATTCACTTTTTTGAAGTTAGAAATGGAAGTGGTTTGTTTTGCTGGTTTGGTTGTGTATTTTGTTGTTGTTTTTCTTTTTTTTTTTTTTTCTTCAGAATGTCTTTTTCCTGGAGTCGTTTTTTCCTTAAGTATGAATCTTTATTTTGAGGTTTTGAACTTAGGAGGAGAGAATCTACTACTACTGTATAGAAGTTTTGATTTGCTACAGTGGTGGACTAGATTCAGGTTCTACACATTTATACACATAGGTCTACAGCCAAGCAGAATTTGAGAGCAAAACCAGATTTCTGTATGTTATTCCTTTTTCACATAGTAGGTATTAGAGAAAGTAGGTGAGTTAACCTGTGTTTTGTTTGTGGTAATTGGTTTTGCCAGCTGTGTTCACAGTAGTCATCTCAGTCAGATGCAGTGCAAAATGTGGTTTACTGAGACTTCTCAGCCAGCGTGTACGAAGTATAGGATTGATTCCCCCTTTAATACTTGTGGCAATAAAAGCAAACCTCTAATTACAAGTTTCATAAAGCAATTGTGAATCCAGTGTCAAAAGCCTTTTATTCAAGCTTTTTTTCTACAGAACATGTTTTTAACAGACAAGTTCTGCAAAGTTATGTTGTTCGAAAGGAAATGTTCGAATGAATTTAATAGATGTTTTTCTAAGACATTTTCAGGATAAAACTTTCAGGTATTGCTTTTTTTTTTAACAAATGAAAAAATATGCATCTCTGTAGATTTATTGTGTAGGTAGGTTTTTTATTTCAAGCTTTGTTTTACATTTGTGTGATTTTGTAATTTATCTTAAAGATACACAGTCAAATTACTTCATTTGATGCTTAAAGCAAAATGAGATCTCTCTCTTGAAGGCAAGTTACTGTTTTTTTCCTGAAGGAAAGCAATCAATGTAGAAAATGGATTCTCTATCAGATTTTCTTTCAGATGAAGTGAAGAAATGAGTATCCATCATAAATGTAGATTGTGCTGCTGTGTTATATACTACAGAATTTTAACTTGCTTTGAAAATGAACTGTTTTGCTATAGAGTCCTAAAAAAATATCAAATTCCTGATTTTAGCAAACTGATTTAGAGGCTGTGACCTATTTATTTCTCAAACATGTGGGATAGCAAGTCTGAAGGATGAGATCAAAGAATACCCAACAGTAAATAATAAGAAGGCACATCTTCTTTCCTTGCATCTTATTTATTTCCCTCCATTAGGATTCTTAACACTCCATAAACATCAAATGAACTGCTACTAACTTGTTTCTTACACTAATGAGTGTGTGAGAATTAACCATTGTACACTAATTCCTGTTAACCAGAGAGCATGAGGAAACTTTGCTCATGCTCAATCAGTAATATGTCTCCTTAAAAAAACAAACAAAAGCTAACAAAAGAAGAAAAAAAATTCACACACAAAAAAGCCTGACACTAAGAGTATGATTTGAACTTATTTCAACAATTACCTCACTGAACTTTGAAATAGAGATAGCCCTGAAGAGAAAAGGGTTGTCATTTTAATGCACAACATAAAATCAAAGAATCTCAAAATCCTAGAATGGCTTGGGTTGGAAGTGACCTCAAAGATCACCTAGTGATCACAGACGGGTCTAATCAGAGCCTTCTCTTCTCCAGAACAAGCTTCCTCAGCCGGTCTTTATAGGAGAGAGATGCTCCATCCCCCTGATAATCTTTGTTGGCCTCTTCTGGATCCATGCCAAAAGCTCCACATCTTTCTTGTGCTGAGAGCCCCAGGCCTGGATACACCACTTCAGATGGGGCCTCAAAAAGGCAAAGGAGAGGGGGCAATCACCTCCCTCACTCTGCTGGGCAGGACACTGTTAGCCTTCTGAGCTGCAAGTGCACACTGCTAGCTTATTTGAAATTCTTCATCAACCGAGATCCCAAGTCCTCATTGGAAGGTCTGCTATCAAGGAGTTCTTTTTCCCTCAATCTATACATATGTCTAGGGTTGCCTTGACTCAAGTGTAACACTTTGTACCTGGCCTTGATGAACCTCATTAGGTGTGCAGGGGCCCACCTTTGAGCTTGTTCAGAACCCTTTCAGTGGCATCCCTTTTCTGTGTCTTATCAACTGCACCACTCAGCTTGGTGTCGCCCACACAGTCACTAAGGGAGCACTCAAATCCTCTCATCTGTATCACTGATGATGATATTAAAGAATGCTGGACCTCTGGGGGGCACCACATGTCACTGGCCTCCACCTGGGGAGCCATTGACTGCAGCTCTCTGGCTGTGACCTTCCACCCAATTCTTTATCCACTGAATAGTCCACCTTTAAAATCCATATTTCTCCTATCTAGAGATAAGGATGTGGTGTGGGATCATGTCAAAGGCCTTGTACAAGTCCAGGTACACAACATCAGTTGCACTTCCTTTGTCCACCAATGCCATCACTCCATCATAGAAGACCACCACCAGACTGGTCAGGCACAATCTGCCTTTGGTGAAGTTGTTCTGGCTGCTTCAGATCACCTCCCTGTCTCACATGTGCCTTAGCATGTCTTCTAGGACAGTCTGCTCCATGATCAAGAGGTGAAGCTCACCGGCCTGTATTTCCCTGGGTCTTCCTTTTTCCCTTTCTTGAAAATGGGAGCGATGTTGTTCTTTTTCCAGTCACTAATGACTTTACTAGACAGCCATGTATTTTCAGATATGGTGGAGTGTGGCTCAGCAACATCAGTCAGTTCCTTCAGGGCCCTGGGATTTATGTCATTGGGCCCCATAGACTTGTACACATTCAGTTTTATTGGACAGGCTCAGACTTGCTCTTTTCTTACAGTGGGAGGGATTTTGCTCCTCCAGCCCTCACCTGGAGATTCAGGAATGAGAGGTTTGGGGATGTGAGACACAAGAAACCTGGCTGAAACCTGTGAAGACTGAGACGAAGAACTTATGTAGTACCTTAGCTTTCTCTATGTCTGTTGTAGGCAATTTTCCCTTCTCCTTTATCAGAGGGGTTGTGGTCTCTCTGGCCTTTCTCTTTTGACCAGTATAAATGTAAAACCCTTTCTTGTTATTTTACACATTCCTCACCAGATGCAGTTCCATCTGCACCTTGATTTTCTGAATTGCATCTCTGCATGTCTGGACAGTAGTGCTCTATTCTTCCCAGACCACACGTGCCTGCCTCCACTGCTTGTGCATGTTCTTCCTATCTGCCAGTTTGACAAGGTCCTTGGCCAGCCATTCAGGTTTCCTGTCTTTTCTGCCTGTTTTCCTGTGTTGCAGGGCAAAGAGCTCTTGTGCTCTCAGAAAGGTATCCCTACAGATTAGCTACTTCTATTTTCACTTTGAGTGGAATTTGGGATTAAGCACAGTGCATATCTAATTGAAATTTTAGAAATCAAAACAGGTAGGTAATATTTTTTCAGCTAGAACTTGGTGAAGATTCAGAATTATAAAATATTTCTTTCTTCAAAGTGTTGCCACACTGCAAAAATAGTCATACACTGCTACCAATGGAGTATGCAGAATAGGTAACGGCTAAAGAGCTATCCATGGTCTGCCTGCATATCACTGTATTGCCTCTCCTCTGTGAAAACACAACCTGAGAATCTTTACAGCTGTCAATGTCTTCCTTGTATGAAGCAACAAATACACATTTTCCACCAAAAGTTGTCCCTGTTTCTGTTTGGTCCAGTGGACTGCTTTTGCTGCAAAGCACATCTAGACATGAAAATCTAGATCTGCTTTCTTGTATCTATATGATGTGTTTTATCTCTGCTTATATGTGCTTTCAGTAGAAAGATTTCAATTGCTACATATTTTTAGAAGCTTGTAATTTTTCCATTTCATTTCTGATTACACAGAAATGATAAGGCTTACTGTGGAGAATTTTAGGTAAAAGGAGATATATCGAGCACTTGATATATATACAGTTGCTATGTATCTGTCAATTGAGCCATAGAATAATAGAATCACAGAATATTTTGGGTTCGCAGGAATCTTAAAGACCACTTAGTTCCAACCCCCTTGTCCCCATGGAGAAGATTGCCATCCACTAAATTGGCCTATTCCATACAACCTTGCCTTGAACACCTCCAGGGATGGGGTATCCATCTTCTCTGGGCAACATGTTCTAGTGCCTCACCACCCCCTGAGTAAAAGATTTCTTCCTAATTTCTAATCTAAACATAGCCACTTTCAGTTTAAAGTAATTACCCCTTGTACACTCCAGCAGTACAGTTCCTTTCCAGTATTCCTGTAGGTCCTATTTTTTTATTTATTATATTTTTATATTATTTAGGTACTGGAAGGCTGCAATGAGATCTCCTCAGAATCTTCTCTTCTCCAGGCTATAAGTTTTCAGCCCTCTGAGCATCTTTGTGGTCCTGAATTCACTTGAATATGTCTGGGTCCTTATGCTGCAGGCCTCAGAGCTGACCAAAGTATTCCAAATGGGATCTCAGAAGGATGAAAATCATAAATTAGATTAAGTAGTGACTGATACAGTTGCTGATTACAGTGGGATAAAGTGCATCCTCACCAAGTTATCAGATGACACCAAGCTGAGTGATGCAATTGACACTCTAGAGGGAATGGATGCCATCCAGAGGGACCTGGACAGGCTGGAGAGGTAGGCCCATGCCAACATTGTGAAGTTCAACAAGGCCAAAGGCAAGGTCCTCCACCTGTGTCAGAGTAATCCCAAACCCAGATACAGGCTAGCTGGTGAATGGCTTGAGAGTGGCCCTGAGGAGAAGGATTTAAGAGTGTTGGTTAATGAAAGATTCAACATGAGCCAGCAATATGCACTTGCAACCCAGAAGGGCAGTCATATCCTGGGTTGCATCCACAGATTCATAACTTGGCTGTTGAGGGAGGTGATTCTGCCCCTGTACTTTGCTCTTGTGAGACCCACCTGGAGTGTTGTGTCCAGTTCTGGAGCCCCCAACATAAAAAGGACATAGAGTTGTTGGAGCAGGTCCAGAGGAAAGCCACAAAGACGATCAGAGAGCTGGAGCACCCCCCCTATGAGAACAGGCTGAGAGAATTGGGGCTCTTCAGCATAGAAAAGAGAAGGTCTGGGGGGACGTTGTAGCATTCTTCTAGCACTTGAAGAGGGCCTACAGGAAAGCTGGGGAGGGACTGTTTATAAAGGCATGTAAGGACAGGATAAGGGGAAATGGCTTTAAACTGGGAGTGGTTAGATTTAGACTAGATCCGGAAAAAATTCTTTACTGTGCGGATGATGAGGCACTGGAACAGGTTGCCCTCAGAGGTTGTGGATGCCCCCTCACTGGAGGCGTTCTAGGCCAGGCTGGGTGGGGCTTTGAGCAACCTGGTCTAGAGGGAGGTACCTCTGGCTATAGCGGGGGGATACTAGGTGATCTTAAAGGTCTCTTCTAACCCAAACCATTCTATGATTCTATAATTCTGTGATAACATATCATTATACAAGATCTTGTGAAGCAGAAAATGTGGAACTGAACATAAAATATCTAAGGGCATTATGTATTTATAGCACAAAAAGCTTACAGCGACAAAGGTGATAAATAGGCATTAGCGTTACTTTGTTTTAGCCGTGGCAGTCTTGGAATGTGGTAGTCCTGAGAAAGTGTTTGCTATCTCGGATTTATGTCTTGTTTGTCATAGTTACACCAGATTGTACAGGGTCTGGATGGGACAGAGTTAATTTCCTCCACAGCAGCCCATATTGTATTGTGCTTTAGATCTGTGACCAAAGTGGTGTTGGTATCTCACCTATGTTTCAGTTGTTGCTGAGTGCTGCCTGTTCAGTGTTGTCATTTTCCCTATTTATGACTGCTCTTTGAGCAAGGAGCTGAAAGAGGGCAGTCAGGCTCACTGACCCCAGATGACCAAATGGTTGGTCCATGACATGTAATATTGTGCTCAGCAATAAAATGGGTGGAAACGGAGTATTTTTCTAAACTAGCTGCTGCTGCTCAGACTCTGACTGGACATCTGTCTACATGTGGGATGTGGTGAGCTTTTTTCCCCTTTTTTCCCTTTTTTCTCCCTCTCTATTAAGCCATCTTTATTTCAACTCAAAAGTTTTCATGCTTTGGCCCTTCTGTTTCTCTTCTGCATCCCAGTGTGGGGAAATAAGGAAGGAAACAGAAGAAAGGCTTAGCTGGCTGTTGGGGTCAACTCAATTTGCAGATGTTTTAATAGAAGATATTTTTACCTGTACCTCTATATGCATTGTTCTACCTAGAAAGGATTTTTAAAATAGAGACTTACAAAGTAACAGAACATTCTTCTTTAGAAATAGAAAGTAATCTTCCCAATGAGCACAAAAATTTCCTTAGAAATGCCTCAGTATCTCTTTCCTGTATCTTTGCACATACACACATGAACATGTAATTGTGTGAAA
This sequence comes from Meleagris gallopavo, assembly GCF_905368555.1. NCBI lineage: Eukaryota > Metazoa > Chordata > Aves > Galliformes > Phasianidae > Meleagris > Meleagris gallopavo. The sequence continues at coordinate 37,067,705 of NC_139435.1, forward strand.
TGCAGATAATTTAAGGAAAAAAAAGATGAACACTGCAACTATGAGAAAACAGTATACTACCACAGAATGATCAAAATGCTATGTTATGGGTTTCTTCATGCATCATTTTGTTGCACTGTAAATTCTTTTAAATAACAGGGTGGATTTCTGCTCAGTACAGAGGTGAAGCAAAACTTTCCTGCCTCTGACTGACTACACAATTTGCTAGGTTATGCAGAAAGAATATTATAAAGAATATATAAAATATTCCCAGCTTTTAATTTTGCATTATTTACAGATGCAGTACAGTGTTTTGCTTAGAGAAAGCTAAGAGAATGATATCAAATTTACATTTCAATTTGAAAATTATAATTATTAAGCTGTGGTTCTTCTAGTAGTGGTGTTTCTAATAGTCTTGTACTGGCAAACCAAACTCCAACACAAACCATTCTGTGATTCTATGATTGTATGATACAAGTGGATTTACCAAAAATACTTGTTGTGTCAGTATTTCAGTTCTTACTCTAAAGCATTTTAAAACCATTGAAGATTATAAATATGTTGTCAACTTTATGTAGCCATATAACCATAAAAATTAGTAGCAGTTCATTAATGAAGCTTACTAAATAAACCCATGGTTTAGGTTAATAGGAAGCATTCATAAGGCATACCAAGAGTTTCTAATTTGTGTGAATTACACTAACTTTCTTTGCAATCTGAGGCCTTATTCCCAAATTAGGATTGATTCTAAACTAAAAAAACACTAACAGAACCTTACTCTATGCTCATTAGCCGTGTAGTTGCATGATAAAAATAAGGAGTTGTTTAGAAATTTCATCTGTTAAATACATTTACGTTAATTTGAATTGTTTGATTCTTGTAATTAACACATCTTTTAAAATCCTAAAGGAATCTAGCAGCAAAAATTTTTACTTGTTTGTTTAACCATGTTTAATTTAAAATCTTTCCACTTAAGTCAGTGCAGCTTTTTAGTAAAATATGTGTCTATGAAGCAGTGATAACAACATCTAGAAACATATCTAGTGGTTTTCTGAAGTTTTCTATTGATACACATTTCTTTCTGGTAACTTTTTATGATAAGGTATGGATGTTTTCAATTTTGCTTGTTTGCTTGATTATTTAGGGATTTTTGGATTTGCAATCACATGCCTGTGTAGTACACTGGCTTTGAAAATTCCAAGATTATCATTATGTTAATTTTTTTGCATGGATCTCAAATCCTTTTGCACAGAGATAAAAAGTGGAAAGAGAGAAAGTGCCTGTGAGGCACTTGCCAAGGTTATTTTCTAGTCATCTGTTTACTTTAGATACACAGTAGTGTTTCTTTGGCTTAAGCCAGCATTTACAGGCTTAAACTTGAATAAAGGTTTATTTTAGAGGACAGTGCATTGTCTGTGGAATGAGAATACAAACAAATTTTATTTCCTCTGCAGCTTTCTTCTTCAGTATTTATCTTATTTCTATAGGCAGTTTGTTCGCTCCCTAGGTGTTGTTCTCTACAACTAACTGCAGGGATTCATCATCTTACAGGTGCTTATCTGAGAGGCAGTTTGATGTAAGACAGAAGCCTTAAGACCACGTGTTCCATGTTTGTCCTGTATCCGTGCCCTCAGCATTCTAGCACTTCCATATCTATCATCTAACTGCTCTGTATCAGAAGTAGAGTCACACTGATATGAAATGTAATGTGTCCAATGCTTTGCACTTCAAATACATTTCATAAGTTTCCAAATCATAAGACTGTAGTAACAACTGAAGTAAGGGACAAATAATCCTCCATAGTCATGCATGTATCCAGCATGCTTGTGTTCAGATAGTGAAGGTTCAAAAGTGCAATTTCTGAACAGAGTAGTCGTGTTATAGCAGGTAATTTGGTGGCAAACAATAGGGGCTTTAGTGGTGGCTGGATATTAGCACTTTTCCAAGAAAGAAAATTATCTTCAATTTTCGTTTGATATGTTGCTTGCATTATCCATATGCTGAAATGGAATTGAAAAATGAGATGTATCTCTAGAAGCTGCTGTCAGCAGCTCCTTCATAGATTACCTAATGTGTGTGCCAGCCCTGCTCAGCCCCACATAGAAAGCATGAAGAGACAGCCACAGACCTGCATGTATTCTTGCTTCTTCCAAAAGAAACAAGCTGTTTCAACATTGTGGAGGGAAAGTGGTCTTCCACCAGAGATACCTGAAACACCGAATGATACTATGTAAATTATTTACTGTTATCATCTGCTGACAATATTAATATCTGTGAGCAGGATGGTATCTGAACCAAGAAGGAGATGATACTGGAAGTAGCTTAGGGAAAATTTCTTCTCCCAAAAGGTGGTCAGACACAGGAATGGGCTGCCCAAGGAGGTGGAATCACCATCCCTGGGGGTGTTCAGGAAATGCTTAGATGTTGTACTAAGGCACATGGTGAGAAAATACTGGTAGCAGGTGGACAGTTGGGCTAGGTGATCTTGGAGGTCTTTTTCAGTCTTGATGATTCTATGATTCCTTAATTCTATTTTGTATTTTTAGCAAAGTCACAAAGATTCCTTTCTTTATGCAAGAGTGGAATGTTATCTAACAGTTACTAAAAGCCAAAGTTATTGGGATGATGCAGAGCTTAAGCTCTATGGTTTAATTGATAATCTGTTCTGTTCCCTGACACTGTTTCAGGTGTGGGAGGGCCAGTTTAATTACTATATTGAACCAGTAAGTCCAAGTTAAAAAAAATAACTACATTGGCCATTTTTGCAAGGTGATTACAAGAATTCTTATTATAAATAAATGCCTGGTTTTGCACATCTTTTTTCCTCATTAAGATTTATAATACATTTGTTCCTATTCCATTTTTTTTTTTTTTTTTTTGCCAGGTTCCATATGTATGAGATCTGAATTTGGGCTTTCATTTGTCTTCTTCCCTGTATGTCTTGACTGAACAAATGAAACTATCATGTCTCAATTTAAGGATGGGAGAAGTATAGACAGATACGTAGCTCTTTCTAAGTGTATACACCCTTCTGTTCTTTGGGCTGCACACAAGGAGGGCTCAATCAACCTCAGATGCTTAAGAAGACTGGTAAAATTGCGTGGGGAACATCTTCCTCATTCTGTGACTTTCCGTCGCTCATACAGCATCTTCAACAACCTGAATTAGGCAAAAAAAGGATTATTTTGCTTGTGTGTCAGGGGAAACACTTTGAAGTCAAAACTGCCTCATAATTATTCTCTTTCAAAAGCAAACATAATTATCCTTTTGATTAAATATAGCAAGCTTCTTCTAAGATACCATTGGCCGTAGTGTTGTGCTAAAGAGGTTTAATTCCAGTGCATAGTAACTGAAGTGTGCTGTTTATACTTGTGATTTGGTTTAATGAAAAATAGTTGGTTTTCCTGACTTTAGAAGGAATATGAGAGGCTGTTAAAAAAAAACAACTCACCTGTTTTGCTGTTTGTCTTTTAAGCTATTTTATTTCTATCCACCAACATCTTTTTCCCTGCAGAAAGCAACCTGAATTAAATTTTTAACCCTGGGTTAGAATATCATCTGTAAATGTGTGTGTGTATGTGTGTGTGTATTAACATATATAGAATACATAAAACTACATACATGTCTAAATAGATTAGTTGGTGATTTTGTTTGCCTGTTTCTCATTCTATGTCATGCTACAATAGTTCCCTCAGTCCTATTATTCATTGTTTGTTTTCTCTTTGGTAGAAAATACAGGAAAAGGGCAATTTGTTTTAAACATTGCAATTAATTTACACACTCACATAAACAAACTGCAAAATGGTAATTTTGTGGGACCACATTCCTTTGCTGTGTTTGCATCAGAATTTCATACTTGTGACAAATTAGCTGCCTGCTACTAATAGAAAATGAATTTATAAGGAATGGCAGGGCAGGATCTCTGTTACCCATACTATTAAATTTAAAATGTCTGGGATGTGAAGTGTTCTATATGGTTGTTTTAATGCTGTCATTGTTGATATTTTTTTGTGAGGAACAGATGAGTTGTTTTCAAGTTCTTCTTTAAGTAACTTCCCATAATCATGCAAAAAGTTATTAGCCTTGGGGAACCTGACTCAAGCCAGCTTCCAGTCCTGTGCTGTAACCACATTACAACACTACTTGGTGTTCAAAAACAGGATCCTGTCTGTGCTATGTAACACCCAAGTCTTTGGCATTTCTCCTGATATCTCACATTGAAGATTTGTGTAACTTGTTTTTCATATTTACTCTGTCATTTCTTTCTCCACTGTTAATTTCCAGATATTTCCCCTTCATAAAATAGCTTTATTCTTATTATTTTTCAGTAGTAGCAGATTGTGTTTTAAAGGCAACAGATTTTTTTTACTTTGCGCCTATACTTTCAACTTTCGTGGATTCCTTTAAATGCCATTTTTCAGACATTGCAAGAACAACATCCCAACCTAGAGTCGGTTTACAAAATATTTTTCATCTTCCAGATTAAAGACTATTTATATGTGAACAGATCTAAGGTGTAATTCTTTCTGCATTACATAAGACATTATTCAAGAATGCAGTAAAATTCATTTCTTACAAAATGCATTTCTGATGATTGCTGGTAATGTACATATTTTCCCCAGCAGTTATTATACTGCAGTGCCTCAGATATCACTATCTACTTACAAATATATTCCAGTATAAGAGAGATATTTGAGAACACTTCTAACTTCAGGTGAGGAAGAGTTTTTGAAAAAATAAATGACAACTGATTTATTTTCTTCCGCATAAGTATAGCCGGCTAAAATTCTTCTTCCACACAGAGGTTTGAAAAATTATTTAACATTTGTTACTCACTTGTCAGTGATGCAAATATAACTGTGGATGTTTGGATTTCAGAATGATTTAGGTCAACCATACCTGAATAAGGGAAACAGTGGTGACAGTTATGTAGTTCATACTGACGCGCAGTGGTAGTTACAATTTTCAGCCCATGTTACCATGTGTAAACTAGGTTTTCAGGTTTGTCCCCTGAATAATGGCAGCAGTATCTCTCTCTGGCAACAGAATCAGAACTTTGCTGATCAAAATTTTGGATTTGGATAAAGCAGAACCTATAAAGTTCATTTAAATCTGTAATTTTTAATTTTCTGTAAAATATATTCAATATAAAGTTTGTAATTTTGTTAGGCAGAAGAGAAGGTAACTGACTAGTTAGTGGTTCTTGGAAATCCAGATTAGTTCACATTACATGTTCCAGCACTGGGATTCTACTGTAATTTACAATAAACATTTTTTTTTTCTTTTCCCTTATATCAATGCATTGTTTTTATGCATAGATTAATGTGTTTATTATGTGGTTTTGTTGAGTAAGGAGAAGCTGTTCAAGCATAGCCTACTAAAATGAATGTAACTTTATGTGAACTGTTAGACTATCTGTTCTATCTTTTTACAGTTATTTGATATCCACTCACAATATGTGCAACACAGAATTTGCAAAGGATTTGAAGTTTTCTGTCAGTATTTCCCCTAATGAAAACAAACAAACAAGCCTCTGTTTTCTTTATTCTTTACACAAGCTCATTTCTGTGCTGAGTATCTCTTAGAAAACCTCAGTAAATTATTGGTATGACCGGAGACATTTGTGATGGGCTTGCATTGAAATACTCTGAAATTCTTTTTCTTTAAGTTCCTAGTCTGAAAAGACTTCGTGGTGACAGGTTGAAGTGTCATGTAATGTTAGTGTCATGAAAAGCTGTAGGGCTTTAAATCCTCCAGTATCCTGAGCTTTTTATGTTCCGAAACACTTGGTGAGTTCCAAAGAATAAAATACTGCAAAGAAATGCATGTTCGAAGTGTTTGCCAGGTTCAATGAATAGTTGTCAGAAATGGAGACTCTAAAATGCTGAGCCAATTTATGTGGAAGGGGATTTTGAAAATACTGGCAGCTTTCTTCCTTAACTGAACTTTTTCTTACTCTAAACGTTCAGAGGCAAGCTCTGAATCAATTAACTTTTATCTTACCTGGTTCCTTATAGCTTCCTCCTCTTCTGAAAGTCAAATCAAGACTGATCATTGAAAGAAAGATGTCATATGTTTAAATTATATTTGCTGGGATGGAGAGTGATAGTTAAACATGGAACGTTTCTATCCCTTTCCATCCCTTGCCTGAAAAATTGACCTGTTCCTGTTTTAGAGGAAATCTAGTAAAATCTATTACTGAAAAAAGGCACGTTGTATAACAGAATAGAGTGCAACTCTTATATTTCTCTTGCTTATCTTATTCTCAAGGAGCCATCAAAAGATCTTTTACTGTCTAGGTGCTCAAGTACTTTTCATGCACACAAAAGGTGGCATACATCTGTTCACACAGAGGCATATTTCTTTGACAGTTTGTTTGAATTTATCCCTTTAATAGCAGAGGCACCATAAGGCAGAGAATTCATCTGTACTAAGGTCTTCTAATGTAGGTCTTTGACAACTTACTGGCTTCTTGTTAGTGACAGACTGATGAACTTTATACGGAGAGATGAAAATCAATCTGAATTGCATTTTCTTTTCTTCTTTTTTTTTGTGTGTGTTCTGTCTATCATACAGACAAAAATGAAAATAAATACATTTCTGAAAAAGGTTTGCATAGTTGTCTGAATGGAAGAATTAGCTGCAGTAGTTGAACGTAATCAGAATCATATGAGAAATAAATTTTATGGTAGAATCTGTTAGCCAATTTCATAAGTGTCTAAATACAACTATTTTGAAGGTAAGGATGTGACATCTTTCTTTTACCTGGTAGCATCTCGAGCCCAAATCTTTGAATATCATTTTGAATGGCAATTTTTTGTGTGTGTCTTTCCTTATGAATCGTAACAAAAGAAAGCTTTTTTTCTTTCCATTCATTTTCTTTCTTTCAGACGTCAGGTAGAGGACCCATTTGTAGATAGGCATAATGTCTCAGCCAAACATCCTTTGGTGTTTCTGTTCTGTAATACTGCATCACAGTGACATGAACATGAAGGATTGTCTCTTCAAAGTGCTGTTTTGTAGCCTGGGAACTTATTTCCCACCAGTATATGCTGGCAAGGGATACAGTGGAATGAAGCATTGACCACTGAAGTTTATCAAGACAGGCCTCTGTAGAAAGGGAGTCATGCTTTGTTCTAGGACTGCACCATCTTTTTTAAACAAGTTGTCATGGTTTTATGTTTTTTGTTTTTGGTTCTCAGTATTCCGCATCAAAACATCATGTAGTGTACTGGGAGTTAAAGTGTTACTGCTCCAATTCCAGGCACCTATCCCTATACATTACAGAAGTCATGGGATCTGGTCCTTGTGGGTGGAGCGGTCTCTTACTGCCTGGCAGTGGGTGCTGGAGGGTGCTTTCCTGGCTGTTCCAAGCTTTTCAGGTTTGAATCAGTCTCGGGAACTCTCTCTCTCCTATTTTATTTGGTTTATTAGTCTCAATTTCAATCAGATTGTATTATATTGTGTTATCTTGCATTCCGATATCATAGTTAGTAAAATAAGTTTTCCTCCATAGATTGTTGCCGCTGTTTTTGTTTTCCTCCCTTCCTTCCCATTTTGTGGGCTGAGGAGGGGAGAGCAGGGGCCTACCGCCCCCTGTCACGGGTGTAGATTGATCTCGTTAACTCCGTGACAGATTTTTTGGTGGAGAATGCGGGCAATTCTGTTTCTTAGCTTTTAGAACGAATATCTCTCTCTGCTCTTAGAGAGCTTCATTAGGGAGCATTATCAGTAGTTTAGGTTTCTGTGCTGGAAAACTTGACCTTGAAAGACTAGGCGTGCTGCCAGTGTTCTGGGATATTTGTAAACTTTGAGCACTGCTTAGTCTGGGTAGTGCTTTTTTTCATTTTTTTTTTCTTTTTGCCTCCTTCCTCTTGTCAGTTTCAATTCATTAACCCCTTTTTAATAGACACCAGCAATGAACCCACTTTTCATCGTGAGGGTGTTGAGTAAAGGCTTACAAGCTGACATGTTATTCTCAATTTATTGGCAAATTATCAAGGCCATAATTACTTGTTGTGGAATTATGTTCATATATAACTACCTAAGGGCATTGATGGAGACACCTGCATGGTACCTGTATGCAATGTGGTATGGTCTGAATTCTGACATTTACATCCCAGATGGAATGGCTAATTTTACGAACAGCACAATGTTCAGACCAGTCTGCAGGCTTCCTTATCGGTTTGTCAGACGGTTTTCGAATCTCCAATTAATACTCATGTTGGGGTGTGTGCTATTGCTTTCCTGGATTATATTACTTTACAAAGGGAAGGAGTCTCCTCCAGAACCAGAGAGTGCTGACTGGCAGGGAATACGGAGAGGTTTAGGAAAGATCTTAAAAGCAAGGGGACCCGCAATGTCATGGGATTTTACTCTTGAACACCTGTGGGATCCTGAGAAACTAAGTGAGTATTTGAGTCAGGGACAGTGCGGCTTACATAACTCTAAGGAGGTACAACTTATTTGGGGTTTGGCTTGTGCTTACCGAGCCCTATATAATACTATTCTGGAGAGAGAGTTTCTGAGCTGAGGTTCAAGCCAAAATGGAGAATCTCCAAATCAAATCTGATCGGTTACAAGAGACACCAGTAACAACATCAGTTGCTCCTGTGGAAGACAAGAAATGGAAACGAGTGTCCACGCGTCTAGAATGGAAAAGAGAAGAAGCGGAGGAGGAGGTGGAGGAAGATCCAGGCAAGGGGCCCTCCTCAGAACCACCACCATTGCAAAAAGCAAAAGGAAAAACTAAGAGACATGCAGAAGAGACTGATGATGAGGACATCCTTATTACTACCTGTCAGCCTCTGAAGATGACTGAAATCCAAGGCTCAAAAAAGGAGTTCACACGGGGCCCGAATGAAACTATTGTTTCCTGGTTGCTTCATTGTTGGGACCGTGGGGCCAATAATTTGTTTCTAGATGGTAATGAATATCGCCAACTAGGAGCCATTGCCAGAGACCCAGCTATTGACTGAGGAATTGGTCGATGTTTGGATGAGTCTGCCACCCTTTGGGAATGAGTGTTAATAGCCGTGAAAGAAAGGTATCGTTCAAAGACGGCTTGAAGCCTGTGATGAAAAGATGGGATACAGTTGAAAAGGATATCCAGTATTTGAGGGAAATGGCTGTGGTGGAAATGCTGTTTGACCCTAACTTTGTTCCTAACCACCCACGACAAGACCGCGATCCTGAGAGAGTGAGGACGACGCCTGAGGTATGGCAGAGACTCATAGCAACAGCACCAGACAGATATACCGGTACACTACTGTCAGCTAATGACAGATACCGGGAACAAGAGAGAATACCCTTAGTTTTTGAATTGATTCTACGCTCCAAAACTACGAACAACAGCTACCCAAAACTCACGTTTCCATTGCCGCCATCTCACAAATAACGGACCAACTGAATGAAATGCAGGAGCAAATGTCTCTACTGATTAATCATGACAAACCTCTGCCAGTATCAGAAATGCCTGGTGAAGATCAAGATAATCAAAAGAGTCTAATGAAGGAGCTGATCAAACTAATGTGAATCCAACTAATTAATGATGAAGAACCTCCCTGCTCACGGGCACCATCAAAAATCTCAGCTATTAAAGGCAAACGCTTTCCGGCTCCAGTAAGGAACAATACATCGCGAATTGCCTTGTGGCGTTACCTACGTGACCATGGAGAAGACATGAGGCACAACCAAGCTACTCCTGTACTACGAGCACGGGTGAAAGAATTACAAAGCAGATTAACCACCAGTGCAGTTGCTCCAGTTCTCACAGGTAATGAATAGATGGGCCCTGCCCTCAGTCAGGGGGGGGAAAGGGATAATCGAGTATATTGGACTGTGTGGATTCAATGGCCTGGCACATCAGAACCACTGAAATATAAGGCACTGGTGGATACTGGTGCACAGTGCATTCTGATGCCCTCGAGTCATGAAGGGACAGAATCAATCCATATTTCTGGGGTGACTGGAGGCTCTCAAGAATTGACTGTGTTGGAGGCCGAGATAAGCCTCACTGGTAAGGACTGGCAAAAACATCCTATTGTATCTGGCCCAGGGGCTCCATGTGTACGAGGTGTCGATTACCTCAGAAGGGGGCATTTCAAGGATCCTAAGGGGTATCGATAGGCCTTTGGGATAGCTGCTGTGGACACAGATAACATTAAGCAGCTGTCTGTTTTGCCTGGCCTATCAGAAGATCCGTCTGTTGTGGGGATGCTGCAAGTAAAAGAGCAACAGGTACTGATTGCCACAAAAACGGTGCACAGACGGCAGTACCGCACCAACAGGGATTCCTTGCTCCCCATTCATAAGTTGGTTCGTCAAATAGAGGGTCAGGGAGTGATCAGCAAAACTCACTCACCCTTTAACAGCCCCATATGGCCAGTGTGTAAAGCCAGAGGAGAATGGAGACTGACGGTGGACTACCGTGGCCTGAATGAAGTCACACCCCCACTGAGTGCTGCTGTGCTGGACATGTTAGAGCTCCAATATGAACTAGAGTCAAAAGCAGCTAAATGGTATGCCACCACTGACATTGCTAACGCCTTCTTTTCCATTCCTTTGGCCGAAGAATGTAGGCCACAGTTTGCTTTCACCTGGAGGGGCGCTCAGTATACTTGGAACCGTTTGCCCCAGGGGTGGAAACACAGCCCAGCCATTTGCCATCGATTGATCCAAACTGTATTGGAACAAGGCAGTGCTCCTGAGCACCTGCAGTACATTGATGATATCGTTGTGTGGGGCGATACAGCAGAAGAAGTCTTCACGAAAGGAGAGCGAATAATCCAAATTCTTCTGTGTACTGGTTTTCCTATTAAGCGGAGCAAAGTGAAAGGACCTGCTCAGGAGATTCAGTTCCTAGGTATAAAGTGGCAAGATGGCCGTCATCACATCCCAACTGATGTGATTGACAAAATCAGTGCCATGTCTCCACCCACTAATAAGAAAGAGACACAATCGTTCCTGGGCGTAGTGGGTTTTTGGAGAATGCATGTTCCAACCTATAGCCTCATTGTAAGTCCCCTTTATCATGTGACGTGAATGAAGAATGAGTTTACATGGGGCCCGGAGCAGCAGCAGGCTTTTGAACAGATTAAACAGGAAATAGCCCATGCCATGGCCCTAGGGCCAGTACGAATGGGACAGGGTATAAAGAACATCCTCTACACTGCTGCTGGAGAGAAAGGCCTCACTTGGAGTTTGTGGCAAAGAGCCTCAGGAGAGACCCGAGGCCGACCCCAGGGATTCTGAAGAGGGCTACACTCCAACTGAAAAGGAGATCTTAGCCGCGTATGAGGGGGTTCGGGCTGCTTCTGAAGTAACTGGTACTGAAACACAGCTCCTTCTGGCACCTCGACTGTTACCTCCTGTTAGTAGTTAAGTCCTATAATATGTCTCCATAAACTGTGATTTAGAATTTTGAGGATTTCATTCTCCATGGAAGTTCTCATAGCTCAAAAGCAAACCTAATCAATCTCAAGCATCAGTTTCATCATATTTGTTAAAATAGTTAGTAATCATAGTAGTGATTAATGAAGAGGCATTTCTAATTTCACTTGCAAGATTCAGAGTCTCTTTGAAACTGTTGACCTCAAGAAAAATCTAGGACAGAGAAAATGAAAAGCAGTGTAGAAAGAACAGTATGTTTTATATGCAAGATTTTCCTTTCACAACATAATTGAAATATTACTTAAAGGACCCATAAAAGATAACATACTAAAACAAATTGAGTTGCATATGTGATTAATTCTCACAGTGAGAAGCTGATTGTGAATGTGCAGTTTTATACTTATGACCTTGACATGAATAAAACAACTTTTAATTTTGTCATGTGGAATGCAATTGGAATAATCTTGGCAAAGAAGCAACAGTCTAACATAAAAATCTGCTAACAAAATAAATTTATAACATTACTGCACTAAAGATGATGAAAAGGATTTTCCAATGCAGGAAGATAGTGAAATATTCAGCAAAGTTAATTTAACTTGCATATCACAAAACTGTCCAAAGTTCTAATTCTCTATAGAATAGGTTTTGGTTTTTTTTTTTCTTTCTTTTCATATCTGAAATTCACATGAAATTTCATACTGTTCTTTAATTCAATGAGTACATGTTATCATACCTCCATGTCACTTCTGGCTATTTGTACCAATGCTAGAAGTACATGCAGCTACTCCCATTTCACGTAGAATTTGGGGTACAGTTTCAGGTTGCATTTAATCCCATGCAGCCCTCACTACATGTCGTCTGTTTGCCATGTGAACATAACATTGATCTTGGCATCTGTTTGGTGATCTGGTGGAACCTGAATCTTTTGATGGTACTTAGGTGCTGTGAACTCCAGAGAAACTGCAGATGTTCCTTCCATTCTTCTTCAGGCAGCCTTAGTCTTCCAGATGTGGATTTTATCTGTTCCTTTTCTCTGCTGAAAAAACCTTGTTCACTCTCATCTCATGCTCTTTTTAAGTTATGTACCCAGGAGGGGTTTCTCACAAACACAGTCTCCCTCTGGGGAGCTGCACCTCATCCATATGTATTTCACCAGGCAAGAAGTGGTTTATTAGTGAAATTCATGCACTGGGATGTTATGCGTAGTTTTAAAGGCTGTAGTAATCTATATTTTGTGATTTCTGAATGATACACTTCAGGCTTTGGAAAGTAATTCAATAAAAGGATATTGCTGTATTGATTTCAACTAGGCTAGTTTTCTCCAAATTAAGAAAATCTGGCTTGAAAATTCAGCTTGATATGAAAAATAAACTTAAAATTAAGTCTTGAAAAAATCTCTGATCAAGTTTGACAATTAAATGATAAACTGAACAGATAATAGGAAGTGATTCAAGAAGCTATATATATGGCTGTGAAACTTTAATCCAGTTTTAGAATTCATCAGCATCCATATTATCACTCTGGTTTTGTTAGTAAAGATTACACTTTTTCAGAGAACATGTTTTTAACTTACCTGATAAATTTAATTGTCTCATTCAAAATTCTAACAGGTTAACTCCAATCACTTTATTCCTTGTTTTTTTCCCCTTTTTTTCCTAGTCATGTTGTTGTTCATGTTTTGCATTGCATGTTGTCATAGCGTTTCTCATCAAAGTGTCTCAGAATATTAAGGGGAAAAAATTAGACTAATAATATAGAAATAAGGAGTGACTCTATCCAAAACAAGTTGTACCAAGAGAAGGCAACTGTGATTCTTGTCTGTAATGTGGACGTCAACCTTAGGTCAAAAACACCCATGTTCTCCAGATGTCTATGTAAGCAGTCTGACACCCATCACTAGTGGAAGAGTGCTTGTGTACACAACTGACCTCACCTAAAACGCTTGCCATGTTGTTATCTACTTTTAGCCTTCAATTTTTAAGTTCTTTCTTTGTGGCTACCCACGCCCTACATTATCTTTCTATCTTCATCTCATCAACTTTGGATCTCTTTTCCTTTCTGAATTGAAACTCCATAGCTCTTCTCTAAGCAGCAATATGAATTTCCCTGTCTGTTCCTTGTTAGTTACGTCACATTTCTGCAGTGGAGCTGCCTAGCTGCACAAGAATAAGGGCAAAATATACTGATGGAAATCACCATGGGAAGCTTGTATTGCAGACAAAAAACACAGGAATCAGGGACAGCTTTCCTACCATAGTCATGATGTGGATTACAGCTGTAGAGGGCATAGATCAGGGCTAGGTGAGGCATCCTATTCTGGCCTTGTACTGCACAGAAGAGTTTAAGCAACTACTGGCAGTTTTGCGTTCTCTTTCAGCTGCTTCTGAAGATCATACATTTGCAGCCCAAATCCCAGCCACAGGGCATAATGCTGATGTGAAACTATACTTCAGCTGTTTTTTCTGCTCCTGGAAAGACAGCAGGTTTGTAGGATTAGCCCAAGACATGACTATGACATGCCTTTACAGCAGCTTTGATTACACCTGGCTTGCAGCCAGTTGTAGGCATGCCTATGAACAGCAGTACAAGCATTGGCACAGTCTCATCTTCATGGGAAATGTGGCAGGTCTTGTGGCTGCCTAAGGTACTCACTGAATGGAGATGTGTATGCTAGCAACATGAGGATATTATGGGCGAATGCAGTACAGCAATTCTGTGCATAACCTAGGAACTGCTTCAAAATCAAGAATTGATGGCCAACTCTTCTTTCCGTTGGTGGGATCATGTATCATCTTTGTATGCCTTTGTTACATGTGTTTCCAGTAGCTAGGAAGCCTGCCATGAACAAGTTAAGTTAACAATGATAATAATGTAAAAATATGTTCAAAGGAATATTGAAATGTGGGTATAAATTACTGTGGGGCTCTAAATAGTGCAGGACATTGTGGATAGTTGTGCCTTTAGCACCTGAGGATAAGCAAAGCCGATGCCTGTAAATCCCAGCGGTCTGTGTTCACTTGAAAAAATGTTTGTCTGACTCTAGGCATGGAACTCGTTGTGCTGGAGAAGTGGCAGCCACTGCAAACAACTCACACTGCACAGTGGGAATCGCCTTTAATGCCAAGATTGGAGGTATGTGAAACAGTCTCCCACCACAAAAAAAGAAACCAAAAAGACATTTGTGCTTAATGCTACATTCTCATCTTTCTCAACAAGAGGAAGAGGTTTATACAGGTAATTGCTGTGTTAACTCAGTAGTAGAGTGATGATTGAAGACCAGTACTGAAGGAGTTTGTCTGTGGTGACGCTTCTCCAGTGCTCCTGGGAACACTGTCTGTCAGTAAATACAGTAACATAGAAAGTGAGATGTTCAGTCAAAACAAAGAACCCAGAACTACACCATCTGCATTTTCTTAGTGATCCAGAGCTGTAAGTAATGAGCTTGGAGAAATCAGAAGTAAATGTAAACATAAGGAATATTGCCTTGCATATTGATCTCAAGAAAAACACTGTGAAAACTTAAAACTTTGTTGTGTTGTTTGGCTGTGATTGAAGAGTATCTTTTAATCCCTGGATGTGATTGGACTATTGCCTAAAGTATGAGATTCAATATGTCCTTGCTCTGTTCAGCCAAGAGGCTCCAGGTGATTTCTATCAATTCTTAGCCAATAGCAGCTCAAGACTTTTGGCAGTTGGTCTTGGAAATGACTGTAAAGATGTCAACTACATTTCTTCTAAGCTGTAGCCTGCCTGTGCCATATTTTAATGCTTCAACTGAAGTTTTACCTTGTTCCATTTTTGATGGAATTATGGGATTGGTATGTTGGCATTCAGTAAAATACCTGTAGCTCAAATTCATTAGCTGTCGGTTTTCTGTTCTAAAATGGAACCTATTTATGAAAACAGAAATACATTTACACATATATATCATGGAAGATGGTTCAAAAATATGAGCAGGCAGGGGTGGGGCTGTTTCCACAATTAACACTACTGTATCTTTCCCCTACTGGATCGGTACAAGTTTGATCCAAATCAAATGTAAACACAACTATGTTTCAAATTAGCCAAAGCAGAGATCGTTCTGTTTTCCTACTAGGTTCAAGACAATATCTGTTCCATCATAAGGCTAGAGTGATGCAGATAAACAATTTGACTTCAGGCAAAGAGCCTGCCTGCATAAAATTCCTGTGTCAGAAGGCTTTAAAATATTTGAGCTGGCCAAGTGAGCTTGTGGCAGATGAACAGATTGTCTCATGTGGGCAGGGCATTTGATCATATACCAGCAGCTATGAACAAATTTACTGCTTCAAACCAGCATCTGAAAAGAGCTTTCCAATGATATAAATAAAAGGTGACTTCTGGAATTAAATTTTCATTTCCCAGTTGGATATTGATATGATGTGTAAAAGCCCAGGCATGTGCTTCTGGAGCTCTTCATTATTGACAATGGCTTCTTAAAAGGTTATTATTTATTTGGCACCAGGAATCTGCCAAAAAAAAAAAAAGAAACAACAGGCATACTAGCAGAATCACAGTTTTTTTCTAAATATAATGTGAAAACTGATTCAGATAGACATGGTATGGACACAATTTATGTTAAAAGGCAGCATATGTATGCTTTTTGCATAATGTGTTTATTTATTTTGTTCTAAGAATATAACAGCTTTGAAGAATTTTCACTGTTCTAGTTTAAGTAAATAATTATCCTTTTTATTCAGCACAATAATTCTGGTGAACCATCAGTATCACCATTATTTAAAGAAAGCTGGAAAATACCAGAGTAGCAGCATGATCATGTACCACCTTTTAACATTATTGGTATTTGAAAATAGGACCTCAACATACAATCCACAGAAAGTGAGAGACCAAAGAGAGCTCTAAGATATTGGAAAAGAGGGTTGTTTTTTTCCCTTCCACTAGGTGCTCATATGTAGGAATTTTGCTGCTGACCTGTATTTGAGATGGTTCCCTCCCTTCACTTAGAAAAGCCGTAAGCTACACGTGAATATGCAGTGGTTGTGTTCCCTCTCCACAGGCCAGATAGAGTGTAAAAACATTGAATCATATTATACTCAGCTCACTTATTTCCCACAGATTTAAAGACCCTCCTTTCACTATTTTGGAAAAGAAACTAGAGTGAAGGTAAAGCAGTTACACTTTCCTTATTAAGAGGAACACCTGCCAACAGTGGTGTTGAATTTGCACTGCCAAGATGACTATTCTTTACTTTAAATCAAAATGGGAGTTGCTGTATCTCTGTACACATTAGGGATAGGAGGGAAATAAAGCAAAAGGAAAAATAAATCCTTCCCATCAATATTATATCAAATACTGTCAGCTGAGCAGACAGGGAGCTGTTGGAGAGGGTCCAAGGGAGAGCCATAGAGATGATCAGGGAACTGGAGCACCTCGCCTATGATGACAAGCTGAGGGAGCTGGGCTTGTTCAGCCTGGAGAAGAGAAGGCTGCGGGGTGACCTCATTGCAGCTTTCAGTACCTAAAGGGAGCCTACAAACAGGAGGGGAATCAACTCTTTGACAGGGTAGATAACAGCAGGACAAGGGGAAATGGTTTGAAGTTGAGGGAGGGAAGATTTAAGTTGGATGTCAGGGGAAAATTCTTTACAGAGAGAGTGGTGAGGTGCTAGAACTGGCTTCCCAGAGAGGTTGCGGATGCCCCATCCCTAGAAATGTTCAAGGCCAGGTTGGATGGGGCCCTGGACAGCCTGGTCTAGTATTAAATGGGGAGGTTGGTGGCCCTGCCTGTGGCAGGGGAGTTGGAGATTTATGATCCTTGAGGTCCCTTCCTACTTGGGCCATTCTGTGAGCAAATCCAATTAGTGATTGTTGTGATGGAAGATTGTTAACAAGTAGGTCCACCACTTTTCTTCCAAATATGATCATATTCTGTGATCATTTTCACATATGTAAAAGCCTCTAACCACAAGTTCTTCAAAAAGTCCAAGCCTTCTCCTACAATAATTTAATTCAAGACTTAATCTGCAGATATAAAAATCTGAGTGAAAATGCAATCTGGACCTTCATTTCTTTAATAGCTTGTGGGATATTTCATGTAAAAAAAATTAAGCAATATGCCTGTAGTTTGTGCTTAGCTCAGCTACAGGCCCCTTTTATTAAAACACAGTGCCATGCAAAAAAGGGGTAGTTTCTTTAATGTGTGACCCTCCATGGAAATAATATATAGCAAGTTACCACCTACGGAGTTTGTGAGACTTTGCACAGGAAAGGATGGTTAGGCTGTTGTTATTGCTGCAGATGGTTGTGGAAGTTGCAAAGCCTCTGCAGGGATTTGGGTGCTTAGTTACTTGGCTGGGCTGGAGTCCTGACAGGAAAACAGTTACACTGAGTTATGGCATAACAGATGTAGATTGTCTTCAGCTGACAAGGAATTAGTTCAGCTGTTTCTTTAAGCTTAAGTCAGATGCTGATTAAAGACAAACATTTTAAAAGAAAACTTTCTTTCAGCTTAGTTTTGCATGTTTCCTGTGATTTGCTGAAAGTTTGTTCTGACTAAAATGCCACTTACATTTTGGCACTTACTGTAGATATTGGAAAAAGTTTACAGAGCTCCAAAGTCTTAGGTGGAACAGTCTGGAAACAGTCTGCTAATTGCCTTCTGGACAGCTTTTGTTGCACTATCACCACATGCCAAATGGAGTTTGGAGGTTCTGTGATCAGCAAAATTAACTCTTCCAGACATTTGGAAAAAAAAAAAATAAATAAAGGAGAGAGAAAGAAAGGAGTGTGTTGTTTTGTGCTTTGTTGTTGTATTTTAAAAAGCCACTGAGATATCCTTGATCAAAGTTATACTTGAAGCATGTCTGCCAGTTGTAGGCAGAACAGAGCTGCACCTAAGGCACAGCCTTGTCCGTCTTGTTTTAGATTTGACCACTTCACCATCAACTAAAAAAGCCTGGTGTGAATTACTTAGATGCCATGGCAGCATCTGGCGTTACTGTTCACTGAGTAAATGCTGTATGACTTAGGTGTGCTACACAGCCACAGAAACATAAAGGAAAGCTTTATCTTCCTTCTTTCAAATGCAGTGTTCATTGTCTCTTTATTTTGAATGAAGTATACTTTAATATGCTTGCAAGAAATGAGAAAGTAGCTTCCAACCATCATTAGTTTTCTAAGATTATGCTTAGGAATTAAAATAAAACCTGAGATTCTCAAAGTTGTTTTAATGGCTTTTATATACAGTAAAGTTCGTAGTGAGATCACTGTTTGGACAAGTTTATTATCTCACAAAACATAGGCAGCTTTTGTGTGAACTTAGAAATATGATCACTTTTCATTTTTGAGTCAATTAGAATGAAGAAAAAAAGACCCTCTATCAACAAAGCAGCCTCTGTACTTTTTTGTTAATTGTCACAATTAAAAGTCAAGGTCTTTGTTAACACTCAAGTTACTGCAGTCTGAACTCATAAGTGAAGTGCAATGTGTCTGTAATTAAAATATGTAAATTTGCTTACAAATAGCAGTGGACTTTTAAAGGGGAATAAGCCTCAAACCATTTAATTTTGGAAGTGATCATTACTCTTTACAGTTACATGCTAATTATGATGCAGTATTTAATATCCCTTTGATCAAACATCACACTAACTGTATGAAGGTCCTCTTTCCTGTGTAGGTTAAAACTGATACTGGTGGTTTTCTCAGACAGAATTTAACTTCAATCAAAATCTTAGTCAAAAGAAAAACCCGAAGGATCTTTTTTATTTCCAAATTTAAACTTACCTTACTTAGACTAGTGATCTTAAAGTACCATGATGCCATTCACTTCAGAAGCGCTGGCAGATTAGTTTGTCAAAACCCATGAAAGAAGATTTTTTTAGGGTAGAAATTTCAGATTGTACTGTACAAAAACTTCTTCACATGGGATGATGTTCACAGTATTCTAGTTTCAGGTGAAACAACATGACACATAGTATTTGTTATTGGCTTCCTATAGTCACCATGCTGCTATGTGGTTATCTGTACATACAAGCTTTCCCTTTGCCTTATTCCTTGCCATCTGATACAGTGAAGGAATATTCCCACGTTTACCTGACAGTGGATATTCTGATTCTATATTTGTAAGAGTTCTTAGGACTGTAAATGTCTTCAATTAAGTTCTGCAGTTTCACTGCAGTATAAAAGAGTGAGAAGCATATACTGTCTTCAAATGCGTACAATTGATGAATATACCGATGTTATGGTACAATAGAGAACATGACTATGATGTTATTACAACAAAGCAGGAAACAGAAATGATAGGTAGACTCACCTATAATCTAAGCTTACAAGAGAAACTCCAGTGGAGTGGATCTCCAGAAGAAATCTTTCCCCACTGGCAGTCAGCTCTTAAATGGGTCTAGGAGAGATGGAGCCATGTTCCACCCCTTCCTGCAGCACAGGTGAATTGCCTTCACCTGTGCTCCCATGGCTGACTCATTGCTCGCCTCAGGTGGTTAATCAGAGGTTCCGGCCGTGATTCAGCAGCCCCATACAAAATGAAATAAACATTTCAATATTCAAGTTATTTTTTAATTTGTTTCAGCATAGATACTTGTTGTTAAAGTTCAAGGGTTATAAGGTGGCTAAATGACTTGAAGACCATTTAGCCACCTTATAACAATTTTCAAAACTCGAAGACCATAATACTACTCCCTCACAGTATTTTCATATGGAAAATTTTGTTGAAAGGAGAAACACATATCCAAAGAGATTTTGTTTTCCACATTAGAAATCTTAATCCAATACCCCATGCAGCCATTATCTCTGAAAAAAGAAAAAGAAAAAAGAATCTTTTTGTGTTTCGTTGTCATGTTGATTGTATCTTTCATCCTGAAGGTGTAAGGATGTTGGATGGAGATGTCACAGACATGGTAGAAGCAAAGTCTCTGAGCCTTAATCCCCAGCACATCCACATCTACAGTGCTAGCTGGGGGCCTGATGACGACGGCAAAACTGTAGACGGACCTGCTTCTCTAGCACGTCAGGCCTTTGAGAATGGCATCCGAATGGTAGGTTGATATCAAAGTCTATCTCCTGGATTTGTTATTATGTGAAAGTGGAAGAGTACATGTGCCTGGTATGCGCGAGTGGTCAGCATAGGGGAAAAGAAAGGAAAGAATTCTAAAGGAAAGAAGAAAAGAAAAAAAGAAAAAAAAATTATTTTACATAAATCTAAAAGTACAGTTTCGTTGTGTAGTGACTGACAGTCACTACTTCCTGACATATCAACTAGCTGTATTCATTGTCAACTGAAACACATCATCTTCTAAGTCCTTTAAAACTGCCCTCAGGTAATGATGTTATTCTGTAAGAAAAAAAAAAGAGAAACTGAAAAAAGCTATTTTTCACAACATTGCTAAGTCATCAAGTCTAAACTGCAATTAACTTTTAAAGCAAAAGCTTTTATTTTTCCTTCTACCTTCCTTTTGTTGTTTTATTTTACTTGATTTCTCAATGGAAGTTTGATTGCTTTAACAGAGGGTCAGGAGGCAGAGCTTGTGCCTTGTGTCAGAGAACTCATGCTTATTTTATAACTTATGTATACATTTCTTTACTAGTTTGTAGTATTACAGTGATACAGCTCTCGGTTTTCAAAATCCCAAACACATCAATATCCCTATCTCTAAATATATATACCATAAATTTAAGACATTTTCAAATTTCTGTAATAAGCAAGTACAGATAATTCCTTTGGTGCTCATATATAGGACTGAATGGAAATTATTCTAAAGCTTTGAACTTGAATGTCTGAGCATTATTTTGAGTGTAGCAGTAGACTTGCTGATTCAAAGATGAGTAAATCTAGGATCTGGGAAACGTTTGTTTAAAGAGCATAAAACTGTTGGATCAAGGGAAAACTGGGACATTGTTAATGGAACATTCTAGTTCTTTGCAGCAAGATTGGAAAGTTTTGCCGTTTTAAAATTTGCAAGAGTTTTCAGCATATAGGCCTAGGTCCCTTCT
Source organism: Meleagris gallopavo (assembly GCF_905368555.1). Classification (NCBI taxonomy): domain Eukaryota; kingdom Metazoa; phylum Chordata; class Aves; order Galliformes; family Phasianidae; genus Meleagris; species Meleagris gallopavo. The sequence goes on from NC_139435.1 coordinate 37,089,058, forward strand.
CTCTCCTGCTCCAAGTGTGAATAATACATGCTCAGCTACTTAGCAGATAAGCTATGAAGAGCAATTACTGAAAAACTAATCTAATGACAGTGACAGAGTGCTTCCTGTGGTACATAATATTAAAAATATCTCTCATAAAGCTCAGTACCATAAATATTAACCATGCAACAACATACTACCTCCTTCCTTTCACTGGGTTATATGGTGACCAGTGTGGAGCTACAGAGTCATGCTTTTACTTGTACTGTATGCACTGTAGTAAGCTTAGTGAAGCAAAATACTCAAGCAAGTACTTGACTTTGCAAGAAATTTTAGGGAGTTAGCAGTTAAATACATTTAAGGACACTGGCAAAATCTGTCTCCAGAGCTCTCTGTCTGTCTCCAGAGAGCTCTGCTGTATTTCATAATCATTATCAGAACAGTTATTGAAATGCTTTTAGAACAATATAACAAGAATGTGAGAAGTCCGAATACCTCTCCATTACTACTTTCCACACATCATCAATCCTCTTCTCAGCTGGAATGTCAGTTCACCCTATCACTCCATTGTAGTTTATTACTGTTTGACAGTGACCACTGAGAAGAAAAACAATGAAGTAATGAAGGGAAACTAAAGAAACTGTAGCAGAATGCAGGGGGAAATTGAAGAAATATATAGTTGAATTGCTCAAGCACTCTAAGTAAAATAAGTTTTATATCTAAACAGACGTGTTAGTTTAAATATATTTCATGAAGGTAACACAACCATGGGAAGTTTAACCAAAATTTCTGTACACAGAGGACTCAACCATTTCCTTACTGAAATTTGAACTCCAGATAAATCCAGTATAAGTGAAAACTGTAGATTAATTTCTAAATTTCTAATTGTTTTTTCATTGTTATTACTGTAGCCATAATTTAAGGGAATACCCCATGGATCATTTTACTAGCACACTGTCCTATATTTTTTCTAGGTACAAGTATATAGTGGAAACATACTGTTTCATTTTAAAATTCCTATCATGCAAAACTTTTCTTTTTTGTTTTGGTTTGCTAGTAAATACTAGAAGTCTTTTAAAATACAAATCAAATTATTGTTATTTTTATGATTTTGCTTCTATTTCATTTTATTAATTTCTTTTTCTGCCCAGAGTTACTCATTTGTAGCTGAACTGAAGCATAGCCTTGTTGAATAGTTTGGGTTGGAAGAGATCTTAAAGTCCATCTAATTCCAACTCCCACTGCTAATGAACAAGAACACCTTCTATGAGACCAGGTTGTTCAAAACCCCATCCAACCTTGCCTTGAACACATCCAGGGATGGGGGATCTGCAGATTCTCTGAGCAAACTGTTCCAGTGCCTCATCATCCTTTAAGTGAAGAATTTCTTCTAACATAGTCTGATATAAACTTACTATTTTTTAGTTTAAAACTGTCATCGCTACATTCTCTGACAAAGAGTCCCTCTCCAGCTTTCCTGTAGGCCCCTGGATACTGGAAGGCTGCCATAGCGTCTCCCCAGAGCAATCTCTTCTTCTAGCTGAATAACTTGTCAACCCGTTTTTACAAGAGAGATGCTCCAGCCCTTTGATCACATATATGGCCCTTTTCTGGAAAAGCTCTAGCAGGTCCATGTTTTGTGCTGGACGTAGTACTCCAAGTGGGGCCTCAAAAGGACAGAGCAAGGGGCTATTATCACCTCCCTTGCCCTGCTGGCCACCGCTCTTTTGAGGCAGCCCAGGAACATGATTGGCTTTCTGAGTTGTAAGTGTTTACTGCTGGCTCCTTTTCAGTTTTTCATTCTCCAGTACTCCCAAGTTCTACTCCTCGAGGCTGCTGTCTATTCACTGAGCGCTCAGCCTGTATTTGTGTCTGTGGTCTATCTGACCGAGGTGCATCACCTTGCGTTTGGCCATGCTGAACTTCATGAAGTTCATAGGGTCCCATCTTTCAGTCTTGTTTGCTCAGGACTTAAGTATTTCCATGAACTTGAAAATTTTTTATTGTTCTGTTTGTGAAATCCTTTTCATCTCTTCAAATGAAATAAATGTTATCTTTAAAACTTTAAAACTTAAACAAAACTCAGATTTTTTTGAAAATCATAGTGATAAGGAAAACAAAATGCTTAAGATTAATCTTCAAATTTCATTCTTTAAAATGTAATATAGACTGAAAAGTTGCAAATTTCAATTCCTTTATAGGCTTAGTTCCCACATCAAAAATAACATCAGGATGAGCCTGTTCGTATTCTCTTCACACAAACATGCTTTTCAGTTTCTATATTTCTTTACACAGTCCTAATATGTGTCATTTTAAAAGATGAGGCAAATGGGCAGAGAGGACAAATTATCCCTTTGCCTGACTATTCCTAAAATCAGATCATTATCCAAGGTAATGACTAGATACTCTGCCAAACACACATTTCCCTAAACAGTCACAATAGGTGTGCAAATAGAAAGAAGCAGACAAAAATGCATATTACACTGTGCACTTTCCTTTGGATATATTGAATGGGATAACAGTATTACATGCAGTGTCTCTGCTGTAAAATAACACTGTTACAGACAAAAAATTGTCAGGATATTTTCTCAGATCTGCACAAAGGTTCAAGATTGATAATATTCATTTACCGTGCAAATGCAAACATGACTGGATACTATTGTAAAAAAAGAAAAGAGAAAGATCAGGATTTTTTGAAAGAATTAGAAATTGTTTAATTAGGAAAATGAAAGATGATGCTCGATAATAACTTTGATTAGAATATAATTAAACTGAATGATTTTTTAATTGTATTAAGCAATTAAAAAAGAACGGATGCAACTGCCAAGGCTTCTTACTGTTTGCTGAGAGATTGGGATCCTTGAAAAAAATGTATAGTTTGTCTTTAGCACATGTTATTCCAATTAACAGCTTATGAAAGGTGTTTTAGAACTACTATTATTTTTAAATCTGCTGAGTTAATATGATTTCTTCTTCCAAATACTTCACAAAATAAGAAAGATAAATGATTATACAGTTTTTCTGTTAAGTTCCACAGGGACAGCACATGCCATTAATTGAAATAGACAAATGTATTTAAAGAAAGGATGCTGAGTAGTAACTGAGTTTATGAAATGAAAACCTAAACCACAAATTAAATATACTTTCAAAATTCTTTCTAGAATCCAGGTGAAAGAAGAGGAAGCCAATTTTTAAACTTGTCTTGATGTATAATCAATGGATATACAGATGGTGTATATATATATATATATACACGTATCCAGGAGCTTGGCTAATACAATTTATATTGGAGTAATGAGAGAAAGATGAGAGAAAGTCAGTCACCCTGTCCTGGGCTCACGAGATGAACTCCAATGGAGCGGATCTCCAGAGAGATCCTTCCCCACTGGCAGTCAGCTCTTAAATAGGTCTAGGAGAGGTGGAGCCAGGCTCCATCCCTTCCTGCAGCACAGGTGAATTGCCTTCACCTGTGCTCCCATGGCTGACTCATTGCTCGCCTCAGGTGATCAATCAGAGGTTCAGGCCATGATTCAGCATCCCCATACACTCCACCCCTTCATGGCGTGAACCAATGATTAGGTTGACTAAAAGGATGAGCTTTCCCTAATACAGAGATCCAATACACCCCGACGCTTGTACAATTTCATCGCAACACATGTTGGTAAATTTCAAGATGAGTGACGATTGGTGAAAGTTGACATTCTTCTATGGGCCAGCGCTCGATGATGTTACCGGAGGCATACAGTCGTGAGTTGCAGGTCTGTCCTGTGTTCCATCAGTCCCATGCAGACCATCACTGGGTGTTACACATGATCTGACAGTAACACTGGAACGTTTTGATGACATTTCATTCCTTCCGGTGATCCTGAAGGCTCAAAGACTCACGGGGAGAAATACAGATGTTTCAGAGGTACCAAGAGGGGAAGGTCTGCCCTCCAGAGCAAAATACAGGCCGTGTTTCTATCCTGGGTCAACACTTCCGCTTGTACAGGGGCACGTCCTGGCCACGTGTACCACACTTCCTGGCCGGATGTTTGCGGCTGCATAATAATATCAGGCACCAAAGGAAGTGTCCTGATCTGCCATAGGGACATGATGGGAGTCCCTTTAGCATTGAAGATCGGAGTGTTGACCAAAACATCAGTAGGCCATGTACCTATTACTGGAGGGACTACTGAGCCTCCCACCTCCAACAATCTCCCCGAAGGTGCAAGTAGGCCACACCACTTGGGTCCTACCTGCACCTTCCATGGCCATTTTATTCTGTGAGTGCCAGGATCTAAATTCTCAGGGGCAGGGAGCAGAAGATTATTTTCATTACCAATCAGGGGTCTTACCTGATGATCAGTGCCTGTAATTTGGATCCTAAGCACGGTAGCCCATGTTGTCTGCAACATTCTCAGGGCACTGGGTCTACGATCTTGATGTCTTTCATTCAGGTCTCGCAAGGTTTCATACAGTCTCTTTGTCCACCCCTGCAGGGACTGGGAGTCTGTCTTCAGGGCAGCCTTAAGAATACCATTATAACGTTTGATGAGGCCTGCCCCCGTTGGATTATATGGCAAGTGGAATCGCCATTCAATGTTATTTTCTTCTGCCCAGCGTTGTATCAGTGCACCAGTAAAATGAGTTCCGTAGGCAGACATCAGTTTTGTGAGTGCCTTGATGGTATATGCCTGGTTTGCTTTCGGTACTGGATAAGCCTGCAGTAGCCCACTTGCAGTGTCAACACAGGTCAGGGCATATCTTGCCCTCTCACACCAATGTAATCGACCTGCCATTGCTGGAGAGGATTATGTCCTCTAGCAAGATGGGCTGTTGTTTTGGGCAATAGTCTCGGTCTCATCTTGGAGCAAGCGTCGCAATCCCGGCATGCCTGGACGATGTCAGGTAACTGTATGGGCAGTCCCCACACTTTAGCAGCTGCCCACATTGTCTTTTGTCCTGCATGCCGTAGCTTCTGATGTAACCAACGGGCGATGTTCTCAGATGGTGAATTCTCAACCCATCGAACTCGGGCCAGCGTATCGGCTTCATCGTTTCCCGGTGACTGTAGGGGCTGATGACCAGAAACATGGTAGACACGTACAGTCTTGTGTTTGACTGTATTCCATATGTCTAACCACCTGTCCTTGCCCCAGATTGGCCGGGCATGGATAGTCCACTCTTGGGTGGCCCACTGTGCAATCCACAAAGTGAGCCCTCGGTACACAGCCCAACTATCCGTACAGATGTTCAGGATACCATCACCGGGTTCCTTAGTTATAACCATCCACATGGCTCACAGTTCTGCCCATTGGCTGCTCTGACCATCCTCCTCATCAAACCAGATTGTCTCAGTAGAAGGATGGTATGCTATTGCTCTCCACTTGCTCGGATTGCCCTTGCTGGATCCATCTGTGTACCAAGCAGCTTCAGGGATAGGGTATTTTCCCTCCCGAACAGGACTCTTCTGCGGTGGAGCGACCAGTATTCCTTTCGGTGCATCACTGTGATATGTTACTGGGCCTAGGATCTTCTGAAGTTCTCCTTTCAAAGGGGATGAAGACAGACTACTCTTTTGGCTGAGATAGGCAACCCATCGTGCCACTGTTTGTGCTTGGGCCACCCCTGTTTTAGGACAGTGGGTCAGATCTTTTACTCACCCTGAATCGGCAGAGTGGTCTTGACTATAACGTCAGCCGTTTGAGTTACTGGCTCTACTGCCTGCAGTGCTGAATAGGCAGCCAATAACTGTTTTTCAATCATACTGTATCTCTCTTCTGCTCCGTGACAAACCTGAGACCAGAAACCAATGAGGGTCCGAACAGAACTCTGGCGTTGCCACAGGCCCCAACCAAAGCCATCTTGAGCGATGTAAACATCCAACTCGGCTGGGAGGGTAAGATCAAATATACCCAATGCCTGGGCTTGTTTAACTGCCAGTTTTGCCTGTTGAAAAGCGTCCTGTTCTGTTTCCCCCCAGTCCCAAAGCTGCCCCTTTTTTGTGAGTCTATACAGTGGTCTTAGCAGCTGCGCTAGGTGAGGTATAAAAGAACACTAATATCCTAATACACCTAGAAACTCTTGCAGCTGCTTCGATGTTGTAGGGACTGGGAACACCTGAACCTTATCTATGACAGCACTGGGTAGTACTTTGGTCTTTCCTGACCAAACCACCCCCAGGAATTTTACACAGGCCTGGACCTTGCACCTTTTGGGGATTTATAGCCCATCCCCTCTGTTGTAAATAGGCGGTTAATGAATCCGCCACCTGTCCTACTGCCTCCAGTGAGTCGGATGTCAGCAGGAGATCATCAGTATAGTGATACAGGTTAACATTATCAGGTTTTTTCCAATCAGCCAGGTCACGCACCACTAGATTGTGACAATATGTTGGTGAATGCACGTACCTCTGTGGCAGGACCTCAAAGGTCCACTGCCTGCCTCCCCATGTGAATGCAAATTGATCTTGCGATTCTTCAGTAGTTGGGATACTGAAGAACGCATTTGCTAAATCTAGGACACAATGATAGGTTTTTATCTCCCTACTCAATGTGTCCATTAGGGAGGCAATATTGGGTACGGCTGCATGAATAGGCGGCGTGACCTTATTTAATTCCCTGTAATCTACTGTCATGTACTACATGTGCCATCTGACTTTTGCACTGGCCATATGGGGGAATTATATGGGCTATGGGCAGGTCTTATAATGCCCACTTTTTCTAATTCCTGCACCGTTTTTGATATTTCGTCCTGCCCACCCGGGAGTCTGTACTGTCTCACATTAGTAATCCGGCATGGTTTCAGCAGGCAAATTGGCCTATGTTTCGCATGGCCTCTTAATATTACCTGCACCACCCGGATACTAATACATCTCTGCCGGAGTCTGAACTCTCCCACGGTTGTCTGGAGAGCCAGACCACATAAAATATCTATGCCCAAGATATATTCCTGGACTGGGGCAATAGATACCTTATACTCCTGGGGTGGGAGACGCTCAACCCCCAGTTTTAACCATATTTGGGTGACAGGAATAGTTTGTCCCCCCAAGACCACCAATCATCACTCTGTTTCCATGAAATTTGTTTGGACCTCTGTAAATGATTGATGTTTCTGCTCCAATGTCCACTAATGCCATAACTCTCTGAATATTTTTTTGGGACCAATAAATCGTTAATTCTACATAGGGCTTCCGGTCCCGTCTGTAGGCCCTAGTGGGACTAACATCCCCCGTCACGCCATGAACTCTGCTAGGGCCAATTCTTTTGCTTCCGATGGCTCAGGCATTGTGGCCCGAGACACTTGAGGTGGCTTTTTTTTTCCTATTAGGAACAATGAAGTCTTCTAGCTTCCATGTTGTTGTTGGTATCCTCTCTACAATCCTTACCCTTGGTTTCTTAGGGTAGTTTTGAAATTTTTGATTGTCTTTTAGCTGTCTCCAAAGCTGGAGAAGGACATGGTTGGGCTGGCAGTCAATCTTAGCAAATTGGACCCCAGCTCGAATTAGGTCATTAAACATTTGTTTTTGGGAAACCCTTATGGGTCCCGATCGAGGAGCTCGAGTAGCTGGCGTCTTGGTTTTAGTCACCGGCAGGATCTCAGCTTCTTCTAACATCCAAATGTTGCGCCTAGCCCGCAAGTGTTCTGTCTCCCCCAGATCAGCTACTATCTGAGCAGCCCGCTGAACTACGGCTTCCGAGGTCACCAGAGGATTTAATATCAAAACTAAAGTCCCATATAGGTGGGAAGGGGCCTGTTGTAAAATTAAATCTCACATGCCCGCCAAGAACTTGATCATATCCGGGCTATCATATGAGTCTTCATATATTGTTTCTCACATACCTAACTCATGAATGTAATTTTGAAGGTCCTCCATGGAGGACCATAGTCCTGTGTTTAATGGAATGTCTGTTTTATTTGGCCAGACCATCCAGCATTCTGCCATTACCCAATCTATTATTGAGTGGTTCTCATTGGTATACTGGACGGCAGAGTATAGTCTCTGCTTGACAGCAGGGTGTAATGTTACGGTGGCCAGTTTTGCCATTTCCGGCCCATTAACATAACACTTTCTGCTCCTGAATCCCATACCCTGAGCAGCCATGCAGGTATACTCTCTCTCGGCCTCTGCCGAAATCGCTGTACCATGTCCATTAATTCAGTTGGAGTGTATGGCCTGGCTGTCACATGCAAATGCGTTTCAGCAGGGGGCCATTGTTCAGGGGGCACCCCTGCTGGTCTATCTTGTACCTTTTTTGTTTTTTTTATATTATAATAGGACGGAGTTCCAGGGGATCCGCCATAACTGGAACCTCTAGATCTGACTTGGAACTCCTGCTTTCCTGTTGAACCAGGTCCGCTACTTCAGAGGTATATCTATCATCTATTGAAATACTACAGACCTGACCTAGAGACTGTAAAATTGTTTTTTTCCCCGTCAATACATTAAGTTCTTTTTCCAATTTGTTAATCCAAGCTTTTAGTAGTTGATTTTCATTTTCTAAATTATCTGATCTTGTCTCTGCTTGATTTAGAGCATTTAACAGTGGCCACGCCGCTGTGGATGCAGCTAATTGCCTTTCTTTCGTAGTTAAGATATCTTTGTCCAGTCCCTGAAAGTATTCTGTTAAGCGTACTGGGGAAATATTCCGCAAAGTACGCAGGGGACCCCATTTCTCAATTATAGTTGCCAGTTGATAATAAGGGGATCCCAGAAACCCTGGAATCTGCCCGGGAATGGTGTTCTCCCCCTTGACCCATTTATAGAAATTCCATAAGAAAGACATGATGTAAAGTAGATTTGGCCTGCCTTGCTCGCCAATTGTATAATCAATGGATATACAGATGGTATGTATGTGTATATATATATACACACACACACACACACACACACACACACACACATATATATATACACATACATATATATGTATATATACACACGTATATATATCCAGGAGCTTGGCTAATATAATTTATATTGGAGTAATGAGAGAAAGATGAGAGAAAGTCAGTCACCCTGTCCTGGGCTCCTGAGATAAACTCCAATGGAGCAGATCTCCAGAGAGATCCTTCTCCACTGGCAGTCAGCTCTTAAATGGGCCTAGGAGAGGTGGAGCCAGGCTCCACCCCTTCCTGCAGCACAGGTGAATTGCCTTCACCTGTGCTCCCGTGGCTGACTCATTGCTCTCCTCAGGTGATCAATCAGAGGTTCAGGCCATGATTCAGCAGCCCCATACACTAGAGTACCATTATTTTCCATCCTTTTTAGAGTATTTTGTTTTATTATATCAAATTTGCATACATGAGTTCAAAGACACACCTTGGAGACTTTGCTAATAAGCAATTTTTATGTAAATATGAAAGCTTCCTTTGTATTATGCTTCCAGTTGACAAGGTTCTTCTCTTGGAAATGGTGTACTCATAAGGGTGGAAATTTCTGGAAGCTTGTGTAATAAATGCTAAGCATTAGAAGTTGTAGATGTAATAATTTCAAAAGCAATTCCATGATAAACATGTAGAGCAGCAGAATGAGGAGCAATATGTCCAAAATAACATATTCAAGAAAAAAATAGGTAGACAGTGTCCCATCATACCCTGTGTTAAGAACAAACAGGCACAGCATGGCAAAACATGATTGTGGCCAAATGGTGTAACAAGATTTTGTTGGTTCTGGGACAGAAGGGAGAATACAAAAGTTATCTCTTGATTCAAAAAGATGAAAACAAAATAACTGAATTTTAAGACATCTGCCTGAAAATTACAGACTATAAGCACAATGCTGTAAGCACTGCAGAGACATATTCTGATGCATGACTCTGGAATACAGAATTAGAACTAGTTCATTCATGTTCATATAAAAAAGCCTTCTCTTTTAAATCAGTCTCAACATCATTGAGAGAATAATACATTTCAGATATTCTGGCTTGTTCTCTCACTGCTGTTTGATGAAGACTTCATAGTCAAGTTTCCGGAAAATGTGATCTTTATGTTTATGAGGGACTGTTCTCCCAACATCTCACCAACTGCATGCTTAATATTATTTTTTGTGCAATACTCATAATGTAGTCCAAATCAGTGGCAGGGCATCCTTAATACAACCTATGAAGGCAGACAGGCAGTGAAATCTACATGGGGAATTTTGGCTTTCTGCCTGCATCAGCACATTGGCCTTCATCTTATTGCCATGTTATCATTCTGTTTAGCAAGCTGGACACAAGCCAAAATGTTTGATGGACATTAATGATCAGATGCTGTGTGGCTGAACCTCTTCTGAGAACTTGGCTATGTGCCTTCCCTCCCATCATCAGTACCCCTTCTTATCTCTCTTGCTTCACCAACTTTGGCTGCAGATTGTGTTCAAAGTGTTTTCAGAGAGCAGAAGGCTCTTTTACAATTGCTAAGCAAGCCTCCTACCCTGATGCATGGGAGAGAAAGTGAAGAAAATGGAACAGAAGGGAAGGCAAAAGAAAAAAAGAAAGAAAAGTTCACATTTTTAATATTTTTGGTGCTACTATTAAATGCTTTTACTCCAAAATTGAAAGAGATTGCTCACAATTTGCAAGTGCCCAGGACAAAGTTTTCTGCCTGTGCTGTGCCACGTATATTTTTCTCTTAAATTTATTTGAAAATGCCATTGGTTTCTCCTGTTTAATATCTCTTCATCATTCTGAATAGGAAGCATTGTACATGCAGAGAGGAGTTATTCCATTCAGATTTGTTAGAGCACTGAATGGTAAAAATCAAAGATAGTAATTTCTGCAAAGAAAATTCCGATCAAATGTCCCAAAATAATTCCCAAGTGGTTGTCATTTTCTATGCTAAAATGTTGTGCTACACAGAGGCTAATACCAAATTTTTTAAACTACATATTGTGTTTGCTAACCCTGTATGTCTGTAGTTTGTGACTGAATGAACATGTAACATGAACATCTTTTTAACATGAACTCAGATCACACGCAGATAACTTTTGCATGCATAAGACCTCCTGCACAGTTCTTATGAGTTGGCCAAAACCTACTTGCTGAAGTCAGAATTAATGCTGTGCTTGGGTAAAGGACACAGGAGATGTGTCCAGTGTACTTACGTAACCTGATGTTAAGTCCTGGCATTTATCAATTATGTATATTGTGTGTATACTATGCATATATGTGCTGTGTATGGCTACAGTATCTGTGATGCTTTATGTGATATTGTGTTTACTTTAACAAGTGAAGTTAAACTTTGGGTGCCTTTTATTGTAGGTGGGGATTGGCTGTATAGGAAAAGTGGTGTTGAGTTTTAATATTGTAATTCTGCTCTCTGATATCATGAGACATGGTACTGTTGGCAATAAATATTCATATTTCTAACTAAAGAAAAGGTAGTTACAAGTCCTAGCCTTCAGTAAAGGCAGATCGGCAAAATTTCATCATTTTATTATTGCAACAACCCTATTTTCTTGATTCGTCTTTTATTTGAGGAATTTTGTACATGTAAGTGCTTGCCTTGTCTGAAACCTGGTACATACACAGCTGTGGAAATTACTAACTACCTTCACTATTAAAAATCAGTAACTTCTTGCTCATTTAAGTTTGCTAGTTTCCTTTCCAGTGCACAGTCCCATTTCTGCTATACTTACTGTGCATCTTATGGTGTTAAAAATCTCCACCTGTAAGTAATTATAGATTTTGGCCAAGTGATCTCTCAAATAAATTAAGTTGGAGCATAGGGACACAAAGCAGGAAATGACCAAGTAAGTCATCCAATACAGTTCTCTGTTATCTTAGGCATCTTGTCTTGTAAATATATTCATCAATTTCTATTTTAAAACGAATTAGAAAAAAAAATTCCCCCATTTCTGCTGGGGGAAATCTTTTTCACAGCCATGACTAATCTATTTTTTAGATACTTTTTTCTTAGTTATTATATTATCTAAGTTAAGCCAGATTTACTCACATGCAGTATTTGCCCCTTAGTTGCTGCCAAAACTTTGTTTTGTGCTAAAACTGTGCTTTAGCTTACATAGCTTTTCTCATCCCTTTTTTTTTTTTCATCTGATATATTTATAGACCACAATCATATCTTCTCTCAGCCTTCATTTTTCTGTGCTACACAAATCTCTCTCTTCTAAAATCTAAAATGTCCATCTCCCTGATTATCATAGTGATGTTTCTCTCCACATACTTCCACTTGAATTCTTTTCTTGAATGCAGACAACAGTAATTAGTAGATTCATTAGCATTTTTTTATTAATCTCCAAATTACCTAATATCTTTGTTACAGTATTAGAATATTCTACTCACATAACTTCCTCAACCTCCATGAGCTCTGCAGCACAGCCCATTCAGTGCAGCCATTCCCAGCTCCACCTTGCTGTTACATTAACCTTCAATTTCTTTTATTTAATTATTGACTTTCTGAGGGTCCATTACATGTTTTGTAGAAACCAGATAGACTGGTTCTAATTTGTTTATCTGTATAAAGCAAGTTAACAGATATATCTGGATTCCTAAGCTAAGAGAACATTGCATTTTAACTCACTTCCATTGACTCTGTTCTTCAAAATCTTTTCTAAAGCTTTGACCAATAATATTTCATATATTCAATTTCCTTCTTTTATTCAGGATTTCCTGAATAAAAGTTCATCCCTATAGTTCTTTTCTGAAACTCTTCCTACTTCCCAGCATAACTTTTTAAAGTGTGGATTATCAGAAAGGAGGAATGGAAGTTATAGCTCTCTCTGCACAGGGATAGTATGAATACGTTTCCTTCACATATTCATATTCATTCTGCTTAGAGATCCAACAATCAGACTAAGGTTTTAGGGAAGCTTGTAGCCAGTTGGTTATCTGCCATGACCCTAAGCTCCCTTTCAGAGTCACTGCTTTCCAAGAATTTGTTCATTTTGTATTTGTTACCTACAGACTTCATTTCATTGCATGTGGCTCAACATGTATATGTTAGTATACTTCAGTGCTTTTGCAAGGAGTGTTTATACTTGAGGTAATTTAGTTTTCTCCAAACTGAGATTGCCCAGCAAAGTCAGGTTAAGTGACAAACTCAGCACATCATTAAGCCAATTATAATTCTTTGATCTAGCTACTTTGCACCTAGTTGGCAACTTCCAGCATTCAGTCAACGCAGAGTTAGGGATACTGCTTTCCAGTAAATTAAACAGAGTTTGGGCTCAGTAATACCTGGGTGAATTATGAGATTATGCATTTTATTTTCATTTAGAAGTATATAAACAAAACTAATCTTAAAATCCCTCTCCTTTGCTTTGCATAGGAAGTAGGGTTTTTACAGGTAGTCAATGTGTGTAGTATGAAAAAAGAATATGCAAAAAAAGAAATAATGCACCAGAAATGTTCTTACATTACATTTACTGGAATATGCATGTCCTAAAGGGCAGGAAAATTTGGAATGAAAGTTACAGAAAAATATACCTCAAAATGTCCAGTTTCCTTACAATGTCACAAAGTGTACTGGAGGCCAAAACTGTTTAGTTACCTCATCCTTTCTCACACGTGTGTGGAAACTGTTGTAGCAAGCCAGAACAGCATTACTACTTTTGGACTAGTTGTGCAAAGTGGCCTCTGGTTTTGCATGCTCTACCTGAAACAGGTGATGCAGCTGAATGTGAAAACCCACACCATTCACAATGTGAGATAAATCATAATTTGAATGCCAATACTCAAAACCAGCTTTGGCAAAATTAATCTCTTTCCATATACTTGAAGCATTTCAAAGAGTGTACATGAAATTTCATGCGTTATGAAATGTTAAACTAGTTATCTTTTGTGAGCAGATGGCTTATTCCTTTTCCTTACTTACTTCTAAGGACTTCAGCAACAGCAAAATCTATGCAATTTTGTGTGTCATGTGCGAAAACATACATATTGTGTGTGTGTGTGTGAAAACCATAAGGGTAGTAACTATGCACTAAGTTTCTTTCTTCTTTCTAAACAAATCTACTAGGAAGGAAACTACCCAAAGCCATTACTACAGTCCTCATACTGCAGAGATAGGCATGACACAGCTTTATTTTCTGTTCACTTATTTAAAAGAACTATATTTCCAGAAAATACCTTGAAAGTTCAATAGACGTCTTGATAGCCTGAAATCTTCTATAAGGGAAAGCTGAAGTAACAATTGAAACAACAGCTATGTGGATCTGATAAGCATAGCCTCCTCTCTAGAGAGTTTAATCAAATGACAGTGTAAAGGTAGCAAGAACTGCCTGAGCTGTCTCCATGATTGAGTGTTTGCCTGTGAGATCTATCCCTTATCCAGTCCTAACACAGGTACCTTTCTTACATGGTGCCTGTTCTTTGGCTTTACAAGAAACAATTATCCCTGTCATTAAAGACTCCTCATGTAACAGAAATTCTGGAAAACCTAGCTCTTGTTTGATCACAGGTGTTTACAGTATGCAACTTGCTTTACCTCAGGAACAGAATCAGCAACAATAATAGTAATAATGATAAGGAGAGATAGCTTAAACTAGGACTGTGATTCATGCAGCCTTGTAGCTGGCTCTATTTTGTTTAGGAAAATGGGAAATTCATTCCAACATTCCACAGGTTCAGATTTCAGGTTTCAGCCAACACTTCTTTTGGTTGCACTTTAAGCACTAATTATAGCTCTGTGGGGAATAACTTGGAGCTGTTTAAGCTGTTGTTCTAGTGAAGAGTAAAATAAAAAATTCATGACATGCAAGGATACATGTTGCAATGTACCACTATATATCCCAACAATTACTGTGTTATTGCATAGGTGCTTGAAGTTATTCAGTACATTCTCCTTAGTGCACACATTGAAGTATTTTCATGCTTCAGCATTGTAGAAGTGTCAAATCATGTTAGCTAATAAAATACATTTTGTTGTGACTATTTTTTTTCTTTTTCTATATTAAAAACTTAGTTTAGAAGTATTCAAGAGGTTTAGTTGCACTAGCAACAACTTACCTTTTCAACAAGTTGAGTTAATTGCTTCTTATTTTAAGTGATAGACTTTTGCATGCTATATGTAGTGTTTGTTCCAGCACTAGGAAGTTCTTCCTCGACTTTCTAGTTCTCAAACAATAAAAACAGGAATGCTAATACACAAACATGGGTCTTAACTTTTAAGCATTTCCTCAAATGTGTATTTTTTATTTATGTACACCTTTGAGGTTTATCACTCTTATTGTCATAGAGATTATAGGAATACATTTTTAATGAACTGATATCCTAATGTGAATTTTCCGGAAAGTATGCATACCTTAGCAGAATTCATGGCCTCCGATTTTTCTCTTCTTGTTTATGGGTTTTTGTTTGTTTGTTTGTTTGTTTGTTTGTTTTCTTCTTGATAGCCAGAGAGGCTATCAAATAGAATAGAATAAGAAGTAACCTGTTTGACTGTCTATTGATAGGACTTCAAAGTTTTTGCCTAGGTCTCTCAGCTTGCTGTTATCTCTATTGGAGAGGTGCCTGCTTCAGAATGAGAGTGCTTTGCAGACTACAGCAGAGCCAGATAGTTTTTAAGTGTGGTGTGGCAGACTGTATTTTTCGTTTCCAAATTAGAGGTTAAGTGTGCTGGTAGAAGCTCAGCGGGAGCTGGGAGATGCTGCTTCTCAACAGAAAAATGTTGCCACTCAGCAGATTGGCAGTACTTTGACTCTACACAGGGCAGTGGCATCGAACTCCCAGACTACAGAAATTTGTGGAAGCTGGCAGCAAAGAGATACTGTCTCTTACAAGTGAATTTCTCAGGATGCTGTGTTCTGTGGTGCCTATCCCTATGGTGATTGCACTCAAAACCATGCATGCATACTTGGATTTTTTAGGTCCTCAGAGAACTGACCTGTGTTCTAAAACTTCAGTTACAAGCATTTCCACTTAAGGAATTCATTTTTAAGGAAGAGTTCTTACCGTGGGCTTACTTCTTTGTGCTCCCACATCAGGATCAATCTCACTTCCCAGCAATAGTTTTTTTGTTATTGGAAGCATTAAGTAATTGTAGAACAATATTACTGAGAACAGAGGAAATTAAATGTTTAGACGCTAGCCATGGATAAGATTCTCTTCATTTTTTATTTCCATAATGTGTTTTGTGCTTGTGAATGTGGGATTTCTAGCGTACTGCTGCCAATTTACCTCTCACTGGCTGCAGCCCCTGTGCCTCTACTTACTCTGAGTTCAGCAGTTCTGTCCTCTGCATTTCCCGCTCCTTCTAACTTGCCTTCCTCTGCACTGGTAAGTTAGATCACTTCCACAAAAACTGCAAAACTTACCATACAACAGGGAGGGCTGATGGGGTTCCTGTCCTACATCGTGGGCAGGAAAACATCAGATTCTGAAAGCTGGATTAAGGCAGCTTGACTTGTAAAGCAGTGAATGAATGGCCAGTCTAAACTCTGTAAAACAGTGTGAATAAATCTTGCTCTACTGGCTGAAACTGCAGCTTGTAGATGGAAACTGTTTTTATTAGATGGAAGCACGCTGGAAGCAACTTGCAATATGTGGCCTGCTGTTTGTCCTTAGACTGAAGTGTGAAGGCCTCTATCTTGAAATGGTACATGCCAGTACCAGTAAGGCACTCGGTTAGAGAGATGTCTTTTACAGGTATACACACATACATATGCTAACACATACACTTGGAGCGGTGGATGTTCTTTTAATAGTGTTAGGAAATTCTGCAGATGTCATTACAAAAATGTTCATACTGGCTCTGGTTCTTGGCAGACTAACTCTTCTGTGCTGTTGAATTGGAAAAAAGAAAAAAGAAAGAAAAAAAAAAAAAAAAAGCTTTTGTATCACTTTACCCCCCTTGGAACTTGCTGACCAAGGAAAAGGCGGTACTAGCAGAAAAAAAAATGGGAATGCCCCAAGGTTCTTGTGCTGTGCTTTTACAGGTGCAGTCTTTGCCTTGGGCTCTTTTTATCAATGACATGAGTCCATTTCATTTACAGTCAGCTGCATGTGGAGAACACTGACATTGCCCAAGAAATGTGCTAGAAAATTGAGCTGAGTCAGTAGGTCAGCAGCAAGTCTTAGATGTCAGTGAAACACTTCATTTCAAAATGGAGCATGTGATTTTTATTTTTATTTTTTTTTAGTCATCTGGCATTTTAAGCAATGTAAGAGAGCAGACAAAACAAAAGGAGACCATTTCATAATGGTCTGGTTCACTGAAATGCAAAAGTGCAGTTACAGACCTTGCAGAGTCTGTAGGAGGAAGTTGGTAGCTACCACTGCAAATTATAGAGCAGACACAACACAACTTAAGGGGAGAGGTGGTTTTTAACAATATGGGAGAAGCATTGAGTGTATTTTGCTCTGCACCCTTCCACCCTCCTCCATACCTCTGCTGTAACTCTCTAGCTGTAATAGTTTCATCCAAGTTGTACCCATATGGTCTGTAAATGCACCTTTGCTTTTCAGTAATAAATGACACATGGCTTCTTTGGCAGCTTAAGGCTTGACTTTTCATCTTGACACCCTTGGGCATCTAGCAGATGACAGATGATAGATTTAGACAAACAGTAAAAGCTGCAGAGTGCCTTGCATGTATGTTTATCTTAACTTTGTAACACAGTCCAAATGTTATTTAACTTCATGTATTGAAAGGAGACCAATTGGGAAATGCATTCACATACACTAGAACAGCTGATGTTGTTGCTCTAATTACGTGTTTGGTATAGTTACTAGAAGTTTATAATTTCCTGAGCATGACATGGTCTATTGAATTAAAGTGGGGTGTTTGGAAGCATGGAGAAGGAGGAAACCAATTGCAGCTTAACTATAGGCAGTAAATGTAAACCAGAACTTATTTACTTGATATATTATTTTGGTCAGGTCAAATTTAGTTTTGAGGAGGTTGTGTTTGCTTTGTCAAATGTTTTTAGAGCAAGATATTTTGCATGTTTTCTACAGTGTAGGTAATGCTGTTTTCTGTGAAAAGATGTTCAGTACTGCAGTAGGAATGGTGCTAGGGAATGGCGATTCTTTCTTTCTGTGTATTAGTAAATACTCTTTTCCATTAGTCAGTGAACCTGGTACTTAATTTTTATTGCAATGACAGAGATGTTGATACTTAATATGTTTACAGGAGACATTAGTTTGTAAGAAATACATATTATCAGTTGTTTAAAAAAACAAGTATTTAAAGGTAAATCTAGGTGCAAATGGCTGTTAATTTTAAAACAGTCATTACTATTAAATTTTAAACTGGTGTATATTATTTTTAAATAGTGCATTGCAGAATTTCTAACATCTGTGGGTATATTTGCAAAGAGGCTATATTTTGTTCCCCAAAATGTACTTGCGTATCATTTTCTGCAGCTCATTTTTCATGATTAGTACAGCAGCAGATGTGTCTAAAGAAGACACATTCTCTGTATGGAGAAGCTAACAACTCAGTTTCTGCAAAATTCACACAAACTGCAGCCCTACCCTGCTGTGAAATGGTTTTCTTTGCATGAGTGGGACAAGTCATGTTATACTTTTGTCTACAAACTCATCAGCCAAAACAGATGATGTTGATGGGAGAAAGAAAAAAAAAAAAGATGGACTATTATTAGTAGATTTTTTGTCTTCTCCTTCTCTGCATAAATTTATTCATTTTTGTATTTTATATTATTTTTTACACAGTGTGTGAGATAGACTTTTAGAAAAAATAATAAAATAGATTCTAGCTCTCATTTCTTCGCTGGTCATACTGGTGGTTTACTGTGTGCTTCCAGTGGGGTACCAAGTAGGCCAAACATACCTACATAATACTGTGTTAAAAGGAAAAGTATAAGAAAGAGACACATGTAAAATTCTTCAGGAGACAAAAAAATCACGAAAACCTTTTGATGAAATGTTTTGACTAGTCCTGTGTGTCTGCGTGATATGCTTTGCAATATCTACTCTGTTTGCTTATTCATGTATTACATCATTGGTTTGTAAAGACAGAAGTTGGTTTTTAAGAGCAGCGTCAAGACAAGAATCTTTACATGACCCCCAGAATGGATGTCACAATTGACAGACAAGCCAGAATTACTGTTGAAGAGACAAGATGAAAGCAAATAATAAAATACTGCTGAAAAGTGTTAGCTAATTGCAAGAGGTGATGGGAACAATCTGAAGCAAAACAAGAAGGAACAGATAAAAGTGTAGAGAAAGAGCAGCGTATCTTTAGTAAAGCCCTCCTTTCCATTCTCCACAGATACGCAGAGGGCCGTAATTTCTGTCTCCCTGACCTGCTGGGATAATACGTAGGTTGCTGCAGAAGTATTGCCTACTATTTATTTCCATGGAAATTGCAACAAATACAAATACAATAATAGTGTTTGATAGAGCAAATCTGCAGCTACAAAACACTAGTTTTCAACAGTCACCACCATTAGCCATGCATTCTTAACAGCGATGAACAGGAGCCTGCATTCTGTACTTGCAAAGATCTGCACAAGTACAAGTGATGCACTGTCACTGTCACTACTGCTGAAATGCACCACCCACCACATCATATGTTACCATGTTCACATCTACTGTTTAGTCTCCAGAAACATTCACCAAATGGCAGTGAATGTCAATGGGTGCAATTTTTTCCACACTGGGAAGGAATTCTGTGATGTCTTTGCTTCATAAGCACTTCCTCATCATATTCTGTTTTGTCAGATTCAGTGAAGTAAAGATATAAAAAGGGAGATGACTAGATAGAATGAAAGAGAAGTGGTTTGTAAACTGGTTCCTGCCCTGTGAAGTTGCAAAGCACATACCACTGACTATGGATAGTTTTGAATCAAAATCTTCTCACTAAAAAGTGGAGGCAGAACAAGAACCCCAAACCAAAATGGGTTTTGATTTGTCAAGAGTTCATAATGTGGGAAAAAGGAGCTATAGGAATAGAACACTTCAGGAAACTTCTCATTAAAACAATAAAAATGGTGCTATTTTGCATCATTTTATCTGTATAGCTAAGATCAACTAAAGGAAAAGAAAGAAGTTGAAATAGTTACACTTCTCAGCTGGTCAGGCTGACATTGTCTAGAGAATGTGCATTTCATAATACATTTAACTTGGCACCCTGGAATTTTTTTCTCTGCTTGAAATGTTTTTTTAATGAGAAGTTGCATTTTAGAGACATAACCTTATGTAAACACTAGCCAGGAGAATTTGATATTTAACATATTTTGCTGGAGAGAAGAGTCTTTCCAGGTACTTTACTTTTATTATACTCACAAAATGGAATTCATCAGTTGAGAACTCAAGCTTGGATTGTGAACTGTGAGGGGGTTTTGTCTTAAAGTGATGTAGGTTCTTAACACAAAATGCCATAATGAAACCCCTCTGTGAATCTGGATTAAGTGAATCTCTGAATTGTTCATTGTTTAATATTGACCTAGTAGATGTCCTACACCTATCTTTATGTTATTTGTGGTACACAATTGTATTCTGTCTAGAAAAACAAATAAATGCTCCTTACATGACCAAGTGATTAATTCATGCATAGGAAGTGATGTTTTATGCCATAAATATCATGCACAGAGGTAGGCCTACCTCCTCTGGAACCCAGGTAGATATTACGTGATATGTTACAGAGAAATGAAGTATAAATGAAAATGTTACTTTAATTATTACTTAGAATATTCCTTTGTTTGAGAGAATGTTCTATGAAAGAAGGTGGCAGTATGTAGCCTAATCAAAGACAAGTTAAAACTTAGTTGAGCATTCCTATCTGAATTCTATGCTTTCAGACAGTGGCTGCTGATAATTAAAGGAGATGATAAAGTTGCATGAATCTGAATTTAATTCATCAGCATTAAATGTACAAATATAAACTAGGAAAATTTCAATTTACATGACTGTGTCAGTCATGGGAATTTTCAGTTGCCATGTATCAGCAATGTAGATTACTAACTATTTTCACTTTTAACATCAATGCCTATTTAAGATTACCAGCATCACTGAAAATATGCTTCGATTCATTTGGACACTACATAACTTTGCCATATTAAGAAAATGCCAATATGAGGTTACTTACATTAAGACCTCATTTCAAATTACAAATATTCCTAAATAATTTGTTTAACTATCCATATGCATAAAATATCTCACTAAGCTAATGCATTAGTGTTTAATTTGTACAATTGATTTGTACGATTCTTCTTGTAAGTTTTTGTTCAAATATTGTGTCTTACACTTAGTATTTACAGTGGATTAGATTAATTGGACTAGCTGACCTGAGGTCCTTTCCCACTTCATAAGTTCTGTGGTTCTATTATTTAGAGTGTCTATGAAACCATGACACTGTGGTTTGCCAATATCGAATGCTACACAAATAGTATTAAATATCACTGGGCAATCCAGGAAGACAGAAAAATGTAGCAGAGTTAATAGGCCAAAAGTAGCTTGCATTACAAAAAGTTTTAATTTCAGGTATGCTATCTCTTTTCCTGTTTCTCATATACTCAGTATATTTCAATGTCTTCACTGAGTTTTCAGCATGTCTTTCTTAGTAGGGCAGGACAACATACATATTGAGCACCAAATAAGCACTGTAAAAAAGTTGTTTCTAAAGCTGTGTTCATCCTACTCATTTTCTGAATTATATTTATGTCTAATTCTGAACTCTGCTAAATCCTGTTTTTATTTCAGGTTCTTCTCAGAGGGAAATCTTGTTTTATTGTCTTTCTCATATCAGATAGATTTTGTGGACAAATGCTTGCTTATTAAACACATGACGGGGAAGAATTATTATTCAAATCTTTTGCGTTCTTTCCAAACAGGGACGAAGAGGCTTAGGGTCAGTTTTTGTTTGGGCATCTGGAAATGGTGGAAGGAGTCGAGACCACTGCTCCTGTGATGGCTACACCAATAGCATCTACACTATCTCCATAAGCAGCACAGCTGAAAGTGGGAAGAAGCCATGGTACCTGGAAGAATGTGCCTCCACACTAGCTACAACATACAGCAGTGGAGAATCCTACGACAGGAAAATAGTATGGTTTTTATTTTTGTTTTGTTGCATACTGATCTATATGTTGCCTGGTGACTTTGTACAAAGGGAAAGAGAGATAGCTGATCTATACTAAATAATAGATTGCTTTAGGAAAAAAATAGATACGGAAAATTTGACTTCATCCAGTGCCTTAGGTGGTGGCTGTCACCATACTTTCAGTTCCATATCTGGTTGTTTGAAAGCAAGCAGTAAGTTGCAGCCTGTAGCAGTGCAGGTATATCTGGTTCATAGTAGACTTTTCCACTCAGTTATTTGCTGCCAGCTCTCAGTAGTGCTTTAAAGAATCCTGGTCTTGGTTGCCATTGCCACCAAAACAATTTGTTTCATTACCAATATCCAGAAGTCCAATAGGCCTGAGAACACATCCTCCTTTTTTTTTTTTTTTTTTTTAAATCCAGTTATCATTAGTTTTTAAACCTCATATGGATAATCATACATATATATAACATAGTTATTCTTAGGTATTCTTACCTGCCTGTTGTTTTCTCAGATTTCTTTGGATACAGCATCATTCCTCTTTCACGTTCATTGACACTTAATTGTTAGAAGCATAGAATCACAGAGTTGTAGAATGACGTAAGTAAGGGACTCACAAATACCAACTCCAGATCCTGTCTCCACAAGGACCATCCAAAATCAAACCATATTTCTGAGAGCACTGTCTAAGAACTTCTTGAACACCTGCAGCTTGGTGCCATGACCACAGCCTTCAGAAGCCTGTACCAATGTTTGGCCATCCTGTGGTGCAGCACCTGTCCCTTACCCCCAGCTGCCCCTCCTCTGACACAACTCCATGCCGTTCCCTTGGGCCCTGTCACTGTCACAGAGAACAGAGCTCAGCGCTGCCCCTCCGCTCCCTGTGAGGAGCTGCAGCCGCCATCAGGCCTCCCCTCAGCCTGCCCAACTCTGGGCTGAACACACCAAGAACTTGAGCCCTTCCTTGTACATCTTGTCATCTAGACCCTTCACCGTCTTTATAAACCTTCTTTGGTTGTTCCCTAATAGCTTTATGTGCTTCTTATTATTGTACGAAAACTGCACAACTGCACATAGTTTGTTCAAATTGCTACCTATTCTTAGTAGCTGGTATATTGTAAACAAGACTAAACTTGGTGCTATTCTTTCCTGTGCTGCTTGTCGTCCCATTCCTGAACAGGCTGTGCACCCATTTTCATTTATGTTCTCGTCTTGGATGGAAACTCAGTTGTTTTAATTTTGTTTGATATACTATCGATAACATTAGAATTTGTACAGTATGGTAAATTTGCGTTTTAAATATTGAATGCATTAGATATACTTTTCAGTGATCGTATACTGGTCCTTTCAGCCTTTTAAACCCTTGTATTACTGTTAATCAGGTTTGTTAATATTACCTGCTTTTTCAAATTCAGCATTTTCAATATACTTATCCATTTACTTGTGTAACTATTAATTAGGTTTTTTGGTATTGTGTTCTTCCCAGCTTATTAATTCCAGTGAATAGTATACATTTTCATTTCTTTATACCTATAAAATGAGGTGGATTTTTTTTGCTGTTGTGTTTTGTTTTTCCCCTCAGATGTTGTCTGAAGTGTTGGTCTAACATTACCTTCTTTTGATTGTTTGCAAATACCTCTCTTGGTGTCAGTGAAGAGTTAAAATTCTTGCAGCTATTTTTTTATTAGTGTCTGCTTTGTCTTTCAGGATTCTGGGATGCTGGCCATGCCTTCTTGGATTCTTTCTTATTTTCAGATGATCTAATTTTTGTCTTAAACTTATTCTGAGGTACCTCTTCGTTCCAGTAATTTTTCTGTTCTTTACTCACTTCTCTCCACAGAAACCTTATCTTCTGTTCCTGGCATGTTTCTTGTTTTCCTTGATAAATAATAATAGTAAAGGAATTACTCAATTTCCTAGCAGTCCTCACTTCTGTGACTAAATTCCTTCTACTATCCCTTAAAAGACCTTCACCAACTTATGTACTTGTAAGTGAGACTAATATTATGTAAAGTCAACAGAAACCATTGTGACTCTCCAAATCTGACTTCTTGCATAGCCAAGTCTGTAGAACTTCCCTGATTCCTTCAAATGCAGTAGTTGTGGTCAATTGATCAGTAATTTTTACAAATATGCCTAATCTTTCCTTCAAAGTACAAAATATCCACTCAGGCCTAGAGTAGGTAGTCCTAATTATGCATAATAGTTTAAAAACTTAGTTGTCTGATCTCTAGCTAGCTTCAATTTCCAGGCATTTGACATCTTTCTTTTAGACTGAATAGCACAATTAGTTCTGTTTTTATAAATGAAGTTAAGCTTCTTGCGTCATTCTGTGCAAAGCATGTTTTCTTAGGAACAGAATCACAGAATCAAAGAATTGTAGGTCTTGGAAGGGACCTGTGGAGATCATCTAGTTCAATGCCTTTGTTAAAGCATGTTCCTACAGTT
Source organism: Meleagris gallopavo (assembly GCF_905368555.1). Taxonomy (NCBI): domain Eukaryota; kingdom Metazoa; phylum Chordata; class Aves; order Galliformes; family Phasianidae; genus Meleagris; species Meleagris gallopavo. Next base: position 37,113,412 of record NC_139435.1, read on the forward strand.
AGTTGCACAGGAAAGCACCAGCAGGTTTTCTCCCCAAAGAAGGAGATTCCATAACCTCTCTGGGCAGTTCATTCCAGTGCTCTGTCACCTTTACAGTAAAGAAGTTTTTCTTCATGTTCATCAAAACTTCTTGTGTTTCAGTTTGTGCCCGTTGTCTCTTGTCCTACCATTGGGCACCACTGAAGAGCCTGACCCCATCCATCTGACACCTGCCCTTAAGATACCTGTAAGCACTGCCAAAATCCCCTCTCAGTCTTATCTTTTCCGGGATGAACTCTCCTAAGTCTCTCAGCCTTTATTCATATAAGAGATACTCTTCCAAGTCCCTAATAATCCCTGTAGGCCTTGACCGGAATCTCCCCAGTAGTTCCCTGTCTTTCTTGAACTGAAGATCCCAGAACTGGACACAGTACTTTAGATATAGCCCCCCCAGGTCAAAATAGTGGGGGAGGATTACCTCCCTCAACATTCTGTTTACACTCTTGTTAATGCAATTAATGCACCCCTGGATACCACTGGCTTCTTGGCCATATGGTCCCACTGCTGGCTCTTGGTCAGCCTGATATCCACCTGGACACCTAGGTCTTTGTCCACAGACCTCCTTTCTGGCAGGTCAGATTAGCCCCTATCTTTACATATTTGTGTGGTTATTACTGCCCAGGTATAGGACTGTACGTCCTCGATGAATCTCATAAAGTTTCTCTCTGCTCAGCTTTTCATCCTGTCTTGTCTTGCTGAATGGCAGCTCAGCCTTCTGATGTGTGAGCTGCTCCTCCCAGCTTTGTATCATCATCCAAAATAATATTTTGTTGTTTTTTTTTTTTTTTACTGCAATGCTGTCCAAGGTGTGGACCCCTCATTGCAACAAACATACTCCTGGATGTCCAGCCCTTCACCAAAAAAAAAAAAAAAAAAAAAGAGAGATGGCTATCAGTAGCATCTCCAGGATAGCTTATGTTATTGCACTAGGCAGCTCTGGCCACCTGTCTCTCCTACTCCAGTCTGGGAGATCTGAATCTGATTCCCTTTTGGTTGGCTAAGGGAAACAGAGGCCAGCACCTTTGGACCAGCACCTGCCCTTTGCACAGGACCCACTTCAACTGCTGTTCATGTGGACTTTGGCCTTTAGTAGTTTGTTTGAATAGTTGCTACTATCACCAAGATCTGCACTAGTGGTGGCTTCACCAGGGCTGATGCCCCAGGCTTCTAGGCCACCAAAGAGTCCTCCTAGTCACAGCGTAGCCTTCATGGCTCCACAACACTACCAGTGGCACCAACCATTTTCAGGGCTATTTGACTGGACAGGTGAGTTGATACACACTCCTCAGCAGGGTATGACTTCTGTGGTCATTGTCCTGCGACTGTCTAGATGAACCAACACCTTTTCTGGGCTCTGATGAGCATTAGCATGGAGCACCTTAAACTAGCATTTGGTTCATTCCATAGCATTGGTCCTGCTTACCAAAAGTGGCCCACTGAGCACTCGCATTCCATGGCCCAGCTCCACACCAATGAGCTGAGTGTCTTACCCACTGAAAGCCTGAGAATAGGTTGAGATCATTTCAGCTTCAAGACCCCTGGTCATTCACTTTACTGGATAAAACTGCCCTGCCATTGGGCAAAGAATGGCTTGAGAGCAACCCTGAAGAGAAGGATTTGGGAGTGCTGATTGATGAGAGATTCAGAATGAGCTGGCAATATGCACTTGCAGCCCAGAAGGCCAATCATATCCTGGGTTGCCTCAATAGAAGCGTGGCCAGCAGATCGAGGGAGGTGATTCTGTCCCCCTTCTCTGGTCTCATGAGACTCCACCTGGAGTACTGTGTCCAGTTCTGGGGCCCTTAACACAAGAAGGATATGGAGCTGTTGGAGCAGATCTACAGGAGGGCCACAAACATGATCAGAGGGTTGGAGCACCTCCCTTGCAAAGACAAGCTGAGAGAGCTGCACATCTTCAGCCTGGAGAAGAAAAGTCTCTGGGGGAACCTTGGGGTGGCCTTCTAGCACCACCTAGGTCTGTAGAGGGCCTACAGGAAAGCTGGGGAGGGACTGTTTATAAGGACATGTAATAACAAGATGTGGGGAAATGGCTTTAAACTGAAAGAGGATAGATTTAGATATTAGGAAGAAATTCTTTACTATGAGGGTAGTGAGACAGTGGAACATGTAGCCCAGTGAGGTTGTGGATGCACCCTCCCTGGAGGTGTTCAAGCTAGGCTGGATGGAGCTTTGAGCAACCTGGTTTAGTGGGAGATGTCCTTGCCTGTAGCTGGAACTACATGACCTTAAAGATCCCTCCCCACTCAAATCATTCTATGATTCTGTGATTCTATGCCAGCTCAGTTTCCTCAGGGAAACTGAAAACTTTGAAGAGAACCAGCTACTGGACGGTTCAATTAGTCTTTTGCCCCTGTACCCAGACCGGACAACCAATTTCTACAGTAGGACCACTACAGACCTCCTCCAGACATTCCCCTGCCTTTGCTAGATGCACAGATGCTCTTGGAAACATGCATCTGTTGCCACCTCAGTTCTGTTGTATTTATACAGTAAATCTCACTGGGACCTATAAGCCTCATTGTTAACATTATATGTCCATCACTGTGTGATACCTAAGTCACTTTCAGAGCTGCTGCTTCTCTTTTTCAGAGTTGCTGCACAGGGCACAGGTGAGAGGGCAGTTATGGCCTCTTTCTTACACTATTTGACACTGGTGATACTAGTTTAGACTCATTCCAGACTAGTCCTCATCATCACTTTCTCTCATGTTTGTATAGATGCAGCATCAATCAATTGATGTTTTCACCGAGCTTTATGTCATTATAAGCAGAAGAACCAAATCTTAGCAGGCCAGATAAGAAACAACTTAGAATATGTGCTTTTAAGCATGTATATATGTATTTTTGAGACCTAGTAATTATTTTGTGTTAAATCTATTTATTGTATCATCTCTTAAATTTAAATCATTTTCAAAATTGTTTTAATGTGTAGTATCGCATTATATGCCTTGCAGAATCCTGACTATTCTACCTTCAACTGATGTGCTGACAAGAACAAAATAAGTGCAGCAATTGGGCAAGCTTTTTTTTCCAGTAGCCTATGTCATTCACAATTAAATATGTTACTGTTGAATGAATTAATTAACCATTAGTTTAAATCTTGCATCAGTTGTTTTACACCAGATAAAACTTGGCAAGAAGATGGAATTTTTAGGGCAATACTGCTCACTCTTTCAAAATATTGACACAGTTCTGGTTTTCCTTCAATCTTCTGGAACATCTCCAGAGTTCAAAGACTTAATAAAATCAAACAATACAGTATAATATGTTGCCTTTCCAGCTCTTGTAAAACTCTTTGGTGCTTCCAAACTTCTGATTTAAACTTGCTATTTGAAATAACTACGGATAGGAAGACAATTCATCGTTATTGTATGCACTGAAAACTTCATTTAGATTATTTTACTGAAAGGAGGGCATTCAGTGAACTATCCATTTACTTTAAACTGCTATTAACTCTTAACTGAAATCCATCACTTCTTTAGGTACTTTCTCTAATCACATCCTCCATTCGTTTGGGATAAATTCAGTTACATATACCAAGTTTTGACTATTAGTACAAAGCATGTCATTGTGCACAGTGAAGGGTTAAAGCATAAGCATGCTGAGCAGCCATAAGGATTAACCTAAGTCTGTTGATCCTTTGTTTACTGGAACTTAACTTGCACCCTGACTTCTGTTGTGTAAAGCTACTTTGTGTTGTGTGCCATAATCTTCGCTGACCTCAAATGCCTGAATATTAGACTGTACATATTCCGTCCAAGGCTCTTTTTCCAATATTGTATTGTCTGTTGACTTCTTAAACACACAAAAGTCCCTTCTGAGGAAATTTTACTACTAGTGCTTGGCATTCAAAGCCAGGCAAGCCTGTTTGTCTTTCTTACATTTTCAGTGGCAAAGCAGAGCTGCTTGGAGTATGCATTAAACAACTTGTGTTGTGTCTAAACCTATAAAGATAATGACTGCGTGCTTCTGTTACATAACTGCCAAGTCAGAAAAGACATGAAACTGTGGAGGAAACTCTTCTAATTGAGAATATTGAGCAATTTTTTTCAATATGCAACCTAATGGATACATAGGCTTTGCTCTCACCTCCTTCCCACTGCATCATACATTTTGTTTGGACTGTTGCTCTTTCTGTCAGAGATTGTCTTAATACTTCAGTGCAAAATGCTTAAAGCTTGAAGTGAAAAAGAGAAGAATAGAAGAAAAAAGGATAATAGAAAGATTATTGTTAGATATAATTCTCCAAACTCATTTATGCATATGCAGTGAACAAATTAGGCATTCAAAGCTCACCTTCATGCCTTTACACAGAAAGAATAGCAGTGTTTGATCAAGGAACATTTGGTTGGTTTGTGAGAGTGAGACTCTTGTATATAAAAAAGGAGAAAAGGAGAAAAGTACATAATACTGAAGTTAATCAGGAGAAGTCACTCAACATCGGATTTACTATCAAAATTTATTTAACCCATTCTTATTTATTGTCATATAACTCAGAAATATCATGATATACTGTGTTGTGGTGCAAGAAATATGCATGACTGCAATCCAGGTTGTAGTGTCAGTTTCTGCAGTTCCCTTGTGTTTTTCCACAGAGTCCTCCAGCTTAAAATGTATATGTATATTAAAAATGCCTTTTTTCTTCCTGTCTAATATATACAGAATGCATTATAAGGTGCATAAACAGGTACTAAATGTTAGGCACTCATTGTGAAGTCTAGAAGAAAATACATTAAAATTATTTTAAAAATTATAATTTTACTATCAATTTAAAGAAGCACTCCCACTTTTATAACTATCTAAAGATGTTTTTTTCCCTCTTGTCATCACTACATCTTCTTCTAATTACTTGTTACAAATATGGGATAAAACATAATTTTAGGAGATTTCTTTCAGACTTATACTATCACAGGTTAGTAAATAATAACATGCTTTCATTAACACAACTCTGATTTCCAGAGGGAGCTTTTTTTACTGACTTTTATTGACAGAACTAAAGTAAATGGCAGCACATTCTGGTCTGAAATAATTTGAGCTAATAGATACTGTCAAACAGACAATAATAGTAGCATCTTTTGTGAGTTCCTTGTTGCTCAGGAAAGATAATCAAAATGTGCTTGATTTCACGGTGCATCAAATTTATATTACATTATATTTTAGCCCATTATGGACAGAGTTTAAAACTTTCGGATGCATTAACATTCCTATAGCATACAAATAGATACATATATTACAAACATATCACAGATGCAGATTTGATGTATGTATTTTAGAGACTCTTAGAGAAAAGGACTAGAATTAATTTTTGGTGTATTCAAGAGCAGCTGCAAAGTAAAGGCACAGTCACAGGTGTAGAAGTTCACACTCTGGGACAAAGGCAAATGAGCATAAGGTAAAGTCCCTGAAAATCTACTTCCATGTAGCAATTATTCCTCATAACAGAGACAGTGCAGCACTAAAGATAGAGATATACAGTTGTAAAAGTATTTTTTTTATTATCTTTGTCTCTGCTATTTTGAATGCAACGACATTGGGAACAACACTGGGAAGATGGCTTCTCAGTTCTGGACTATGTAACTTGTATGTCTAGTACTATTTAAATATGATTATCCATATGAGCCTTTCATTTACCAGATGTGTTTCACAAATGAATCACATTTGCTAGTTTGCTTTTTTCTAAATGACATCTTAAAGCATTGGTAATATGTGAAAGTTCCTCACTGCTGTGGTTTAACCCTGCAGGCAGCTTTGCATCACACGGTCCTTTGCACACTCAAAAAAACCCACAAAGTAGAACTCATGGGCTGAAATAAAAAGTATTTACAAAGATAGAGAAAAGGAAGAGGAAAAAAGGATAATATTTATGATAATTATATATATATGTAATTATAAAAAGCAATGCACAACCAATTGCTCACCATCCACCAATCGATGCCCAGCCAGTTCCCAAGCAATGGCAAGATGCACAATGAACTCCCCCTTTTTTCTACCTTTCTTTCCACATAATGGCACGTGATTTGGAATATCCCTTTGGCTAGGTAGGGTCAGCTGCCATGACTCTGTCCTCTCCTCTCTGATCAGATCCTTGTGTCCTTCCATCCCCCTTGCTGGCAGGACAATAGGAGATGCTGAGAAAACTGAAACATCCTTCTCTCTGTGCAGCACTGCTCAACAACAAGTAAGAGGTCACTGTGTTACCAACACTGTTTTTCTCCTAAAACCAAAACATAGCAGTGTATCAGAGACAGCATGAAGAAAAACAACTCTCCCAGTTGAAAAACAACAGTCCCAGTTGAAATTAAAACACAAATATTACTTACAAACATATTACATGACTTACTTTCTGAAATTAAGTTCTCTACTTCTGTTTCTCCTATTTTATTTTATAAAAAATGCCATGTCATCTTCTGAGTTTCTTTTCTGAAGGCATACTTCTGCCTTGATGACTTGCTTTTGCCTTAAGCAGAAGTTGAAACAAATAAAAACAAAAATACTGCCATTCCTTAAACACAAATAAAAACCTGCTCTTGTTCAGAAACTCTTTCAGAGTATTAAGATACAACAGGACAGTACAACAGGACACCATCTACTTTGAGTAGGTACAGGTATACGAAGGGAACTGAAGATTTTTGTTAAATGCTTGTTGCTTCTAGGAACACAGGTTCATAGAAACCAACACAACTTGAGAAATTGTAGCAGAAGGTAAAAAGCATTTCAGTCTGTTCAGATAGCTCATGTAATGAAATTTGAAATACTAAGAAATAAAGAGATTTAGGAAGAGTGAGCATTTTCTTTACTGGGAACATCCCATTTTTGACCTTAGGCATTAACCTCTCAGCTGGTAAAACTTCGGGAAGATTGATGTTGCACTCTTAATAATGACTGTACAGAAATAGCATCTCCTTGTCTCTTCAGGACAGGTTGCTTTTATAAAATTATTACTGTGTGCCTAGAGTATGTTCTTTAGAGAATCTGTGCCTTTTCTGAAAGCTGTTGGACTTGTATATATGTGGCAGCTAACACTACTGTGTTAAATTGTGATTGTTAGAATTTCTGTCTGCCTTTCAATAGGGTCTGTCCTAGATTGTTAATTTTGAGTTCATTTAACTAGGTCAGTACCACAATCATCATCTTCCATCAAATTCATTGTCTTCCATCAAATCTAGTTGTTTAAGAAGAGCTAGAAGTAGATATACCTTAAGATCCTAAAAATGTGTTGTATGGGCTTATCTTGGATAGTTTCACCAGCATTTTCATAAGTCAGCAGTTGTTATGATGATTGTTGAAGCAAATAAATGTTGTACTGAATGACAGATTCAAAAGTTCCCATTTCTCTCCATCCTATTGAAGAGAATAACAGTTAATATATGCTAATGGAAGCTTCACGGTGCTGTCAAATAGTCTATTCTTTTATTGTGATTAATGATGTTGCCCTCATGTGGTTTAGGAATTTGGAGCACTGTTTTTCTTCTTGAAGGTTTCTCACTTGCTGGCGGTCCCGTACTTTTCCTCAAGGTAAATACAATACTTCTCTAACAGTGAACCCATTGTGCTGAAAAATATACCTTAGATCATGAAGGTAATTTACACCTAAACATCTCAGCTCCTGTAACTTCCCTTTGAAATAGCTCAAATGGGATTTCCAGTTAAGGAGCTTTCTTTACACATTTTCTGCTGAAATATTTACTCAGTGAAAGAAAGAGATAAGGGCTTGTAGTTCAAGTTGCTGCCACAACATCTACTTGCAGCTTGAGAGACAACACTGCTGAATAAAGAGATGTCATGGTTTTATTATGCTTGATATCTATAGCTACACGACAATAAAAAACTCTGGAAGTATGTTATTCCAGAGGATCAGAAACAAAGATAGCACAATTATCACTGTATTGAGAGGCTGTCCCTTAAGGCAAAGTAGTTGTGATAGCTCCCTGCCTGAGCTCCTGTAGGCTTTGTTATCCTTCTGTCTCCTGAGGAACAGGCCTGCTGCACAGTTTATGCAGGGGAAGAAGTACCCAGTCCCTGCCACAGAGAATGCAGAAAAGACAATAATGTACTACTCATTTTTTTTTCTGCCACTGTTCCTGGCCTCTCTTACACTCCCTGCCACTACATTGAGAGTAGTTCTTCTGAAAAGCATACGTGAAGCTTGTAAGTCATCCCATCATCTTTAGTCATGTTAATCTCAGCTGCAAAATCACATCTTTTTTTACACTGATAGGTAGTATGGTGTTAGGTTTGTTCCTGCTGCAGTTTCTTTTCTTAATACTGTCAGGGCATTTATGGAATCTCTGTTTATGCAGGTTTTCCACTGCTCTTGATTTTCATTGTATAAATTAACGCACAGTTAATAGGAGGGAAGGTAAGAGACAAATTATGTTGTATTTATATGGTTCAGCTTTTAGCTAATAGTAGAAGAATTTCAAGAGTGTCTTTACTTTTTTGAAAGATACTATTAGGACAAAAAAGATTCCTTCTTGACTCCGTTGTTCTCGATTCTGACCTTTGATGAGTTCACTGATCTAAGGATATGACATTATAAATGATTTAATCTATCCTTTTCAATTTCTAGAATCTTCCATTTTATTTCGCTTGCTGATTGCTTGATTTCAGCAATGACTCTTAGGTCCTGCTAGCTTCATCTCAACTATAATAAGTCTTTTGTGTCTGCTTCTGTATGTTTACCCATGAAAACTTCTAGTATCCTCATATATTTTATATAGTACATATAATACTGAATATTGCTAATGTAAATGTGTGAAACCTATACCTCATACACATAATTGTTTTACTGTACCTAGACACAATGTGTCTGTTTTTTCAGGTTATATTTTACATCTCTTCTAGTATCAAAGCTAGACAGACATTCTTGTATGTCCTGTACTTCTTCATGTTATTTTGATCCTCTGATCCTCTCATTCACTCATCTTTGTGCACATCCACTTTGGGAATGAAGTACACTGCTAGTGAGTTACATGACACAAGAATTCTCTGTACTTTGATGAGAAAATGTGTAAGCAACTTTGGCTCTCAGGTGAATATATTATTAGTGACTGAAGCTCAAGGATCAACTGAAGTTTCGAGAATTAAGTTTTGGCCTCACAGGTCATTGGGTTTTCTGCCTTCATGGAAAGTTTCTGTCTGGTGAACTGCTGTTCACTAGCAACTGATCACAACTCCGTGTGCATTATCCTTAAGCTTCTGTTAGGTAGTAGTGATTTCTTCTACTGCCCAACATTTTCTTCATATTTCTTCAAGGACATATTTTTTCTTTTGAACAAATATTTCTTTAAAAAAAAAAAAAAAAAAAAAAGATCAGAGACTATGGATTCAGATTAATATTGCCTGAAAGAAGATTTAGAATAAGCAAATCTTTGTGTATGATCTATTATCTTACGGAAAATATTGGAAGAAAATTTATTCTGAGACAAGAACATTCCAATACTAAGTAGACAGATGTCTCTTTAGTTGGTATTGGACATTACACTTTGTGTCATGGACATCCAACCTTTTGGCTTGCTTGGCCACGTGGAGTGAAAAGAAATCGTCTTGGGCCTCAAATGAAATACGTAACATAGGTAATGTAACACAACATTGTTTTAAATATCGTTTTTAACATAAAACTAGCAGCAAAAACATAAGACTAGTGGGACATCTGATCTTGTTTTCGTGAAACTAATTGTTGTGGTTTTGTGATTTTTGTTGTCGGTATTCCACGTCAGAACATCATGTAAAACAGTAGGAATTATAGAGTTAATATTCTGGTTCCATGGACTGCCCTTTTTGGGCATTTTGTGTCCTCAGAAGGGAGGACTTGGAGCAGAAAGGAAGAAAGATGGAGCTCCTGGCAGGACACCAGCTTCCCTCTTATTGACTTGCTCTCTCTTAGTTTGCCATGGAGAAAAACATGTGCTTCCTTTGCAGTCTACTAGCATAAGACCTCATATTTGGACACTCTTTTCTCTCTCATTTTGTTTGATTTTGTTGGATTTAGTAAATTACCATTCCTCCTCAGATCGTTGCCATCTGTTTTTTTTAGACCCATCTGCTATCCGTTCCACATCTCCCCCTCTCCGTAGCACATGGTCCACAAGTGCCTTGCTTCATTAGTCACAGATTGGGGCTGGCTGCCATGCTGCAGAAGGTGGGGTAATTTTTTTTTCCCCCTCTTTCTTTTGTCTCCATCTGGGCTCGTGCCCTGCCACAGACTCAGATCTAGAGATAACTCCGTAACAATTATTGGTGGAGAATGCAGGCAGAAGCTACGAATCTTTAGTTCATTTTAAGAGCATTGTATCGAGGACTAAGGACCATTATGTTCTTTGGAATATATTAGTTTCTTTTTAAGTTCATCATGTTCAGTGTCAGAGTTTCATATACATATAACCAACTAAAGGCAATGATGGAGATACCTGCCTGGTTCCTATACATCTCAGCTAATTTAACAGACAATATGATGTTTGGACTGGTTTCCAGCTGCTTTTTCAGTTCCTTATGCATGTTTGGGATGCTAGCTTAGGGACTGTGTTATCAGTCTTTCTGAATGTATTCTCTGCAATAGTATATTACATTATGTGGAGGAAGCTTTTCCCTAAACCAGAGAATGTTAAGTGGCAGGGAATATGGTTTTAGGAAAGAGATTAGAAGCATCATGACCACCAGTGTCATGGGATTTCACTCTTGAACACCTGTGAAATCCTGAGAAACTAAGTGAGTATTTGAGTAAGGGATGGTGCAGCTCAGAAAGATCTGAGGAGGAATGGCTTATCTCGGGCTGGGCTTATCAAGCTCTATATAATACTATTCTGAGGAGAGAGCGTTTCCAAACTGAGATCCGAACCAAAGGGGGAAACCTCCAAGTCAAACCCGACCGATCACAGGAAGCATCAGCATCAGTGTCAGTTGCCCCTGTGGAGGGGCAGAAATGGAAACAGGTGTCCTTGCATCTAGAATGGAAATAAGAAGAAGCGGAAGAAGTAGAGGAAGATCCAGGTGAGGTGCCCTCCCCAAAACCACTATCACCAAGAAAGGCAACTGAGAAAAGTAAGAGACATGGAGAGGAGAGTGATGAGGAGGGAATTACTGTTGTCACTATTTATCGACCCCTGAAAATGACTGAAATCCAAGGTACAAGAAAGGAGTTTATACAGCACCCGAATGAAACTGTTGACGCCTGATTTCTTCAGTGTTGGGACAACGGGGCCAGTAGCGTATCCTTAAGTAGTAATAAAGCTCGCCAACTAGGAGGCATTGCCAGAGACTCAACTATTGACAGAGGGATTAATAGATGTCTGTACAGAGTCACCACCCTCTGGGAACGAATGTTATTATCTGTGAAGGAAAGATATCCCTTCAAAGACGATCTGGAGCCTGAGATGAGAAAGTGGAATACTGTTGAGTAAGGTATCCAATATCTGAGAGAAACAGCCATGGTGGGAATGCTGTATGATCCCACATTTGTTCCTAATGATCCATGCCAGGGCCATGATCCTGGAGAGTGAGGAGTACATCCAAAATATGGTGGAAGTTCACAAGAACAGCACCAGAAAGGTATGCCAGTACACTGGTAGTAACGTTCAATAGATTCCAGGACCTAAACAGAAGACCCCCAGTTTTTGAACTGATTCTTACACTTCAAAACTTTGAACAAAAACTACCTCCATCCCATGCTTCCATTTCATCCATCTCTCAAGTAACAGAAAGACTAGATAAAGTGGATAAGAGGATAGATAAAATGAATAAGAATCAGGACGGCATACTGGAGGAATTGTCCCTAGTGATTAATTGTGGTGAACTGGGGCTATATGAGAAACACCTGATGAAGACCAGAATGATCAATAGAGTCTGCTGAAGGAGCTGATTAAACTGATTAAAGTCTCAGCTATCAAAGGCAAATGCTCCTCTGTTCTAGCAAAGGATCACAGTAAATTTATGTCTCGTGCTGCCCTGTAGAGCTACTTACATGAGCATGGAGACGACATGAAGAAGTGGCACCATCAACCCATTCCTGCACTGTGAGCACTAGTGAGAGAATTACAAAACAGTTCAACCACCAAAATTGCTCCCATTACTGCAGGTAACCAGTAGCAGGCCCTGCCCTCAGTCAGGAGGGGTAAAGGGATAATAGAGTGTACTGGACTCTGTGAATTTGATGGCCTGGCATGTCAGAACCACAGGAATATAAGACACTGGTGGACACCGGTGCCCAGTACACTCTGATGCCCTTGAGTGGGTGGTTACAGCAGTGGGAACAAAACAACTGGAAATGGAGGGGTAAACCTATTTGGGCTGCTGAACTGTGGAAAAACATTGCTGCCTGAACAAAAAATACAGTTATAAAGGTGCATCACGTAGATGCCCATGTGCCTAAGAGTAGGGCTACTGAAGAACAGCAAAATAACCATCAGGTAGATCGAGCTGACAGAATTGAGGTGACTTGAATAGACCTGGACTGGCAGAACAAGGGAGAGTTATTTCTAGCTTGGTGAGCCCATGAGACCTTGGGCCATCAAGGAAGAGACACGACATGTAAGCAGGCTAGAGACCGAGAGCTGGACTTATCTAGTGCTATTATACAGGTTATCCATGACTGTGACACGCGTGCCATAATTAAACAAGCCAAGAGGATGAAACCTCTCTGGGGGGAAGGGTGATGGCAAAAGTACAAATATGGGGAGGTATGGCAGATTGATTATATCACCTTGCCACAATCTCACAGTGATAAGTGTTACGTGCTTACCGTAGTGAAGGTAAACACTGGGTGGCTTGAAACATACACAATACCCCATGCTACCACCCGAAACTCCAGGTCTGGAGACGCAAATCCTGTGGCAACATGGCACCCTGGAAAGAATTGAGTCTGATAATGGGACTCATTTCAAAAATTCACTTGTGGATACTTGGGCTAGAGAACATGGCATTGAGTGGATTTGTCATATCCCCTGTCATGCACCAGCTTCTGGTAAAATTGAATGCTATAACAGGTTGTTAAAAAAACCATGTTGAAAGCAATGAGTAATGGAACATTTAAGCACTGGGAGAAGCATTTGGCAGAAGCCGCCTGTTTGGTCAACACTAGAGGATTGGTCAGTCGAGATGGTCCTATGCAGTCCAGCTCCCTACATACTGTAGAGGGAGATAAGGTCCCTGTGGTACATGTAAAAAGCATATTGGGAAAAGCGGTTTGGGTCCTTCTAGCTTCTGGGAAGGGCAAACCTATCTTTGGAACTGTTTTTACACAAGGACCTCAGTGCACTTGGTGGGTGATGGAGAAAAATGGGGACATCCAGTGTGTACCCCAAGGGAATTTGATGCTGGGGGAGTGCAGTCAGTGATTCCATGTATATAGATGTGTGTGTATGTAATGCATGTTCCTTACTGTTTTGTTTGTATATAGATGTGAGTTAAGCATGATGTAATGATGTGGAATAAGGGGTGGAATGCTGAGGTTTTGTGAATTTTGTTGTCAGTATTCCACATCGGAACATCATGTAAAACAGTGGGAGTCAAAGAGTTAATGTTCTGGTTCTGTGGACTGCCTTTTTTGGGCATTTTGGGTTCTCAGAGGGGAGGGGAGGAGGGAATGCATGCAGAGAAAAAAAGATGGAGCTCCTGGCAGGACACCGGCTGCTCTCCCTCTCGCTGACTCTCTCTCAGTTTGCCATGGAGAAAAGCACGTGCTTTCCTTGCAGTCTACTAGTGTAAGACCTTGTATTTTGGACACTCTTTCATTTTGTTTGATTTTGTTGAATTTAGTAAATTACCATTCCTCCTCAAATTACTGCCATTGTTTGTTTTTTTTAAACCCATCTGCTGTCTCACTACCCTTCTACCTCTCCCCCTCTCCTGGAGCATAAGGCCTGCAAGTGTCTTCCCTCATTAGTTACGGGCCAGAGCCAGCCACACTGGTAGTGGGGTAGGTTTTTTTTTTCCCCTCTCTCTTTTGTCTCCTTCTGGGCTTGTGCCCCTGTCACGGACTCAGATCTAGAGACAACTTCATGACACTAATGCATCAGTCTGATTCAGTGGCAGTGGCAGCAATTCTTTGCGAGCTGTCAAGGTGTTCACTGGAGATTTTTGGTGAAATTTTATTCTTCTTGTGCTTCATCCTTGAAAACAGTTGTTCACAGATGTGCATACTGCCAAAAAGCACTGATGTGAATAAAGTGTGATTGTGAAGTAAGGGATATTTTTCTCTTATAAAAGTCCAATGGAGAGACATGATGAGATTTTTCTTTGAGTTGAGTTTTTGATTGCAACTCTATACATTCCATTCAAAAATTTGCAGGCAGTGTACTTGTGTTGACTGAAAACTGAGTTGCTAATAAACCATTAAAATGATTTTTTTGTTGTTTTTTTTTTTCAGTCTTGAAACCTGTTCTCAAAGTCCTTTATCACATTGGGAAGCATAGATGCATATTTTTTTGCTGTTCACAGGGCTGTGTCAAAATGCATACAATTATTTGCCATCGCTTGAGTTAGCACTGAACTATGCCCTCCCCGTGCCCTGGTTTCAGCCCAGGCATTGGTGAACATGCACCACTGTTTGGTGGCTTTGAGCACTGGGTTTGTGCATGGGGATGTGTGGGGCCACACAGCAGGCAGGGTTGCAATCATGATGGCACAGGGCAGCAGGTGGCCACAGGATGGGCTGTGCCAGGCCCCATGTGGACTGTGGGCTGTGGGTTGGACATGCCTGCTTTATATAGTGTTGTGCATCCACTTAGGTTCCATGTTACAAGTATGTAGCAGTACATTGTCCAGCAGCAGACAGCAATTTAAAGCTTCAAATATCAAAGAATCACAGAATCACAGAATGGCCCTCAAGAATCATGAATCTCCAACCCCCCTGCCACATGCAGGGCCACCAACCTCCCCATTTAATACTAGACCAGGCTGCCCAGGGCCCCATCCAACCTGGCCTTGAACATTTCTAGGGATAGGGCATCCACAATCTCTCTGGGCAGCCTGTTCCAGCACCTCACCACTCTCTCTGTAAAGAAGTTGTAAATAACTAATTGGCAGTTGGTTTCTAGGACAAATTTGTGACAACAGACTTTTCAGATCAATTAATTTCATGTAAATTATTTCATAAACAATAAAAAAGGCCCATTTGTTAAACACAGAAGTTCAGAAGTTTGCATGAGCAGAAACATATACTATCATACTTGAAGCATAACAACAAGCAACCTAGTTAACATCTCTGTATCTTGGTTTTACTGTGTCTAAAATGCATCTGACCACTCTATGATGTGGGCATTGTGAACTTCAGTTCATTTATATTTGTAAAGCACTTTGAGGTTCTTGGATGGTGCGCAAATAAAAAGCAGAGTTCTAACTGTGCTGTTATAAAACCCCATGCATTTTTCTAATTTACTGGTCTTGAGTGAATGAAACCTATTCTGATTTCTGAAGCTGTGTTCTAAATTTCACACATTCAATTTCTTCCAGATCACCACAGACCTGCGGCAGCGTTGCACAGACAGCCATACTGGGACATCAGCCTCTGCACCAATGGCTGCAGGCATCATTGCATTGGCACTGGAAGCAAAGTAAGATCTGAGTTATACTCTGAAAAAAATTTAAAAAAATAATAAATGTACAGTCTGATCTTTTTCAGTCATATGTCACCTATATTCAGGGATCTCAAAGTGCTTTAGAAACTCCGATGTGGTAATTCACAGTACCATTCCAGCGGCGGGGAAGATCAGCATGGCAGTTTCATATGCAGGAATAGTAGCACTATGGAAATGATGGCAGACTAAACAGGGTGTTGAAATGGTGTTAAGCACAGGTAGCTTCCACTAAGTGGTCACAGTGCCTTATGGTTCCCTTACAGTGCTGCCCAGATCCACTGTACTCTGCAAGCCTTCTGTAGTCATCATGTTCTTCTTTTCAGTGTCTGTTCTTGAATGTCAAGAAGACTACTGAGAAAGTGTTAAACTACCATGTGTAGAAAATAGCATTGTAGGAAAAACAAAAATTCTCAACTTCTGTGTGCTAAAAAAAAAGCCTGTCTTTTTTGATGAAGTTCCATAGCTGTTAAAATCATGGATAGTGTAGTTTCACAGTCCTTCTACGTTTAGCTCAGAAAACTTTCAGTTTTTTAGACCTTTTCTCAACTGCAGGCATTTGTTCCTTGTCTTCAATACATATCTTTAACCTGCTTTATGAACAAGTGGAGACTGGAGATTTATCAGTCAGAACTGTGTTTCGAAACATCTTGCATTAGTTTGCACCCTGTAGTATGATATTTGCAGGAATAAACTGTAATGTTCCACCCCAAATCTTGTTTGAAATCAAATGGTTCTAAGTGTTAGGGGATTTATTCTATTAGATATGAAGAAAACCAGTTTCTTTTAGTGGCAGTCCCTTTGAATGAATTAAAAGGTATGCCTACAGTAGTCATTTCAAATTGTGTATAACTCATAGCAGCAGAGTTGTGTTTCTATTTTTAATGTTGCTTTTTTGAAGAAACCATGAGCCAGTACTCAACATAGAATATGTCACTGCTATTGAGTTATAGTCATGAAAATTAGAGTTTGTAATTGAAAACCTGATATAATCTTAAGTAGTGCAGAACTATATGATTATAATTACATTTTCTTCAGTCATTAGAAACAAAACTATTTTGAAAAGTTAATAAAATGTAACTATTTCTGAAAAAAAGAACATTCTTCTCAATCTCTTCTTAATCTCAGTTTTAAAACCCTTAAATTTTCTTCTAAACAATCTGCACATGCAGATAAAGATGCATGTACTTCATTCTGATGAAAGTTATTACTAATTACTTCTTAATGAATTAGCATACCATGTAATTCACAGTTTGCATTTTTTATAATATTTTTTGAGTTCATTTCTGATAAATCGTAATTAAAGGTCATAGGCAATTATATCATATAATACCTACAATTGAGCTATTGTTTATTGTGGTGTCCAATCACAAACTGAAAATTCTTCGCATTTTATTTTTCTGTGTACTTTGGTGATAATATGACCAAGGGAAATCCATGTTAGTGCCTTCAGATTAGTGTGTTTTGACCCAAATTAATAATTTCTGTGACAATGGATATGTTAGGAAGAAGGGCAAGAGTATATAGTAACTTTATGTGTGGTGAAGACAGAATGTGCCAGTCACTTTTTCTATATTTGCAGTAATTTGTTGCGTAGTGCTAATAAGATTTGAGGAAAAAATAAAGTATTGATTTTCTATCTTTTTCGATTCTGTCCAGTTTCATTATATGGAACCTTCTCACTTATTTCTAACTCTTAGCTTGGTTATTTAATTTGACAAAAAGGATTCACACAGACAATAGCAAAAATGTAATTTCCTCATTTGTGTTCCATTCACTGACTTTTCTCTCTTAAGAGTACTTACAACAGAAATGGAGCCAAGGGAGAGAAACACAGGAGGAAAACTTTTTCCAGCATTTCCTTGCTATTTTCTCCCATAAAATACTCAGAATCCACGTCTAGGTTTGGAGGAACATGTAATCTCATGAAGTTAGTGAAGTAAGACCTTAAATACTACAAGATATATAACATACTCAGTTTTAATGTCTGAGAGGTGTGTATATGAAATCAACTCTGATGATTTTCAATAGTTTCTGAATCACAGGATGCCTTGGGATAAAAGGGACCTTAGAGATCACCAGTTCCAAACCCCTGCCATGGGCAAGGCTGCCCCCCACCAGGTCAGGGCCCCATTCAACCTGGCCTTGAATGCCTTCAGGGATGGAGCATCCACAGCTTCTCTGGGCAGCCTGCACCATGCCTCACCACCCTCTGAATAAAGAGAGCTTCCACTTAACATCTAACTTAAATCTCCCCTTTTCTAGTTTAAAGCCATCTGCATTTCTCCTATCACTATCGTACCACGTAAAAAGTTGGTCTACCTCCTGTTTATAAGCTTGTTCAGCACATATTGATAAATGTCAGTGGGTATAATTTTTTGTTAGCAAGGTAGAATTTTGTCCTTAGCAGAAGGACTTATTGGGATTGGTCTGCATTCAGACAAAGTTTGTTGTCACATAGTTTCTTCCTGAAATTTCACACTAGTGCCTGTGTTAAAAGCAGAAGTGTTTATGTGAGATATATAAAAAAAGATTAGTTGGAAAGGGGTTTTCCAAGTTAATTATATTCTTCATACAGTGAACTGCACAAAAATTGGAGCACTTAGTCTGAACGCTTCTCAAATATGTCTGTAATAATGTATAGTTTTATTCCATTTTGTGCTGGAAAACACCACAGAATATACCATGGAAGAGTTTGAAGCCAAAAAAGTTGTTTTCTCCCAGAAGCCAAGTTCTGTTCTTGAGAGACATCAGGAGTCAACTGGAGCGCTAGCCTGGCCCTTATATGAGATAGAACAGCCAAGTTGCTTCAGCTCACACGCAAAGGTACATTAAAACAGTGGAAAATGAGCAAGGCAGATTTCTGTTCCAAGCTGCCACTTATTTCTTAGATAAGCCCCATATGGTAAGTAAGATTGGCAAATAGCTCTTATCTGCTTACTGATTTGAATGATCCACTTAGATGGTTTTCAAACTGGAATCTGGTTCCGAGACCCTGATAACAAAGAGTTTTATGAGGGTTGGCCATTGACTACCCCAATTTAAAATGGTGTGAACACATCATTCTTATGAGTTGTAGTTTCAGTCCAGTATATGAATACCAACTGGCACATTTGCCTTCAGGAGCATAAGATTGGTAACTGAGTTTGAGTGTTTGTTTGTAATTCTCATGGGAAATCATGACACACAAAGAAAGCTAACTTTTAGTCTCTGTATTCTGTGACCTTCTTGTAGTTCTCTGTGGTTTTCTTATAGCAGTTTTATCTGATTAGTTCCCAGTGCACCTAGTATCCTGTTCAGATTCTGTGAATAAATGCTTAGTTTTATATTACATTTCATAGTCAGTATGCAATGCTGAATTTTGCTATTTGTAAATGAACAGTTAGGGGAGAAAGTGTAATGGTCAAATAGTCAACAGCCGTAGCAATCTTATTCCTAAAAATAAACTATTTGTGTTGCATAGTACCATCTACTGTTGATATCAGAAAAATACTTTCACTGATTAAAGGTTTGAATTTGATATCTGGGTGAATCAGCCAGGAGAAACAGTATGATGCATTGATTCCAGTGGGCATAGTGTTCCATAGTTCCTATGAAAAAGCCAGATGAAAAAAATATATTCTGTTGCTTCAGCACTACCAAAAAAATATATTATATATCCCCAAGTAAACTGCACGTGCTACTGTTAAAAGCCCCGCATCATTTCCAGTCCATGATGTATAAACCTCAGTTAAGTGAGTAAGAAATAGCACCTGAAATTGAAGAATCAATCTATCATATTTCCACGTTTTCTCAGCACTGTGGATCTGGAGATTCTGTACCTCCTCCCATGATTCTCTTCATGTGCACTGTGTACTCTATTTGTCTTTGGTTATTCAAACCCAAGGCTAGAACAAGTCAATGCTGGAAAAAGATAAAGAATTTCAGTGAATTCTGATACCACTGATCCATTCAGAACATGGACAATGCACAGCTTTCTTCTAAAAGTTGGGTAAGACTGAGTATAATCGCTGAGATGGAAAGAAAATTGGGCTCATATTGCAGGAGATAGGGCGTGTCAGAGGAAGAGACTTTGGATTTCTTAAAGCTGATCAGATGCTTGCAGTACTTCCCATATTGATGGATTTTATTTCAAACTCCATTAACAGAGGAAAAAAAACAGTGTACTGTTTGGTGAGGAGCAATTCTGAATACAGAAAACTTGTTCTGTACGACTGAAGTTACTAAGATTTTATTTTTTCATAAGTTAGAGACTATAAGTGATTCAGAGAGTTGAGGCAAAGTGTGGAAGTACTGCTGAGGGACCTCTGTATGCAGGATTCCCATGTAAGAGAAGGAGAAGTTATCAATTAAGTGCAGCAGCCTTAGCTCCACTGATTGACTGACTGTTACAGAAGGGGATGTTAGAGTGTCTAAATAAGAAATCCTTTTGTGAATCTTCACTTTTTTTCAAGTCTACTTAAAGCAGTGCTCTTAACGGTGAAGTATTTGAAAAATGTAAACACAAATAAATGCTGAGATCAGAACTTGCATGTGTCTATCTTGAGCTTTAAATACATGTGTCACTTTTGGAATTTTAATTATCATGTTGAGATTGAATTGGAAGTATTTCCCTGAGTTCAGGTTGCTCGTGTTTCGCATTTTTAAGGTCTTGTTTTCAGTTATATATAATTTTGCCAAAGAATAATTATTTGGTCTGAAATTTTCCATGTAACTTGCTTTAAAAAGGTTTTAAGAAAATTGCATCCAGATATTTCTCAAACTGAATCTAGATTTAAAAACAAAATGTTACAACCATTTTTAACCTTTCATTGAGTTTTATTGTGTCTGCGCTTTGCAGCAACAGCTAGAAATAGAATGAGTGATCAGCCATTATTCTGGTGTCAAGGCAATGACTTTTGCTTTTGTAAGTTCTTGAAAAATCTCAGTTGGCATGTGCTCTGTTGAGTTTTAAGAGTTTGGCAGCTCTATTCCCCAAAGTTTCTTGGTTGACTTAGTGTTCCCCAGCCTTAGCTTTTAGAGGCTACTTAAGACAGTCTCTGAAGTTGCTCTTTGGGTTGCCACTGCCCATCCAGATCTGACCTGAGAGCAGGGAGCCCTTCTGTTTTTCCCTGCTCGTGTCCTTACAACAAAAGGAAAATGTGGAAGATGCGAGAACAGCAGATTTGCAGGACTGCAGTTTCTTTGCTGTCTTAAGAGATGCAGTTTGGTCTGGTCCTGGAAAGGCATTTTCCCCATGCATCAGCAACTGTACATTGCTTTATACAGAGACTTAATGAGTGCAACCAGTAATTGACTTTTGACCTAGTATTTGCAGTTGCCATTACCTTTTTTTTATGACAGTCTCATCTTTAGTCAGGCTTGAGTTTGTTCTGGCTTTCTTTCAAAGGGTTTTCATTGGGTAAAACTAAATGATAAGTACCAGATATGGATATTTCTAATATTTCTGGGAACCAGAAAACTACTGTAAGCAGAGAACTGACAACTAACTGCAGCAAACATTTTGTTTGATCTACTGGTTAAATTAACCGTAGTTTACCAGGTCAGATAAAGAAGAAATCAGTAGGATAGAAAAAAAACTTGTATTTACAAGATACTTGTTGATCAGCAAGCAGATGATATTCTTTGCTTTTTCTGCAAGGAGTTGATGGAATTATTTGCAGAGTTCATGATAATTAGAACTCACAAGAGTGTCAGACATGCCCAAAGTGTGTGTTTTGTGTGTCCGTATATATGCATGACTCAGATGTTAAATACTGAGCTCCATTTTTTAGCCTACTGGTTTTCAGGAATTAAATGGTTATTGTGTACACCATTTAGCATGTAAGCATAGGGTAAATGTCACATTTAGGAGCTGTCTTCATTTCTCAGCTATGTTAAAATTCTGTGTTGCAAGAGATGTCTTCACACTGACTCTTTGTGTGACCTGAAAAAGAGAAATGATTCCCATTACTATATCTAATATTCCCGTCCATGGGGTATAAGTAGGAATCATTAGGACAGGTAATATGGTTGCAGATATCATGGGACACTTTGGCTGATTTGTAAGTAATGGCAACATGTGAATAAACCAAGCAGCTATTATGTTTTGTTTATAGATTTATCATAACACCCGTAAGGCTGGCATTATGCAAATATCCATGAAAGAATGATCTCCTACAGCTGTACAAGATGTCTAGGACACAGGGACTCCTTTTTAGATATTTCATAGCAGTAATTATCTGTCTGTTCTATCATACCCAAGATTTCCAAAGCAGATTGTTTGATACTATAAAATGAAATATGATCTCAATTCACCCCATGATACTATGTTTTTTCCATGATTCTTTAGGAAAATAAAAGTATTATTCCAGCAACTCACATAAGCCTTTGCTCTTTTGACAAAAAATACCTTTTTGGATAGGTCACCTTTGTCAAACTGAAATTGCTCTTTATTAAAATAACACAGCAGTCGTTATTCATCTTGGTAACCATAACATTTTTCTAAAAAGGCAAACTGCACCCTATGTATATTATAATTATTTTGAATTATATTTTTACTAATTGTCCATCTTGCACCACTTCTTTATTCTGAATTGTTATTTTTGGCACTGTTATTATGTAAAAGAATAGAGCCTGAATTTATTTATTTATTTTTTTTTTCAAGATTAGTCCAGCTGTCACTAGGGAGACTACCTGTGGAATGAAGAAATCAGATTTATCCAAAAATGATGAACTACTATTTCTAAGCAGCTTCAGTAATGATATTTGTTCTTGTTTAAAGATACAGTTAAATCTCAAGTGATTATTACTGTAATATAATTTAATATACTTGTTCTCTTTCATCTTTTTCTCATTTGCTTCATGAAGATTTTGAGAAACCTGAAAGAAGATTGCTGTACCTTAAAGTATAAATAGTCAATTAAGGTCACAACATTTATTTTTTGGCTGCTGGACAAGCACTTTGTATGTAATAAGTAAACTTCTGCTTATTCTAGTTTGATGTTGAATATTGTCTGGTATGCGTAATCCCAAAGCAATTTCAGATGAGACATGATTTTTTTTTTTTCTGGATGGAAATTGCTTGTTTTTGGAAATCAATCCATTATCAAGCAGAGTTAGTACTGTTCTTGTTCGTGTATTTGTTCATTTCAAGATGTTTAGTCTTTAATTCTTGTGAGATAAATCAAATGGTAAATCAGTTAACATTAGTGACATCTTGTCTAGATCTAAGGCTCACGTGGCTTGCAAGCAACTGTTTACTCACTTATCTTCAAATTTTGACATGTTTTACAAATATTTAACCTATTCTGTGATTTTTCCAGATGCTTTAAAATTGGCTTCTAGGCTGTCTTGTCTAAAAAACAAAAGGAAAAAGGTCCTTCTTCTTTCTCCAAATGAACTGTTTTTTGACTTCATTCCAATTTCTTTCTTCTTTTTTGTTGAAGTTTCTGAAAAATAGATATATATGGGCAAACAATTGCAGATCTCCGTTTTTTCCAAATGGGGTATCTATTGTAGAAAGAAAATTTCAAACTGTTAATAACTCAATTTTTATTATTATGAAGGTCTTATAGAAATTTCTTACAGAAATTGATTTGAACATTGTTCTTATGCTGTTAAATCGTTTTGATATAAATATGTCCGATCTGTCATTCACTGAGAAGAAAACATAAAATATTTTGACTGCCACAGTTAGCAAGCTTATAAGAAATCTATATAAAAGACAGACTGATTTCACGGTATACCTATGTCCTGGAAATTGGAACTTTGATAAAAGAAGTTTTCTGCCACAGACTGTTACATTAGTTACTGCGTTTAGATAAAGATGGTAGATATAACAGTTAGTAGCTCAGTTTTTGCAATATGCTATTATTTTTGTTCTTAAAAGCAAACCTTGATTTTGAAAGTCTCATTTTCTAATTCAGCAATCAAGCTCAGTTTATGGGAGGGCTGTATCCTCAAGGCAAAGCCTCAAATCCTTTGTCTGAAGATAGACAGAGCCTAC
Organism: Meleagris gallopavo; assembly: GCF_905368555.1. NCBI lineage: Eukaryota > Metazoa > Chordata > Aves > Galliformes > Phasianidae > Meleagris > Meleagris gallopavo. The sequence goes on from NC_139435.1 coordinate 37,137,027, forward strand.
TATTGCCACCATTCCTCTTTAAATAATCAGTTGAGTATGACCTGTCTTGAATATTTCATTTTAAAGATGAGAGAAGTGTTTTAGTGCCTTATTTTCCACCAGTAGCATGGACAGTTTGCTTCATAGCATAGGTATAGCAGATTGTTTAGATTCCAGATTATAAAGAGTGCAGCTCATGGGATTCCTGGAGGTCTTCCTCAAGGCCTGAAATATGTTTCTCTAAGACTTTACATAGGCTCCTAGTAAAATTCCCGAGCTAGTATAAAGTCATATAGACTTTTTTCCTTGAAGCATGTTACGTGTCTGTCCAAGCATACTCTATCTTACAAACTCTGAATGCTTGTTACATTCCCTGACTATTATTTTTTTTCATTCATTTTTACCAGTTCAGCTGAATAAACAACTATGGCCATTCTAGTCCAACTGTCTTGTTTGAGAAATTCCACTTTAAGAAAAAAACTGCATGTATGAGCGCAGTAATGCTTTGGTAAATGCTTAAGGCCAGAATGCATTAGGAGCTTCACGGGAATACTCTTGTACCTTGTATGAAAAGAAAACAACAAAACAAAAAACAACAGACGAAAAAAGAAATAGTGATGAAATGGTACAATTCTGAAGAAACTACAAAAAAGAAAAATTAAAAAATCTCTGCAATCAGCAAGAGATTCTCTTAAAACCATCTTCTTTCTTCAGATTATTTAAAATTATTTTGTGCCTGTTTTTGTTCTTTATTTTGGAATAAGTCACTTGTCTGCCAGTGCAAGGGAAATCTTGGTTCAAGAAATACAGAAGGTGCACTAAGGAACTGAGGTTCTTTATAAAGGATTACTCCTCTGTGTCATTACATACTTGCTCTGTAATTGTAAAGAAACTGTGCTGTTTGTTTGGTCTTCTTTGAAGAATACTCATGGACCCCTCTGAATTCCAAGACCAGGAGTAACAAACAAATGAAAAACAACAGAACAACTACAATAGCTTCAGTGGGAGCTGTAAGTTGAAAGGGATTGCTAGCTTTAGCACACTGCTATTAAGATTTATTAAAGCTTTCCAGTGAGCCAACATTTTGTTTCCTTTTTTCCTTTACACTGGTCAAAGCAGATAACAACATACAGTTGTTTGTGGCCATACGAATTAGGTCTGGGTGAAATCATCTCCCCTTACTTAGCAAACACTGAAATTTATACAGTGGAGTATTACACGTCTTTAAAGTCTGCTTAATACAAATCTCCTAGCTGTGTAAATTATTTCATATAGTAATTCTGTAAGATGAGGTCATGATGTTTTGAATTGAGCAAAGTAGAGAAGGGAATAGAAATTAGAGTTGTGTTGCTTTTAATTTGAATATTTTTTTTAGCATACATAACCTTGTACCTCTCTGTTCTAATAAAATATATCTAATCTGTGATTTCATGTTTCTCCTTTTTTTTCTAGTCCATTTCTGACATGGAGAGACATACAACACATTATTGTCAGGACTTCTCGTGCTGGACATCTAAATGCTAATGACTGGAAAACCAATGCAGCTGGTTATAAGGGTGAGATCTTCCTTTCTTCTTTCTGTTAGAGACAATGTCTTATTTTCACATTTATGAAGAAGAAACAGTCTCAGGTAATTTGTATGGCCCTGCGTTGTTCATAGTTTGGAGACTTTTCAGGCTCATACTTAAGGGCCCTATCTTCCATAAAGACAAGCTCTTAGAATTACTAAAATCAAAAGTGGCAGCTACAAAATGCATTGTCCAGATCCTGTTAGTCCCTTACAGCACTATTTGGCACATTGTTGGCAGAAAACTTAGTAAATCTAGTGCTTTTAAATCTCCCTCATGTGGCGAGTATTTTGATAAAATAACCTGGAGTTGAAGCTGCAGCAGTTACTGAAGGCTGACCATGGTCTCATTTAGGATTGTTGCCAATTTTCATTTGAAATCACAGAATAATATTTTTATGTTTCTTGTACATTCAAGAGTCTGCTTTTGTCCCACTTAAAACAAGCATGTGCCCACATGAAGAAAAACATGTAGGAAATTTGTACCTCTTGAATTGCAATAATGTTACAATTTTTGTTATTGTGAAACATATCTCAGGATTTAAAAAGTTTTGGCAGAAGATTGTGACTGTATTATTATTTTGCTGGAACTATCTGAAATTCAAACAGTGCTTTTCAAGTAGCATCAAACTAAGTGTTTTTTCCCCCAGCTCAGTTCCAAAATTCTGTATTTTTATGTTTTTCCAGTTGTTGCTCAACAGAGCCAAACACCATGTAAGGCATTTCAGAGCAGCTGTCACTCATTAGCAAAGGATAAGTCACACTAACACACCAGCAGTAGCAGCATGGGCAGCAAGATTTGCACTCTTACACCACCAGAGCCACACATTTTTCTATGTGTTGCAATGGATAAACAGTGTGGAAAAGGGCTGAGAAAGTTTTCTTCTCCTCTTTTGCAAAATCAGGAACATATAGATATGCTCAACTGGGTGATTGGACACAAGAAGTACAACTTGACCTGGCAGAGTTCTGCAGTAGACTCTGGTGGAATTGAAAAAGAGGAAGACAAACTAAGAGCTTCAACCTCTGTAGAGCTCAGGAATCAACTTTAACCCAAATAAAAGCACTAGTTTTAACTAAATTATTTTGGCAACTTAGACTGAGCAAATGGTTCCAATAAAAATCCAGCTCTCTTTAAACCTCTGTTGGTTTTGGAAGAAGGAGAAGCAAAAGATTTAGATTAAATCTCAACATCCAAACCTGAACTGAAAACGGGGTTTGCACACCACTGCTGGAAAGGCTGAAACAATTTTTTACTATTGCACATGGCAATATTTAGTATAATATTACACTATTATCCTTCACTGTTGCCAAGAGTAACAATTAAAGTATGGCCTTTCGTAGATGAATTACTCTGATCAGACTGAGTTCCTTAAGGAATTGTATCATAATTTTTTTGATGTCAAGATCCGTATTTCTTCCAGAGCATGCTCTTAACAAGGGAAGGGGCAAAAGATTTCTTTCTAAATTAACTACAGTAAAGGCAATCACAAGAAACAATCTTCCTTTCTTCCATGCATGCTGGGGTAGAAATAAAAAAAAATAGGATAAAAAGAGTGACAGGCTCGCTGCTTTAGAAATAAGAGCTGAAAGGGAGAAAAAAGCTGAAAACTTGGAAGAACCTCTCACTTAACAAAGGGTCAGCAGTAGCTGGTAGTTGAAAGTGGGTCAGCATGCCTTTTTAGTGGGTTGTTTGGCTGGGCTGCATGGCAACTCTGTCCCTTGCTTTAGTCCCTTGCATTTCTCCACTGCACAGAACACACAGAAGGAGTTCACAGGCGTCATTATTGGTTGAAAGATTTTCCTTTTTTTTCTATCTTACATTCATAAAAAGAAAGATTAATTCATGAAAAGCATTTGAACCAGCCAGTGATTTGCTAAAGCAATGCCCATTATTTGTTTAATTTTCTGGCAAGTTAACAGAATTCATTAAATACATGTCAATAGTTAAGCCAGGAAAGGGTAAGAATTTTTTCTTGGTACTTCTTTATTATTGTTTTGCTGCTAGCTAACATGCATCTTATTACCTAGGAGGAACTGATTACCTATCTAGTCTCAAAAAAGACGATTTGAATACGTATTTTAGAATATTTTCTGGTCTCATCAGCTATATTATATTATTTGTCATTAGGTATATATATATATTTATGTAACTAAAGAAGATAATTAACTTAGTATATGGAGAAATACTAGAGAACATCTGTTTTTATGAAGATATCAAAATATTTGGTCTGCTTTTTCTATGGCAGATTGGTATGTAAAGGCTCCTTGTTATGTCTATTGTTCAGTCAACAAGAGAACATGTGAACGAATTCAGAAAAAGGAACATGTTAATGTCAACTTGACTCTAGGTTGAAAAATGCAGAATAAAACACTGCAATTTTAAGAACAGTGAACAATTTTTTATATGTAGGTGAAGCTCCAAATACTATTAAATATTGTCTTTGTGGAAACAGGCCATTTGGAGTGAAGGAATGGTATTAACTTGTGAGGAGATTTTTAGAGAACATCCTTCACGCTTCCTGGCTCTAGTGTGTATATAATAACACTTCGTTGCAGTGAAATAAAATGCAACTGAATGATAAAAGGAAGTAAAAACTTTAGGCCTCTTTTTTTCACTTCAGATCATTTCTCCACCCTGTAGAGTTATTTCTTCTGCAGAAACTGAGAGTTATCTCCTCTGCCAGTAGCAGAGTCAAGACTCATCCATTTAGATTTGAAAAAAGTATCTGCTGCTTCAGGAAAAAAGTGGTTATTTAATAGTTTAGTACTTTTAGTATTATTATTATCAGTAATAATAATAATATTATTATTATTGTTATAAAATAAGTTAATAATTTAATTTTGATATTCAATCATTCTTGTTATGAGCAGATTATTACCAGTTCTGTAAGTGAGGAAGTGACGAGACTATCTGAGTTCATGTGACTGTCCAGATTTAAATTTCTTTAGGGACATAAGTAGCCAGGCTCAAATTTAGATTTAAGTAAGAAAGTCTTCACAACAGCATACATATTTCAGAGAAGACAAGCTGTTCATAAACATCCTGCTGATAATTTTAACTAATTCTAAAATCATATTTTGAAATCCTTGTTAGAAGCTGACATATGACTTTCAAAAAATAGCAAGAAATTTGTGAACTATAATGTCAGCCAAATGAAGCTGTTAATTCACCAAAACCCTTCAGTTTTGCAGCTTTTATTGATATTTGGATGTGGCATCATCACCCAATATCAGGTTTTACCCAGCCCTAGCACCCACACGTGTGCTGCATGGAGCTGTGGAACATGGGCCTTGAATTTGGCTGTTTTAAAATCCTACTTTGGAGTAGTTTGTGAATCTGATACCGAACACATAGAACTGCATTAGTTTTAGCTTGCAGGCATGAAGAAGGCTATATACTATGCAAGCTAGATTAATGATTTTTTGGTAGCTTTATCTTTTGCAAGATAGTACTGATATGTTCAGGTAGACAGCTTAGAATGCTGCCAGGAAGTTACTTGCTGAACTTGTTGTCCAAATGCAATGCAGTCTGTATTTTTTGATTAGCAAGTTTTACATGATTTTGACTTTTTATTTTATGGTCACTGCAACCTTTAAAGATGGCTCTTGTTTCTTTTCCACATCCAACAGTTCAGCTGGCAGCTATGAATGTTTTTTAAGGATAATATTAAAATTAGATTAGGAACTTGAGTATTTTATATATTAAATCCAAACAAATAGCTACATATCTGAACTATTCTGGGTTTGAGTGAAACCTGAAAGATCTCTTTGGGATTTGGGGAAGGTAGCTTTAAAATGTATTGCATTTTGCAGCCTTGATCAAGGTTTTTGGATATATGTTTTTAGGAAAAATCAAGATCCCTACTATGTTATTTTCAGTTGAAAGGCACGTAAGAACAGGAATGCATCTGTATAATTTCAGAGACGAAGATGTACAAAGCAGGAAAGGGAGTATCTCAGAGAAGCCAGAGGGATGTCGTTTCTTCTCTCGGCTTCACACTCTTCATTGTCAAAGCTTCTCATTACTCATCCACTGTGAAGCACTCTGATCCCTATGGCTCTGAAAAGCAAGGAAAGAAGTTGTGAATTTAAAATAGAGTATAAGCAGAAACTTCAGGTCTGTGCTGGGTTACATAACGAAAAAATAGACTGACATGTTGTGTCACAGTTTGTTGCTTTCCTGGAATCTTCTATCATGAGTCCAATTTACATCTGTTTGAAAATGTAAATTATATTGTTCTAAAACTAGAGTAACAGTAGGCAAAAGACAAATTTGCACTTTAAATTTCTATTATATCAGAACTCTGGCTTGTCACCAAGACATTATCAGCTCAGTAGACCAAGAATTTTAGAAAGCATTGCCTCTGCTGAACAAGTAACAGACTTGATGTCTTTCTCTCCTAGAAATGAAGCTGTGAACCATTACTATACTCTGCAACTCCTAGTACTGTCAACATTGCAGAGTGGAATGACAATACTTCAATATACAGACCGTGGGAATTAAAACCTTTGACATTATAACATTTCAGAAAGCCCAACTCTGACCTTTAGCAAAATTCTGCAAAGGATTAGGCAACAGGGAGAAAGGGGAGAATGAAGTAACAAAGTCTTCCCCAATGAGGTCATAACCTAAGAACCTAAGTCTAGTGATTAATTTGAAACGTAGATTTCCATTTTGTGCTATTAAGAAAGAAGAGCTACGATCAATGAATTTAAGGAGTGATAAATTGATACAGTTCCTCAAAGCAGGATTCTTTAATTGCAGAGAATGAACACCTCTCAAGTTTATTATATACAGTTTCATGAACCTTTCATATGCTAATTGTTGAAACAGGATATTTTGTAAATATTCTAGCCAAATATCCAGCTGCCTTGTATTGCATCCATGGTGATTGTGAACATCTCTTACTAGGGATAGTCTAATGGTTTAAACTATTTTTACTAAAAACAACAAACACCTGCTTTTGAGAACACCAAACCTCTTTGTTGCTGTTGCACTGCTGTAGTGCACTGCAGTAACTATAAAACTGGCAGTTACTTAATATCAGAGTGTGTCTACTGCTTTAGTGAGTCTAGGATGCAGTTAATTAGGAAGCAGTTCACGCCATCTGCTACACAGTCTTTCAAGTATTTGGAGCATTTCAGCAGGATCTAGAACATCTAGTTGTAGTAGGGAAAGATAAATGCTGCTGTAGGACAATTGAGATCAGTTAGGTGCCTGAAACCACCTAACTGTTGCGCTATTTCCCTCTGGAAAAATCAACTCATTGGGGTGTTGCTTTTAAATGAGGGGATGCAAAAATTCATCTACAAGGTCTGTTAACGGCGCTATTCGTCCATCCACTTGCACAAACTTAGCTTATTGTTTAACTTCCTTTTGCTTCAGATTATTGCTAAGAATCTGCTACACAGCTCTATGGGGACAGTGTGAAGTCTTCTTACTAAATTAGCATTTTCTCTGCTTTGGGGTCTGATTTAGTTCTAGTTATAAAAGTCACCATCACTGTTATTAAATAATTTGCATAACACTTCATTAAAACTTTTTGCTTAAGCCTGCTTCAGCTCTATGCTCAGTCAGGAATTGGTTTGAGTGTAAATATCTCTCTGGAGCACTGACAGTTCTGCACAAGACAGAATGAGAAGGATGCTCTGCACTTGTGTTTGATGCACCTGACAGCACAGAAATGCTGTCTTTGTGCCTGCTCTTAACAGTCTGTCAGCATTTCCTCTTGCTGTGCCTTTATCTCATCTGTCATCATCTGTTCTGAGAGGCAGCCTAGCACAGAGGCTCTCACCAGAAGGTGTTTTTATTGTTTCATGGGGTGAAATGACATCTGGCTGTTTTTATTAAGTTACTGTGGAATCCTAATGTACCTCTAAGGATAAATTTGCTCTAATAGAGAAAATGAATATATGTTCTTAAAAACTCTACCACTGTGCAACCACAAACCAACTTGTCTTGTATAAAGAAAACTTGTAAGTTGCCATGTTTTGCAAATGGATCTTGGCACTTTTCAGAAAAACACAACAGAAAAAAAGTCTATCTCTGAGTTAAAAAAAAATACTGCTTAAATTAGTGTGGGTGCTCCTTAGCCAACTTTATTTCAGCAAACATTTTTTCCCCTTCTAAATGCAGATAATTCTTACATTTATTCCACTCACATAAGCTGGCTCATTTTAAGCAATATAAAGGAATGTCTTCAGTAGATGCTCTATAATTTGTGGCCAGATCCTGCCTTGGAGAAGCAGCAGCTTGTCTGCACTCTATCCAGCAGTAGTCAGTTTTTCAGTTTCTGTTGCAACCCTGCTTATTAGTTGGCAAAGAAGTAAACCAATCTTCCTGGTCACTCTGCTGAAAATGGCATGGCCGTGCTGGGTACGCACAGGTGGGAGCTCAGTGCTGGCCACTGACTTTGAGATGGCTGCATGCCAAGAGCAGTGACCTCTGCTTTGAAATTGCTAACACTCATGCGAGAAGAAAGAATTTGGTACTTGCTGTCATTCCTAACAGGGTCTGACTGCGGTGCTCCAGAAGTGCCTTTTGCTTTTAATCCTGTTTGTCAGCCAGTGGACACACTTAATAACCATGCATGTTTTAAATTCCTGAAACAGGTAAGTACTGCCAGAAAATGAATGCAAATGTGATCTTGGATTTAATTCCTTATTGTTTTAAGGTTGTGTGTTCTAGAGTTGTTTATTAAGTATCTATAGTGTCTCAGCTAGTGTCAGATTTGCATGCAGAAACTATTAACAAAGGTACACTGCTAGTGGGGCTTTGGTTTCTACTAGCTGTCTGACTGGTGTTCCCGGGAAGTCCATATTTTATTTCACTAAGGACTAGGAGCCTTCAGTCAGACAGGAGAACTGTACAAACTAGAGGTCTGCTTTTTGTTCTGTTTTTTACTTTCGTCAAATCCTTTGTCAAGACATTCCACAATTAGTACATCATTGGAGAAAATATTTGTACAGATACAAAACTCAGTAACTGACATAAACACAACTGGAAGCTTAATAAAAATATTCTCCTATCAGCTTTTTGGATACAGAGGCCCTCAAGTTCTCATTGTACATCTTTGTAGAAGCCACATTTAAGACAAATTTATTGGGCAGCTTTCTGTCCTTTAAATCTTCCTGTAGTGTGATGGTGAGATTAAGAACTCAATTTTCTTCTGTCCCTGCTGAGTCTTTAAGGATACCTGGATTTAAGGGAATCATATAGGAGTGGAGGACTGAGTTTGTTATTTGTTTTGTCTGTGAGGTTTTTTTCTGTATAAAATAGAAAATTCCAAATCTTGTGCTTAATGTAAAAAAGCATGAGAGAGTTGGTTCGCAACAAAGAATAAAAAAGAATGTTGTGACACAGTTGCATTATTGGCTTGTAAACCAGTTATGTGTTTCAGAAATCGTATTCAGTTGTCATACATTACTGGTCATAAATTAACACAAAACAGGGAATTTTGAGCTAGGGTTATGGTTGAAACAAGGTGAATTCTCATACACGATCAATGCTATCTTAGTTAAGACAAGACAAAACAAAATGAAAATAGTTTAAGCAGTGTGTAATTGTTGCATTTTTCCTTTTTTGTCCCTTTGCTTTCTTCAGATTATCTTTTCTGTTTGCAGTTTGAAGCATTCTAATAAACTAAGCAAGTGGCTTACTGAAATATAGAATAAAAGTGTTGTATTTGCAGTGAACCATCAAACTTCTATTCTTGCTAGGCAAGTATAAACAGCATTTTAGACACTTTCTTTTCTGATCTTGTTTTGAAAGCAGGATCCTGAGGTAGCATAAATGAACAAATCACAATAATTTGCTTGGCAAAGAGCTAAATGTTATTTAGGGCAGTTCATTTGAAAATTCCTCATTAAAATCTGAAATTATTGACGTTTCTCTCATAATGATTAAGTACTTTACATTTGTGTAAAAAATATTCATGTTTCTAGTGCTGCTTTCACACTGTAGAAAATTGAAGGCCAAAAATAGAGCAGTGAGAAAATATTCTGTTGTTTCTCATCAGATGAACAAAATAGCAAGTGAGGTTTAGCATGTAAGCTGAGGAGATGTCTTGATGACAGGCAACAAAATTGCAGCCTAACAAATCCAGTGTAGCTGCACTGAAGAACAGAAAATACTGTGTTTTCAGAGTCTGGGCCCAGGTTTCCTGGAGCTTGCATGATGCTGTGTTATGATCTATCAGATCCAGCCATTCTTTTTTCTCTTAGTCAAGTCAGGCAGGACATACAATTCTGCCTTTAGATTTGAGGTAACTTTCTGTCTTCTTTGTATATAAAAAAGAAAGTTATTGAATTTTCAGTGGCAGATTCAGACAAAAACAAAGGGATTATGAACAAGCTGGGGAAGCCTATCCAACAGACTTGAATTTCATGATACACTAATAGAGGAACTGCTCCAGGGATAAATAAATGGACTTCATTTTCTGCAGTGATAAGAAGAGTAAAGAGATCAGCTAAAGCTCAATATTTAGTTTGTGTTTCAGGAGGCAGGTATTTCTCTGAAACTTGCCCCACATCCGTGTATGTGTGTGATTTCTCAAAAATAGAAAACAGGTTCAGTTCACATTGCTGCATGAGGTGGGAGAGGATTCAGTGACATTTCTGCCCATTGACACCTCTAGGACCAGATCAGTTCTCAGCCTTCCATCTCAGCAAGAGCAATAGATTGTTTCTTAACCAGCAGCCTATTTTGCACCAGTTTTATGTTCCTCTATCATCTCTGAAAGGAAAATATTTTCTTACAGAGCAGCCCTGTGCCCCTTTTAGCATGCTCAGTGGTTCAAGCAATAATCAAGTCCAGTACTAAATCACAGCAGTGATAATGTAGAGCGCTTAAGTGTAAGGTCCTGGAGCATTTTTCTCTTTCAGTCACCTTATCTCATTCTGCAGTCATCAGTACCTTTCAAATACAGAAGTGAACTCAGTACCATTTGCATACAAATCTACAGGAGCTCTGGATGCTTCCCAGAAGACATTTATGACCCTTTGTGGATGGACCATCAAGGTCATTCCTGATGTGGGAAGCACGCTGATACTGAGTTCATGGCAGTACCAGCGCACGCACACAGATGAAGGGACACAATTTGAAGGCAGTAGGAGACAAAATCTTTCTTTTTTTTTTTTTTTTTTTTTTTTTTTTTCCTGAGACATGAGGAATCCACTGTTTTTGTTAAGTCTGTGATGGTTTCTAAATTGCTGTTATTTAGTCTTTGAAAATGATGGGCCTCTCATGGTACCTGCAGCTGCTAACCAACCCACTGCATCAGGGGCTTTGAAGAGCAAACATCACAGACAGCCAAATGTCAGATGTCTGGAATCTTCCTCCATGGAAGGCTTTAGGAGCACCCCTGACTGTCAGGATGTTTTGATTTGAATTGGAAAGCTTTTCATGGAAAAACTGTGCTTCTGTTTCAACTGTAAAAAAAAAAGGCAGCAGGTTTAGAACTTTGTACTCCCACCTCTGGTCTCATGCAAGAGAGTTTGAGCATTGAATGGTATTGAATGACATACCACCCTGTAACTTTGGGTGGTAAATTTTGATCATAAAACCATGACAATCCTAAATGAAGAAAAGAAAAAAATGAAGACAATTATCTTGGAAGTAATTCAGGTAAAAGTTTCATGCTCTAGAAGGTAAATGTAGAAGGTAAATGTAGAAGGTAAATGTAGAAGGTAAAAGGTTCACTCTCAGGATTTTCTTTGTATTATTAAATGTGCATATGAGAGCAAGGAATGAGAAATTTCAGTTTCACTTTTAAATTTCAGTCAGAAGCAGGCTGTCTGCCAATATGGGCTGCTCCTCTGCCCATATTTCTGAATAAGCAGTGGTGAGTTGAGGAGAAATCTGTCCTTTCAGATCTACAGATGGTGGAACACATTTTGTCTTATAGTTGGACATCCTGAGCACTTACCCAGTCAGGTTGCTTCCTTTCAGGAATTAAAAATGCCTTTTCCACACATTAGTTCAAAACATGCTTCCATTCATTAAAATTTAATCCTGCACTGTGGTGCTATAATATGGAATAACTGTCTACAGGCCATGAGTTAACATTCATATTCCTCTTGCTGTTCTTCTGAGAAGACAATGATTATTAATTAAAATTTTGAATAGCAGAACAATGGATGCAGTGTATAAACAGATAAATGACTTCATAGATAAGCATGCTTTGATCAGCAGATGCTGTTTTGGCAAGATGATTTCTATGAAAAAGGAGAGTTGCATCTCAAAAACCCTATTCACAGTACAAAGTGTCCCCATTTAAGCCTTCCTTCTTTGCCCTTTTTCCGGATGCCTCCACCCACAGTAAAAATAGGACATCCCCTTCCCTGTCCATTTGTTTGTGAAAATTATTAAAGAGAATTCAGAAGAATGAATGAAGGCTGAATTTAATTATTTGCATATATTTTAGTACTTGTGTTTCATTTTTGAAAATGGTACCTGCCTCATTTGGCAGAAGAACTATGTTTAGTTCTCTCTAAATTAAGATTTCCTTGCTATTTGCACTTCATTGAGGGGTTGAGTGGAAAGGAGATATGAAAAAAAAAGAGCAGTTTATTACACAGCTTTGCAGGATTTTCAATTGAGGAGCCCTCTTCGGCTGGCAGTTCCAGACAGTATTAGATACTGCCATATTTGGAACATGGGATCCTTAACCACTGATTATTTTTATGCTTTGAACTGTTACTTTTTTGACAAAGTTGGGGTGTTTTTGGACAGACTCCTCTGAATTCTGGTTTGGCAGTAAATGGAGACTGCTTTCACAAACACTTTGCAAAGTGCAGTTGGAAATACTTACACCATGCCTTGTCACATCACCCATTAAAATAGTGCTTATGTTTTTCTAAGGGTTTTCTGGTAGCACTGCCTGTGGTAGCAAGTAAAACTGGTGTGTTAATACAGTGCTACTTGTGATCTAAACTCTTCCTTCTCATAGCTTTTTCTTTGACCATCTCCTCTCAGGACTTTATTAAGACCACTGATTTGTCACAATAAATCAATGTGTTTGGAAGCTCTTTCTAATTCATCAGCATATATATTCAAGCTTTTGTTTTGATTGTACCAGCAACAACAATAAATACAAAACAAAGCAAAACAAAAAACCAGAACACAAAACTGATTCAGTAAATGTAACTTCTCAGACTTTGTAAGCCAATAGAATGCTTGAAACAGTCATGTAAAATTAAATACTCTTAAAATTAGCAAGAAGTAAGGAATTGATGCAAGTCTGCAGGAAACACCTTGTTTGGATGCCAGACATTTGAAATTTCAGTCCTTCATATCCTAGAAAGCTGATGCTTTAAAGACTTCCTACTTCTTTTAGAAGAAGGTATTCAGGAGTAAAAGGCATTGAGTTTCTTGCAGTAGAATCATTATCGACTCTCCCTAGCGCAAAAGTTGAGGTAACATACAGGTATGAGCATTGACAGAGCACTAACCTTCAGGCATTATTGCTGAACACCACTGCGTGTGCAGCGTATGCAGTAGCTAGTATCAGAGGTCAACAGCAATGTTAACAGTTCTCGCCAGCAGTAAATTCACTGTCCTTAATCTGCAGTAGTAAAAAAGAGGCAGAAGGAATCTTCCTGACACAGACTTTACATGACAACCAGATTACCTTTAAAGTACTGGACTTCAAATGTCATGCTTTTTACCCCTTTCAAGCAGGCAACTTTAGGGAGAGGCTGGATCTGATTGGGTGGACAGCAGGGTTCATACTGCATACAGGAGTAGAATAGCATCCACGTACTGCTTAAAAATGAGGAAGTTCAGAGCATTCAGCAGAATAAAATGTAGCCTTTTCCTTCTTAAATCTGTAGTCTCATTTACCTTCAATATTTAATTGCTTGTATGTGCTAGGTAATTGAATAACAGAAATAACAGTCCTCTGGTTCTTTACATCTTTTAACATAAGATTGTATAAGAGGCTTGGGCTAAATTAAGGCACTTGGACCAAGGGTAATCTAAGGCAGTTGTATTACTGGCATTCTGTAGTTTGGCTTTTTGGTCATGGTAAGGCAGTATAATTTATGTTGGTCATTTATAATGAACAGATTCAACAAATTAGACATAGTCATTATTGTTCCTGGCAAAAAGATTTTTGAGCTTTTTGTCAAAGCAGGAAAAATGGAAAGTAAGCAGTTCCTCTTCGGATTTGGCTCTCTTGAATTAGTCTATGATGGATATAAATATTTTGTGCTATAATTGCAACTGCTCTGTTTGTGTCTTGCAGTGAGCCACCTCTATGGATTTGGACTGATGGATGCTGAAGCAATGGTGATAGAGGCAGAAAAGTGGACAACAGTCCCTCCACAGCATGTGTGTGTGGAGAACACGGATCGGCAAATCAAGTAATACCTGCTGCCAAAACTCTTGCTGGCATAAACTTGTGGAAAGAAGTTGGGTATAATTTACCCCTGCCTTGCACTGTGTTTAATTTGTCATTTTGAAAGCTACACTTGGGATCTCTGTCACCTTCTAAGATGTCAGGTCATTTGCCTGTAAAGGTTGCTTCTCTAATGATTGGATAAAGGCCTTAATTTAAAGAATGACCTAGAAGTTGAAGGCACAAAACAAGCCAGATTGGATGGTGATCAATGTTGTTACAGAGATAGAAGAATATGTAAGGGGAAGAACATTCACTTGAGTATACTGCATTCATTTTTGTAAGATGAGTACAAACTTATCAGTCAAGGTCTGACAGGAAGATATCTTTTCATTAATAAATTACGTGATATATCTCTCTCAGATAGCCTCAGGAGAGTCCATCTCAGAGGATAAGACCAAACTCCCCTCTGCTTTCTAGGATAGGGTGTGTATAAAACCAGGCTTAAGAGCAAAATTCACTATGTGCGTTCTATGGCTATATCCAGTCTTGTGGCTCATTTCCAGTGCATTAAGGTCACTGAGGATAGTTTTTTTGATAGGTATTTTTGACAGATTTGACCCATAGCTGGTATAGTCTGCAAGGATGCCATGCCAGTTTTAACCAGCTGAGTCAGATACTGGTTGCCCAATATTTGCTACAGTTAACATGTAATATTTGCTATTACATAAGCAAGGACTGTGTCTATGCCAGGCATTTCCTGGGGCTTAACAAGCAGCTGTGATTCCATGACAATTCCAACAATTCTCAGCTGGCCACTAATCTGTAAAAATGCTCTGTCCCAGAGGCTTATTCCATTCCAGGTTATTCACAGCTCTCTTTCAGCATGTGGACGTATCAGTGTAGCCTTCAACAGAAAGCAAGGCAGTTGACAGTAGCTGCAGTAAAATAATTACCTCGTAGTGATCATTTCAGCTAGGAAGTAAAGTGTTAACACTAAGGACATTCAGTACTAACCTAATATTATTGGGTTGTCTTATTTTACAAGATAGGGAAGAAATGCTGATGTTGTTTTATATGCTTACATTGTAGAACAATAAGACCTGACAGTGTCGTCCGTTCAATTTACAAAGCCACGGGCTGTTCTGATAATCCTAATCACCACGTGATCTACTTGGAGCACGTTGTGGTGCGCATCACTATTACTCACCCTCGACGTGGAGACCTGGCAATTTACCTAACCTCTCCTTCTGGAACCAGATCACAGCTCTTGGCCAATAGGTATAGTATGACAACTCAATTTCACTGTCCAGTCAGCCTGCAGGACCTGCAGTAAGATTGCATCATCAGAGATGATTAGTCAAGTGATTACAGTAGCTTTGCTACCAGACACCAGCTAATCATTTTTTTTGGAGAGAAATGGAGAAAAGTAAGTGGAAATGAATTCTGAGATGTCAAACTCAGACTTTATCAGTAGAATAGTAGACTGTAAATCATCTTTAAAACAGAAGTTCGATGATTTTAATAGTCCTGTGTGGTTCACCAATTACTACATGGCTGGAAAATCTGAAGTGAAAAGTAACAGGCTCAGTGTTACAGAAGGAAACAAGCTGAAAGAAAATGTGTTTCTAGATGCTATTTGCACTTATTTTTCATCTCTCTCCTATATTATTTTCCTTTCTTCAGTAGTAATAAAAGTCAGACAGAATAGTAATTCTCTACTACCATTTTCTTTAAGCGTTATGAATATGATTATGACTTCTGGTGTTAACAATTTTCGTCCTACTCTTCAGGATTCTTAATGAATCTAGACTTGCTTACTTTCCAGACTGCCCCACATCTAAATAATCCCAGCCAGTTTTTCTAATACAGTGGCTATTAAGACATGGGGAATTGCATGGCTTCCTGGCCTTCGGTGATAGGCTGAATGACATATCTTTCCTCTTGCAAGGAAGGAGTTGTTTTGGAGACAGAGCTCAAAAGTATATGGTTCTAATTGAGATGTAAACCCACTTATTCATTAGAGCTTAATCTAAAAGAAAAGATGTACTGAAAATATTCTTCAATGTAGAGACATTCATGCATCAAATGCAGAGCAACTTGTACTGGAATTTTGAGGCCCTCTAGAATATCTCCTTGTGTTTCATTATGAGTGCCATCAGTGCCTTGCTGATAAAACACATGGGTATGCACATCTATGTGTCTTACTGCTACACTGAATGAAGAACTCTCCCTTTGCTAACCATGGCAAGGCAGACTTCTACACTCTGAGCAGTTGTGAATCAGCCTTTTGTGTTCTCTGTGGAAATATTACGCTTTTCTATTCCATTTTCATGCAGCCATTCTTCCATGCTTCAAAATGAGAAAGTCTAAAACTCCTTCACCTAGCTATACGAACAAAACACTTTGTGTTAACCCAGTGGTTGTAACACAACTAACTTTTGGCTCCAGGCATTCATGTCTTACAGCTGACTCACAGCAATTGGGAGATAAAGACATTCTAGTATCACCTCTGGTGATGACTGATATGTGGGAGAGGTACAAAGTTCGATTCATGCAGCCTCTTTGTAAGCAATGTACCTTAGAACATGATTGTTTGCACACATGGTAGAGAGAGAATACAAAAATATATATTAAAAAACCAGTGATGTTCAGCTGTTTCTTAAAATATGCTATCAGAAGGCTAACCAGAAAATAAATGTGAAAGGCATTTTAATGTTTTATTTTTTGCAAAGACAAATCATTAATGAGAGAGCAAATACTTGTACAGTCACATGAGAAAAGACTTTCCCATGTAGGCTATACTGACTTGTCACTCACATCTGGTTGAAACAAACTCACAGCTCCAGGTTATTAATATTAAGGAATAAATGTATTTTGCAAACTCTAGGTCTGAAATTCCTAGAGTTCATAAACCCTTTCTTATCATAAAGTGGTGGATATGTGCACAGTACTTTTCAGAATGATAGTTTAAGGTTTGCTTTATTTGGAGCTGCTGCAAGAACTCTTATAGTTTACTTACTGGTCTTGCAGATAGTGTACTGAGTGCTGCTGGGTGTACATCTATGCATCATGAAATTGTTATTCACAAATATGAGAATATATTTATTTTGGGGGCATTTAACTGTTAAAGTATTAATCATGACACCATCAGGATAAAGGCACTCTAATAGAAGTAACATGCAGGAATACACTGGCAGAAAGCAGTCTGGTGTGTTTTTTTTTTTCTGTAGGCAGAGGTCCCAAAGGCTGCTGTACATGGCTACTACCTGACGGAGACCCTTTTCTCAGATATACAAGAGCTTTTAATGCACACGTACATGATTAATAGCAGCAATACCAGCTGTTTTTACTGAACCCAAGGAAAACCTCATTGCTTTACCATTACTCATCTGAGTTTAATTTGAAACAGTTTGCTGGTAAAATGTCTTAAAGTGCAAAAGGTATATTTTACACATGTGCACTTCTCCATCAATTCTGGGAGAAGTCATTGAGTGCTTTCTGGTGCATTGACGAGCAGGTCCCTCAAGGCAGTATCTGGCCTTTTTTTCCTGCATATTTTATCCTTAATGTTGGCATCCCCTAAGATGACTTCAGTAAGAAAACTTGTTAGTCAGAGGCAATGTGGATTCCTCTGCAGGCATTTGGTGGATTACACTGTCACTGGCTTGAGCCTCTTGTGCATTCTTCAAAAACTGCATTACAGGGAACATCTGCTTTGTTGTTTGGAAAGTACTAAACATGATTACATTGGATGTACTGCAACAGAGCAAAATACAGGCTTAGAAAGTGCTGGCTGCTGTGAAGATGAAGCTACAGTTATGTCCAAAGGGGAACAGTATCCCCTTTCTGAAAACAATTGGTCATTGGATTTGGCAGCATCATTTTCTGAGTGGTTTTGAGACACTTTAAGATCAGTAAGAACAGAAACTCAGTACAGGGGGCCATGCAGGAAAAACTGAATAGAAAAAGGATAGAAGAGGCAAACTTGGGGCTCATTTGTCTCCTACTGAAATCACGACTTGTTTAATTCTTGCCCTTTAAATTTAAAGCAGCTGCTGCCATTCGAACTGCGTAACTGAAATTTTTAGCCACATAATGGCAAATTTCCAGGCCACTAGCTTCCTATGCTTATATGGCATTGACATTAACAGTATACTATATCTACAGGATGAAGCAGTTCTAAGAAAACTGTTTGTTGCAACTCTTACGTGGTCTATTTTATTTCATTGATATTGCCTATGTCTGTTAGTTTAGATTTGGTTAGACATTCACAGCCTTTCTCTGAACCCCTGCAATTGTAATGTCTATGCATCTGAAAATTATCCAAGTACTACTTTTGTTATACTCTGTCATCATTAGATTAGGCAAAGAGTTCTGAGAATATTAGAGACCACTAGAGACCCAATATGAATAAATTTAAAAGATAAAGGTTTTTTCATTGCTGTTTATCTGCCACTTCAGCAAAGACTGATGGTATTTATATGCAAAAGAGTAAATGAATGCATGTAAGTGACACTATCTTTCATATGACTTTAAAAATCCATCCTGGAACATGCTCAGAGATAGATGTGGAAGAATGAAGTGCAATATATCTGAGATATAGAATGACACATGCCTTTCTTTCATAAGTGAGAGGAGCAAATCATTAATCAGAAGGATCTGCACCATAGGCATGTATTGGATTATAGAATTCAATACTTCTAGTTCAGTTTTAGTAGAAAATTAGAATTTATAATTAAAATTTATTTTCCATAGTAGAACTGGGAGTGAAGACAAATGGGTAAACACATTTAGGATGCAGCTAAACATTTTAGTGTTGTATTAAACAACGACAACAAAAAGAAATGTAAGGCAGACAAGAGGAAGAATGCCTAGGATTTACATGAAGGCTGCTCCAAAAGTAATGCCTCCTATTTTATTGTGGTGGCCCATGACATCAGAGACAGAAGTCGGGGGTATGGGCAGTAGAGGTTAAATCTTCTTACCAATATTCGGTTACATTTTATTGCCATCTGGCAGATGACAGCAGGGGGGCAGTCTGAAAAGAAGTACAGTTGATGGTAACAAAGGAAGAGCCAGTGATGTCATCTATGTGGACTTCAGTAAGGCCTTTGACACTGTCCACCATAACATCCTTATACTTGCAGCTCAGAAGGCCAGCTGTGTTCTGAGCTGCATTAAAAAAGGGGTGGCCTGCAGGGAGAGGGAGGTGATTGTCCCTCTGTACTCAGCTCTTGTGAGGCCCCATCTGGAGTACTGCATCCAGGCCTGGGGCCCCTAGTGCAGGAAGGACATAAAGCTCTTGGAATGGTCCAGAGGAGTGCCACTAAAATGATCAGAGGGCTGAAGCACCTCTCCTATGAGGAAAGGTTGAGGGAACTGGGATTGGTTAGCTTGGAGAAGAGAAGGCCCCGGGGAGACCTCATTGTGGCCTTCCAGTACTTGAAGGAAGCATATAAATAGAGGGGGAACAGCTGTTTACGAGGGTGGATAGTGATAGAAAAAGGGGGAATGGTTTTAAACTGAGACAGAGGAGGTTTAGGCTAGAATTAGGAAGAAGTTTTTCACACAGAGAATGGTCACACAGTGAGACAGGTTGCCCAAGGAGGTTGTGGATGCCCCATCCCTGGAGGCATTCAAGGCCAGGCTGGATATGGCTCTGGGCAGCCTGGTCTGGTGGTTGGTGACCCTGTACATAGCAGGGGGGTTGAAACTAGATGATCATTGTGGTCCTTTTCAACCCAGGCCATTCTTTGATTCTATGATTCTTCTCTCCAAATTGGAAAGATATGGATTTGATGGTTGGACTGCTTGATGGATGGGGTGGTTGCAAGACAGTACCCAAAGAGTGATGGTCAGTGGCTCAGTGTCCAGATGGATATCAGAGGCAAGTGGTGTCCCTTAGAGGTCAGTACTGGGACTAGTGATTTTTAACATCTTCATCAATAACATCGACAATAGGATTAAGTGCACTATCAGCAAGTCTGCGGATGATGCCAAGCAATGTGGTGTAGCCAACACACCCAAGAGGCAAATGCTGCTATCAGTACAAGTAGGGGATGTAAGGATAGAGCACAGGCCTGCTGAAAAGAACTTGGGGGTACTAGTGGATGGCAAGCTGGACATGAGCCAACAGTGTACTCTTGCAGCCCAGAAAGCCAACCGTATTCTGGTCTTCATCTAAAGAAGTGAGGGAGGTGATCCTGCCCATTACTCTACTTACCTTACTTAGGGTATTGTGTCCAGATGTGGAGTCCTCAGTACTCAGTACAGTCCTCAGGAGAGATGTGGACCTGATAGAGTGTGTCCTGAAGAGGGCCACAAAATGATCTGAGGGATGGCACTCGTCTGCTATGAGGACAGGCTGAGAGAGCTGGGGCTGTTCAGCCTGGAGAAGAGAAGGCTCTGGGGACACATAATAGCAGCCTTTCAGTATCTAAAGAAGAGCTATAAGAAGGAAAGGGACAGACTCTTTAGCAGATCTGTTGTCATAAGACAAGGGAAAATGCTTTCAAACTAAAAGAGAGGATATAGATTTAGACTAGATATTAAGAAGAAGTTTTTTACAATGACGGTTGCAAGGTATAGAACAGGTAGCCCAGAGATGTGGTGGATTTCCTGAAGACATTCAAGTTCAGGCTGGATGGGGCTCTGAGCAATCTGATCTAGCTGCAGATGTTCCTGTTCATTGCAGAAGAGTTGGACTAAATGACCTTTAGAAGTCTCTTCCAACTAAAATGATTATTTGATTCTATGATTCTGTGACAAAATGGTGCCTGACATAGAAGTGAGTATGAGGGAAAGGTATGGGTGGAACTGAATTCCCCCATGCAGAAAAAAATTGTACCCATTGACATTTATCAACACTTGCTGAACGTTTATGGAGACTAAACAGTGGATGTGAGCGCAGTGAGATGGTGGATGGTGTGTTTCAGCAGTGATGACAGCAACAGTGGATCACCTCTGCTGGTGCAGATTTTTAGAAGCGTGGCATGCAGCCTCTTCTTCAGTGCTGGTGAGATGCTTAGCTAATAGTAGTGAATCTGTTGAAAAATACAATGGTTTATAGCGGAGAATTTGCTCTATGAAATAGTGGTTTTGTTCTCTTCGGATATGTTGTAGTTTCCAAGGAAATAAATTGGAGGCATTATTTTCAGAGCAACCTACATACATTTGCACCAACTATGGTGAGAATGAATGAATCTTTTCCTAGCTGTATGTAGACTTGACCCACCTCAATATTATCATATCAGCATCATGTTTCACTTTGAATGAATTGAATTATTCAGACAGTCAGTCTGATGCCCTGAGCCTAATCAGTTACCACTTTTCAAACATACTTGACCCATCAGGATAGGAAAATCTGTTTAGAGTGAAGTTTCTGAAGATATATGTATGAGTTGAAAAACACACAGATTCTTTTACAAGTCATCTATAGAATCAGCCACATAGCTGGCTAAGCAGTGCAGCACATGGAACTCAGCAGCTTGACAGATATTTTGGTCATGACAGAAAGTTTTGTGCTGATAAGTATAGTCCTGGGGGACTTGATCTCCACAGTTAAAGATGATATTCGCTGTATTCTCCACTACCTCAGACTGGCAGGTACTGTACCCTGTTGTTCACGCTGCTCTTCTCTAAACAAGTTTTTCATGACAGCTCAAAAGATTTCTCCATTGCTCTATAAATTTAACTGCAATAACAAATATGGAGTATAAATTTAAGGAGGAAAAAGTACTCTTTAAATAAATCCTACTTAGATCTCACATCCAGAGGTTTTAAGTGATCTTCCCTGACATAAGTATATGAGAAAGTTTCTTAATTGCCTGTGCGCCCTCCAACCATTTCTTTTTTTCCTGAGTACTTAAATGAAGGAGGGCAATCTGATTAAGTCAGTTTGGACTGTCTGCAGCTCTTTAGGGACAGGTGGTTGAGCCCAGCATAGAAGAGCCATTTCGAGGAAAATAGTTGACCAAAGCATTTGAAATTGCACAACTCTGTACTCTTTTCAAGATGTAAGTTCACTTTAAGTCTTGTGACCAATTAGACCTATAGGCAAGGACAGCCTGACTGTCAGGCTGCCAATTTAGTAGGCTGGAGCCCATCATAAATACAGACTGCTCTAACAGAGGAGAAAATAGCCTTATTTTGCCAGCTACTGCAGTGCTTGCAGCCCCAACCACCAGCTTGTGCAGGGTGTATGTTTTTTGGCTCTCCATGTCATCAATTGAATATATACAGCATGGCTGTCAGTCAGATCAGTCGGATGCAGCTGCAGTTTCTGGGATGAGAAATAGACCTGGATATTAAAAACAGACTTTTATGTGTTTACCTCTTACTGTTGTGATGAAGGACTGTGGTATCAACAAATAGATCCCCACCCTAACTGCCTTTTCTCACACAAAACCAATTTGCTTCACTAATTAAAACAAAATCTACTTTTTGTGCATTTTGTATCTTGGAAATTTTCTGATAATAATTTAAACTTTTTTTTTTTTTTTTTTTTTAAACTCTTGTAGATTTAGCTCAGAGACTATCATGTTCCCAATTTTGGAGTCTCTTTAAAGTGGCTAATTGTCACTCGCGTGAAAATCGGCTTACAAATGAATATTTCTGTTTGAAATTACTTTCTTAAGCAGAAAGGTAGTGCAATTTATAGGCTGAGTGGATGGTAGTGAAAGAAGCCAACTCTCTTTAATTTATTTTAAGGAAACAAGTAATTTACGCTCTGTAAACTTATGTTCTCATACAGACCTACATATGGTACATACAGAGTATATTAAA
This sequence comes from Meleagris gallopavo, assembly GCF_905368555.1. Lineage (NCBI taxonomy): Eukaryota > Metazoa > Chordata > Aves > Galliformes > Phasianidae > Meleagris > Meleagris gallopavo. The sequence goes on from NC_139435.1 coordinate 37,159,701, forward strand.
TTATTTCTGATAGAAAATAAGTCATTATCTTTAAATACAATGCTATTCACCGTATCAGCAGCCCAAAATTAATTTCTCTGAATATAGATGGTCATAAAAGCACATCCTCTTTAACTTGAATTGCTTTACCAAGAGAGGTCACCAGAGCAGTTCTAGTGTACTGCTGTGATTGTGTCTGACGAACCTGATTTCATTCTATGACAAGGTTACCCACTCAGTGGATGAAGGTAAGGCTGTTGATGTGGTCTACCTGGACTTCAGTAAAGCTTTTGACACTGGCTCCCACAACACTGTCTAGGAGACAATGGGTTTGGGTGGATGTATGCTCCACTGGATGAAACACTGGCTGGATGGCTGGGCCTAAAGAGTTGTGGTCAATAGAGCTAAATCCAGTTGGCAGCCGGTCACGAGCAGTGTCCCCCAGGGCTCAGTACTGGAGCCACTTCCATTTAACATCTTTATTAATAATCTTGATGAGGGGATTGAGTGCAGCCTCAGTAAGTTTGCAGGCAACACCAAGTTAGGAGGGAATGTTGATCTGCCTGAGGGGAGGAGGGAACTATGGAGGGATCTGGACAGATTGGATCAATGGGCCAAGGTTAACTGTATGAGTTTCAATAGGGCCAAGTGTTGGTTCCTGCATTTTGGTCACAAACCCCAGGCAACCCTACAGGCTTGGAGAAGAGTGGTTGGAAAGCTGCCTGATAGAAAGGGACCTTGGTGAACTGATGTACTGATGGACAGTCAGCTGAATATGAGCCAGCAGCGTGCCCAGGTGGCCAAGAAGGCCAATGGCATCCTGGCTTGTATCAGGAATGGTGTGGTGAGCAGGACTAGGGAAGTAATCCTACCCCTGTATTTGACATTAGTGAGGCCTCACCTTGAGTACTGTGTTTAATTTTGGGCACCTCAGTACAGAAAGGACATTGAGGTACTGGAGCATGTCCAAAGAAGGGCAACCAGGCTGGTGAAGGGCTTGGAGAATATGCCCTATGAGGGGGAACTGAAGGAACTGGAGCTGTTCAGTCTGGGGAAAAGGAGACTGAGGGGAGACCTTATTGCTCTCTTCAAATACCTGAAAGATGATTGCAGGGAGAGCAGGGTTGGTCTCTTCTCACTGGTGACAGGTGACAGGATGAGGGGAAATGGCCTCATGTTGCTCCAGAAGAGGTTTAGGTTGGATACTGGATGGGAACTGCTGAATTACGGCCTGAACCTCTGTTTGATCACCTGAGGTGAGCAATGAGTCAGCCACAAGGCAATTCACCTGTGTAGCCTGAAGGGGTGGAGCCTAGCTCCACCTCTCCTAGACCCATTTAAGAGCTGACTACCAGTGGGAAAGGATCTCTTCTGGAGATCCCTCCTCTGGAGTTTTGCAGTGAACCCAGGATGTGGGTAAGTATTCTATCTATTCTCTTTTTGTTACTATAATCTGCTTTGCCTAACTCTCTTGTTTATTTCATAATTATAACATTTTTATATTCATTGATTATACAGATATGAGGAAAACTTCTTTACAGAAAGGGTTGTTAAGCACTGGAATAGGCTCCGCTCCCCACGGAGGTGGTTGGGTCACCATCCTTGGAGGTGTTTAAAAACTGGATGTGGTGCTCAGGGATATGATTTAGTGAAGGTTTGTTAGAACTATGGTAGTATGGTTAGGTTGTGGTTGGACTTGATGTTCTTTAAGTCTTTTCCAACCTGAGTGATTCTATGATTCTGTGAATCTATATCAACAAATAAGTTATCAAGAATCAAAAGCTGTCACTTAGTTTGGTACAAGTGTGCTACATACGTGAGTGTAGGTGTTGCAGTTACTGGATTGTTCTAAGCATCTTGTTAACTAAAACAACAATTAATCATACCATATATTAATAACTTACTTGTTCATGACCGGCTATGTGTGTTTCCTTACTATGAGTTTTGATTAGGCATAAGTCTGACAGATAACAAAATTAGTTAACAAACTGGACTGGCTCCAGACTTCAGACTCTTAAAATAAGCTATTTGATACATGTTCTTTTTGAATCGGAAAAAAATGCACCTGACAGTTTTGTAACTACTTCAGAAATCTCATTCTTTCATTAACTTCTCTGAAGGGGAAATCTTACTACTTTTTTTCTGAGAGTTTCATAAGAGAACATGAGAGTGCATAAACAGAACAACACAAAAATACTTGAGCCTTTGAGTTGATATAACTAGCAGATAGCCTTAGACTCATATCTTGCTACTAGTTTTAACTTTTTTTTTAAAATGTCTGTAGCTTTTTAACTCATTTGCAGATTCATTTGCAGAAGCAAAACTCATACATTAAAAGATGACATTTTAAATCTTGCATCATAAGCTACCACTCATTTCCTCGCTGTGTGCACACTTCACTGTTTGGTCTCCGTAAATGTTCAGCATGTGCCAGTGTCGCTTCTGCATGGAGGAATTCAACCTCTACTGCCATACTACCGACGTCTGCCTCGGGAGCTGTAGGTCAATATAATGAAGTAGGAAGCATTACTTTCAGAGCAGCCCTCATAGAGCCTACAATATAACTGTACAATATTGATATAATACTATGTAATTTAGTTGTCAAATTGTCAAGAAGGAATATTGCTGCCTTGACTGATTATTAGCATATTCAGAAATTAGTACATTAGCTGTCAGCAAAATGCCATATGATAATTTGACTAGCTGTTGGAAATAACCTACATAATGATTTAAATTAAACGTAGCCACATGCAAACACTGGGTAGTGACTGGATAATAATTTCTACCCTTTCAGTAAATGACGTGTGCTATATGTTTGTGATATGTGCTGTATTCAAATAACTGAATTAACAGTAACATGGAACAGACTAATTTCTGATGGCAGAATGTATATATGTATATACATGTATACATGTTTATACTGGATTGTGTAAGAAGAAAATCTCAACCATTTATCAGTGAAAATAAAATCTTTAAATTGAAATAGATATATATCTATATATATAAGGAGCACTGTTGTAGGCATTCATTCAAACTGGAAAAGGGTTGTGTACATGAGAGTGAAAATCAGATGTGTACTGAGTGTGTGTATGTAAGGTGCACCATGCATACAGTTCCATACAAGGCCTATTCAAGTGAGGACTGGATCTGTAGGCCCACAGCAAATCTGGCTCCATGCGTTTTATTGGCCGGTTTTCAGCAAGAGATATGGCACTTTTTTACAAGAAACTGACATTTACAGTGCTTTTAAACTATTTTCCTTTCCCGCTGTTTGCCTGTTCACCTAAACAGTCTTCTGAGACTAGAGCTTGAGATGTACTTAGAAATGAACAGTAAGGAATCAAGTTATTGTAAAATATTGTAGTACTTCTGTACACTTTTACATCTTTACTCCTTAGTAGGGAAATATTGGTGATAGGTAGATGGCTGGACTAGATGATCTTGAAGCTCTTTACCAAACTTGCTGATTCTGTGATTCTATGATTCTAGATTTTTATTAATTTCCATTGAAAGAAGGTTTTAAATTGACTGGAGTTTCTATTGTAGGGAGCATTTTTTTTTAATCAGAAATGTTTAAACATTGCTTTCAGCAGTAAAACTTTCACATGTAAGAACCAAGGTAAAATAATGAAAAATATACATATACGTGTCTATATTTATTTATGTATATATATTTATTTTTTTCAGTGGTGAACTGTGATTAGATCTTACCTTCCATTCGTATCTTTGGAATACCAGACAAAACACCGCGAGCACCGAATAGAAGTCCAAATTCTCTTGTGACTTTCCATACTTTTATTAATAAAAATTCCAATTTTAGGTATCAAAATACGGCCAGTCCTCTCTCTTTCCTCATCAGATTAGCATCACTTTGCAGATTCTGAAATCTTACATTGTACAAGAAACTGTTATAATCCAGGCCTGAGTTTCAAACTCTTCACCCAAGATCTCAGTAATTACAGTAATGTTGTTAGTTAGAAGGAACCATGATGACATCAGTCTTTCAGTTTTACGCAAACTACTTAGGTCATTCTGAAAGTAATGCCTCCATTTTATCTCCTTGGAAACTACAACAGATACAAAGAGAACAATAGTGTTTAATAGAGGAAATTCTCAGCTACTAAACGCTATTTTTCAACATAGCCATTACAGTTAGCTGTGCATTTTTGTGAGTGATGAACTAGAGCCTGCTATTGTGGAAAATCTGCACCACTGAAGGTGACCTACTGTCACCATCACCACTAAAATGCACCACCCACTGCCTCACTGTGCTGACATCCACTGTTTGATCTCCATAAATGATTAGTGAGTGTTGATGAATGTCAATGAGTGCAATCTTTTCTGCATGGAGAAATTCAGTGATACAACTTTCCTTCATCTGCCATGTCGAACACCATTCTATTATACTGCCCCTCTACTGCCACTTGTCTCATGGGAACAAAATGTAATGGTATATTGTTAGGAAGGTTCAACCTCTGCTGCAATACCACGAACATCAGCCACTGGTGTTCTGGGTCAGCATAATAGGATAGGAGGTATTACTTTCAGAGCAGCTCTCATATAGCCTGTCAAGTATAGAGTGATAATTTGATCATTTAAGATTGGATACCAATGTCTCTGTTACATTTCCTTTCCTATAAGGAGTTGCACATATTGATCTATAATACTGTCTTGTTCACTCCATCATTTTTATTTTTAATTCCCTTTTATGTATTCCAATCCAAAGTGAAAAATAAGTGCTACAGAAATTTTCCAGTATACAAGTTTGTTTTTACTTCATGCTGTGTATTATGCACCTTTCCTAAGAGACAAGGATCATTTAATATAAAAGTAATGACTTTTTTTTTGTAGTGAAATCTCTTTCCATTCTTTCGTATCATGACAAATGATGACATGTAAAGAACCTCCTCCACCAAAAAAGTAAGGAAACTCTTGAATATACTTCAAAGATATGTGGGAAGACCATCTTGAATAACATGTATAGGCACAGATGAATGAGCTGGCTTATTAGCATATCATTCAGTAATCTGCATAGTTGGAGGCTTAGCTCCTCAAATATTATAGTTCACTTAATATAATGTTGTGATTTATTGTAGGCTATTTGATCATTCCATGGAAGGATTTAAAAACTGGGAGTTTATGACTACTCACTGCTGGAGTGAAAAAGCAGCAGGTGACTGGATCTTGGAAATCTGTGACACGCCATCTCAGCTGAGAAATTTCAAGACTCCAGGTAGGAATCTGATCTTTATTTGGGCTCAGTGAATTTAGAATTACGTTTGCAGTTGTTAATACCGCTTTGACTGTTTTCCACCATTTATATACAACCGCAATGTCTGATAGTGTGAATATGAGTGTGAAGCCAGGACTTTAAAGAGAATCATAGATTCATAAAATGGCTTGGGTTGGGAGGGACCTTAAAGATCATCCATTTGCAGCCTCTTGCCATAGGAAGGGTTGCCAACCACTATCTAGGTCTTCAGAAGAGCAGACTTTGAACTATTCTGGACCCTGCTAAGGAGAGTCACTTGGGATTCAGTCTTAAAGGGTAAAGGGGTCCAGGAAGGCTGACCACTCCTCAAGAAGGAAGTGTTAAAGGCATAGGAGCAGGCTGTCCCCCTGTGCCTTAAGATGAACCAGGGGGAAGAAGACTAGCGTAGGTAAACAGGGAGCTTCTCCTGAGGCTCCAGGAGAAAAAGAGAATCTACCTTTTGTGATGAAAGGATGAGCAACTTGGAGAGAGTATGAAGAAGTTGTTAGGATGTGCAGGGAGAAAATTAGAAAGGCAAAAGCCCAACTTGAACTCAGCTTGGCCACTGGAGTAAAAGAGAACAAAAAAATGTTTTTACAAATATATTAACAGCAAGAGGAGGACTAGGGAGAATCTCAGTCCTTTACTAGATGCGGGGAAATGACTACTAAGAATAAGGAAAGGGCTGAGGTTCTCAATGCCTTCTTTACATCTGTCTTTAAAAGTCAGACCAATTATCCTCAGTGTACTCAATCACCTGACCTGTAACTCTCAGATGGGGAGCAGGATAAACACCCCATGATGCAGGTAGAGATAGAGACCTATGACTCCACCTACTCCACTACTCCACTGTCATAAGTTCATGGGGCCAGATGGAATCCACTCAAGGGTGTTGAGGGAACTGGTGGAGGTGGTTGCTGGAGAGGTTTCAGAGGATTGGAGGCTTGCCAGTGTAACTCCCATCAACAGGGTCGTAAGGAAGATCCAGGGAACTGCAGGCCCAAGAGCATGACCTCAGTGCTAGGAAAGATTATGGAACAGATAATCTTGAGTGAGATCACATGACGTGTGAGACTGTGCGTTCACAAGGTTCACAAAAGTCAGGTCCTGCTTGACCAACCTGATCTCCTACGATCAAGTAACCCGCCTGGTGGATGAGGGAAAGGCTGTTGACGTAGTCTAACCTAGACTTCAGCAAATCTTCTGACACGGTGTCTTTTGACACAGTATTCTCTCGGAGAAGCAGACAACCCATGATTTGAGCATGGCAAAGAACTGGTTGGCTAACCAGGCCCAGAAAGCAGTGACAAATGGAGTTAAATCCAGCTGGCCATGAGTGGTGTTACCCAGGGGTCAGTACTGGGGCCTGTCCTGTTCAACATCTTTATTGATGACCTGGACAAGAGGATTAAGTGCACCCCCAGGAATTTTGCAGATGGGAGGAAGTGTCAGTTTGTCTGGAGGTAGGAAGGTCCTACAGAGGGATCTGAACAGGCAAAATAGCTGGGCTGAGGCCAGTAGGATGAACTTCAACAAGACCAAGTACTAAGTCCTGCACTTTGGCCATAACAATTTCAGGCAATGCTGCAGGCTGGGGCAAAGTGGCTGGAAGACTGTGTGGAAGGTGTTGATCAATGCTTGGCTGAACATGAGCTAGCAGTGTACTCAAGCGGTCAAGAAGGCCAAGAGTATTCTGTCTTGTATCAGAAACATTATTGCCAGCAGAAATAGAAAAATGATCATCTCACTGTACTTAGCACTGGTGAGGCGACATCTTGAGTACTGTGTTTAGTTCTGGGCCCCTAATTACAAGAAAGATATTGAGGCCCTGGAGTATGTCCAGACGAGCAACAAAGCGGGCAGGGGGTCTGGAGCACAAGCCTTACAAGGAATGGCTGAGGGGACAGGAATTGTTTAGTCTGGAGAAGAGGAGGTTCAGGAGAGACCTTATAGCTCTCTACAGCTACATGAAAGGAGATTGTGGCAAGGTGTGGGTCAGCATCTTCTCCTGTTTAACTAGCGGTAGGACTAGAGGGAATGTCCTCAAGTTCTGCCAGAAGAGATTCAGGATGGATGTTAGGAAAAATTTCTTCAGAATAATGGTTAGGCGCTGGAATGAGTTGCCCAGGGAGGCAGTTGAGTCACTGACCCTGTGGTCAGTGGACACCCTGGAGGTGTCCAAGAAATGTTTAGATGTACTAAGGGACATGGTTTAGTCAGAAAATATTGCTTGCAGGTGAACAGTTGGACTGGATAACCTTGGAGGTCTTTTCCAACATTGGTGATGCTATGATTCAATTGTTCTATAGATCAGGCTGCCCAGGACCACATCCAAATGTCCCTGAATGCCTCCAGGGATGGAGCGTACATAGCTTCTCTGAGTAGTATGTGCCAGTGCCTCACCACCCTTTTAGAAAAAATTTCCTCCTAATATCTAATCTAAATCTCCGTTCTTTTATATCAAAGCCATTCCCTCTTATCCTATTACTACCAGAGTATGTAAAAAAATCAGTCTCATTCTTGCTTGTAAGCTCTCCTTAAATTCCTCAAATAGTGGAAAGGCACAGTGACATCTCCATAGAGCCTTCTCTTCTTGAGGCTGAACAAGCTCATCTCCCTCAGCCTTTTTCCACAGGAGAAAAACTCCAGCCCACTGATCATCTTTGTGGCCTCCTGTGGATCTGCTCTAACAGCTCTACATCTTTCTTGGATGTGGGGACCCTCCATCTGAGCACAGTACTGGAGATGGGGCTTCAGAAGGGCAGAGCAGAAGAAGCCAGTCATCTCCCTTGCCTGGCTGACCACCCTTCTTTTGGAGGCACCCAGGTTAGATTTGGCCTTCTGGGCTGCAAGTTCACACTGATGGCTTACATCTAGCTTTTTGTCCACCAGAACCCCTAAATTCTTCTTCACAGTGCTGCTCTCAGTTGAGCTCTTCTCCCTGAAGTATACCACTCATCACTAGCTTCCAGCTGTGCATAAAACCATCAACCACAGACCTCTGGTTGTGACATTATAACCAATTTCTTATCCCCTGAATAATCTATGCTTAGAAACCATATTTTTCCAGTTTAGAAATAAGAATGTGATATGGGACTATATCAAAGGCTTTGCAGAAGTCCAGGTAGATGACATCAGTTGTCCTTCCTTTGTCCACTGAAACCATCGCTTCCATCATAGAAGGCCACCAGATTGGCCAGGCATGATCTGCCTTTGGTGAAGCCCCACTGGCTGTCTTATATCACCTCCTCATCTTGTATGTATCTGAACCTGTCTTCCAAAAGGAACTGTTCTGTGATCTCCCAGGCAGAGAAGTGAGGATCACTGGTCTGTAGCTTCCCTGATCTTCCTCTCTTCCATTTCTTAAAAATGGGAGTGGTTTCCCTTCTTCCAGCCACTGGGAACTTCTTGAATACAAAAGAGTGGCTTGGCAACAACATCAGCTAGTTCCTTCAGGACTCTGGGATGCCGTGTCCTGTGGGACCCACAGTCTCCTATGTATTCAGTTTCAGCAGGATACTCTTCTCTTAAAATAAGAGGCATTTTGTTCCCTCGAGCCTTGCCTAGATGTTCAGGGACATGAGCGATGTCTGACGGGTACTGAGTACTGAGGCAAAGAACTTGCTGAGTACCTCAGTCTTGTTGGTGTTCGTTTTTGCCATTTTTCCCTGCATGTTTTTCAGAGGCAGTGCACTTGCTTTGGCTTGTCTCTTCTGACCAATGTATTTGAACAATTGCTTCCTGTTGCTATTTACATCTCCCATAAAGTTCAGTTCTGTTTGTGCCTTTGCTTTCCTGATCCCATCTCTGCACATCCAGATGGCATGCATATATTCTTCCCAGGCTGCACATCCCTGCTTTCATTGTCTGTGGATTTCACAGAATCACAGAATTGTAGGGGTTGGAAGGGACCTCTAGAGATCATCGAGACCAACCCCCCTGCCAAAGCAGGTTCCCTACACTAGGTCACACAGGTAGGCGTCCAGGCGAGACTTGAATATCTCCAGAGAAGGAGACTCCACAACCTCCCTGGGCAGCCTGTTCCAGTGCTCCGTCACCCTCACCGTAAAGTTCTTAAGCACATTCATGTGAAACTTCCTGTGCTGCAGCTTATGTCCGTTTCCCCTCGTCCTGTCTCCACGTACCACTGAAAACAGACTAGCCTCACCACTATGGCCGCCACACCTCAGATATTTATAAACCTGGATCAGGTCCCCTCTCAGTCGTCTTTTCTCAAGGCTAAACAGACCCAGTTCACTTAGCCTTTCTTCATAGGGGAGATGCTCCAGGCCCTTCACCATCTTTGTGGCCCTCTGCTGGACTCTTTCCAAGGGATCCCTGTCTTTTTTGCACTGGGGAGCCCAGAACTGGACACAGTACTCCAGATGAGGCCTTACCAGGGCAGAGTAGAGGGGGAGGATCACCTCCCTCGACCTGCTGGACACGCTCTTCTTAATGCACCCCAGAATGCCATTGGCCTTTTTGGCCACGAGGGCACACTGCTGGCTCATGGCCAACCTGTCATCCACCAGGACGCCCAGGTCCCTCTCTGCAGAGCTCCTCTCCAGCAGCTCATCCCCCAGCCTGTATTGGTGCATGCAATTATTCCTCCCTAGGTGTAAGACCCTACACTTGCTTTTGTTGAACCTCATCCGGTTTCTTACTGTCCAGCTCTCCAGCCTGTCCAGGTCTCGCTGAATGGCAGCACAGCCTTCAGGCGTGTCAGCCAATCCTCCCAACTTCGTATCATCAGCAAACTTGCTGAGGGTGGCCACTATCCCCTCATCAAGGTCATTGATGAAGATGTTGAACAAGACCGGACCCAGCACAGACCCCTGGGGGATACCACTGGTTACAGGTCTCCAGCCAGACTCTGCACCACCAACGACGACCCTCTGCGCTCTGCCAGTCAGCCAGTTCTCAACCCACCTCACTGTCCACTCGTCTATCCCACGCTTCCTCAGCTTTGTTATAAGGATGTCGTGGGAGACAATCAAATGCCTTTCTAAAATCAAGGTAGATTACATCTACCGCTCTTCCCCCATCCACCCAGCATGTGACAGCATCATAGAAGGCCACCAAGTTGGTCGAGCACGACCTCCCCTTGGTGAACCCATGCTGACTACTCCTGATAATCTCCTTTTCTCCCAGTTGTCTGGAGATGGTATCCAGCACAAGCTGTTCCATCACCTTTCCAGGGACAGAGGTGAGGCTGACAGGCCTATAATTACCCGGATCTTCCTTCTTGCCCTTTTTGAAGACCGGAGTGACATTGGCTATCCTCTAGTCTTCAGGGACCTCCACTGTTATCCAAGACCTCTCAAAAATGATGGAGAGCGGTTCGGCAATGACCTCCGCCAGCTCCCTCAGCACCCGTGGATGCACCCCATCAAGTCCCATGGACTTGTGGATTTCCTTCTTTCATTTAACCAACAGCTCAACCTTGCCAATTTTCTGCCTCCTCTGCTTGATAAATAGCATTTTTCCTAACTTAATTTATCGATATGCTCTTCATTTTTATTGCTGTTATTTACAATTTAAGATATGGTTGTCTCTTATTCTGAACTTTCATCTGATTTCCAAAAAGAATTTCACTTTCTTAATGGTAAATGGCCTCTTTTTAGCCCTCAGATCTGTTGCTTCAAAGAGTAAAAATTGTCTTTGGCCATTCAGAATTAGATCATACCAGATAAGACTACTGTTACTTCTGACAAGGCAACAGAGTCAGTGCTTTAATCAAAACCTAATTTTACTAGATTGAGTTTTCAAGAATAAAGATAAAAAACGAAAACTGCAAGTGCCACATTTGAAAGAAGTTATAGTATTTCCAATGCAGGCATTTGTTTTCCTGGTTGATGATTACAGTTTTTTCACCCAATTCTTCCACATAAGCTAGAACAGCCCAGAGTGAAGTTTGCAGTTTCTCTCATAGCTAAGAGAGAATCCAAGTATTTATTTTCATGTTGCTTTTCTTTGCTTTGTATTTGATATCCTACTCATAATAAAAAGAGTAGCATTTATCAGTGTTTATATAAATTGAAAACTTCACTATACAGCAGAAAGAAATTCATGGCTTGCTGCACTGATAGGCTGCATCATGTTCCAGCCCATAGGCAAAATGCTGAGACCTCACAGTTGTCTGCTTATAAACTACACTCTTACAAAGAATTTCTGAGGCAACAAACATTCCTCCCCTGCTTTTAATTTCCCCTGTGCTGTTCAATTTCATTCACCAACTTCAGTAGAACTGTTTTGAAAGACATGGAGATTGAGGTAGGAGTTTTCAAAGAGACAGGAGTAAGTGCTTACTTCTGTTTGCTAGTTTTGAGAGATGAATATATAGTTCCCCATGGGCCTACCAGAAACTTCAGCCTTAAAAACCATTTTGAAATACATAGTTTGTATGCAGACAAAAGTAGTAGTTTTTGCGTGTATATTGATCATAATCTTTCTTCAAAGCTTCACATCAAAGTAAGTAGAAAGCCTTTTGTAAAAACAATCAAAGAGGAAATATCACTTAAACAAGTAAAGATGTGAATAAAACAAAGGTAAGAGAGGTATATACAACTGATAAATTGGAATTTATTTGTCTCTTACTCCATACTAACACTTACTCTGAACAGCAAGTCAGAATGTAATCATATTACTTTGGAAGTGACAAATCTAGTTCATTGCTGCTTTCTGATAACTTAAAGTTAATTACTAGAATTCTGCTATAAAATAACATTTTATTTATGACAATTTATATTGTATATTTAGGACAACAATGACATTAGCAGTAGAATTAATTCATAATTCTGTGAACTACAAGATACTTTACATTTCAGCAATGTCGACTCAAAAGGCAGACAGGATTATTTTTATTTTTTTTATTTGATAAAAACTCATTCTAAATTCTGAGAAATAGATGCTAACTGGAAGCCATAAAAATCTTTGTAAATAAACAGTGATTAAAATGTGAAATTCTTAAAATCTCCATGCTTTAAAATATGGAAGATTAAGTAATATGAATTGTGTCAATTCAGCTTTGTCCAAGAAATGCCCATTATTACTTCTGCAACTAGAAAGGGAGATGGAATAAATTTTCTTTTGGTTTGTTGAATTATTCACATTGGTCAGAAGGCTATGTGCAGTTCACCTGTCTCCTCTGAGAGACATGTTTACCTTGAACAGTTGTGCCAGGAGGGCAGCTCATCCAGGCTTTCCTGCAGCTTGCAAACTCAGTGTGTCTATTTTGGCTGTGGTTTGGAAAAAGCCAGGGCACAGGAGGAATTCTAATGTGAGAACACAGTTTTGTCCTGTCTCCTTCCTATTCCAAGTGGATAATAGGCCAAACTCAGCTGGGTTTTTACAGTTTTCTTTGTACAAAAGAAAACCTTTCATTTCAATATTATGACAAAATGGAACTGCTGATTTTCTATGTAAAAAAAAAAAATCTGAAACATAGATCAGCTTCACACGACTGCTGTTGAAACAGATGGAATTGAATGAGAATTTTAGTTCTTTAGTTCTGCTCTTCATTAGCTGAATTGTGTTCTGTTTAATGCAGCAGATGGGCAGAGAGGCAATCTCTCTGCTTTTTAAAAAGTCTTTTTGCCTGTCTGGCCACCAAATCAAGTTCTCTTGTTGCTTTTCTCCGTTGTCTGCATATCCCGATTTTTTTCAGAATGCTAAACTAGCAATCACAACTCATTTTTTTTGTGAAACCTGGTACGTAATATAGCGTGCAGCAGTCCATTCTGAAGACCAACATAATCATTGTTATTTTCAAGATTGTTCAGCAGCAAACAACTTCTTATTAAAGTTGATGAGGTCTCCAAAGTGGTTAGTATTATATATTCAAGTTGTCAACTGTAAGCACAGAGTTTTAAAAATCCTGATTATTATCCTTCAGAGCTCTGAAAGGAAATAACATTGTCAGTTCTGCAATATTAGCTTCATTTTATCTGCATCACTCTTTCCTCATCATGGCTTTACATTGATGAAAGGTTCTTAGCAAAGTGTCATTAATTCACAAGGAAATGCAGAGCAAAGTTTCCAGTACACTAAAAGGGACACTCAAAAAAGGTATTTGGCAAAGTAGTCATAGACTACATAGAACAAAACTATACTGATTTTTTTTTGTACATTCAGATAATTTTATGTGCTTTTGAATTTGATAGAAGAAACAACAACTACATAATTTGAATGTCATAATTTACTAAAAGGAAAACAGACAAAAATCAGTGTTTTTCAACTCAGTCTTGCACTTAGTAATCCTAAAGCAGCCAGAACCTCTGCAGCCTAGCGGATAGGGTAGACGTTTGTGCATACTGCAGAACCTAATGGGTCATCCAGTAGGCGTGAAGGAGAACCAAAGAGCAACACACTTCAGCTATTGCCCTCTTTTCTGTGCCCTGGCATGCTCCCTGCACTGAAACCTAGAACAGAGCCATTTTGAAAACTCTTCATCTAAGCTATTTACAAGACATCACTCATAGCCCTTTTATGTCACCAAATCACTACATACATATCCAGCTTTACACTATTCCTGCATGCTTCTCTTCCATATAATTCACTGTATTTGGTAATACATCCCTCAGCTTTCTAGACTTATTTTTACCTCTTAATGAAATTTGTCCAGTAACACGTCAGTTCAGAAAGTTGTGAAAGTGCATGCCATATATTCAGCTGTTTAGTCATGTTAGAGATAGTCTATACACTGAACAGGATATGAACAGAAGGTACTTCCATGCAATTTATGGTGCCTGTGTAGCCTGCAGTTTATCAGGCTGATATCGCCATCATGCCTGTTTCTTGTTTCTTTGTGTGCATGTGTTTGTTTAACTATTGAAAGGTCTTATAATTATGAGCTGAAGTTTTCCTGTAATCAACTTGAGAACAAAAACCCAACATGCCATCATATCCCTGTCCTGGCAAGGCAATGCCACATCTGTTGCCTGTAAAGAATGGCAGGGTCCAGTTCATAAAGCAGTGCATGAGATTTCTGCATTTAATTCTGTAGAATTTATGGAAGTGGACTTGTGCTTGCTGTGAAACACTGTGATATACCCTTTCTTTTGCACATATAACATGGGTCCTCTGTTATGTACTAAATATAAGCAGAGTAAGGGATTATTCTAGCCAAACAAAATGATGGAAGCAGCCAAAAATGGGGAAGGAAAGATTTTGGCATAAATGTGCGTACTTTGTCTATTCATTATTAAAGAGAGTGTATGTATATATAATCGTTCATTGAAATATTTTCATTTTACAAATTAAACCTGCCTTGAGGCGGGCTTCATTTATTTGCTGGCAAGTCACATGAATTTTTTTCCCCTTTTATTTACTGAACCGTTCTTAAAAGGCAGCTAATCTTTTGACAGACCCTACATTATTCCTCTTACTGCTCTTTTGCATTAGGTATAAGGTCAAAGCTCCAAACCTTCCTGCCAGTATGTTAGTACAAACCCTTCCAGTAAGTCTGGACACAAACAATACTCTGTGCCCAAGAAGCATCAGTGCCTGTGGTTATTTTTAGTGGGTCCTTGCAAATATTTTTTGCAGTATTCAGTACTTTTACCAGTGTTCTGGAAGACACATAAAATCAACACTTTGAAATTTTAGTGATCATTGGAGCACAGTAAAGGCAAGGAAGAAAAATTTAGAGTAACAAGGGAACGCAAACAGTTTTCAGCTGCTTTCAATATTTTATAATCAATATGCTGTGAAAGTGAGTTAAAATGCAGAAAGGACAGAGAGCATCCATGGTGAAGTTATATTCACTCCAAGACAAATCACTTAAGAGAGCTGTGTTAGTATCTGTCAAATAGTGATCATTCTTTGGCAATAGGAGATTCTTTAGTGTAGCGAGATCTGGATGAATTAGAGAGCTGGACAGTCATCCACCAGATGAAGTTTAACAAGAGCAGGTGCCAGATTTTGCACCTGGAACATGTCAATTCTGAATATATGTACAGAGTGGGGGAAAAGAGGCTGGAGAGCAGCCCAGTGGAATGGGGATCTGGGAGCTCTGGCTGACAGCGAGTGGAACATGAGCCAGCAGTGTGCCCTGGCAGCCCAAAGGGCCAACCGTATCTGGGGTGCAGCAGGTCCAGCACTGCCTGCAGGTGAGGGGCTGTCTGCTCTGCTCTGTGCTGTGCGGCCTCACCTATAGCACTGGGTGCCACAATAGAAGGACATAAAACTATGAGGAAGCGTACAAAGGAGAGCAGCAAAGATGGTGAATTGTCTGGAAGGCAGAATGTGTGAGGAGCAGCTGAGGTATCTTCATTTGCTCAGCCAAGAGAAGAACAGGCTAAGGGAGGTCTCATGCTGGCGTCCAAAAATAGAATCTTTTAAATTCAGAAAAAAATGCTCCCTGCTCCCCTTTTCTCTTGAATCTTCTGATGAGAACTGTACATTTCACAACCTGCTGCTTCAACACAGGTAAATGTAATCAAGAGATTAGGTTAAGACCAAACTTAATTACCACATTTTCAAGCCAGGACATAATTTTTTATCTATCACTGCTCGAAGTGTTATTTCAGACCTGAGTCTTGCACTTTTCATGGAATTAATTTATTGGTGAGTGTGGACAGGGAGGCAAAGTCTGAATATTTACACTTTACGTTTTGACAGCTTGGACTCACGACTTAAAAAAACACAACAGAACTTACATAAAAGTACTTAAATACTTCAGGCTAAAAAATATTTGTTTTCTTCCATCGTTTAGATACTGAGAGGGTAAAATATTGGTGATGAAGTCAGAAAGTGAAGTGACATATCTGCAAAATAACTAGGCCAAAGAAATGAGAAATCATGCTTGTTTGGAAAAGGACGTTGATATTCTACTATAGAGACTTTAAAAGAGTTTGTTTCGTCTTCGTTGAGATGTATTCCATAAAGCAACGAAAAGTACTCATGAGTAATAATTGACAAAATATAACCCTGTTCTTAAGTCAGAATTCTGAATACAGCTAATGAACTGAGAGATATAATAATAACTGGACAATTCATTTTCTGAGGAAAAGTGAAATCTATAGCAAAAGCTCCTTGATGAATGCCAGTATAAGTTTTCCAAATAAATATATAGCCTAAGGTTTTTGTTTATGGCTTACATTGAGTTCCCCCGTACAGACTTTTATTAGACTTACAAGAGGAGGAGTGCAAAAAATACTGTGCAAAATCTGGTTGAAAAAAATTATGCTTTCTCAGTTTACAGTGAAACAGAGATTGCACTGTCAACATTAAACTAAGCAAAGTCTTCCATGCCTACTCAGAGTTCCTGTTCACAGGTGATATATTTTGTAAGACAGAGAAAATATGAAATGATTTATAAAACTAGATTTTTAATACTTTTAGGCAAATTGAAAGAGTGGTCCTTAGTACTGTATGGAACATCCATCCAGCCATACTCACCAAGAAATGATTTTCCAAAAGTGGAAAGAGTACGCTCCAGTCCAGTTGAAGATCCTACAGAAGATTATGGAACGGAAGATTATTCAGGTTCGTACATTAATTTACTCTGCGCATTTACTGCCCTGAGACTCTGCATATATAAAACATTAGACCTTGTATTGTCAAAATATGGTCACACATTGTAAAGACTCCTGGCATGCTTATTTAGTATCTGCTTTCTTCTGTGTTTTGTGTTTCTTAGATCTTTTGCATTAGTTCAAGACTAGGATTCTGTTGCCATTGTAGGATCTGTGGCCTTCAGTGCCTGGGAATTAGGCAGTACTGAAAGTTTCCAGAAACAAAAATAAAAATAGCCAAACAGAAATATGTTTAATAAATTGAGCTTTTCGTGAATTTTCTCTGAGTAGAACAGTAAGGTTGTATTTATATTTCATCTAATTAGTTAGAAGTGCAGTGGCAAAATTGATAACAATTATGCAGGATTTATGATATTTGTAAGTGGAAAAATCAATGCACTGAAGCTAGAACACAGTGTTGACAGAATGACTTTGCAAAAATAGTTTCATAAGAATATTCTTGGTATGAAAGTAGTGGGAGTACAGAACAATTTGTTTCATAACTTAATGTTCTATGAGTTTAAGACAGTTTCATATTTTTAAGCTATGGTTAACATTCTGTGTAGAATGTACTACTTTTCATAAATATTTATATATATGTATGCACAAACGCATATATGAAGAATACTATTTTCTACATATACGTGTGTTGTTTCTTGTTCATCCCCATAGAAGTTTTTTAGTATTTTCATTAGGCTTCAAAAGAGTTAGATTTTTTGTGCTGCAGGATAAGTCAAGCGGGCAGTATTCCTACATGTATTCCGACAGTGTCAGTACCTTTACATAGATGATTAGTGCTGATGAATCTTAAGCATAACTCCTGCAAGCTAACAGCACAGTGTTCAATTTAGAAGTTTATGTTATTACAGTGTCCTGTCATAGTGTGTCAGACACACAGTCCCTATTTTTGCTGGAGAATTGCTCAATCCCTTGTTTTGGTAGATGACGAAACACTGCTGTCTCTGCTGTAAAGGTCACTAAGCTTTTGTTGTATGAACTTGCTCTTGTTCAAGTTTACTTGATATTAAGAGCCATGTAAAGGTGTCTGGAAAGGTTAGAAGTTTCATTTACTATGGAGCAATGATCCTGACACAGTTGAGAGTTCACACATGTCCTTGTCCCTTATATAAAGGCAGGAAATGATGGCTCTCTCATCCCCTAGCTGCTTGGAACTGTTTGGAAAGTGTAAACATGACTGTGGATGAGATGAAGGACTTGCTAATAAGCAAAAGTTAATTGAGGCTTTTGCAGCATGTAGCAGCACAGAGGGAGGTGAGTCTGGTCACTGGGGGTTGGATCACTTCTGCTGTGTTAGCCACTCAGACCACCTGCCCATTTGTTGACTAGAATAGCTGCTGATTATATTGACCTGCTTGTGATAAGCAGTGTTGCTAATCATTCCATATTATGAATTTCAGAAGCCTTTGCGTGTTTCTAGATAAAATTTAGATTGATTTGTTAGCCGTTAGAAAAGAGACTGTTTGGATCCAGAAATAGTATCTGATAGATTACATAGAGGATGCCATGGCTGTTAAAAATTATGTATCAATGTGAACACATGCTGAGGCCAGAGTCTGCAAAGATCTTCAAATATTAAAAAATTTCTCCTTTCACTGTGGTCAAATTACAGTTTGGACATACGCTCAAATACACAAAAACATAGTAATTGTATTCTGTGTTAAAATAGTATATTTTGAGAGGTGTTAAGTACCAAAGGAGAAGTTTTAATTCCTTTCCTGTATTTTGCTTTTAATACAGGTCCATGCAATGCAGAATGCAGTAAAGTAGGGTGTGATGGGCCAGGACCAGATCATTGTACTGACTGTCTTCACTACTACTACAAATCCAAGAACAACACACGGTAAGACCAAAATTAAAAAAAAAATCTTTTTTAGATTCCTTAGTATGTATCTTAACTTTCTTTTCTCTTCTCTTTGCTGCAGTCATGGATATTTTCCTCTGATTTCGACAAATTTTCTTAGGAGTTAAAAAAACTGTTTCAGAATTTCAAGTACAGTACTCAAACACTCTTCCCTGATTATTTCCTCATTTTTTTTGTGAGAGGTTATTTGTGTGTAACTGTGATAGCAACCACAACTTTAGTGACTGTACTTGAATAAGATAGGAAAAAATGTAGATCAAAAATCGTACAGTATGACTGTCTGTCGAGGTGTTTGCCGGTGAGATAGCATATGCTGTAGGAAAAAAAAAAAAGCAGAAACAGCCTGATGCAATGCTGTGGAAGATTACATGATCATTAGAAAACACGTGATCATTACAAAAGCAGCAATGCTGAGAAATACTTCTGCTTTGCAGTCATGGTCCAGGAATGTGGTGGCAGGTTATTTCATTAACGACTCTGCCTTCTCTTCCCTGCTGTCTGCAGGATCTGTGTTTCGACCTGCCCACCTGGTCACTACAATGCAGACAAGAAACGCTGTAAAAAATGCTCACCCAATTGTGAAACCTGTGTTGGAGGCCATAGTGACCAGTGCATGACCTGTAAATCTGGCTACTACCTGAATGAAGTAACCAATAGCTGTATTACCACCTGCCCCGATGGGTTTTACCTGGATAAGAGTTAGTATTACTTATTATTTCTTTATTTTGGGCTACAGAATTTGATCTGGGGACGCTGATGGAATACTGATAAGCAGGAAAAGTATGTTGAATGTATCTATCTTATCCTAGTCCTCTTATTACATTGTTGCTAAGTGTGATCAAGAATCTACTCAGAAATTAACCTTTCTTCATTTTAAAAATCATGCTTAGAGACAGGATTTCATTTGTGGTTGCAAATGGGAGTAACCAGCAGAATGAAGGTAGTCCACAGTCAGCTGGAGGACAGAGCAGGTTACTGCAGCTCCAGAAGGGAAAGGCAGCATCCAGATTGTGAACACAAAGTATTCCTATTCCCCATTCTCCCATGCTGTGGGAATGCTGTAGAAGAGGCAGCTGAGAAACTGACCGTGGTTGCTGAACTAGATCTCTGAGAAAATCAGGCTCCTCAGGTGGAAAAGGTAGTTGCAATTAATGTTTCCTGCAGGTTTCTGACCTGTAATGATGTGATAACTCAGGAGCAGTAATTCTCTGCTACATGAGATGCAGGGCTTCCATTTCCTCCTGAGATTGCCAACTTTGTGTAGCAAAAATGGACATATATTTAAACATACACTTAAACTACACGGACTTCAGTTATCTTTAGACACGTGCTTAAAATATGAACATGTACTCAGAGTGCTTGATTCAACTGCAAGCCCTGAGCGAGGGTTGCTCCGAAAGTAATGCCTCCTTTTCTGTTATGTTGACCCACAATTTCAGAGGCAGAAGATGTTGATAATCTGAACATTCCCATCAATATTCCATTACATTTTGTTGTGAGACAGATGGTAACAGAGGGGCAGTCTGACAAAATGGCGTCTGACATGGAACTGAGAATGAAGCAAAGGGGTGGAATTGAATTTCTCCATGCAGAAAATGTTGCACCAACTGACATTTATCAATACTTGCTGAATATTTATGGAAACCAAACAATAGATGTGAGCACAGTAAGGTGGTGGGTGGTGCATTTCAGCAGTGGCAACAGCAATGTGAAAGACAAGCAATGTTCTGGATGGCCAAGCATCCATGCCATGAAATGAAGAGCATCTTGACCAGCTCATCTGTGTGAATCAGCTAATGGTAGTGACTGTGTTGAAAACCAGGGTTTTGTAGCTGAGAATTTTCTCTATCAAATAGTGTTATTTGCTCTTTGTATCTGTTGTAGTTTCCATGGAAATAAATAGGAGGCATTACTTTTGGAGTGACCTACGTAGATACCTAACCTTTTACTCTCTGTGCCATGAAGCTTCTGTTCATTTTTGAGGATTAGTAAATGCAGGTACTACTCTAATTTTTCCATTTGCCACTGTATGAAAACTACAGTGAAGGGATTTCCCTTCCACCCAACCAAGATGTGTAAATGAAAATTTACAAAAATGGGACCACAAGGTTTTTCTTCTCAGAGTTACATGGCACCGCATCTCAGAGACTTCTCTTAAAGTAGGGAGCTCGTGAGATGGAAAGGCAGATGTTAGGTAAATTATGTCCCAACTTGGTTAAGATCAAAATTGTTTCTTTGAACTGCAATACATGTAAGATAAGACAGACTATTTGCATGTAAGGTGTAAAAAGTAAATTGCAGGATAGTTTCTGGAACATATGGCAGCCATTAGTGTTTGACTTGCTATATGAAAAGCCAATTTAAGTCCATACTGTAAATAGTTAGTTTAAATATAAAGCGTTTACAAAGATTTTTGAACAAACTCAGAACACGATATTTCTGCAGAGCCTTCAGATATAATGAAGATAGTGTTTATGAATAGACTTGCTGAAGGAAAAACCTAATGACAGAATTTAGACATTTTTGTTTGTCTTTCTGGTTTCAAGCTAGAAAACTGTAAGACACATAATAATATCTCCAGATAGTTTTATAAAATATAACTGACCAAGGTTTTCTGGGCTGTTTTCTTTTTTTCTTTGTAGATAAGATTGTTTGCCGAAAATGCAGTGAAAATTGTAAGACAT
The DNA here is from genome assembly GCF_905368555.1 of Meleagris gallopavo. Taxonomy (NCBI): domain Eukaryota; kingdom Metazoa; phylum Chordata; class Aves; order Galliformes; family Phasianidae; genus Meleagris; species Meleagris gallopavo. The sequence continues at coordinate 37,181,013 of NC_139435.1, forward strand.
GTGTTGAATTCCAAATCTGCACAGAATGCAGACATGGGCTAAGGTAAGGAAAAGAAGGCTGTCACTAAACGCAGTACCCAGAGGCTAATGAGACTGGATGTACAGTGAAGAATGTTAGATAGCTACTCAACCTTGAATAGCCCCCATTTCACGTTTTCCATTGATGTTTAGGTTTTAATATAGTATTTTATTGTGCAGCTTTGTGCCAGTTTGGCCAACAAAGGGTTTTTAAAAGACCTTTCATTTCAGGTAAAATAAAAGCCACAGTCATGTGGAAAACTGACTTCTGCACTTCTTTGACCTTCAGTGTGGCAATCAAGGATTATTTTAGAGGTTGAACTGATGAGTCATATTAATCTTTGATTCATTCCTGTGATAGTTAGAAACTATTTTCTTATCTTTATTGTGTTTCTTCATACATCCAGTTATTCACTTATCTCAAGTACCTCAGGCTCCATTCTATTATGATATAGTATGCACATTATTTTAAGCAGCAGTGGATATTTTTATTTCATAGGAGGACTTAATCATTCCTGAAACTGATACGTAAAGCCCACAAAGCACCAATATGTATTCCAAGCTCCTTTATGAATGAATGATCTTTTGATCTAAGCAGCTAAGGTCAAAATTCTTAAGAATCTATGAAGGAGTATATGCTGGCTTCTTGCCATAAAAAATATGAACTCAGTATTCAGTAACTGTAGGGGTTCTTCTTTCAGAGTACAGTGTTCTGCAAATGTTTTGACATTGAGCTTTCACTTTTTGTCTAAGTGGAATTTTGTCTTTCAGGTAGTAAAAGCTGAAAGGTGTTTGTTTTCAGGACACAAAGAACTAGATTCTTTTATGTTTTGTAAAGGATTTTTCATTTCTATATATTGCATTTCTATTTTTCAAGTGCCTGCACAATTTTTATTACAAATACATCTTTTCTTAAAAAAAAAAACAAAAGAGACCCTTTGAAGAGGAAGTGTGATCTAATGGGAAGGAAAGCATAGGATTGAATGTCATCTGTTTATAGTTTCTGTGAAATATGAGTATCTGCTTCCCTTTTAAAATGTAATTAAATTTTCAATCCCAGTTAGAGTTTGGAGAATTTTAACATATTCAGCATGGCTTTCTATGTATCTGTGAAATCAGTTTAGTAGGGTAGCAGTTTAGAAGTTTCTACAGTTGGCATATATGTCAGAATATTCAAGACTGTGTATTTGTGACCTTATAGGACACAGTCTGTGTCATAGCTATGTCCACATTTCCTGTATTTCTCAGGAGCACAAACCTGACCACTGGAGAAAGACAAGTGTAATCTGTGAGAGAAAGAAGGAGAGACAAATTTCTGAAAAGTAACTTATATTTAACGTTTACTTGGACAATATTAGCTGCTGAGATTGGTTTTTGGTAATGTTTTCAAGGAACATCATCTGCACGGATATGACAAATCAGAAATCAGTATCGCCTCCAGGACGTGCACTTTGTATTCCCTAGTGATTCAACGATTACTGCATTTTCTTATCAAAGTTAGATCAGTAGTCAGGACTTGGGGTGGGACTCAGGAAACCTGTATCCAAGTTCTGATCCTGCTACTGGGCCATTAACTAAACTCAAGCAAATGATTAGTTCTTCCATCTGTAAAAACATGATAATGCTACCTGACTCATAAAGCATTTTGAGGTGTGTTGCTGAGCAAAAGCAGGTACTCTCACATCTGTGAGATTACATTAAGAGCTGGAGTTCTGCGTGCGGTCACAAGGTCATGATCTCATCGCGATCACGGAGACGTGGTGGGACAGCTCGCATGACTGGAATGTTGTCATGGAGGGCTATGTGCTTTTTAGGAAAGATCATCTGGCTGGGCGGGGTGGTGGAGTTGCTCTTTATGTGAGAGAGCAGCTAGAATGTATTGAAATTCACTTGGGGGAGAGTGATGTAGCAGTGGAGAGCTTATGGGTGAGAATCAAGGGGCAGGCTGGTAAGGGTGACACTGTTGTGGGGGTGTACTACAGGCCCCCTGATCAGGATGAGGAGGCTGATGAGGCCTTCCAAAAGCAACTGGATGTAGCGTCACGTTCCCAGGCACTGGTGCTTATGGGGGACTTCAATTATCCAGATATTTGCTGGATGACCAACATAGCCAGGCACGCACGGTCCAGACGGTTCTTGCAGTGTGTTGAAGACAACTTTCTGATGCAGGTGGTGGAGGAACCGACGCGGGGAGGGGTGTTACTGGACCTTATTTTCACCAACAGGGATGGACTTGTTAAGGAAGTGAAGGTTGGGGGCAGTTTGGGTTGTAGTGATCATGAGATGGTGGAGTTCAAGATCCTGAGTGATAAAGGATAATAAAAAAGGCTTCTTCAAGTATGTTAATAGCAAAAGGAAAACTAGGGAGAATGTGGGCCCCTTACTAAGTGAGGGGGGGGTCCTCGTAACGGGGGATGCTGAGAAGGCAGAGATACTGAATGCCTTCTTTACTTCCGTCTTCAGTGAAAAGGCTCTTCCGCAGGAATCCCACACCCTGGAGGTTAGTGAGAGGGTCTGGGGAATGGGAGACTTCCCTTTAGTCAGGAAAGAGGACGTGCGTGAGCACCTAGGCAGTACTAAGGTCCACAAGTCCATGGGACCTGATGGGGTGCATCCACGGGTGCTGAGAGAGCTGGCGGAGGTCATTGCCGAACCGCTCTCCATCATTTTTGAGAGGTCTTGGACAACAGGGGAGGTCCCTGAAGACTGGAGGATAGCCAATGTCACTCCGGTCTTCAAAAAGTGCAAGAAGGAGGATCCGGGTAATTATAGGCCTGTCAGCCTCACCTCTGTCCCTGGAAAGGTGATGGAACAGCTTGTGCTGGATACCATCTCCAGACAACTGGGAGAAAAGGAGGTTATCAGGAGTAGTCAGCATGGGTTCACCAAGGGGAGGTCGTGCTCGACCAACTTGGTGGCCTTCTATGATGCTGTCACATGCTGGGTGGATGGGGGAAGAGCGGTAGATGTAATCTACCTTGATTTTAGAAAGGCATTTGATACTGTCTCCCACGACATCCTTATAACAAAGCTGAGGAAGTGTGGGATAGACGAGTGGACAGTGAGGTGGGTTGAGAACTGGCTGACTGGCAGAGCGCAGAGGGTCGTCGTTGGTGGTGCAGAGTCTGGCTGGAGACCTGTAACCAGTGGTGTCCCCCAGGGGTCTGTGCTGGGTCCGGTCTTGTTCAACATCTTCATCAATGACCTTGATGAGGGGATAGTGGCCACCCTCAGCAAGTTTGCTGATGATACGAAGTTGGGAGGATTGGCTGACACGCCTGAAGGCTGTGCTGCCATTCAGCGAGACCTGGACAGGCTGGAGAGCTGGACAGTAAGAAACCGGATGAGGTTCAACAAAAGCAAGTGTAGGGTCTTACACCTAGAGAGGAGTAATTGCATGCACCAGTACAGGCTGGGGGATGAGCTGCTGGAGAGGAGCTCTGCAGAGAGGGACCTGGGCGTCCTGGTGGATGACAGGTTGGCCATGAGCCAGCAGTGTGCCCTCGTGGCCAAAAAGGCCAATGGCATTCTGGGGTGCATTAAGAAGAGCGTGTCCAGCAGGTCGAGGGAGGTGATCCTCCCCCTCTACTCTGCCCTGGTAAGGCCTCATCTGGAGTACTGTGTCCAGTTCTGGGCTCCCCAGTGCAAAAAAGACAGGGATCCCTTGGAAAGAGTCCAGCAGAGGGCCACAAAGATGGTGAAGGGCCTGGAGCATCTCCCCTATGAAGAAAGGCTAAGTGAACTGGGTCTGTTTAGCCTTGAGAAAAGACGACTGAGAGGGGACCTGATCCAGGTTTATAAATATCTGAGGTGTGGCGGCCATAGTGGTGAGGCTAGTCTGTTTTCAGTGGTACGTGGAGACAGGACGAGGGGAAACGGACATAAGCTGCAGCACAGGAAGTTTCACATGAATGTGCTTAAGAACTTTACGGTGAGGGTGACGGAGCACTGGAACAGGCTGCCCAGGGAGGTTGTGGAGTCTCCTTCTCTGGAGATATTCAAGTCTCGCCTGGACGCCTACCTGTGTGACCTAGTGTAGGGAACCTGCTTTGGCAGGGGGGTTGGTCTCGATGATCTCTAGAGGTCCCTTCCAACCCCTACAATTCTGTGATTCTGTGATTCTGTGATTCTGTTGATTTTTTTTTTTTTTTTTTTTTTTTTGCTAAACTGGGACCATATCTACTCTTCAGAATTTCCAGAGGTGCTGAGCATGCAAAACTTTGTTAGTTTCAGTCTGCAAAACAGCATTAGCTTTCACTTAAGGTGATAATCTCTATAACTGAAGAGTATTTTTTGAGAAAGAGTTCAGTCTGGTGAAAGCTGAGATTCTATTTAAGATGGGAGGCATGGCAGAGAAGTCCTAACTTTAAATGAAAAAAAAAAAAGCCCTACTTCAGCATTTAAAACATGAAAGCATAAATGCTGCTTAGAGCAGAAGTAGCATGGAGATGTGTCTCTTTATACTATTCCTTTTTCCTCACTACTTTATGCTCCTGCTCAAAAGTGTCTGCGGGCAGAATACCTTTAGCTGTAATCTAGACAAATCTTTCACACCATGCAGAACTGGAGATTTTGAAGAAAACTGCTGTGTCAGAAAAGGGTGGTAGTTTCCTTCCTTGTGAATCTGCTCTTGACCTGTGCTGTAGCACAGTATCAGGAAATGTTGCTGATCTTTTATGTGAAGCATGAGGTCTTGTGTATTTTTTAAATGCAGTGGTGTTGCCCTGTGCCAAATTCCTCATGGGTAATTGTATTTTACATGCCTGAATTTTTACGATAATGACATTGTTCATTTTTTTTCTGTCCTCTCCTACTTGCTAGTATTTACAATAGTTTGTAAACAGCTCCTGTTTCTCACGATAGATGAAACTGTATTTAATTCCCTCTTGAAGTCATTTGCTGTCATTTATAAAATATGACCTGTGAAGGAAGCCAGTGAATCCTGATCTATGAGTTGCTGGGTTTTTTTAAGGGAACTACTGATTTGTGAATGAGTTTGTCTGTTGTTGCTGTTATCTACCTGAACGCTGTACTTTTTTTCCTTTTTGTAATAGTTTGCATGGCACAAAATGTGCTATCCGCTGTGAAGATGGAAAATACCATAATGGCAGGGAATGTGAACCATGTCACCGTTCATGTGCAACATGTGCAGGTATCTCACTGACATTTATTTGCATTATTTCCTCTCTATTTTTAGCTCTGATTTTATTTTACTATATCACACTGTGACTGCTGATGTAATCTCTGAATTCTTTTGATAGTTCTCTAACATATTATACATATGGCAAACTCTTTCAGCTAACATAAAAATATAATTGAAAGTGTGAATGTACTTCTTTATCTTTTCCTTTTATAATGCTCTAATTTCCTGCAATGCCTTCCATTTTCTTTCTGGATTGTAAGAATGATTTATAAATTTTGTGGCACTTATAGAACTACCAACATCCATTTCTTTCAGAAAGGAGATAGTGAAACTATGCAGTATGGTTTCTAATAAATATACACCTTTATAGTTTGATGTTAATCTTTGAAAGAAGGTAAGTAAGGCTATATATTGTCTCTAAAATGGCAGTAAGATTTTGCTACAGCTAGAGATATGATATCTGTTAGGCAATAGGGGGAACTAGCCAATAATAGAGTGTATTTTCGCTCTGTTTTAAGGTGGTGGAGTAGATGCGTGTATAAACTGCACACAGGGCTATTTTATGGAAGATGGAAGGTGTGTGCAATCCTGCAGTACTGGTTACTACCTTGATCACTCTACAGAAAGTGGATATAAAAGCTGCAAAAGGTATGATCTGTGGTAATATATATTTCTAATAATTAGCAGTATGTTAGGAATTACTGTGTTGAGAATGATAATATTTATGAGAAGAGAAAAAAAACCACACATTCTAAACAAATGAAGTAAAAAGTATTTTTTTAAATTTTGAGTTACAGTTATGCAGAACTTCTGAAAGTGTTTTTCTTCCACATGTATGTATCTTTGACTTTTAAAATCCTTCAGTGAGAGCCTGTAGATAAGCACAGAAACGCAGAATATACAAATCTCGTTATTGAGATCTGTGTTTCTCAATAACAAACAAAAAAAAAAGGCAAAGTGGAATCTTTTTAATAGCAAGTTAATTACTGTTCATGAGGACGATTTCAGTTCTTCAGCTACATTGACAGAAACATGACATAAATATATTACAAGACTTGCTGTCCAGCATAGCATTCAATGGATGAATAAGCCCTGGAGAAGATCGTGCTGTGCAAAGAAGGGACGTATTTTTTCATTCCTTCCTTTGTTAAATAAATACTACTTGTTGTCCTTTGGAATAATTTATTATTGACTCACACTGAGTTCAGGGCAGGAAAGGAATCACAGAATCAAAGAGTCATTTGAGTTGGAAGGAACTTCTAAAGGTAATTTAGTCCAATTCCCCAACAATGAACAGGGATACCTACAGCTCAATCAGGTTGCTCAGAGGCCCATCCAGCCTGACCTGGAATGTCTTCAAGGATGGAGTATCCACCACTTCTATGGGCAATCTGTTCAGGTGCCTCACCACTCTTATAATAAAGAAACTTTTTCCTTATATCCAATCTAAATTTTCCCTCTTTTAGCTTGAAACCATTTTCCCTCATCTTGTCACAGCTGACGCTGCTAAAAAGTCTGTCTTCTTCATTGTTACAACTCTCCTTAAGATATTGAAAAGCCAATATCAGGTCATCCCAGAGCCTTCTCCAGGCTGAACAGCCCTAACTCGCATTGTGTTACGGTTTTCCACTCAAAAATAAATAAATGAATAAATGTAATGAAATAAAATGATGAAATCACCAGACACAGGTCAGTCTTTTCCATCACATGGCTTTGAGTCCATCCCTTAGTGGCACATGGATGTGTTGTCTGTTTAATACTTCTGTTTATTACTTTTATATAGTTCCAAAGAACTATATATATGCAGCTATTTACTAAAAACAAAATATATGAACAAAGAGTGGTTGAAGGAAAAAAAAGCAGGACTGAGTTGTAGGGGAGGTTACTTTTTAAATTATTCTCATTGCTAGAGCAGCTGATACCTCTGGAAACAGCACACAAACCCTTTACAATTCAGAAGGTTTCTCCTGGGTGCTCTTGTATTTGGTGAGGCCATAAGGCCGACCCCTACCACTGTCTTTCAGATGTGATGCCAGCTGTTTGGATTGCAGTGGTCAAGGAGACAGAAACTGTACGATCTGCCCAAGTGGTTATAACCTAGACTCTGGTGTCTGCGTAGTGGGAACAGTCTGCAAGGATGGTGAGTGCAGTTCCCTGAAAAGATCTTTTTTACCCCGTCTGGCAGCTTTTCTTACATGTATTAGTTTGATTTGGTTTCTTTTCTTTTGTTATATTCTCTATTTTAAGGCTACATTACTTCTTACGTTTTTCAGATTTATGAAAAGGAGAAAACTACATAAGTAGTGTATTAATGGAATTAGTCACATACACAACTGGATTTTCCTAAAATAGTTTCCCCTCTACATGCAGCAGCCTACTTTTGCTTCCTTACCTGTTTTTTAAAAGTCATTGCTTTCAAAAGATTTTTATATGAGGACCCTAGCGTACTGTCAATAGAATTGGGTGTATGTGTTTCATCACTTTAAACCGTGGAAATGCTGGTAAGTAAAAAGGATGTTAAGTAATTGCAGTATTACTTGAATTATGTGAAAAGGTAATGAGGAAAGAAAAGAATAGAGGGCACTCAATTTGTTATGGAGACTTAAACTTCCTCCAGGTTCTCTGAGGCAATAAAGATATCATTTATATTGCATGTGATTGGCTTAATTATTCACTAATATTCATTCCTTTCATGAATCTCAATTACAGAGACTTTGAGATAATGTTACTTTTCTATGAAAATGTTATTATGTTAATTACTTGTATATAACAGCTCAAGAATTGCTGTCCAAGAGGAAGATGACACTGAAATAAAGCCCTGCATTAAGCAGTGTGAAGGATACCCACTATAAAATACAGTCTTATATGTATATACATATACATCAGTTTGGTCTTCATTATGGTCAGGTCAATTAGTTGTCCACATGCAGCTTCATCTAGGTACACATACAGTTGCCCAGGACTGAGGACACTTCACCTCTGTCTCATCTGCCCTGTTCTTGAGAGTGCAGTTGCAGAGCAGCAGCACATGGGCATGTGGGCCATGAGGCAATTGCAGTGGCACGCAACTGGATCCTAGTGCATGGCATGTTCTCTCAACAGTTTAGGTTAGCCAAGGAAGGCACAGAAGTCCCTTCTGTTAAGTTACTGAGCTTGGAGGCTCTCATTCCACCACCTGACAGTCAAACACTGGGTATGTGTTACTTTGTAGGATTTGAATTTCTGTTGGGAATGTTTATTCTTTTTTTCATGGTTTATCTATTATATTCTTTTGATTCATGAAAATCAAGAACAAATTCCTTTGCTGTAAATATCACTGTTTTCTAATTATCCTCTTTCTAATCTTTTTTTCTTTTTCACAAATGGATACCAATCATTCCCTGTCGGACCACACAAAATTTCTTCCTGAAAAATAAAATGCTGTTGACTGAAATTCCTTCTGATGGACCAAATTTCCTACTTGCTACCTGCTCCTGAATGGTCTCTTCAACCAAATCTACCTATCTGACCAATTAAACCTCCCTCCATGGTAAACACCATGCTCTTCAAACCTTCAACTTCCCCTTCTTCTCTTGCTGCTGCCCTCCGGAAGCCACGGAAGAGTCCTGGGCCGAGGGAGGATTCTGTATGCTGGTGAAAAAGAACAATCTCTGCCAGCGGAAAGTGCTCCAGCAACTGTGTTGCAGAACATGTACGCACAAGGGGTGAACTCACACCTCCCAGAGTCCTCCTGCTCCTGTAGACTTATAGATTAACACGTATTATTGAAAAGGAAAAAAAAAAAAAGCCACCTCTCTCTCTCTCCCCCCTGTTTGTCTGGGGAGATGGTGAACTGTTTGTTTGAACTTAAATGGAAAACCTACAACACGCCTACCTTTCATAACTGGGTGTTTAGAGCTGAGCATCCAGGATCACAGAGTCAGTATTGTGTGACCAAAGCATTTGATGCCAAAAGTAACGTTTAACTCATGATTTGATTTCCTGTCAACTTTAGGAGTATTTCTGGTTTTTGAAGGTCTTTATCTTTCCCTTTTTTTCCTGTTTGTTTCCCCTTCAGGATATTCAAAAAGTGTTTCAAGAATACACACATGTTTACATGGATTAAAACTAAACCATACAAAAAAGTTTGCATTAGTCTTTTTTGTGAATTGACAGGGGGAACTTCAGGAAATGAGTCCCTAAGGGAAACAGAAACATTGTCATCTGCAGGACTAAGTTCTGTCCTTTTTGTACCAGTATTTAAAAAAGGAAAATGATCATTTCTGCACACAATTCCTTCCTACTTACTCTGCTGTGTGCTGTTTTTTTGTATCACATGCAGTGTGTATATATGTTTTGCCCAAAGTGGTTTTTTTGGTCATATAGATCTCATTTTTAGACAGCTAGCTTATTAACAGATATGCTAGGATTTTTATTTTATTTTTTTAAATTGTAAGAGCTATTTCAAATAAACTTAAAAAAAAATTAAAAAAAAAAATTGTTCCTGTTGTGAACAAGTTTAGAAGATACTACTCTTGGTTTGCATAAGCAAGAGTAATGTATACGTGGAAATTGAAAACTTGCTAACATGTAAGGAGTATTCATAAATTATTGTTGTCTTGTAACGTTCACCAAAAAGGGGATATTATCATGCAAGTATGTGGGGATATTTTATAGTGGCCCATACAGAAATGCCAGTGTGACTGTATGTGACAGAATGTGTTTACAGGACTGGATTTATAATTGAGCTTGTAACACTGTGCCAAATACATCTCCAGGAGTATTAACATATAGGGCAATAAATCAACTGTTTTCTTGATGTAACAATCTTGTCTTGATGGGCCTGAATCTAATCTGCTTTTAACTGCTCCTACTACAAATTTCAGCAGGAAAAATCCTGTTGAGGCCTATGAAGTTACCTCACTGCAAAACTATCCTGGAGTGCTGAGAGAGGCAGGGCTCTGTCTTGTCTCTATACCCAGATACACAGTTGTTCGATATATATTCATCAGTTTTACCTAGCATGCTGTTTGGAAGCCATTCATTTTAGCAGGTAACAGTAAACTGAACTTCAAAGATACTGTTTTGTGGGAAAAGTACTTAAAACATGCAAAGTCTCTCTGTTATTTCTCCAGGACACACAAGTAGAAAATGTATTGCAGATGTTTAAGCATGTAAATATTAGAAAACAAAGAGAACCTCCATTTTAAATACAAAAATTATTGTGGAAATTTTACAAATGAATTAATAATATAGACCTATGTCCACTTTGCTAGAGAGCAGATAAATATTACAACCCATGTCTGGTTCTATATGACGAGGCCTGTGAAGCTCCTTTGGTGCCCATTACAGATTTCTTGCTAAACATGAAAAGTTACGAGAATTTAATTTGTGCTAGTTTAACTACTAGTCTGTTTCTGCCTCATTTCTCGATATAACAATTTTAACTAGAACATAATGCTTTCAAAGTTTAAGTTAATATTATATATAATATAATATAAATATATATTCATAATTGAGATTTAATTATGTAATAGATTGTAAAGAGTTTGTTTGGGTACTTACAAATGCCTCTAACACTATTATAGAGAAAAACTTAATATCTTTGTTTTCTTTAAAAAAAAAAAATTGACACATTGTTAATCCAAATTCATTTTTACTGAAAAAATACTGTACATGTGTAAAAGTTGTTATTTGTAAAATAGGGTAGTTCTGTTGTAATTGATATTGGCCAAAATCAATGTTATTCCATATTTTATTTTTTCTATTAAATTAACCTAACTTCTTGTTCCTTTGGTCTGGAAAAACATGTTGATAATCTATATGTAAAATATCTCTGAAGGGCACAGGTAGCTTTATGATATAGATACTACATGCAAGTAATTGAAACAAACTGGAACGGTAGAGGTGTTTAACTTTGTATGTGTGTGTGTGTGTGTGTGTGTGTGTGTGTGTGGATTTAAGTGATGGACTTGACAATGAAATTGATGTAATCAGAAGTGGTTTCTGTGGAGGACACCTTTTGTGTGCTAGCAGTACAGCCATGTCTGTGCCCTGGTGAGCAACGGTGCTGGCTTTCTTTCACCCAGAAGAGCTTTTCTCTTGCAAACAATGAAAAAGTTGTATGCATAAATACATTTTTACTTAGTTAAAGAGGAGGTTGGTGGTTTTTCAGTCATTCCTGGACATTTGCACAGTGCAGTACTGTTCACGTGCTGGTGCTCATATTCAGTACACCTCAGGTCACAATCCTGGACAGCCACTTAAAAACAGCAGGCTGTTTCTCATTCCCATTAAATGGAGAAGACTACGTATACACTCAGCTGTGATGACTGCAGGATCAGAGCTTCCACTGGCATTAGCTGATCCTTTCATTCATTTCCCACTTAGTCCTACAGCCTGAATGGAGGCCAAAGTGGCAACTCATTCACACAGTTTGTATATTCAGATGAAGCTTAAAGCTTGTTCACTAAAGCTGTGTAAAGAAGTTCCTGCAAGAAAAAAAAAACACTTTTCAGTCATCAGCTTTCAACCTCAAATGTTTCATTGTCACAGATTTTGTTTCAAAATGAGGAGTTAGTCATCATCCCCAGTTTTCCTGTCAGTTCTTGAAGTAAGTGTATAGAGGACAGTACATGCTCAGCAATAGTTTCATTAAGTTACACCAATGGAAAAAGGTTGGCCTAATCGTTACACCAGTACTCTATAAAGAACTGCTTCTTTCAGGTTCCATCCCACCTCAGACTCTTTGAAGATTGTTGCTTGTTGATGCCTTGACAGCAGTGGCCAGATATAAGCAGAATTAGCAGACAGCACTGTATTTAGTCCTTCTATCAGCAGTGGGATTGCAATTGAAGGATCCTAGTTTGTTTCCCACTGCAGAATAGTTTTGATCCTCCCTTTCTGATAAGGTGTTGCAGTTGTTTGAAGTATTTTATAACTTCTTGTCAGCATGCAAAACAGATATGGAGCACTTTAGAAAGACCAAAAGCTGCTGAACTTACAGAAAATGATTCTTTTCTTCTTGTATGGAAGGACTCTGGTTGATGTCAGACTAATCAGTTACTGTCTTGCTTGTAAGTAAAAAAAAAAAAAAAAGAAAATTTTACAAACACTCTCTTAGTTAACGCATATCACTTCCGTGGTAAGCTATCTATCTTCATATTTGTTTAGGAGAATCCTTACGCAGTCATTGAATTAAATGCAAACTGAACAGTTAGCTAGACTGCTTGCCTACTATAAATCTTCGAGACTGTGACAGTGTGGACTATAGAAAATTTCCTACTTCAACTAACATTATTTGTAACCAGAAAGAAGGTTAGTGTGCCCAGACAAGGATATCATCTGCAAAGCCTGTTGTGTGAATGCACAGTTTTGTAAGTGGAGGATGCATTTCTGTAATCAGGCCTTATTGCTTTTCTACCTGCTGCTATCCACCTCAGCCATACCATTAGGTAGTGTATGGCTGAGATCAGCAAACTAGAGACACACCAAATTCTGTTAGTGGAAACTAGTGGAAGCCACACACTCCTGTCCAGTAGCTTTTGTGGCTCTTGGCTTACTCTCTGCCTATCTGCACACACTGGTACATCCTGTCTTTTTCTGGGAAGCTTTGCAGTTACATCCATGCAGCAAACACAGTATTGTACTAAAATCTTCCCTATGAGACCTGAAAGATTATTACAGTTCCTATATGGACTGAAAGTTTCCAATGTCCTGAGAAATTCTGATGAACATCTGATATTGAATATGTAGTACAATATCAAGGCTGCTGCTTGTTCCACATTGTGAAGTTATAAGAGTTATTACACTATGAGCCTTTGAGTAAATCTATATAAAGAGATACTATAGCTATAATGACTAAATAGATCTTGCAGCCAGTGATGAGCAAGTTATCCTTTTAGCAGCCACATCACAAACAACCTGAATATTACCTGTATCAGTGTCCACTTCAGATAACTATGTGCTACTTTTAAAGACTTCTTTTTAATGAATTGGATGACTGTAACAAGATCTGTTATAAATTCAAGATTCCTGTAAAGACATTTAAGTGACAGCTTGTATGACTCAATGTTTTCAATCTGTAGTGCAATTCACGGAACAGTAAATTGTCTTTGATCCATTGCCATGCCTTATATTTATATTGCATATGCCATTGTCATGTCATTGGTAAAGAACAAAACAAGAAAAGTTCTGTTATTAAATGTTTGTGCAAAATATTTTAAGCGAGCATTAAAAAAGTTTTCCAACATGCAAATAAATGTCCTAGTCAAATTTGCATCAGAAAGAAACGCCCCAGCAAGAACTTGTATGAAATTTTTCAGAATCTGCAGTTTCAATATTTAAAAACAAAAGGTTGAGAGAGAATTTTGATTAACAAGTTGTTTAAGAGACGGAAAAAGTTATTTGCTTGGCATAATTTTTTACTGTCTTAAATCGTTATGCAAGATTCCAGCTTTGATTAAACTGATTATCTGATCATTACTGAACATTACAATCAGTCATGATATTTCCAGGAAGCAACAAATGCAGCCTGTCAGTGCCACACCAAAGGCTGGTTTTTGTTACATCTCATTTTCTGAATCACTTGTGTATTTGTTGCCAAAGATGGGCAAGGCACAGCTTAGAAGAATGCCCTTCTATAGTGCTTTATTTATCAATGTTTCTCAGTGTCTGGGGATGGATCTGTTGAAGGTCCTCTGAGACAGCAATATGACTTTCCAAAGCACAAATGCCATCTGATCACAAAGTGCAGTGAACATCTTCATGCCCCATCCTTGCAGGCATTCAAGGCCAGGCTGGATGTGGCTCTGGGCAGCCTGGTCTAGTGGTTGGCAACCCTGCCCATGGAAGGGGGGTGGAAACTATATGATCTTTAAGGTCCTTTTCAACCCAGACCATTCTATGATTCTATTATCTTTTATTTTATGAAATAAGCTGATAAAGTACCCATTTTGCCAATCAGCCCAGGGTGGAGAAACCAGAGCATTGACAGGATGGGAATATTTTCTTACCCAAGAAGAATTAACAGCACCATCCTGCAAACTCTGTAAAAGCACTGAATGCTCACTGAAGCTTGACAAGTGTGATTTAGTTACAGTTGAGATAGTAACTCACACTTCCTCCATCTAGAACTGTCCATGCCCTCTGCCCTGCTCCTGGTGGTTGTATGCACACTAAACTGTGGATCTCCAAGTACCCGCGCAATTACACTGCTCTCAGCACCAATGATTGTGCCAATTGTGCGCATTGCCACAAGTTCAAAATATTCATTAAGAAAATAAAGGCCCTTTTCTTACTCCAGGAGAAAGGCTATACCAAAGACACAAAGGTGCTAGTCTTGCTTGGTTGCCTCCAGCATGGCCTTCTGAACACATTCAGTTCCCAAGGACTCGGAGAGCTCCTACAGCCAAATAGTGCTTTCTCCAGCAGTACCCAAATCAGAGGGGATGTATTGTTTGCCCATTTCAGCATCCTCAGGGAATGTTCTGAATCATGTTTGCTTGAGAAATCATCGAAAGTAGTTACCTTGGCTATTCCTGAAGTGTTTGGAGAGACTAAGCAGGGGGAGGTCACTGATGTAAGGTTACTGATATGGCTGAAGTCTTAGAGATAAGAATAAAACTCAGTCCTTTATATCTTTTATTAAATGACTTAATTTCATCTGCTCTTTATTTTGAAGGAGATAAACTTTATCTTTTTCACTGATATCTTTTACGTTTTAATATATTCATCTCTACATATCAAACATATTACATTTGATCAGTAATCTGACCCTATGTTGTTATATCTTGTTAGGGCAGCAGTTTGCCTACTAAAATCTGCTCAGTTATTTCAGGAGATCTGCACTGATATCCTGATTAAATTTAGGATCTTCAGTACAAATGATCAGCAGGCATCACTATGTGTAAGACAGATGCCACCAATGAAATACTGTTCTGAGACATCCAGCTCATCTCACCATAGCCTTATGTATCTCTGCAGAAATCCTATAGAATGAAAGGGCTTTGCTTATACCAGTTGCATATTGCACACTGTGTAACATAAGAGATAGACGTGCTACAATTGCTGCCTCTGGAACATGATGTGCTTACACCACTGTTATTCAAGGTACGCAGTCAGATTCTACCTTTCTTTTGTATATTTCATGGAACATTATCTGGTTTATTGGACACAGAGCAATCAGCAATATAAGATAAATTCCAGTGACATTCAAGTGTCACCATTCCACTGCCCTTCCAGAATTTCCCAGCTACTGAGCTTCACCAAAAAACAAAACAAAACAAAACAAAAACAAAAAGAAAACTTGACAAGACCAGACAAAGAAATCTGCAGTTAGGAATGTCCAGAAATGGAGAGGATAAACAGGATTTTACCAATGTCATTTTGTAGTTTAGATAGCAAGATGTAGGATTTCCCGTCCTTGAAGAAGTGAGAAGGATACGGAGCAAAGCATTAGCAATACAGATTGGGATTGCCCCATTCCCAGAATGCTCCAGGGAGACCTCACTGCAGCCTTCCAGACACAGAATCGTAGAATCATAGAATGGCTTGGGCTGGAAGGGACCTCAAGGATCATTACATTTCAACTCTCCTGCCAGAGGCATGGTTGCCAGCTGCTAGATCAAGTACTAGCTCAGATTGCACAGAGCACCATCCAACCTGGCCTTAAACACCTCCAGAAATAGGGCATTCACAGCCTCTCTGGGCAACCTATTCCAGGACCTCACCACTCCCTTAGTAAAAAAATTCCCCTCCCCCAGTACTTGAAGGGAGCTTACAAGCAGGAGAGGAACCGATTATTTACACATTCTGATAGTGATAAGACAAGTAAGGAATGGCTTTAAACTAAAAGAGGGGAAATTTAAGTTAGGTGTTAGGAGGGAAATTTTCACTCAGGGTAGTGAGGTGCTTGCACAGGCTGCCCAGAAAAGCTGTGGCTGCCCCCTCCCTGGAGGTGTTCAAAGCCAGGCTGGATAGGGCCCTCGGCAGTCTGAGCTAGTGTGTGGCAGCCCTGCCCATGGCAGGGGGTTGGGACTGGATAATCTTTAATGTCCCTTCCAAACCAAGCTATTCTGTGAGTCTGTCTTCTATGATTTTGTAACTTATTCCCTTCCCATTTTCTCAAGGGGTTCTCAAATTCCAGGTTGCAGATGAGTACAGAAAACCCTGCCAGGCTCTCTTGTTTATGCTTACACAGGCAAGGGAGAAATCCAGATCTTCGTCAGCTTTCACCTCCAGGCATTCACATTATTACTAGCGCAAACAGGCATTTAGAGCTGGTTTTTAAAATACAAAAAATATCTTTCTGGTGTGTACTTAGGCCTTCTTAGTACCCCTGACAGCTTTGGCTCTTCAATGGGCTTCTAACAACTGTTGTTTAATACATAAAAATGAGGGAAGAAATACGTGCACAGGCAGAAACATATGCACACAAAAAGAAGGAATAAATCCCTTTGTATCAGTTAAAGAGGCAGCTTTAGTCGATTTAAATATTTTTATTCAGCTGGGAAAAGGAGAGAGAGAGCTATGTGAGATGGGATAGTTGATAATGCCAGTTGCTTTACTCCTGCCTATCATGATTAAAGCTAACCTGAGGCTCTCTGTGATATCAGCTAATCAGAAAACAAAAAGGCCTTTCATATGAAAACCATGATATCATGCTCAGCTCCACACACTTTCAGGGAAGAGATCCTGAACTCTTTCCAGGATCCTGCCTCATTCCTTGGCAGCAAGGGATAGCAATGATTGAACAGCCAGCATCTCCATCTCAGCCTCCATGTGCATCCCTGCTGAAGGCTTCCAAACCCCTCTCAATGCCTCAAATCATATCACCCAAAAGTTCTGTTCCTAAAAGATCTCTCTCTTGAACCTTCTGCTCACTCAGACAGGAAGATGGAAATGTGGTCATCGCAAAAAATGATTGGAGAATACCAAGTAGCAGAAGGCTGAAAGTTGAGGCTAGAAGTATCAGAACTGGAAACAAGGCTCAAGTTTTGTAGGACTAACAAAAATCTGGAGGGGAAATTAAATGTCACAGGATCTGTGGCATAACATTTTCAAGATGAAGATTGGATTTCTTTCAGGTAGCAGTAACGAATCCTCAGGATGAATTTTAATGGCTTCTTGCAAACAGCTTAGTCTCAGTCTCTCGTGGTATTAAGTTTAATGCATAAACTTTTCTTTAGCAAAACTCAAGGAGTTGGTCCTATCTGCCAGCCAAAATAAAAAGTGTCAAGGTAAACACAGGAAGAGCAAAACTTTTCTAATGACTGAATTCTCTAGCTATGAATTTGTCAAAAATAATTCAAATCAGTACATCTTTATTTGCACTGTAGGACATTTTTAACCCGTAAGACGGGATACAAAAGCCCAGTAACAAAATCTGTGTACATATATCCATATAAGTAATCAAGAAAAGGACAAAACAGGGTTGCTTTTGAGTTCATTACAAAGAAAGGCCACTGATGTTTTATTAAAGAATGGTGGGGTAATTCCCCATGCAAAAAGGATATTCGCATCCTCACCCAATTATTCTCCAAGTGTTGCCAACAAATGGTAGATTCTGGAAAGCAGGAGGGAAATAATGACTAGACAAGAGCTGTGTACTGAAGCAAAGAAATAGCAACATCCTGGAAATAGTGACTATGCTTTAATCTGGGACTCAGGAAAGACAGGCTCTGGTTTGCTACTACACTCTTAACTAACTTGATGAGCTTTGCTGCAGTTCAGTGTTTGTGCCTTCAGAATGGGAGATAATCATTTTTACCTCATTTTAAAATGCACTGTGCCACCTGACAGGAATTTCATGTAAGTATGCAGTTTAGGCACAGCCTAAAATCTGTCGTCACTCCAATAAACTGACAACTCTAACTACAGACATATGAAATTCTACACAGAAATATTCCAGTTTTGAGGCATTGTTTCTGTTAACATAACTTTATTCCTGTAATACTTTCAGTTTCCTCTTAAAAAAGGTGATAAATATTTTTAAACAATGTGACAAGGTATCAGAACTGACAAACAAATGAAAACTAAATCTAGGCAGATATTAAGTAGCTGAATGCTATTGCATGAATTAAGGCACAGATGGGATGCTTTGCCAGCGGTATTTCTCCACTGTATACATTGGAGGTATAAAAAAGAAGTAATATAGAAGAAAGAAAGAAAACAAAGTGACAACACTTCATTATCTAGCAAGATCTGTAATGAAATCTGGCAGTTAAACTGCCTTGCGGAGTGGTTTAAAATTCTTCTCCAAAGTTGCCCTTCTGTCTTAACACCTTGAATAATTATATATTTTTAAAATATATTATTTAAAATATATTTATTAAAATATATATTTATATATACATTATATAAAAATATATTTATTAAAATATTATTTTAGCATTCAGTGGCAGATATGCTGCTCTAGATGTGAATTGCCGTACAGAGTGTCTAACATGTAAGCAACATGTGATGCACATTCTTATAATCACATGCTTTGAAATGCTTCAATTAAAAAAAATTAATTCAGCAGAGGGATTATCTTCCTGGCACTATTCTAGGGCAGATAAAATAAATTACAGAACTTCCAGTGAAAGAAAAAACAAATAAGTAGTAGAAGCCTTTTAAAACTCAGCATGCTTTTATGTTATGGGAGGGATATAGCCAGAGCTGGATAAGGCATAGCCAAGGTGTGTGAATTAGTGTCTCAGGTCCCACAGATAAACATGCAAGCAGCAAGGGCAAATAAAGTGAAGGCAGTCGAGGCTGAAGAAACAAAATGCCTTTCTAACATGAAACAGAAAACAATATGGAAAAAGAAATTATTTAAAAGCATTGCACAGAGAGATTTCCTAGCTACATAAAGTCGGTCGTATCAAGCACTGAGCCACCAGATATGCAAGAGGAATATTTTGCAGATACTACATTTTTTCATGTTTGTGCGCTGTCTAGCAGAAAGCATGTATGAAAATATCTGAAGAAGTTGGTTATCATTCTGTTGCAGTAAGTATCAAATTATATTTTAAAATCTCATAAAGATGCTTGAGATCATGGGATTCTAAATACAAATCACGAAGAGTCAAGAGACCTTCACCAAGAAAAGCTGTCAGAGACCTGAAGATCTACAGGTTGCAGCCTGTTCTATGCTGTGGTAGCACAAGACCCCTCTCACTGTCTGTCTCTTTCTGTTGTATCTTTACTCTTCTGACAGTAGTAACCAAATTTGCAGTGTAGACGGCTTCTATTAGCAGCAGAAATAATATAGGTTCTATTTTTGTCTGATACTCACATTTACATGTAAAAAATACAGAGATTTGTTTATGTCATCTCAAAAGTCTGTTCATTTGCTCCCAACTCCAAACTTCATCTCAGCCCAGCCTCTATGGAGCACCATTTTCTTGTTATACATCATCTATCACTGGCTTTTGGTTCATTTTTTGACCTTATTCATTTCTCCAGGAAGATGTATAAACCTTTACAAATTCAAAACTACATCTGTATCTACAGTTTGGGTACATCAGCTTTGGCCCATTTTGTACCAGTTTTTGGCATGGTTTTCTTTCATAATTATACCATTCCCATTCTCATAAGCGTGATGATTACTATCATAGCTTAGATCTCATATCAGGGATGTCAACTATTATAAATTTCGTTAATGCAGATTAACATGAAATAGAAAAGACAAGGGACAGAGAGAACAGCCAGCAGTTTGTTATAAATTATTTCTTTCCCATGTTGTTTTATCCAGCAATATTTGCTCAGACAATGCTCTTGTTTTTCAATACAAGGAACTCGTTGCAACTTGAGAACTCAAGCCAACTCACTATACATTTGTATTTTGACTCCTAAAATTCACACTTTCTAGTAAATCTGTATTTCCAAGTGTAACACAAGTGAAGAATTTCTCAATATTAAAGTAGCCACAGAAATTGTGAGATTTATGTATTATACAAGACTCTGTACAACCTCTTCCATTATTTAAGAATTCAGGGACAACCAGTTCTATCCAACATAGAGGCTCAATTAGAATAAATTTTCCTACAAGAAACTGACATAAAACACCCAATCTTGTGTTTTTTTAAGCTTCTTGATAAACCCATTTGCAGTCCCCACATTATGTTGTATACAGGTCTAGTATTTGTGTCAATTACGAAATCATAGAATCATAGAATGGACTGGGATGGAAGAAATGAATATCTTTACCCTGACATTTATGAAAAGTATAGCTTACCAGTTAGTAACAATTCTTCAAAGAATGTACACTAAATAAAAGACAGACTTTGCACCTCAACTCTCTAAGTAATACCATGGTATTCATGTTCCTGAAGTATTTTTTTATCTAATTCTCAGTTTTTAGGCAACCATTCATACAATATTTATTTATTTATTTATTTTCCTTGAGACCAGGTGTGTACTTGGGCATCAAATTTTCATTCAATTCACAAAAGAGCCTTGGTCTTTCGGAGCTGAGTATTGCAGCAGTAGTACGAGAGGGGAATAAAGGTGCTATAGCTAGAGATTGGGATAGCACCAGCATGTCTGACTAATGTAGTATACTCAAGTCTTTCTCCACATATAACATATCTCACATGCATGAGAATACACTGTTTATGTCTCAGCTTGCAATCAGGAGCACATTGGAGCTGCAAAAAGGAAAATTAAGTAATGAATGCTCCTACATAGCACTGTCATTGATGCTGAAGTAATAGTGTAAACCTGAACAAGAATCACTCTCCGTCAGGTCGATATGGAAAATAAAAATAAAAGTAAAACCAACCACTCCCCCTGCCCTCCTACCCCCATTTCCCCCCCTTCAAAAAAAAACCACAACCAAATCAAACCAAACCAACAAATACATGAGGGTAAAACTAATAAAACAAATAAATAATATTTGTTTTCCTGATACTGTAGGGAAATTCATTCATTTCAGTAATTCAAAGGGATCTAATTTATTTTAGTCATGAAGTTTACCAGCATGGATTGGTAGTTTGTTATTTTGCTTTCTTTTAAAAAGAAAGATATGGGTTTGAAATAAATAATCTCTTTTTCACCAGATGAATATCTTGATGATTCTCAGGAATGTCAGTTATGTGAAGCATCCTGTCAGAAGTGCACTGGACCTGAGGTGGATGACTGCATCAGCTGCCCTAGAACAAGGTATGTGTCACCTAACAGCGTGCAACACAAAGAGCTCATATCAGCACTACCCTGCAGAGTCAAATGAAAAAGCATGATGATCATGGTAAACAACCAAGGCTAGAAGCTAAAAAGACAAGTATTATGTAAACAAGACAGCTGGCTACACAGGCGTTCCTTGTTGAACCAGATTATTCCCACTGACAAAAAAAAAAAGTTACTTTAACATGAAACAGTCTTGTTTTAATTGCCATCCATTCAAAATTGTAGCTGTTGTAATCATAAGAATGACAAACTAAAACAGCAAAAGTTTCTGGGGGATCTGCAGTTTTGCATACCTACTGGATTGGCACAAGGAGTGAATATGGGCACTGAAGCTATCAATCAATAAATCTAGGAGATGCTCATAGCACCCGAACATATGCCCCTGATGCTTACTGTTATAACTTCTCATGAGGATTGAGGATTGAGTAGATCTAGAACAAAGCTTTTCCTGAAGAACAGGAGCCTCCTGTTTTCATACTCATTTTCTGTCAATAGCTCTGTTCTCATGTCATGACTCTGGCTCCTCTGCACTACCGTCAGCTGATATTGAATTAGTAGGAAATCAGAATCTGGCCCTGTAAGGCACAGGAAAATAATTGTCAGCAATGCTACAATGTGGAGTGCAAATGTCTATGCTAAGGCTATACCATAAGAAAACAGTGAAGTCCAAACAAATTCATCACTGAGGAAACAATGTGGATTTAATTTGTATTAACTCAGACATGGAATTATAATAGGATTTGGGGCAGAATTTTGGACTCGGGATTGGATTTTTCCAAATGCATTAAATTAGACTGTCTTTGTTTCCTTGCAATTTCTACAGTGTCATTTGTGTTTTACTCAGAGATATCTGTAAACAAAGAAGGTGCAGAACAAACTAGTTAGATTGCCATTAGGTAAAGATGTTGAAGCAAAAAAAAAAGTCTCTATGGCCTTTTGGAAGGATACTGCTGTCTCCTCTGTAACAAATCCTCCAGCAGATTTCAATCTTTTTACTTAAGGTTTTCAAGGGCTCCCTGTATTCCTTCTGCACACTGCCAAGAGCCGTTAGAAGTTGTACGGACAGACACTATTAAAAGAAAGAACAGTGATGTGAAATCATTATGGGATGGAACCAGAAACTAAAGAAAAGATCCTTCCAATGAACATTATTTGTTAGTTACTTGAAATAGACCAGTTGAACTGAAACAGCACTGTAAATCTTGTAGCTCTTTACAGTCTTCAGTAGTACCTATTGAAAACAGTAATGAGAGGCCATTAGATAATACAGACTAAAATCCAACAATCCTGGAACACCTGTCCTCTTTGAAAAGGAAGTAAAAGATTTTGGATGGGGGGGGTAATTACTGAAAATTCAGATGGTGTTATGACATTATTTCATATTAAAAATCACTGTTAGATCATTTTCTTGTCTGAAAATTCATAATGCTATTACCTTTTTTCAAAAATTATGCAGTAGTTCTATTACATCTTTTGTCCACACAAAAAATTATCTTCATAGAGTTCCTCTTCTTCCTTCATATTTCATTCAGTTACAAAGGTTAGTGACAAGCTCTCACCTTTTGGTGTTTATCATTAGGAACAACATAGCAAAAAGCAAAAAAAAAAAAAAGTACTTTTTTTTTTTTTGTAAAGATGTGTATCCTTACAACCAGTGTATGTGACGAAATACAGTAGTACTTAAATGTCATAGAATCATACAATCATCTGAGTTGGAAGGGATCTTTAAAGGTCACCTGGTTCAACTCCCCTACAACAGGGACATCAACAGGGTTCTCAGGTCCCTGTCCAGCCTGACCTCAAATATCTCTGAGACATTTCTGAGCCCCATCCTGGAAGGACAAGCTACCTTTGCTACAGACCCCAGTGCCCCACTTTCTCCATAGGAGCATGGATTTGCTTTTCAAGAACACAGCCAAACTGGGGTCAAACTAAGGTTTTGAGGGAATTAGCAGGTCCAAAGCAAGTCTAAACTGAAGGATCTAACTCCAGGCATGAACCCTACAGGTGCTGGGAGTACCAGTGGCCTGGGCTGCCTTCAGAAAAGGCAACAGTCCCGAGCAGAGCACAGGCAGCCTGGTGTGGGGTGAAAATTGTAGAATCATAGAATAACTTGGAGTGGATGGACCTCAACTCTCATACCACACAAGTTCTCTGGTCAGCCTGTTCTAGCACCTCACCACTCTCTCAAGTGAGAAACTTCCCTGAGATATCTAATCTAAATCTCCCCTCTTTAATTTAAAACCATCTTCTACTATGTCCTATCACCTGTGTAAAAGCAGGTTTCCTTCCTGTATATATAGCAGCACAAGCCCCAAGGTACAGTTTACAACAATCCTCAGCTCACCCCCAAGAACCCAGGACTCAAGATCCCAAGTGCCACCATTAGGACACGATTGAGGTGACATAGCCCAGCTACCTCCTGTGCTTCTGTCATGGTACCCTATGTGCACAGAAACCAAGCAGTGTAGAATGCAATCCACTTCAAGACCTGAAAACCCATCTTCAACAGTGCCAATAGACCTCTATTTACTAAAGTCTGCACAGGACTTTCTTCCCATCAGACTATAGGCAGAGAGATATCTGCATAATATTCTGTACATCCATAAGAACTTCTCCCTGTTTCCCTGCATCAGCTTGCCTTCTGCCTCACAAGTCTATTTAATCAGTTCTGTTATTTCTCTCAGATGCTGATGAGTCATATGCTTTTTAGGAATGTTTTATGCAGGATGAGATATTCTTCCAAATTCACATTTCATAAGCCTAGACATTTCCAGTCATGGTAAATCCAAAACTGTTTAAAAAATGATTTGACAGTATTGGTTTTAAATTTGCAGACATTTTTCTCCTCTTCTTCCAGATTAAGTCTTACATTGACTATAGCAATTCAAATCCATGAAGGTGTATTACAGATATTTTCAGTGCCACTGGCTAGTTCCTAGGAAGTATGTACCATCTACTACATGTGGAGAGTTCCCGAAAGTGTACAGAAAGAGATGGACTCCATATCTGTTCTGAGATCCTGAATTGTTCTCAGTTTCTCTGGAAATTGAGTCCCAAGCCCTCAAAGGCAAATTAATCAAGAGCAAAAGCAATTGAGAGTGGGAGGGGTCTCTTCTCTCTAATTTTTTTTATTCTGAAAGCACTTTCAAATTCTAACCTACTTGTTTCACAGTCTTTTAATAGTCATGTTGGCATTGCCTTTTCATTCGAAATAAAACCAGAAGAAACTGAATAGTGTTAAAAATGGATTAGAAATTTTTATCACAAAAAGGAATACTGCAGCAGGTATTTTGCTATGCAGCAGGGCATTTAGTAGCAAAACCACTAAATATCAGCAGACATACAAGTGAAAAACAACATCTCCTAAATGCCTGGTCTCAGGTGGGTGTTTGATTTCATATATAAAGTCAATGTACTGAAGCCACAGTTCTGTTCGCATCAAGCCTTCAAAGCAAAACTAATAGGAAACTTCAACAGATAGATCATTCCTTCACAGAGAAAGACCTAGTTAGTCTTAATTTACACAGACATAAGTGGCCACTTCAGAGATTGTGGTAGAATGACATTTAGGACTAAGACCAAAGGCTAATTTTTCTAGGAAAATATTCCAACTCATTTCTGAAGTCCAAACTTGATTGACCTTTTCCTCAGCAAATATTGAAATACGATTAGGAAAATGAAGTGAAAAGACACCTATAATAGAATAAAGGAAGAATATCTTGTTTTTCTTCTAAGTTTGTTTTAAATGTAAAGAAAAAGTTGCAGCTGAATTTTAATTATGCCTCTCTGTTCCTCAAAAGATTCTTTGACAATGGTCGTTGTGTTACGCAATGCCCCAGGGGAAAGTTCGAATTCAAAAAGCAATGTCATTTGTGCCATCATACCTGCCAGGACTGCAGTGGAAGTGAACCTAACAAATGCACTGCTTGTGGAAGAGGTGAGAAAGATATCTTACATTTTTTTTCCCTTTCCTTGGCATTCAGGTTTCCTTTTCCCTCTGCTGTCAGAGCCAGTTGTTGAAGCCAATGAAATAAACATCACTTTTGCCACTGATATGCATCATTATCATGTTTTAACTCTGATGAGTGTTGGAGCTTAAAAGCTTTTTTGTTTGTTTGTTTCTTTGTATGCTTTTTAAAGAATGTAAGAAAACATAATTCTGCATTGTCCTTACATCCTTACTCATTCCCCTCTGTATGTTTTGAATGGGATCTGTGGTAATAGAAGTAAAAGCATTAACAACTAAAATAAGGACAGAAGCCCTACATAAGCTGTTCCTACAAAATGAGGAAACACATCTGCCTCTCCCAGCCTCTACACAGCATGTGCTTCACTGAAATAGGGCAAACTTGTTGCACAGTCATGCAGAGGGATGAGGTGCTTTCCAAAATGTGTTTTGGAGAAGGCTAGGAAGCCATCATGGCTATTTCTACTTCTGTGTCTCTACAGCTAGGGAAATAGGGCCTAGAAAGAAAAGATTACACTGACACACAGCAATTTGTCTTTTTGACAGTTTTGCAGAGCTTAGGTTGAGACAGAAAGTAATGTAATTAACTATGTAGTTGTTCTAAAAAGCAACTCTTCTCCTTGTGAAGATCCAGTATTGTCTACAGTATAAAAATGATTATTACCGGTCACCTCTCTAAGCCTGATGGGTAAAGAACATGGATACATGCAAATAGCAAGAAACTCCTGGAGATGAGTATCTGGAATTTAACATCCAATTCATTTAGGAAAAAGAAATTTGTAGTTTCAGGATGACTTGGAATTCACAGCCTTATTCCTTTTTTGCTGCTTCTTGAAGTACAGTGTGAGTCCTTAATGCCCTAGGATTTGTTTGGTAATAAGTGCCCAGGATATGAGAAAACACTAGCATAATTGGTACTAATTAGACATACTGATGAGATTGATGTTCTTTCTTTGGGAACTGTGCCTGTAAGTGAATAGATCACACTTTCAAACTATTTTTCTGCATGACGGAGCACATTCTATTATTCTTCCCCAAGTCTAACCCCGTGGTGAACAGTAATATAATTTCCGTATTTCTGTATCTAGAAGTGAAGATCTCAAAGAAATTCACACTCTGAAGAAACTAGAAAGATCACTGTGGATATCTGTACCTGTAAAAGGGACACAGTCTGTGTTATTCTTGTGTGGAGTAATAACTATTCCATATTGCAATTCCTTTCTCTGAAGCCTCAAAAATAAATTATGACAAGTGAATACCTAGACAGCTTTATACATAAGTAATAAAATACACTTAGCACAATTATAAATGCAATTTTTACTCTAGAGTAGACCTTTACATGTTGCAGTACGTGGCACATGAAGCTACAGGTGCTTCCACAGACTTTGCTGAGTTCCCATGCAGTAGAAATTTCTGTTTCTCTGATAGCAAACAGATGCACACTTGCTACTCCGAGTCAAATCAAAACATTTCCAGAACTTAGCTGTGACTAGAATGAGGATTACATTTTAATCTACTATGGAAACAGACTGATCCTTTTGAAAGGTGAAGTGGGCAGATTTGCTTTCATAATGGTGATTTTTACATCTACTTGTGCAAAATAGTACAAATCTTTCTACTATGTTCACTGCAGAGGAATTTTGGGAACCCAGTATTGGAAATCTCTTGATCCTTATTTGATTAGATTGGTGGATGTAAACAGCAATGATTCACTAGAATAACATTTTTATGTCACAGCTCTCCAAGAGTGTGAAACATCTGAGATCCTGAAAGTTTTGTAAATTTTAGCTCATCTCATATAAAACTGAACACATCATGGTGTCTTCAATACTAACTCACATCACCTGAAGCACTGGTGGCTTAATAATGCTGCTTCTACTGTCAAAATGTCCTGTGTTGCTGACTGGTTTCTTCTCTGTTTCTTTGTGGCACAGATAGACGAGGGATGGAGCGTTTTCTATACCATGGGGAGTGCAGAGAAAGTTGTCCTCCAGGTCACTACCATTCAGAGCACACCTGTGTACCCTGCTCTGGTCACTGCGAAGTGTGCCTGAATACTAAACACTGCAAAAGATGTACCAGAGGATACTATCTTAACCAAAATATATGTCAGAAGCATAGCTGTAGAGAAGGTAAGCATCTTTCAGTAGAAGGGAAAAATACTTATTTCAAACTGTTACAGAAATATAGTTTTTGATTCTTGTTCTGAAATACACAATCACATCTGATCCTGCGCTGCTTAATTCCTGTTCTGATTCTCTTCTAAAGCTATGCAAATGAAAAATTGAAATATTTTCCTCAAATTGAGTAGGATTACAAAAGAAAAAGTGAGAAAATAAATTCCTGCAAATCTTTCTGCTTTTTGGATTTATATAAAATCTATTTCCAAGAACCTTGCTGAGTGCTTTCACATAGTGGCCTTTCATTACCAGGATTAACAAAAAATTTGTTTCTTTCAAAATGCAGGTGAATTGGAAGATCCTGACACTGAAGACTGTGTGCCTTGTTCAGAAGGATGTCAGAACTGTCAATTGGGTATGTAGTCCCATTTCTCCTTATTCTTAAGGTAACTATAGAATCATAGAATATCTCAAGAATGAAAGGACCCACAGAGATCATTGAGTCCAACCCCTGGACCCATACACGACAACCCAAAATTTGTCCAAATGCTTCTTGAACTCCGGCAGCTTGGGGCCATTACCACTGCCCTGGTGAGCTTGTCCTCCACTCCTGGTGAAGAACCTTTTCCTGATATTCAACTCGACTCTCCTCTGACACAGCTCCGGACTGTTCCCTGTCACTGTCACAGAGAACAGAGCTCAGCACTGCCCCTCCGCTCCCTGTGAGGAGCTGCAGCCGCCATCAGGCCTCCCCTCAGCCTCCTCTACTCTGGGATGAAGAAACCAAGGAACCTCAGCTACTCTTCATACACCTTGTCCTCTAGAGCTTTTGAAGCCATCCTATGGATGGTCTCTAATAGTATTATGTCCCTCTCCTGTTGTGGCACCCAGTGCTGCACCCAGTGCTGTAGGTGAGGCCACACAGCACAGAGCAGAGCAGACAGCTCCTCCCCTCACCTGCAGGCAGTGCTGGACCTGCTGCACCCCAAATATGGTTGGCCCTTTGGGCTGCCAGGGCACACTGCTGGCTCATGTTCCATTCGCTGTCAGCCAGAGCTACCAGATCCCCATTCCATAGGACTGCTCTCCATCCTCTTTTCTCCCACTCCGTACATATATCTTGAGTTGACATGTTTCAGGTGCAGAATATGGTACTTGCTCTTATTAAACTTCATCTGATTGGTGATTGCATAGATCTCTAATATGTGAAGATCTCTCTGCAAGGCCTCTCTGCTCTTGAGGGAGCTCTTCCAAATGTAATGCTTTCTTCAGACTTATTCAGAATACCTTTAAGTCCTGTATCTAGGTCATTCTAAAAGAGCACTAAAGAGAACTGACCTCAAAAAGCATCCCAATAGTGACTGGCTGCCACAGAGTCCACAAAGAACTAGACACCATTGCATTCTCTTACCAACTAAATTGTTTATTTTTCCAGTGTATTTATTTTTTTAATATCAATTTTAAATTCTATCACCAGCTTTAATAAGACTTTGTATTAGTTTAGCTGTTAAAGTTAGCAACACATATTATCTTTTTTCTACTGGACTTCTGATCTGATAAGTCATATGATAAAATGCTTGACAGTCCTTGTGACCAGCCATTTCACAAAAGTGCTGTCAGGCCTCACATCTTCCTCTGACTATACCCGTACTTTCTTTGTTGCTCTCCTGTTCTACATGACTTTTCAAAGATGCTAGAGATCAATTTGACAGCCATTTCTGCCAGCTCCCTCAGAACTCACATGCACATCCCATTGTGGCCCATGGATTTGTGTGCATTGAGTTTGCTTAGATGATATCTGACCAGATCTCCCTTTACCAAGAGAATGTCTTCTTTCCCCCAGTCTCTCTTTCTGAGTCTGGGATTCCTGACTTCCACTCTTAGCAGAAGCAAAGAAAACATTCAGTAATTTCACCTTCTCCATGTTCTAATTTATCTCTGTCCTCATGAGGTCATCTCCTAAACCATGAATGTCCACTATTTTGGCTTTCCTGGCCCACATTAAATGGAGAGGAATTGTCTTGCACCAGTGCTTCAGTTGTTGCTCACTCAGTTGTTGCTGAGTGATGGGTATGTGCGTGGGCAAAGCTGGGCCACTCAGTGGGGAAGAGCTGCAGTCATGATGGTGCAGGGCAGGGGGTGGAGCTAATTAGTAGCTGTCCCAGGATGTGTTTAACCCCCAGGCCACAGGTTGAACATGCCTATCCTAAATCATCTCCAGTCATAATATTCATTACATACTTACTCTTAGGTTCTTACATTCGAATCTCTGATTTGAAAAAATTCTTTTCAAAAACTTAAAAGGTCAACAGAATGGATGTAAGTAAAACAAAGACTAAGTAAGTTAACTTCCATTGCTAAGTGAAGTCAGAAGGGTTAGAATGCCAGAGTCTGGTAAGGGGCATGCTACTAAGAAAACTCCTTGGCAGTTATGATGCATATATTACTGAGTGTTTATATAGGATGGTTTCATGTTAGCTGTATTTGGAACAGAAACACAGCAGTGGTATAAAACAAACAAACAGTGCCAAACAAACTTTGCAAATTACCATGTGTTCCTGAAATAAAGCATGACCTATAAATTTCAGGCTTAAAACAAATCAACTAGAGATGTTGTTTGTATTTCTGCTCTTAATATTCAATGCGATTTCTGGCATATCAGTAACAATTCACAGGTAAGATAAGGACAGTAATAGCTTTCTCATGTCTCATCAGAAACTTGATACATTTAGAGACTCCTGTAAAAAGAAACATCTGAGCTGTCTGTCACTTAGAAGGAAAAAAAAAAAAAGTTTAATTTTGAAAACTGTAAAGAAATTCCATTGCAATAAAAAATAATACTAAAAAGTAAAAGGAAGGAAGGGAGGAAGGAAGGAAGAAAGGGAGACAGAGATGAAGGAAGGCAGGAAGGCAGGCAGGAAGGCAGGCAGACAGGCAGGAAGGAAGGAAGGAAGGAAGGAAGGAAGGAAGGCAGGAAGGAAGGAAGGCAGGAAGGAAGGAAGGAAGGAAGGAAGGAAGGAAGAAAGGAAGGAAGGAAGGAAGGAAGGAAGGAAGGAAGGAACGAAGGAACGAAGGAAGGAAGGAACGAAGGAAGGAAGAAAGGAAGGAAGGAAGGAAGGAAGGAAGGAAGGAAGGAAGGAAGGAAGGAAGGAAGGAAGGAAGGAAGGAAGGAAGGAAGGAAGGAAGGAAGGAAGGAAGGAACTAAGAAGGAGGATCTGGGAAACTACAGGCCGTTCAGCCTCACCTCTGTCCATGGAAAGGTGATGGAAAAGCTTATTCTGGATGTCATCCCAAAGCAATGGAAGAAAAGGGTTATCAGGAGTAGTCAACATGGATTCACCAAGGGGAAATCATGCTTGACCAATCTAGTTACCTACATGAGGTCTTGACCAGATGGGTAGACAAGGAGAAGCAGTCAATGCTGCCAACCTTGACTTCATCAAGGCTTTTTACAATGTCTCTCAGAACATCGTTGTAGGTTAGCTTAGGAAGTGTAGGATAGGTGGATGAACAGTGAGGTGAACTGAGAACTGGGCTGGCTGGTTGTCAGAGCTTTGTGATCAACAACAGAGACTCTTTGGAAGCCTGTAACTAGCAGTGATCCCCAGGAGACACAGAATCATAGAACTGCTCAGTTGGAAAAGACGTTAAAGATCATCAAGTCCAACCATGACCTAACCATATTACCCTAGCTCTAACAACTCACCTGAGCACCACATCCAAACAGTATTTAAACACATTCAGGGATGGTGACTCAACCACCTCTGTGGGGAGCCCATTCCAGTGCTTAACAGTGCTTAACAGCCCTTTTTGTAAAGAAGTTTTCCTGGTATCCAACCTAAACCTCCTCTGGAGCAACATGAGGCCATTTACCTTATCCTGTCACCTGTCACCTCTGAGAAGAGACCAGCCCTGCTCTCCCTGCAATCACCTTTCAGGTATTGGAAGAGAGCACTAAGGTCTCCCCTCAGCCTCCTTTTCCCCAGATTAAACAGCCCCAGTTCCTTCAGTCACTCCTCGTGACTGAAGGGCATATTCTCCACACCCTTCACAAGCTTGGTTGCCCTTCTTTGGGACTGCTTCAGCACCTCAATGTCCTTTGTGTACTGAGGTGCCCAGAACTGAACACAGTACTCAAGGTGGGGCCTCATCAGTGCCGAGTACAAGGGCAGAATTACTTTCCTAGCTGTGCTCACTACACAATTCTTGAAACAGTTGGGTCTAGTCTTGTTCAGTATTTATTTTCACCAATTATCTGAATTTACTTGGATGAAGGAATAGAATGCAACTTCAACAAGTTTGCTGTTGATAAAATCCTGGAAGTGTGGCTGACACACCAGAAGGCTGTGCTGCCATTCAGCGAGACTTGGACAGTCTGGCGAGTTGGGTGGGAAGAAACTGTCTGATTCTGTGACAGACACCATTTTTCCTACAGTCCTGGAATATATTACCAGAAAATTGTCTTAAATTGCACTAACTTTGATAAGGATCTATGGCTTTGTATGCACAAAGCAGCTGCCAAAGCAGTGGCTATGCACAGTAGAGTTCCCTTCTTCTGTCCACATTTTCCTGAACCATCCCACCATACTTTCTGCCATACTAACCGAACTAACATGCAGACCACATCCCATGAGATTTGAAATGCAGGCTTTTGTGCATGCATTGTAATTGGAAGTAAGACACTAAGTCAAAAATAACAAATGAAGTTTTAAGGTGACTTTGTTGTGGATTTTTGTGCAATCTACATTCAAATACATTCGTACTGCTTTGCACATGAAAAATGAGCCTCAGGAAGTGTGCTGAATAAATTTTAATATTATGATACTTATGGTTTTGGTATCAGGTTTAGGGCCCAATCAGGGGGGACTCTGAGCATACTGTCTGGACCTGTAGTGAGTTATTGCTCCCCCTCATTCAGATAGATACAAAGAAACTGTGTCTTCATCCGACAGGACCATCAGGCCATGATTAAATATTAATGACTTGTCTTCTGATGGGTACAAGAAGCCACCATGAGTTCTCAAAAATTAAATCCAGTTTCCTCAACAGAGTCATCATTTGAAAGAGAAAGTTCTTCTGAGATAACATGATTAAGGAGGGCTCTCAACGTGCTGCTGCAGCAGCTGCACTCCACCTTCAGCACAATTATTCTCACTCTAAGCTTTAGATCATTTCAGAATGTTGCCAGTATCTTCTTCAGACTCTTAAAACTTAATGAACTTTTGGAATTTTTTCAGAGTCAGCTCTACCTTTTTAAAAAACAGTCACCAATAGGCCCATTCAGGACAAGAGAATATCACTAACTTAAAACTGCAGATTACTAAGCCATTTAATGTAAATATTTTAAGAGAATTGTGAAGTCAACACAGTAGAAGAGCATAAAAACCTTGGTTGTTATTAGCTGTGCCTAAAATACAATGTATGGAACAAAGTGTTTTCTCAACTTCTTTCAGATCTCTTTCTAATCATTTGAATTCTACTCACCTTTTTGCATCTGCACAACATGCAGACACAAAGTACAAATACCTATGAAGACGTGACAAACTTCCTTGAGATGAAATATCTACTGACTTGAGTATGTACACTTCAAAAGCAGAAACAGACACACAAGTAACAATGCTAAATATGAGCAACTAGTTCATTGTTGAGCTAAATATTTTCAACACACAAAGCTCAACAATATCACTCATAAATTCGTGGCAAGTTGTGGACTTTCTGTCCCTGAGATGTTCAAGACCAGGTTAGACGGGGCCCTGGGCAGCCTGGTCTAGTAGCAGAACTGGAGGTTGGTGGTCCTGTCTGAGGCAGAGGAATTAGAATTTGATGATCCTTGAGGTACTTTCCAACCCAAAGCATTCTATGGTTCTTTGATTCTGTGATTCTATGATAGTTCTTCCTCTCAATGGGGACTTTGAAATTCAAACTTTGTCTCAATTTGTTTACATTTCTGACAGTGCCTTCCCATAGAGTGATATATTCCTGATCCAGTTCCCGTTCAGCTTCTGTCTGATTCAGTTCCACTTAACTCACCAGACATTTGAAAGTATGACATGTTATAATATGAATGCTTTTCTAGGTTTCCCAGAAATTACCTCATCTCTATGTACTAAAATACCACTGTCCAGGTTTTTGCATGGTTCTTGCAACATTTACAGCAGGACTGTTTTCAAAGGCTAACATTGAAAATAAAATGCTCCTCAGTGAGGGCATAGAGTGGTGCAGATAAGGATTTTCAGAATAGTCATCACGCTTTTCTCTTTTCAGATATCTTACAAAAAATATAAGCAGTGAGAAATCACAAGGAACAGTAACCCTGAGATTAAAAGTCCTCAAAGAAGGCATTTAGGCTCCAGTGTGACTCTTCTCTTTAACAAGATAAAGCCTCAGCAACTCTCAAAGGTCTTCCAGAACCAAACACTTTGTTTGGTCTGGGGTACAAAACAACAAAAATACAGCCATAAAGGCAGGAAGTGAAACTGAGTAACATGCAATTATTCCACAAGATCCATAGAAATACATTTTAACTGGGAGAAAAATATGGACTTTAAGGTAGCATCTGAGAGAAAAACCATAACTGGAGAAGATTTAAAGAACATATGAGATAGCTAAAGTGTAGCACTGTGAATAGATTCAAGTTCACAGGTACAGACTGGGGTTCTGGCAGCTGTGTCTGTGATTAATGATAGCAGAGTCATTTGTTTCCCATAGAAATATAAGTGGCACAAAGGAAAACTTCATTTCTTCAAATCTTCCCTAATGATGACTGGACATCAGCTTTCAGAATACCAGAGAAAATTATGATAAGGATTTATTTTTTTTTAATCCAAGAGTAAATCTTTCTCAAGAGGTCAATCTGGCAGGATGGGTTTTAGATTTGCAGATAATAGGACTCACTTCCATATACTTCTGCTGTGAGAATATGCAATCTATACAAAAAGAATGCCCAACAATATTTTGAACACTTCTTTGATTATCAGTACTGACACTTCAGAAAAGGCACAAGATCACATTAGAAATTTGTCTTTCCCATTTATAGGCAGAAGATTCATTTGCACCCTGAAGATATGATGTATATACATATGCCTTTGAAAAATTTATCTGAGAAAGAAAATGTCTTTTGCAAAATCCAGCTTTGTGGATCAATGGAAAAAATCCAGATATAAGATTGAGCTATGATTTTTACAAAAACGGACATACACTCTGCTGAGATTGCACAGATGCCCCTATGAGTAGTACAGTCTGGGCTGTAAGAAACCAGATTAAATTTTACAAAAGCAAGTGCAGAGTCTTGCACCTGGGAAGGAATAACTGCCTGTATCAGTACAGGTTGGGGGACGATCTGCTGGAAAGGAGCTCTGCAGAGAGGGAGCTGGGGGTCCTGGTGGAAGAAAGGTTGGCCATGAGCCATCAGTGTATCTTGGTTGCCAAGAAGGCCAATGGGATTCTGGGGTGCATTAAAAGGAGCGTGGCCAGCAGGTCAAGCTCCACTTCTACTCTGCACTGGTCAGACCTCACCTGGAGTATTGTATCCAGTTCTGGGCTCTGTGGTACAAAGAAGACAGGGATCTCCTGGAAAGAGTCCAGCAGAGAGCCACAAAGATGATAAAGGGCCTGCAGCATCTCCCCTATGAGGAAAGGCAGAGTGAAATGGGTCTGTTCAACCATGAGAGAAGACTGAGAGGTGATCGAACTAATGTTAATAAATAGCTTAAATGTAGGAGACAAAGGGATATGGCCAATCTCTTTTCAGTGGTCTGTGGGTATAGAACAAGGGGAAATGATCATAAACCAAAGTATAGGAGGTTCCACGCCAAATGCAAAAGAACTTCTTCACAGTAAGGGTGATGGAGCACTGGAATGGGTTGCCCAGAGACATTATGCAGTGTCCTTCTCTGGATGTCTACCTGCACAGCCTGCTGTAGGGAGCTTGCTTTGGCAGTTGGACTCAATGATCTCTAGAGGCCCCTTCCAACCCCTACAATTCTGTGAATCCATGATTCTGTGAATCATTGTCTTGTTTGCTGGCAAATTTCCCGCCCCCTCCAATTCCTTGAATATGATCACGTCAGTGATTGAAAAGCAGAATACTGATCTCTGATTATCAAAGGCTCAAAACTTAGTTGTTGGGAACCTATCAACTTTCTTGAACCACCTCATTACTCTGAGGTTAAAATGATGTTCCTTATATTCTGTGTTTGTAATTTGTCTGTAACCTATTTGGCTACTTAGTGCATTAATGGTCTAGATATCAGTTTTAGAGTTATGTGCAATGAAAGCATGGAAGAAAAATACTGGATTAGACCAGAAATTCATCTAGCTCTATATCCATCAGTGAAGCTATAAATGTACTTCTAAAATTACAAAGACAAAGAAATTATAGTTAGTTCTTCAACAATTTGAAGTTCAGGAGCTTCACAAATCAAATAACTAAAGAAATGTTAGCTGCTGAATCATTCTGCTGGAATAAGTAACAAATAAATATATTAAAATAAATAAAATCAAACAATTTAAGCAAATTCACTTTAATATGTTCTCATTTCAATTATTTGGGTTTGCACAGGGCTAAAGCTCAGTGCTTTGGACTTTCAAGTTAGGAATTCTATTTAGGGAACAATTTATTGACTGGAGCAAAGCAAATCTTTTATTATCCTCATACTGAGATGTTACCCACGTGATTATTGCCTGAGTACAATTTTTCTTGTTAATAGGGGGTCTGTGGCATTCAGATGATCAAATTAGTACTAAAACCTGCATTGATGTCCATTGTGCAAACCTGGATGTCTGGCTTTTCTACTGGTAGGAGAGCACTCTTTGGGTAATGCTACTCACCCAGAGGAATTATCTCCCCAATAAGAAATTATTTAAAGATTAATGACCATCTCAGTCTGTTCTGACAATGCTGCTCAATGCACAGGATGTTCACTTTTTTAGTTCCTAATTTTCAATACAAAGTTTTCATACCACTTGCAATCATCACATCGCAGGTGGAGAAAAGAGCCAATAGATTAACAACAAAAGATAACATACAAGCTGAACAATAGACTAATCTCTAAACAGTCATACTGAACATCCTCACTTAATTGTTAGATCCTACTATTGTTGATGTTCCAATTTCATTTCTGTTGAAGGCCACTTATTTTTTATTTTAATAAGAGTAAGAATAAAACACTAGTTCTTCTCTGAAGCTATGTAAGGAATAACATCTCTGGTATCACAATTTGGACATTCACTTGAGGTGTAACTCTCACAACAGTATTGATCCACAACATTCAGTGAAAAAGTAGGGCACAGCAAACACATATACAATATTTTTTAAAATATTTTCTGTTGCTTAAGCTATTCTTTGAAATTTCTTCCAAAACATTCTGCCTGTATCAACAAACATATGTACAAATGTTGACATATTTATCAACATTTTAACTCAGTCATATGAACCGTGGAGCTGTTTCGTAGAATCCATATTATAATGCTGATATTTGGTTTCACTTCATCTTATCTACAGGTCATTCCTACTTTTAACTGCAACATATTAAAATTTTCTTTTGGACAAGAAGATACGCCTCTTTTCCTTTGCTTTGTCAATCAAATACAGTAAAAGCAAATATTTCTCTTTTAAAGTAAGATAGTTGAGATTAGAACTGTGTGACTATTTCATTAAATCAGCTTTACAGCAAGTTACTCAGGACGATCTGCTTTTATTTTTCCTCATTTGGATACAAATTAAAAGTAGCTTTAAATTAAAACAAAAATTTACCAAAAATAGAGGAAAGTCTAGTGAAAGTATGTTGGGTTTTTGTTTTTGTTTTTGTTTTTGTTTTTAGTTTTCCCTTTTTGCTTTAAGAATGAATGTATTTTTAATTCATTAAATCACAGTTATATTTTCTGGCCTAAGAAACTACTTTTCACCTCTTTATATCTAACTGACATAAGAATTCAGTTTTTCCTTGGTTAAAATACCCATTATCTTCTTCCTCCCTCTTCCTGGTGATATAACTTGTCAAAAACAGGTCAGAATTGAAAAGACAAAGCAGAATTACAGACAAAAACCCTATAGATAAAAGAAAAAGGGAAAAACAAAAACAACAACAACAACAACAACAACAACAACAGAAAGAAAGAGGTAAACAAATAGTTTTTCACATAAATTGAAAGATTCAAACCACAATTCTGGGTTCCAGAACAGATGAAATCTTCATTTTCAAGGTTTGATGAAATATAAATTTTCATCTGGGCCCATGTCTAGTTGAAATCCCACTGTGACTGGACTGTACATTTCAGTTATTTTAATTGAGTAACCATAAAACTAAAACAAGAATGGTCTAAAGGTAGTTAAAATACATAATGACAGTTGGTGATGTATTACTACTTATAGGCTTAGGTTTTTTTTACATTATTGGAAATTATTGTTCATAGGAATATAAAAGGCAAATAAAATCCAACAGTAACTGTTGAAATCAAACAATTTCTGCAGACTGGCCCTTAAAGGAAAACTGCTTTGTAATATAAAATCATTTGCAGTCATTATATTTAATTAATCTGGAAAAGAAAATTAAACCAGACATTAAGTTCCATGCACATAATATCCTCAAATTTTCCTGAGAGCAAAAGTAGTTGAGTGTATTGTCCGTATTTTAGGCTCATGGTTGAGCAATAAATACTTCAAGAAATTTAATATTAAAAAAATAATAATAATTAAAAAAATGAATAAGGGAGAAAAATAAAAGTTACAGTCTAAATACAGATTCTGTTAAATGACTATGCACTTACCTTCAACTCCCAGTTTTATTGCATATAGTTGATAAAGTTAAGCAAACATACCAGTCCTTGAAAGATCTGGGTCTAATTATATGAGATACCTTGGGTAAGAGTTACTCTAAAGTACAATAGGCTAGCTATGTAAAATTTTCAAAATTTGCATCTATCTAAATGTTGTGAATGCTCAGATACAGTGGTACAGAATCAGGGATTTTCAAAATGCTCTGGAGTTCATTTTTAGAATGGATATACGTAGTAAATATTTCACTAAGCCTCTAAGGTAATACAGCAGCAATCACCTGTAGTGTTACTCCATATATTCAAAGGGAAACATCCTTCTGGCACAACGCCTGGCTTGTAATATTAATGCCCATACTCCCTCACAGAGAAGGTAAAAAGCCCACAGTATTAATTCCTTTCAACAGAAAGCAAGAATCTTTATTTTTAACCAGTATTTAAACTTTGCACGTTCAAATGTGTTGTACTGGAGAAGGGCGGGATGCAGAGAAGGGAAGGAACGGGGCTATCACTTTCTTACAGAAAAGAAAAGGAATCAAATTACTTTTTGTATGAACTCCAGATGATCTTTCCTTATCTAAGAAAACTGTAATAAAACCAGAAAGTCACCAAGGAGTTTTGTTGTATTGAAGGCCACTCATTTTAAAAGAGATTGAATTCCGTTTCCAGCGCTATTGAGGTCACTTCTGTTTCTGTCTTCAAAGAGTTGCTCAGACTCAATACAGTGAAAATCAATGCAAATGAAAACTATTAAATGTAGATAAAATGTTAGCAGTTCTCGTGGCAAGAAGTCTTTTGGAGCCTAACATACTAAACAGCCCACTTCTTGTCATAGAAACTTACTCATTTCATGAACACGTGAGTTCTAAGTGAATATAGGATGAACACGCTGACTTCAACCCCAGCAAGCACTTATTACTGCTAGTCCAAGAACTGACTATGGAAGATTTTAAAGGAGCCACTGTTGAAGAACCACATGGAAATAACCTGAAAGTTCCCTATATTTGCTCTTAAAATTTGTTTCCAAGATTTGGAAAGCATTGCACATATTAAATATCAAATTTGAAGTAATTATTGCATACTCAGCTTTCAATGTGCTTGCTATCAGGCAGTTTACTTCCTTACATTCCCTTCTAAGCTGTGTTCACTATTCTCTAACAGTTAAGAAACTAAGATCAAACATAAAAGGTGTTTGAGCTTCCATTTAAAAGATGTAAGAGAAAGAACAATGTTCAGTAGGAGATGATAAATAATACAGTAGACAAAATTGCAAGATGGCCTTAGGCCAATCCCAATGATAGCATATAGACCTAATTAAATTCTAGCATGGTCTTTACATAGGTAAGAGTGACACAGCAAGAATAAGAGTCCCCCAACACTGTAACCTCAATTGCGGTATGAATGACAGAGAAAAAATATTTCTTAAAGTATGTGTATTTTCAGAAGGATCACAGTTTATAATCAGAAAGCCAGATGTGTGCCCCCTGCAATCAAACTCTGTTTTAAAAGTTTATTGAATAATAAATCAGAAACAGTAAAAGTTCTTCAGTTAGCTCCTGACTATGTGTTGGAAACAGAAAAGAGATGCATGTATAACTTTATACAGAGCTGTCAGCAGCAACAAGCAAACAAATTCCTGATACCTGCCACAGTTACACTGGCAATAACACTGGCTGTGTGCCCCTTCTCCCTCTGAATAGCCTACCATACATGAGGTTTGTGGGTTACAATGCAACTGAACCAGAAGCAAACTAGGAAATTCAGAGTCCCCTTTATTTTGTGATCACAAAATTCAACAGAAAATCTATCCTATTTCTACAGTAAACTTAAATGAGACAAAATGTTCATCATTTTAGTTTTACTTCATATAATTTTATGAAGTTTTCACACGGCAAAATCATTAAGGAATTTGGATCTTCTCCAAAGCCTAGGGTTTGAAGAAAAACTCATTCTCAGATGAAATGCAGTCATCAAGCTGTTCCCATGACATATTTTGCTATCTAACATGATATTTTCTATCAGTACTTCTGTCTAAATTTGTATGTGGGCAGCAGAGTACAAGAAGGTGGTGAGTGATTAGACACCAAGATATCTGTGATACTTTTTTGGTTATTTTGCCCTCTCATAAACATGGAACACAGTCTACAGCCTGACAAGCTATTTTTATTCATTCATTCTTACATACTTTCTCTTAGATTCTAAACCAGTTTAAAATTAATTTTTTAAGAAAGGCACAGCACCTTGGTTGAGATAATCTCCGATGCATGTACAGACTGAAGAAGAACTCACTTGAGAGCAGCCCTGCCAAGA
The DNA here is from genome assembly GCF_905368555.1 of Meleagris gallopavo. Taxonomy (NCBI): domain Eukaryota; kingdom Metazoa; phylum Chordata; class Aves; order Galliformes; family Phasianidae; genus Meleagris; species Meleagris gallopavo. The sequence continues at coordinate 37,221,496 of NC_139435.1, forward strand.
AGGACTTGAGGGTTCTGGTGGATGAAAAGCTAGATATGAGCTTGCAGTATACACTTGAGGCCAAAAAAATAAATTATCTCTTGGGCTGCATCAAATGACTAGCAAGAAGGGAGGGAGGGACTGTCTCCCCCTCTGCTCTGCCCTCATGAGAGCCCACCTGGAGTACTGCATCCAGACTGGGAACCCTCAGCTCAAGAAGGATGTGGAGCTTTTGGAACACGTCCAGAAGAGACTAGGAAGATGTTCAGAAGACTAGAGCATCTATCCTATGAAGAAAAGTTGAGGGAGATGAACTTATTCAGCATGGAGAAGGCTCCAATGAGACCTGACTGCAGCCTTCCAATACCTGAAGGGAGCTTATAAATGGGAGGTGAACTGTTTTTACACATTCTGATAGGGGGGAATGGCCCTAAACTAAAAGAGGGGAGATTTAGGTTAGATGTTAGGAGGAGGAGATGTCACTCAAAGTGGTGAGGCACTGGCAAAGGATGCCCAGAGAAACTGTGGATGACCCAAGCCTGAAGGTATTCAATACCAGGCTAGATGGGAGCCTGTGCAATCTGATCTCATGGGTAGCAGCACTGCCCACAAGAGGCAGTTGGGACTGGATGATGTTTAAGATCACTTCCAAATCAAGCCAGTCCATGATTCAATGATTCCAAACACAATGGGCTTTGCTTAAAGATCTCTTAATAATACATTTTCCAAACTCTTCCAAACTCAGGACATCTGAACATTGTGTCTTAATTTGCAGTCACAGACAAAATCTGTCACAATATGTAGTGGGCAAAAACTGACAGTAAAGGAGGAAAGAATAAGGTCATCAGAATCTGCCACAGGCAAAAGGGGAAAGAGTCGTTTCTTCATGAAAGCTAGAAAGTTAATGGAGTTAGTTACTAAAACAAAGTGACTCCAGGAATTTTAACAAAGTTTCTTTAATACATACTCTGTTCTTTCCATGAACAAACCATAAGAACTGTATGTGCAAGAATAATTTTCAAAAGGTAGTTAGGACACTGATGCACTTTGCTCTACACTGATCTCTTGCATCAAATGGGTAATCATAAGCGTGGCTCCCAACAGTAGAACACACTACGAGGAGGTGGAGGAGAAAGGAAAACAAATATCTTTGTGAGTACGCATCATTAAGAAAGAATATTTTTCCGCAGAAAGAATCTCTGGACAAACAATATGTATTTTATCTGGAAGTAAAAGGGTAAAAGAGGACTTCATAGAAAATATTTTCATCTTTAGAGGGCATTTCCTGCCTTAACATAAAATCTAATTCAAGAAACACTAGATTTGGTGATTGCTGTTTCTGATTGTGCTCCAAACAGTAAAAAGAATATTGTCACAAATCTGTAACATTTCTGTGAAAAATTTTACACCTCACAAATAAATTCCTAGAACTACTTACAAAACCAAATGCATGTTGCCTAATAAGTTTGCATGTGTAAAGTGTGATTTATTGTAGACACAACTCAGAGAGATTCAGTGAATATTTTGCCCTATGAGTACTAATAATATCAAAAATGATTTATAGGTATTTCATGGTTGAACAGTTTATGAATACATAAGAAATCTAAATATAAAAATAATGCAATGTTTTCCTTTGGCTTTCTGGCATTGACTCTGGATGTTATTTACATAATTTCACATTTTTAATTTCAGATGACCCAAGAATCTGCATAACATGTGTTCCGAACTACTACATGTGAGTATAGCTTTCCATGCAAAAATATGTGCTTAACTACATATGTCACATAAATCAGTACAAAAATGACATGTATCTTGTCCCACTCCTATCAAGTAGTGCCTATCTGAGAACAGTAAGTGTGAAAAAAGCTTGAGAAATGCTGAAAAACTAGCCAATCATACACAATCAAGACCATTTACAGCTCTGCAGCTCATGTATTGATGTGATCTTTTTATGTATGAAGAGAGATTAACAGAAAGTGTAGATAAGTTAATTAGTTTTTCTGGGTGTGGAACTAGTATGTGCTTAGTGTGTTATATCCAGTTTTTGTATTGGCAGATCAGCTGGAACTTAAAAATGTAAAAATGTTAAGCAAGGAAAGAGAAAGTGGTGAAACTGAAACTTTAACTGAAGGAGAATAAGTATTCAACAGTTTTTGAAAAAGATATTTAGGAGATCTCTGTAACCATTACTATGACATAAAATGAAAAAGCTATCTAAGCTACTGTGAAAAAGCTATCTAATCTCACTGTAAGCAGTGGTTTTGGGAGAGAGAGGTGATTATCCCCCTCCAATCCACTCTTGTGAGGCCCCATCCGGAGTACTGCATCCAGGCCAGGGCCCCCCTTACAGGAAAGACGTGGAGCTCTTGAAGCGGGTCCAGAGGAGGGCCACTGAGATGATCAGAGGGCTGAAGCACCTCTTCTATGAGGAAAGGTTGAGGGAACTGGGCTTGTTTAGCTTGGAGAAGAGAAGGCTCTGGGGAGACCTCATTGTGGCCTTCCAGTACTTGAAGAAAGCATATAAACAGGGGGGAACAGCTGTTTACGAAGGTGGATGGTGATAGGACAAGGGGGAATGGTTTTAAACTGAGACAGGGAAGGTTTAGGTTAGATATTAGGAGGAAGTTTTTCACACAGAGGGTGGTGACACACTGGAACAGGTTGCCCAAGGAGTTTGTGGATGCCCCATCTTTGGAGGCATTCAAGGCCAGGCTGGATGTGGCTCTGGGCAGTCTAGTCTGGTGGTTGGCGAACCCACACATAGCGGGGGGGTTGAAACTAGGTGATCATTGTAGTCCTTTTCAACCCAAGCTATTCTATAATTCTAAGATTCTATGATTCATTATAGCCATGAAATATGTAATTTCTAAGTATGCATGCATTTTTTTGTGTGTGTGAACATTTTTAAAAAATCAAATTATTTGTACTTAAAAATGCTAATTACTTGTTAAGACTGAAGAGATAACAACAAACACATTCTGAATCCTTCATTAGAGGAATATTTTCTGTTTATGAGAATGATAATAGAGCCTTGCCATTACTGTACTTAGAAAATGAAGAAACTCAATAACCTCAAATTTTACTTCATATTATAGGTATAAACGGAGTTGCTATAAACACTGTCCAGACAATACCTACAGTGATGAAATTTCCCTGCAATGTAAAGAGTGTCCTAGCAACTGTGATAGCTGTGAAAAGGACAAGTGTGACTTTTGTAAGGAAGGCTTTTATCTCTCAGGTAAGCAAAATAATATGTGGCATATACATGAAAGCATATCAGAGGTTTTCCTTAGTGAAAGAGCCTGGATTCAAGTTCTTGAGTTCAGAGATCTCTCCTATAGCACAGAGTAGAGGCCAGGGATGTATATATATATGTATATAAGATACAACTCCAAATATTTGACAACAAATAACCAATGCTGGGGGAGGAGGATTTTTTCTCTCCTTTAAAAAAAATATATATATATGTATGTATGTATGTATGTATGTATGTATAAAATGTATATGTATACATACATACATTTCAACTCAAATCTGTTTAACTGTGTGAAAGGAGAGTTTTTTCTCTCACAGAAAGACATATAGAAACATTTCCTTATCATGGACTTTAAAGTCCACTTAAAGTAATGAGTCTTAAACACACTCAAAAGGCTTCTGTTCAAAGACTAAGTTTCACATCAAATTCACACAAGACTCTGAATCTGATGACTTTATTAGGAAAATATGAATCAGTCAGGTCTAGCTCAGACATAGTGCCAAATACAAAAGGCAGGAAATATTGAGGTTACGGTGTTTTCGTGCATTGTCTTCTGCACATGCCCAAAAGTGAGCTAAAAAATGCACCACATTTACTGAACACTGTGGTCACAACATGAAGTGGTATAGTGGCCTATTTTTCTTTTAACTGAAAAATTATCCTTGCAACAACTTCAAAGGACTTTGCCAAAGCGTGCAAACCCCTAAACTGAATCAGACTCACCTGAGTTCAGCTTTGTATTCACTAAAAACTGGAGATCCATCTAATCCTCAAAATATGTATGCATCAAGCAATTTTAGGGAATTCTACACTTAGATTTTATAGAGAGTCAATAGAAAAAAAATTGTATTTAATCACAGAACTTTGATTCACACTAAGATTTGTGTTAAATGTGTATATACAGGATTTAAGATATGGATGAAAACCCACCTGGGTATTGATTTCAGTGCAGGTTGTTCAAAGTTCCTCAAATTTAGTAGAAGCAGCTGAACTGAGATGAGGATTCATCAAGAAAATTTAGTTTCTATATCTACCAAAATGTTCACTATTTCAATACATATTGCTTGTTTGTCTTAATCTTTTTATTGTTGGAGGCAGATATGTGCTCTGAGTGAGGTATCTTCTTGTCCTGATCGGCAGGGTCAGCTGATGCCGGGCTCTGTTTCTGTTGCAGGTGGCACATGTGTGACTGAGTGTGGTGATGGCTTCTTCAGTGATGACATGTCTAGAGAATGTGAACCTTGTCACAGGAGCTGTACAACATGTGTTGGATACAGCTATGAGAATTGCACTGGATGCCCAAAAGATTTCCAACTTTCTCTTGGACAGTGTCTGAATCCAAGAAATTATCCACCCAGTGGGAAATTCTGGAGTGGTAAGTTGCAACAGACCCCTTTATTTTTTCTTTGAAGATACTAAGTGCTTTAAAAAGAGAACATCAGCATCATGCAAACTGAGTAAAACTACAGTTCAACATACTATCATTTAAAAAAATATACTGACTAAAAACATTGCTTTCATCACAAACAGAAATCCATCTCCTTGCAAATAGCATGACATTTTAATATGCCTTCGCTGGCCTTATTTGAAATACCGAGTGTTATTTTATTTAAATATATGAAGGTTTAAATTTTAATTTTTTCTCCACCCCCATCAAAAAAGATGAAAAAGAAGAAGGTTGATGATCAAGGAGTCCCTGGGAGCCCTACAGGCTATATTTGAGACCAGAACTTTGGCTACTGATTCCTACAGATTGGTGAATATAAGTTGGAGGAAACCAAAAAGAACCAAATGTGTGTTTGTGGTTTACTTAACAGCAACATTTCTTCTTTCTCCTCCTCTCCCAATCAAGAGGAAATGCACTCCACATTACACATGCACTGTTGTCCAAAGGACTGAACACAGAATGTAAAGCTACACTGACTTGTGAATACAATGAATCTAGACAGCAAGGCTTGCAATTGGTGCTTTTAAAAAGTATGCACACCATGCCCTCCAAAACAGAGTATGATTTCCTCTAGAGTTTCAATATCTGCATAGCTGGTCACTGAAAAAGAGTGACTAATACAATCTTTTCACTCTTCTTAGAGATATAAGGCATCAACTGGAATAACAGATTCAGTTTGGGGTGCAATGTATATAGAATTGGGTCAGTTAGATAGGAAACAGTGAAGATATTCAGAAATCTACAGAGAAGAAAATAACAACAATTAAAGACTGGGACAAATTGGGGTCTTGGGACTGAATGAGAAAGTCACAAGAGAAATACAATCATAAAGAATGGAGTACGTCAGGTCTCTTTATGTACAGTCAAATAGAATTTAAAATGCAGAAAAAAATACAAGATTTGACATGGGGAAAAAGAGACTTTCAAATGGAATAATGGACTAATAGACTCTTTGAGAATGATTTGTAATTGCACCACTAGAAGTCTTTGATAATGCATAAAAGACATTTGACAGGAGTGCTTATTGAGGAGAGTGTGAGACTAGATTACTTATGGTCCCTTCAAGTTCTTTTTCTATCAAGCACAACTTTTCTTCTGATTTCTATGTCTTTATTTGCTCAAATACTTTAAAGAATGACTCTCCTTGGATCTCTTGCATTAAAAATTAAAATATAGCAAAAATATTTTCAGAAAAAAATATTGATCATTTCAAGTCATTACCTATTTAGGAAAAAATATTGTATCAAAAAGAAAGTTTCTTCACATTAAAAAAACGTCAGGGAGACATAAAAAGGAGAGATAATAGCAGAAAGTTGGTCTCCATGCATTTCACTGTATTTCATCCAGATGAGTACTTTCCCAATTTTCCCACTCTTGCTGGGAAAGAACATGTCTGTAGTTTGGTCTCTCTATTGGTTATCTACTTCTACTATGAAATGTTAGCCTTTTTTTTTTTTTTTTTTTTTTTTTTTTTGAGCAGGCAGCTGATGTAGGTCTCTACGCATCAGCCTTACCGTGCTGTGGAAACTGTTTCTCTCCACGTTGCCTTCTGTTTCTTCTTTCTTGCTTAGAGACATTTGCTCAAGACACATCTCTCCCTGAGCTGTATTGGCTTAAGCATTGGCAACTGCTCTAAAGCCAAACAATTCCTGCTGTGTAATGTGACAGGAGACCATGAAACCTGATTAGAGGTTATTCCCCTTCTCAAATAGACTTGCTGGGATGTGGCAGCAGCTGCGGTGTGTAGCTGCTGAGAAAGTGATAATGAACTTGGTGATACTGTGAGCCTTTTCCCACTGGAACATTTTTCCAAATAGTAGTACTTTTCAAGTAGAAATGTTAACAATATCGTCCCTATCTTTACTGAAGTTACGCTCTGGATAATTACATTACCAACAGTCTATGAATTTTCTTATTCAGATGCCGTTGGATTATCTGGCTCTTGAAAAAAAAAAAAAAAATTCATTTGCTAATTAGCAACAAAATATAAATAGTTGATTCTTTTTTATATCATTCATTTCTTTTGCTGATGCATTCAAGAAGATACCAGCTGAATCTAGATTTCCAGCTGTGTCATTTATATTTGAAACTTACTCCACACTCAATGAATGAAGGAATCAGGCAAGACTGAAATACTTTTATTTAAATCTAGAAATATCACACACCAACAGAGTTGTAGCTAGTTAGAAATTGCAACACAATTCACACCCAAGGGAGGGTTCAAATTGCCTGGATAATTTTAAAAAAGAAAATAAAGCATAGAGAAACAAAACAAATACAAAAATAAAAACAGTTTCAGTATCTGTTACAATGACTTTTTTAATTGTCATAAGATTTCTGAAAACCAATAAAATGTAGGTGAGGCAGTCACTGTCTTTCACTGCAATGTTCAACAATGTTCCATAGTATATAAAGCACAAGAATGAGCAAAATTAAAATCTAAAATCTGCTCTTCTCTAGACTGACAGGAGTAACAGGCTATCTCCCGATCTTCTTAAACATTTCTGTAGGGCCTCTTCTTTTCCATTATGTATTTGAAAGGAGATTATGGGAACTAAGGAATTTTTATTTATTTATTTATTTATTTCACATGGTTGCCAGTTCATGGCAGCTTCCAAAGTTTTCCACTGCTTCCCCTGGATAGATCTCCAAACACTTTATCACAATTTACGTTTTTGTTCTTTAGGATTTTTTACAGATACTTTGATTGTCTCCAGGGTGATTTCATCCTGGTAAAATATTGGGTTCTTCCATCCCATCCATTGTCAAATTCACTTTCAAAGGGGAATTTGTCATGCAGTGTGGGTTCTTCAAAGGATATTTAAGTAATTCCCTGTTTGTTCACCAGGCCAGCATGGGCAAATCTGAAGCTGTGAGTTGGATTTTGGCTCTCAAAATGTGCTTTTTCCACTGGATGCTCAGAGTCCTCAACACATTTACTCTAGCACAGCACCATGTCAGAGCTACCTCTGAGCTTTAGTGGCCCAATGAGCTGATCTAATTAAATAATGTAGGCCAGACGATTATTAGTCCTCACACTGTAGGGGACTGACCTGGGCGTGGGGGGACAAGCATGAAGTAAACAACCTCACCCCTGTCATGGGAGCAAGGATGAAATTGCACCAAGCTCATCCTTAGGACATAAGCTGCTCCAGACAACACAGGAAGACAACGCAACTAGGAAGATAGCCAAAATTTCCAAATCCAGTAGTTTACATCAGTTTTTACCATGTTAGTCTTCTATTTACTCTTTTTCTTCAGAAATGTTACAAGAGAAAATTGAGGTATTATACCTTGAACTGTATTTACAAAGAATGAATCCATTTTCCTTTGGCTCATCCAGCCACATGGATTCAGTGGGCTTCACTGTGGTTTTCGTGACTGTGTTGACCTACCATATGGGACAAAATGAGATTCTGGAAACAAAGACTACTGTTTTATTTGGCTCTTAGGCTAACATAAACTGAAGGGCAGCATGTCACAGCCTGCCATAGTGAAATCAGCACAGAGTTTGTCAACGGAGAGAGACTGGTCCATCTAAGAAAGGATTAAAATCTTTGTGAATGTGAAATACTCTTTTCCCTCCACCACAACTTGTAAGCTTTCACTTATATATTTTTTCAAAGCAAGGATAAATAATAGGCCATTCTTATGAATACTTATGAGCACAAACTCCAAAACCCAAAACATTCTATAAAAAACAGTTTTCTAAAATGATATTTATTTTGAGGGCATATTCTGCTGGGCAAACAGTCCAGTTCATATTAGGAATCTTTAAGAAGTCATATAAAGATCTGAAATAATGAAACAGATCTTGTCTGGTGTCCTGGCTTTCAAAAAGACAGGGTCAGCCAAGAAGGGAGAAAAAAAAAAAAAGAGAGAAATTGAGCTTGTGTTTGTAGTATAAAACATCTGTATTTTATCTCATGTACCAGATGATAAAATGACTTTGGAAATCAGGAGATACACCAGTGTAAGCTTGACTCACCAACTGAACACACACTCTTTCAACTAGATTAGAAGTTTTGCAGATCAGGTCTTCATTTTACCTATATACTGTAAATATAGCATCTTGAAAATTCATTAATTCCTCAGTTACATGGTTTAGTTTACCGCATTTTTCTGAAAATTACAAAAGGAAAAAAAATGATGTGTAATGAGATCTGTTTCTGATGCAAACACAAAATGGAATATTGTGTAGATTATATATGCACGTTTTGCTGCATATTATGCAGCAAAATAGCAGCTGGTTCTGTTTACTATTGCACATCAATCCCAGTGAGAGCAATCTCCTACAAACAGCCAGTGACCAACTGCATCCATCTTGTGCACTTTCCTTTTCCTAATTACAGAATAAAACAAAACCAGTAAAAATGCATTGCACCAGAAGAGCTTTGATTGAGAGAAAACAGTAACTTGGGCTTTAAAAGGATTATTAGGTTTCTCTCACCTTAATGCTATGCAGCTATGCAGATATACATACAAAAGTCTCAGAACAGAGAAGGAAAGAAAAAAATGGAATGAGATGGGCAGAAGACTGTAGGGAAATCAGCAGCAGGAAAGAAGAGATCACAGTTATCCAAATGAGAAAACGTTATGACATTTAGAATATAGAATCAGAACATCATAGAGAGTTAGGAGGCCTTTTTAAGCATCATCCAGATGTGAAAATTCAAGGTGCTAGAGACAAATAAAAATGATTCACTATCCCATACATTTTGAGGCATGTTGATTTCATATTCTAGCTATTTGTAAAGTACTGGTATGGTTGTTTAAAGATAACCAGACTCAGAATTAATGGTTGTTGCAGACTGTAATTTACTTTTCAGTACTCCTAAATTTTCCTTAGATTTACAGTTCATATAAGTCTTTGAAATGGGATAGGTCTAGTATTTTATTACATAAATATATTGTTTTCATTATGTTTTATTGTGTGTACGCAATTGTAATTACCTCAAGGAGATACGTAACCTGTTTTTTTTGTCTTTTTTCCCTGATCATATCAATTTTGCTAAGCCAGTGCCATATGCAGTATAAAACCTGACAAACTAGGTAGCATCTCAGCTGGATTATATTCAGATTTCATCCCACTACACAGTGCAAAATATGTGTGCATGTTTCCTTGTGCATTCTTCCCTTCTAGAACTGTGCCATGATCCAACAACAAAATAACTCGCAAAAATACTCTTCTTGATAGATCTCTATGTCTTTTAAGCTATAAGCTAAGGATATTACATTAGAAATGTGTACCAGTAGCTATTTTGATAGCAACTTTGAAGTAAAAATTTTTTGTTAGGCCTCCCTTTTATTTAGAGAAAATTATGAATAAAAGCATCTGAAACTGAAGAAAATAGGCCAACTATTATCTACCTGAACATTTATTGCTTGCATTACTTATTAAGTCCATTCTCCATTACGAGTGGATAGAGAGAGCAAGACGGACAGTAGAGAACATGAGTCAGCTGCCCTACCCAGCCTGGCAGAGGAGCTACTATGAAGAAAATTACCTCAACCGAATGAAGACAAAACTTCAATCTTTGAATTTGATAAGCCCTCAAACAGACTGAATAGGCAAAGTACTTGGTAGCTGCAGAGCTGCAGTGAGGCTTAACTCAAATAAAGGCATGGCATGATTCAGTTTACATTTCCAGAAGTGAACTGGGGAGATTGAGCTACGTATGTCAAAGTTGTTACTGATTCTGACAAAGAGACAAGAATCAATGTGACATTTAGTCAAATTTTGGCTTGAGTAATTTTAAATAGAAGATGTTTTGGGTTGAAAACCTAAAAAAGAATATTAGCATAAGGATAAAAACAGCTTAGTAGATCTGAAAAGGTCATATACTTTGGCGTTAAAAAAAAAAAAAAAAGAGCAGAACAAGGATAATAATAGAATACAGTGTTTTTTCAGAGTCTACATTCCATTTTTAGAGTATGGATAGTTAGCAATTTTACTCCACAGACTTACAGCTTCTGCATTTAAAAGTTTTGTTCACAACCATAAGAAAAAAATTAATGGAGATCTTGTAGAACACCCAGATACATAATGGTAGCCTTTAGGGGTCATGAGGAAGGCAAAACCCAACAAAGCAGATCACAGTGTGCCATGAACTTTGTCCTTACCCAAGACTTGCATTTGGGTAAGGAAATGCGATATATCTGAGCTGGCAATTCTTTCTGATGGCTACCAAACTCTTCCCTTGCAGACAGACAACTTTGTTATTTGTAATTTAATTAGTTCTTCCAATGTATTAGTAACCTCACTTGTCACAGCGTACTGAGTGAAGTTTTCACTGATGAGTTTAAGACTTTTTAATAGCTAGAAACTGTGAGTTAAAGTTTTCATTTATCATTACTCCAAAGGCCAAGGAAATATGGTATGCATAACAAATTTTCTTGATGGTTTTGCAGGGCTGTTCTTGGGAAACTTTGTTCTTTGAGGTAATATGCACAGGTTTCTGTAGCAAAATATTTTGCATCGTATTTGCCTATTTTGGAAACATTTTCTATACAAGAAAGTTACGTTTAATAAGTTCTCTTTATTCTGAACTTGCGTTTTGTGATGTTTTTCAGTAAATGAAATCCTATTTCCAGTCAGTAAGAGCTTTATCAGAGGAAAAACTCATTTTAACTTTCCAGATTATTATTTTCTTAAGTAGATCGATAAATTTTAAGATTTTCATATTTCTCCTAACAGTCCCCAGCTGAGACATTTGAATGCTTATACTTGGCTGAAAAGCTAGACCTATGCCAAATAACAGAAGCACAACTGCTTGTGTACATTCCCCTCTGGTGGTAACTAGTACACACTGCAGAAAGCAGTAAGTTCTGCCAAACCGCGTAAGATTAAATTCTTCAGCAGTAGTTAACTTGTCTACTTAACTTTATATTACTGCTATTTATTTCCTATATTGCATCAGCTCTTTTGCCAAGATCAAAGTTCTTTTCCTTTGGCAACACATACTTCAGCAGTATTTCTGAGCTGCTTCTTCCCACATACAAATGGTATTAAATTACAGTACTTAAAACTGCACAGTAGGAATTATCAAAGAAATAAAATAAAACTTTTAAGGCAGAGAAAGGTAGCTAGATGAAAAGCTGTTGAGAAGGGAAATAAAAAATTGTTTTTCTTATTTATTTATTTATTTATGCATATTTATAAAAGATCAGTGAATGGAAAAATCCTGACAGCTTATCAAATAATTGATGAAGGAACTGAGGATGTGCAACTGCAGGCAGACACCAGGAAAAAGTCTTTACTTCAGCTATGGTTTTAGAGGCAAAGTGAAATACATTAAACAAAAATTACACAGGTGTACATAAATTAAACAGCATTCAGAGATCACTAAATGACAAGTGTGTTAAAGTGCTTACAATTTACAAGCCAGTGGGGATTGTGGCTTGCACAACACCAAGCTCAGTAGTGTAGCTGATAGGACAGAAAGAAGGGATGCCATCAAAAGGGACCTGGACAAACTTGATAGTGGGCCCATGTAAATCTAATGAGGCTCAACAATTTCAAGTGCAAGGTGCTGCACTTGGGTCAAACACGATTACAGTCTGGGAAAACAACTCATTTAGAGCTAAAAGGACTGCTAAAAAGGACTTAGGGAATTTGGTGAATGAAAAGCTAGACATGACCATGCAGTGTGTGCTTGCAGCCCAGAAGGACAACAGTATCCTGGGTTGCATGAAAAGAGTGGCCAGCAGGGACAGGGAGGTGGTCCTCTCCCTCACTCTGCCCTAGTGAGGCCCCATCTGGAGTACTGCATCCAGGTCTGGAGCCCTTAGTACAGGAAAGATGCAGAGCTGTTGGAGCAAGTACACAGGAGTCCAGAAAGATGATCAAAGGGGTGGAATAACTCTCATGTGAAGAAGGGCTGAGGGAGTTGGGCTTGTTCAGCTTGAAGAAGAGAAGGCTTGAGGGAGACCTCACTGCAGCATTTCATTACTTAAAGAGAATTTATAGTCAGGAATGAGATCAACCTTTTACCTGGCCAGACAATTACAGGACATGTGGGAATGCTTTTAAATTAGAAGAGGGGAGATTTACATTAGATGTAAGTGGGAATTTTTTCACTCAGAGAGTGGTGAGGCACTGGCATAGGCCACCCAGAGAAGCTGTGAATGCCCATCCCTGAAGATGTTCAAGGCCAGGTTGGATGGGTCTCTCAGCAGCCTGATCTGGTGGGTAGCAACCTTGCCCACAGCAGGGAGCTGGAACTTCTAGATCTTCAAGGTGTCTTCTTACCCAAGCTATTCTATGATTCAGTGATCTTATGGTTTTATTATCCACAACAACAGGAAAATAAAAAACCTGAGTGCTGCTCAGTTTAGTAAAATTAAGAAAACATTTAGCTTTCTAGCTTCTTAGTATTCCTAATATTCTTATAGGTGACAATAAGAACATTCAGTAAGGATTTTTTTCAATAATTAAGTAAGGAGAGCTATATATAGCTAGGAAGTAATGCCTTGAAAAAATTTGAGAGTAAATTTTTGCATCTCAGAGTGAGCAATGGTCAACTGGAAGGTTTCTTTGAGTATTATTTAGATAAGGAAAGTGAAAGCATTTGCATACTGGTTAGGTGCATCTACAGATCTGGCAAAGGCTTGGACTGCCTCAACACCCAGGGGCATTTAAACACACTTTAATCTGCTGAAACAGCATACTGTAACCTGAAATAGGAAAAAAAAAAAAAAAAAAGGACTTCAGCAGAGGAAAAAGCCATAGAAAATACATCAATACATCGACAAGTGAAGACAAGGATATATATTGACAGGAAATGCCACTGCGGAAAGCCTCACCAGACAACCACACCTTCCTAATTTAAAGGGCTAAGAAAAGCAAACTTAAATGTTCATTCTTCTCAAGAAGGATGAAATTTATAGACAACTAAAGCCATTATTTTAAAATTAACTTGCAGCTCTAGTACTTTATTTTCTTAACCACATGGCTGTTAATCCATATGTAAATATACAGCTTATGCATAGGTAACACAAGGGGCAGAGCCAAATCAGGGTTTTTCAAGAAATCTTCCTTCTCTCTGACTGCTCAGTGAATCTAATCCCAACAGCATGAACCTGACTACGAAGAACCCCAGCCCTGATAACATGCTGCTTTATTCTTATGTGTACATTTTACTGCAGATCCTCTGGCCTGTGCCTAGACCCTGAAATTCTCTTAGACCTTTGTTCAGAGAGGGCAGAGATGCTACAGCCAAAATGATGATAATGCCTTAGTAATTTCCTACCATATCCATAGTTCTTCAGTATTGTGCCAGTCATCATCAAGATTTATAACACTACAGGCATTCACTGTCTTGTTTAAATTTATTTACACATATACCATATTTCTATTAATTGTCTCTCTATTGTGTAAAATTCCTACCATTTTTCCTTGTGGGAAGCAGCTGTATATACAGCTTTCTATTTCCCACTTTTAATCAAAGCTTTTTCTTCTATGAATTTCATTCAAAATTTTAGCTTCCAAAATTATTTTTAACTTTTAATTGATAGGACGAGCTGGATGTGCTGAGGTACTAATCTGTCTGCGTTCCTTGCTTTATTCTTTATTTTAGGTTTCCAGAAAAGTTAAAAGACTACTGTCTTCTGTCCACTTGCTCATTATTACTTCCTCATCACATTTTCATTATCCCACTGTTACGACTGCTTGGCTCAAAATGCAGTCTCACACACTGAGGCAACAGAATTTCTTTGCATTTTGTACAATCCTTGAATATCTTTGGCACTGAGCCTATGCAAAGCATAACCAAGGCCTTAGCTTCCTGCAGGCATAAAAATTCAATTTGAAACACATTCACAGTCTTTCTTTTGGAGGGAAATAGCAGGCAATATCACTGGGGAGAATTAGTTTACCAATCATCTTTCCAGACATTTCCCTTTCCTTCTCAGAGATTTCTCCCTTAGATACAAGGTAATGGTCTGACAAGCAGCTAGTACAAAGGCTCAACAAAAATGCCTCACTACATCAAGTCCTCCAGAAGTTCCTCTTCTTCCTGTTTGTAATCTTTTAGGATTACAGATTGGAATTTGAATTTGGAGCACTGCTCTGAAACTAAAAATATTTAGCTAAACTGTCCTCATTTGTGATAAGAAGTCTAGAATAGTGCTTTAGTGACTCCCAGGATAATTTTTCTGTTTTCCTTTATTACTGTTCTTAATTTAAGAGTGTGGAGTTGAACACAATAATCAACTTTTCCATCTTGGAGCTCTAATTCCAAAAATCCAAGGACACACACTCTAACAACAGCTTAAGAAAAAGCCAAAGGGAACAGTCTTCCCAGAGCGGGGGAAAATGAGCAAAAAAGCATGGAAAACAGTCTAAAACAGACTTGTATTTTCTTTTAATTCCAGCTGAAAAAAAACAGTTGCAACCATGTGATCCTTCATGTAGGACCTGTAACAAATCTGCTGATAGGTGCACTTCATGTCCAGAAGGTAAGAGACTTCAGCTTCTTTGAGTAAGACTTGCAAAAGACAAAATATACTGTATGTTACATACTTCAATGGAATATTTGCAATGATGATCACTAGAAAGTCCATTAGCAGCTTAAGGCACAGTCTGGTAAATCAACAGCTGAAGTGAAACATCAGCGAGGAGCTAATCACATAACCTTATAAATAAGGGTAGTTGTTACTCCTTTTCTTTCACTCTAATTAAAATTTGTAGACACAATGAAAGAATTACTGAAGAGGGCTTTATTCAGAGTGATGTACTAAATAACCCTGATGATTCTTTCTAACCTTAAATTTTAGTGAAGATTGAATTATTACATTTCCCAGCTATTTCAAGAAAATGTTTAAAGAATGTTTTATTCATGTTTTCAGGAATCAGAAAGTCAGACTTTCATTAAGATGAAAGCATTTTTTGTAGCCACCATAAGCAAATCTTTTCAATGTATTTCTAACTGGTGTTTAATCCCACTTGGGTTTCTCTTTTGCTAGGAAAATTTCTTGCCCACAATAAATGTGTCTCTCAGTGCCCACAGCAAACTTTTGCTGACGTTGGAAGTAGGAAGTGTGAAATGTGCATGGACAATTGTGAGGTGTGCTCTGATCCCTGGCACTGCCAGAAGTGTCAGGCTGAACAAGGACAGTCTTTCTTCCTCCACAATGGCAGATGCTTACAGGAGTGCCCTGAGTAAGTAGCTCCTGTTACATTACTGCTCCTTATTTCCTTACTGAGCTTCTTCTCTTTTTGTCATCAAAAACCTTAATTGGCCTTTTAAAAGAAAGCTAAATGTAACTTCAGGTACTAAAAAATACCACAAGGTAAAAGTCATTTTCAGATGACCTGAGTAAATAAAATTTTCTGTGGTTTAGAGAAGAAGTGAAAAATCAAAAATGAAACTAGATACGAAATGTTATGACAGATTTTAGTGCTCCCATTGCCTTCAAAAGGACTGCAGTGTTCTAGGATGTTCTTCATGGGGACTGACAACAAGTGTCTAGTCCTTTTCCTAACCTGTCCTTTACTCACAGAAGTAGAGAGTAAGGTGTGAACAACTTATTTAGGATGCCATCTTCATGGAAATGGAAGAACTTCTTTCCTTTGAGCATGACAGAGCACTAGAACAAACTGCTCAAAGAGGCTGTAGAGTTTCCATCTCTGGATGTATTTAAAACTCATTTGGGCATTCCAACACTTTCCTGTACAACCTACACTAGAGAACCTGCTTTAGCAGAGGGTTGAAGTCAGTGATCTACAGAGGTCCCTTCCAATGATTTTGTGATTCTGTGAAGCAAGAAAGTGAATGTTTCAGAGATCTGATATAGTCGAAATAAAGTAGTCTATGAGGCTTTTCTATCCTTGGCTTACAACCTTTAATTTTTACTCTAATAAATGGAATTAACTTCACTATCTCAGGTATTCCTGTTTTCGGTGCTTTCTTTGTTAGCATTCATCAAAGCTACATATATATATATATAATTTGTGCTATGTAATATGAAACTCTTGTTTGAATCATCTTTCTTTTAAGAAAAACGTCTGGGAGAGGAGGAGCGGTAGAGAGATGGGGAGGGGGAGGAGTTTAAAAAATTGCTTCCTTTTATTTGGCAAAGTCTACTAGAGCTCAACACTCATTTCAGTCTCTGAGTTTAAAGTTCTGCAGGAATAACTGAATGCTTGTAGAGACATTCAAGGTCAAGCTGAACAGGGCTCTAAACAACCTGATCTAGCTGTAGATGTCTCTGTTCACTGCAGAGGAGATGGATTATATGACCTTTAAAAGTCCCTTCCAATTCAGACAATTCTCTGATTCCACTCTCCATTGAGGCAGAGGATTCTAGGAGATTATTTTTTAGAGTTTGTTTCGTACACCAGAGAGGAAGGGTTGATTTGCTGCACTGATAATTTCTGACAGAGGACACTGAAATAGTGAGCTAGAAGAGCACTCTAGACTGGAACAAAAAAAGAAGGGACTATCAGAAATAGATGCAGGATTATGAATAAAGATTAGGAAAAAAAAAAAAAGGAAGATGAGAATAGATGAGAGGAAAAGCTCTTCTTAATTTTTCTCTAGCCTTGCTCCTAATACACCTCCCGTCATCTTCTTTGGAAATGCAATCTCCAGGAAATCATATCCTGCTACCAGACTTGTTTAAGTGAAGTACATGTTTTGCTTTCCAAGTAAATTTCTTCCTTAGATTTCATCAGTGTTTGCATACATGTAAATTAACAATCATATGGAAATAGAGAGTTGCTTTTCCCTCTATCTTCTAGCATTTTCGTTTTGAGAGTATAGGCAGACTGGATTGCATCCCTCCTCTCCTAAAACATAGACCTACTTTCTTGTTGTTTTCTTCATGACTAATTGCCTCAACCTGGGCTGCCTACAGCAGCTCTCACACCATTGATGCTCCTCCTTTCCGCCTTACTGTCACCACACACAGGTGCTTAAACATTATGGGTTTATTGTCTGTTTAATCCAGCCCTTCCTTATTCTTCCCAGCCTTGACACTTGTGGTCTTCTTCCTTCTTCCATCTGGGATCAATGAGGTGATGTGTCTCATTCTTTCTCTGCCATCATCACTGAGAGTTGGTCATGGGAGTAGAGAGTCTTTCTTTTCTGAGACACTATAGACCTTATGGAAGTGGCAAACCAAGAAAGTGGTGGGAAAGGAAGTCCAATATCTCTTAGTGTAGGTATAAAAATAAGAGAAGGCCAAACTCCCTTCTTGGTACTAGCCATGCACATTTTCTGCTTGCAGTCACAGAAGATGTAAATTGAGTGGAGGACAAGTAACTAAATGTGTGAGGAACCTGTTAGATCCAATGAAATGAGTACACTGGCAAAGTCAATAGACTCACATAAGCACATAATTATTAATGGACTGGACTGTGTTAAATATATGCTGACCAACAGTTTTTTGTGTTTATTTTTACTCAATAGGGGGTACTTCAATGATTCTGGGACTTGCAAGGAATGCAGTGGTTCCTGTAAGACATGTGAAGGAAGTGCTACCAAATGCCAGTCATGCAAAAATCCTTTGCTTCTGGAGCAGTGGGAATGTAAACCTACCTGTTCACAGAAATATTTTGCCTTTGATGGAATCTGTAAACATTGCCCTGCTATGTGTCTGGAGTGCATTCACAGTGCAACATGCAAAGGTATTACAAAGAACTGCCTGTGACTTGGCTAAAATCTGTCTAGAACAGTCTAGGAGCAGACTGACAGAATAACAGACCTGAAAAGAAATTCTGTAAGCCAAACCAAACCAAACCAAAGAAAAACTCCTCTAAGACAGAGGCTAAGCAAGTGGTGCTTTATGAGGAGATTTAGTCTAAACCGGGCACCTGTAAAGCGATTTCATCTTGCTTTGTGTGTTCCTGATGTTCTTCAGAGATTTATATTGGTTTGATGCCAGCTTATTGTATTCATGTCTAAATACCTAAATACACATGCACACCACTGTAAAATACAGAATGCTTCTTTCCTAGCTTGATTGAACTTTATGTCTCTTTGCAATACTATTCACAGCAGAGAATGAAACCTTTGTAATGAAACATTTATCTAGTAATGCATGCTTAGGAAAAACTTCAACGTGCTGATGAGTCTGAATGCACACCAGAATATTCTCTGGATAGTTAATATTTAGCAAATTATTCACAAACATGGAGGAAAAAGAAAATCAAACAACACTATTAAACCAAGTACTCATAACAAAGTTAGCAACTGAATCCAAGCTCTAGCCAAACATTCTGACTAAATATTCCAACCAGATTCATATAATAACAAATCAAACAGAAGTTCAGAAATAAGCAACTATGTCCACCAGTACACAGTGGCAGAATTGTTTGGTTATTATCAATAAAAAATGAATAGCTGATTTTGCTCCTCAGATCCTTGAGAAGAAGCAGAAATGCTTCATGAGAACTAGGATACTATGGGCAATTTGGAAGGGAAAGTTAGAAGATACATTCCCAAGCCGTCTGCTTGTCTCCTGTTATGACATGCACTGTGCCCTGACATACTGAAGTCAGTGTAAGCACTTTTGCTTACGTTGTTTGTTGTTCTCTGTAGAGTGTGTGAATGGGTTCTTCCTGCATGAAGGGAAATGTGTAGAGGAGTGCCCTACCCAATTCTATGCTGAAGACAAGCACTGCTTTCCGTGCCATGGAGACTGCAAGGACTGCAATGGACCAGACTCAGACGACTGTATTGAGTGTGCAGTCAGCTACTTTGTCCTATATGATGGCATGTGTTCTGAAGAGTGCCCTGAAGGGACTTACTATGAAGATGAGACAGACGACTGTCAAGGTTGGTAGATGCTATTTTCTCCAGAATGTCAGTAAGATAGAAGTAGACTAGCAAAACACTATTCTAAAAAGACCTGCCCTTCCTGACCATGGCTATCTATGTCTTGGAAATGGAGGGGATAACAAAGGCAGAAAAAATATCAAGTGCAGTTTACAAAAATTAGAGAAACTCCAGAGAGGAAGGCAACAAAACTAGAATGTGTTTATTGAACCACTCTGGTAAAGCGCTGAGTGTTGCTGTAGACAGTAAATTGAAAATCACTACTCAGTCAGTGCAAAAGGAAACCTAAGGAACTGGCTGCACAACACCAAAAATACTGAATAGTTTGACTATGCAGAAGCAGAGATTTTTCTCTATTTCTCTCAGCCTTTCACTCTGAGATGGAGATTGCTCCTCGCAAAATTTAAATTGAAATAATAATATGAAACGTAGTATGGTGACATTCCTACTGTTTCTCCATTTCAGCATGCAATAGGACATGCAAGACTTGTTCTTCATCCGCTGCCTGCCTTACATGCAGAAACGGCCTGATCCTGAATCGTAACGGGCACTGCATGCTATCTGGACACTGCTCTCGCACCGAGTACTATGATGAGAAAACTGAGACCTGCAAAACTTGTCATAAGAAATGTTTTCACTGCTCAGGACCAACTGAACACCAGTGTATTAGTTGTGCAAATAACCGCTATCTTTTCAGTAAGTGTCTTGCTCCTATTTATAGGCTTTATTCCACACTGGCAGCATGGAATAAACAAGCTTATGTGATATTCATAAAGCAACATTTAGGACTGCTTTAGACAATCTAAATATTGCAATGTAGATCTGATAAGTAGAAGACTTGCTCAGTGATAACTACTTTTTGTAGAGCTACCTGGAAACATTGAAAGACAGAGCAAAATCGTCATTCAGGGTTGGCTACTCACAAAGACTTCTAAGTAGCAACAAATCCCATAGCTAAACAAAATGGTTGTTTTTTTTTTTTTAATTCACTTCCTTTTTACTGTCACTGTTGTTTTCTATAAAGATCTTAAGAAGAGGAGAGGGACAATCTTTTCTTTTTGTAAGCACAATGAAATCACAGTTTTCATGCTGACTTGTTTAATTCCTGCAGAAATCTGATGAGCAGATAAATACTTAAATAGAAATGTTAAAAATTGTTCCTGGATCACAATGTCAGTCTCAAGTGGATAGCTGAGATGTAAAACTACTTTGCTTTTGTGACTTGGAGTAAAAGTCTATTGTCTCAGCAACAAATTGATAAAGAGTATAAAATACTTCAATTCTTTGTAATTTTTTCAAGACAAAATTTAGAAAATCAGTTGGAGAGAAACTGATTAAAATGATCTTTCATGCCAGAAACACACAAAGTAAGCCTGAGGTGAAACTGATCCCAAGATGTTTGTGTTTAATCTGATGCAGATTTTGCATTCTTAAATTTTGGATGCTTTGCATTAGATCTGTGTTTTATATCAACACATTAAATTGTTTTGCACAATTACCATTAGTGAAAAAAAAGGAAGTATCTTTATTTCCCCAATTTTAATCATTAAAATGTGAAAACAAGTTAGATAGTAAGTATTAAGCTACTAGCTAGATGGTCACTGCTCTCTTGCAGTGCTTGCAGTTATTTGAATCACTTAGTTTCTTATTCCTGATTCCTGTCCTGCTAATAACCCACTGATATTTCAGTCAGTGTGATGTACCTGATACATTTGGCAGTATTGGAGACATTTATTCTTGTAACATAAAGCATCAGCTACATACAGGGGTAAAGACCAGCAAATAAAAGTCACTAAATTTCAGATTCATCATATACACAGAATGGAGTGAGATTGATACTTTTAAGAGTGAAAACTATAGGAAATGTTTATGCCTATGGAACGCTTCTTCATTATTATTTCTTCTTTCGTATATTTTAAATGAAATCACAGTTGTTCATTATTATGCACTATGCATTTATATTCTCTAAAGATAAAAAAATTATCTGCTCTGAAGATCATGCTATTGTACATGAAGTACAGAAATGAGGATGACTTAACTGAAAAGGCTTAGAAGTTACTATGTCCCAGCATTCCCTTTTCTTGCTCTGGTACAAGTGTTAACAGCATCTCCTGTTAGAGTCTAATCTAGGAATACTTTGCAAGTTATTTTATAGCAGCAAATACTATGACATGCTGTTCCTCATTGCTCTCTGTGCAGATACAACCTGTATTGAAACATGCCCAGCTGGGTACTATGCTGACAGTGATGAAGGACAGTGTTCCCCATGCCACATCACCTGTGCCACCTGCAGTGGAAAACACAGCTCACAGTGCCTTTCCTGTAAACCAGGCTTGTACAGGCAAGGAAAAGGATGCGTAAGCCAGTGTCCAACGGGGTAAGGTCCAAGGTCTTTAGCAAAGAGAGAGCTACAGCACAGAGAGCACTTTGAAACATTAGGTTGTTTCTCTCCTATTTATTTTAGAGTCAAGCAGAATTAAATTTCATTTCCAGCAAAAATGTCTTATGCTGTTGCAGTACAGAGGCAGTTGAAAACCTCACCTCATTGTATAAAACTAGAATGTTTGCTCCCGAATTGGGACTATCTGACATTATGTGGTCATTCTCGCTCTCTGAGGATGCTCCTACGTTATGTTTATATAGAAAAGAGTGGAGCAGAATAAATATTGTAAGTTATCAGCTTCAGCACAGGAAGCAAGCACCCTTGCAGGCTCCACCTAATTTGAAATTTAGATGAGATGACTTTTGTTTTGCATTAAGCAAATATTTATAAGCAATCATAATAAAACCAACCACTAAAACATGTTTTAACTGAGTGGTCAAACTCCTGGACAGCAACTTAATTAACATGAGTATATTCAATTTCAAAATGTGAATTCAATTAGTTCTTGTGACTATGTCACAAAAATTTAAATCTAGAAATTGGACTTATGATTTGTGGCTCAGGTCCATTTGATTTTGCAGTAATGCAGCCATGCTGGCATTCAAATTCAGTTATCATTCTATTAAACTGGAAGTTCTGTAATGGCCATATCTCAGCACAGCCACAAAGCAGCTCTTTCCCTTTTTCTTCTGACTGCACAACTTAGATGAACCAATTGTCCCTCTGTTGGAACCCTCTGCCTAAGCCTGCTTATGGATTGAAAGAAATCATGAAATTGCTGAATTTCCATCTGACAGCAGGTCATCAGGATAGTGAGAAACTCTTATTGCTTAACCAGTATCTCACAAGACAACTCTGGCAAAATCAAAATGGAGCTTATGTTTTCTGGGTCCTGTCTATTTACATACTTATTTTGTACCTGAATTCATTTTCAATTTTAGAAAGCCTTTCTTTGTACACTCTCAATTTTACAAAGACTTGTTTCATAGCTAAATTTCAATGGTCAAGAATATTCATTCTGTTTCCACTGGGACTGCAAATATTTACTGTGATCGCATAATTATCACTTTTATATATTCATGTAATCAGAGAAAGAGCTCATGACGAAAGGTGTTCTGGTTTTCCTGCCATTGTTAGACATTTTGCACAGCCACAATTATCAAATCTGTTTCAGCTATTTTGCACAAAACTCCACTGGGTCATGCGAGCGCTGCCACAAGGGCTGTAAGGAGTGCATGGGGCCTCAACCAACAGACTGCCTTTCCTGTGATACATACTTCTACCTGCTGCACTCCAAGAACCAATGTGTTAGCTCTTGTCCTGAATATTACTATGAAAACAAGGATGAAAAAGTCTGTGAAAGATGCCACCCTTTCTGCCGAACTTGCAAAGGTAAAAGCATACACTCTGCTTTGGCAACATAAAAGAGATTATCAAAACACCTGCCAAGATTACCAAGCCACTTCTGTCTCCTTTCTTTTCCTCCCTCTGCTCCAAGATCTGTAAACACACAACAAAAAGGTGTGCTGTGCATAACCCTGCCAGCCGTCAATAATCTCTGGCCACAGCAGGCAGCCAAGACCTCCCCAGCAGCTGCCAGCTTCTCCTACATCCCAGGGTTTCTCACTCTTCTGGCTGCTTCATGTTGCCACCCTGCCTTTAAAGTATCAATCAACCAAGATCAAAGCAAGAATATGAATTTCCAGCAGGCTCCCCATGGGGCCACCTGCAGGCACTAAGCACAGACCAGCCATACAGGGGAGCAGGGAGAGTGAGTTCCCAGAGGGCGGTAATTAAGTTTTCAGTCAGCCAGGCCTCACACAAAGATGCTCATCCACTTCAAAATAAAAGGGCTCTGTTGCCTACACAGCTACACTCTGCTTCTTGCACAAACACTGAATAATATCTCCATGTTTAAGCTAACTTACTATTTATTACTCTGTGAAAGCCAAGGGATTTAAATTTAACCTCAGATCTTTGTGGTCGGTAAAGGAAAGAGCAGAAAATCAACAGCTAACAGCACTTAAGATAAGGCCATAAAGCATATCTTCAGTGTGGGGGAAAAAACATCAGTGTGATGTCTGCTGTTTTTAATACAGTTAGGTATTTTACCATGTTTATTTTGAGATATGTTTTCTTCTATGTCACCCTCACCCTCATATTCAGTTTCTTCACTTCCCTCTACAATACTGTGTGCAATTTGGAATGGGGCAACATTAGTCCACTTGGAATGAGTGTCATCAGATGATAGCTGGAAGCTTCTGCTCCACAGCTCAGACTACCCCATGCAGTGTACAACAGTTGTTTTGGATGGTGGATATGTTGGATAGCACAGATGGCTAACTGCAACATAACAATATTTAAAATTGTGGAAATGGTTCCAAGAGTAAAGCAACCTTCAAGAACTATTAAAATGTGACTGCGTAGCAGCATTATAATATAATATATATAATATATTAATATTATAACGAATAGTTTAATTTGGATTTGGGACAAAAATATTGCCATTTAACTTATAGACAATTTCTAATCATGAATTTTGTTTTATTGATAAAATTACTACAGAAGACATTTTCTACTGTAGTTACTACTAAGATAAAATACAAGCTCATCCTCTTAAATAACAAATCTGTAGCTGTTTTGGAATGCATCTGCACTCCTTATGCACAGGAAAAGAAGTCTCTTCTTTCTCAAGACCAGAAAAGATAGTAAATTAACTGAGTCATAGAAAGTTGCTAACTTCACCTGTTTAACTTTTGCTAACATGAACTAGTACATTTTTTTCCTTTCAGACAATGGAAGAAAACACCTAGTTGCAGGGAAACTGACAGATGCATTGTAACAATTAGGACAAACCACTCACTTCAATGCTCCACAGAAACACTGTGGGCAGCATCTGCCTTCTCACAAAACACAAAACACTCACAAAACATGCACCGTTCTAAATGATCCTCCTGAATGCAACTCAGCTTCCCTGTACAATGGGTTCCTTAATCATGTTGTCATGAAGATATTCATGAATTAAGAAATGCAGTTTTGGAATACACAAAATCTCAAGCATCATGCATATGCTGCTCAATACCATTTTAATACCATTTTCTTCAAGCTGGACCTGCCACTTAAGATTCTTGAACTTGACAAGTATCCCTTTTCATTGGTAGTAGTGATCAGCATGAAGTTAGATGAGAATTTTTACAGTTTTAACATTGTTGTTTTATTGTTGTTTTAATATAGTTGTTTTATTTGCCTCTTTAGGAAAAGAAGGATTCAGCTGCACGTCTTGTGTATGGAGTTACAGTTTGTTAAACGGAATATGCAGCTCAGACTGCTTTGCAGGTTACTACAAAGTCCAGGAGGCACCAGAACAAGAGGTAATATTCATAGGCATTTGGTCCTGTGATTAGTATGCTGAACTTCAACTTCTGAACACAACACAAATACAGAATGTTCTTTGAGTTTTCAAGGCTTAAAAAATGCGTACTTTTTTCTTCTCTTGGCATTGTTTCTCTTTTCGGGTCTTTCTATTATTGAACACTTCTCTAAGAGTAAATATAAAGACACTACTCTGTCAAAGATGATACCAAACTCATGTGAACAAAATCAATTATATTAGTAAAAGAGTATTTATTTTATCCTAATTTAACTGGATTTCCACAGGGATTTCTGCTTGTGAGAAATCATATCACATTCCTGATAGGCAGTTCTGCTAGCAGAAATCTAGTGAAAAGAGAAGCTGAAGTTAAAGCTGCATATTTAATAGAATAGGATCACAATCAGGTTTGGGTCTGTGCAGCTATCTGCTTCTGGGTTTTTACACCAACTGTCTTTCAAAGATGTTTGTTCAAGAATATAACAACAAAGTAAGACAACTGGCTGGAGATGACAGAATGTCACAATCACAGAACTGGAGAAGTTGGAAAGGATCTCAAGAGATCGAGTCCAACTTCCCCCCCAGTTGGTCACACAGGTAGACATCCAGATACATCCTAGATGTCTCCATAGAATGAGACTCCATAACTTCTCTGGACAACCTGTTCCAGTGCTCTGTCACTCTTACTGTGAAGAAGTTCTTCAATATGTTAAGATGAAATTTCCTATGTTCAAGTTTTAGTTCATTACTCCTTGTTCTATTTCTATGCACCACCAAGAGCCTGGCCTCATCCATTTACTCCCACCACCCTTTAGATATTTATAAACATTTATCACATCCACCCTCAGTCTTCTTTTTCCCAGGCTGAACAGACACAGATTCCTCAGTCTTTCCTCACACTGGAGATGCTCCACCTATCACCTTCTTAGCCTTCCACTGGCTTCTACTAGGAAATCCCTGTCTTCTTTGAACTGGGGAGTCCAGAACAGGACACAGTATTCTAAATGTGTCCTCACCAGGACAGAGTAGAGGGGGAGGATCACTTCCCTTGACTGGCTGGCCATACTCTTTTTAATGCACCTCAGGTCACAAGGGCACACTGGTGGCTCATGGTCAACCTATTGTCCACCAGAACACCCCGGTCCTTCTCCACAGAGCTCCTCTCCAGCAGGTCGTCCCCTAACCTACACTGATGCACGTGGTTATTCCTCCCCAGGAACACACTTGCTCTTGTTAGACCTCATCAGGTTCCTCCCTGCCTAACTCTCTGGTCTGTCCAGGTCTTGTTGACTGGCAGCACAGACTTCCAGTGTATCAGCCACTCCTCCCAGCATCAGCAAACTTGCTGAGGGTGGACTCAATCCATTAATCCAGATCATTAATGTTGATGTTGAACAAGACTGGACCCAGCACCAACCCCTGGGGAACATCACTAGTTACAGGCCTCCAACTGGCTTCTGTGCTACTGACGACAACCCTCTGAGCTCTGTCAGTCAGCCAGTCCACCCGACTGTATACTCATCTATCCCACACTTTCTAAGTTTCATTACAACGATGCTGTGGGAGACAATGTCAAATGTATTGCTGAAGTCAAGGCAGACAGCATCCACCGCGCTCCTCCTATCTACCCAGCTAGTGATTACAGCATAGAAGGATGGTCAAGCATGCTTTCCCCTTGGTAAATATATGCTGACTACTCCTGATGACCTTCTTCTCTTCTAACTGCCTGGAGAGGGTATCCAGAACATGTTGTTCCATCACCTTTCCAAGGACAGAGGTGAGGCTGACTGGCCTGTAGTTCTTGCCCTTTCTGAAGACTGGAGTGACTCATACTAACTATCCTCCAGTTTTCACACACCTCTCCTGTTTGCCAAGACTCTTCAAACATGACAGGGAGAGATTCAGCAATCATCTCCACCAGCACTCTCAGCACATGTGGGTGCATCCCATCAAGGCCCATGTATTTTTTGTGTTGATTTTAGCTAGATACTTTCTGACCAGATCTTCCTCGACCAACAAGAAGTATTCGTTTCCCCAGACTCTCTCTCTTACTTCCAGGCTGTAGAATTCCTGAGAGCTAGTCTTATCATTAAAGACTGAGCAAGGAAAGCATTCAGAATCTTTGCTTTCTCCGCATCCTCTGTTACCAGGGCACTCACTTCATTTATTAAGGGACCCAGATAAGATTTTCTCTAATCTTCATTTTATTGCTGACATACTTAAAAACAAAACAAAACAAAACAAAAGAAACAAAAACTTTTCTTGTTTTCCTTTACCTCCTTTGCGAGGCTTAATTCAAAAAGAGTCTTAGCCTTCCTTGTTGTATCCCTACAGGCCTTGAAAACATTCCTATATTCTTCCCAGGTGGACAGGCCCTTTTTACACATTTCATGGACCTTCTTTCCCTTTAGTTTATCCATGAGTTCCTTGCTCATCCATGCAGGCCTCCTGTTGAATTTCCCCCATTTCTTACTCTTAGTGATGCACTGATCTTGAGATCGGAAGAAGTGATGTTTAAGTGTCAACCAACTCTCTTTAGCCCATGGGAACTCAGAGGAGAACACTGCTTGTGCTCCTGATCTCTTTAACACCTTTCCAAGGGATTCAAAATCCCTTTTAATGTTCTGTAATTTCCTCATTACAACACCCTATGACCCAATGTGCATGACAACAAGTGGGTAGTAGTCTTCTTGTTTTATCAGAAGTGGTAAAGTCTTCTTAACATCTCTGACACATGTCCCAGAAGACAGTAAATGTTTCTGGAGAGGTTATCAGGACGGCAAATGGGGGCCTCAGTGCCTTCCAGCAAGGAGTCCCCAGCTACTAAGACACTTTGCCTCTTTTTTGTGGCCCTAGTTGTAATGAGATTCCTCGGTTGGCCCTTCACCACATGCTTGCTGTTTCCTGGGCTGCCTGGCATTCAGACACTCTTTTGTTTCCAACCCAAATCTTGAACTTGTTGCTCAGGGGGGGACTGTCAGGGTAAGAGGAAGGTACCTCCTTCTGCTCCATGCAGAAATGAAGATCCATACCATTTGTGTTGGGCGCTATCTTATTCTTTAGCCTCTAGGTGGGAAGCTGGTTTAGCTGCTTTTCCAGGCAGGGACTTATAAGAAGACTGCTGGTCATCATGCGTCAGTTCAAACCTCCTCCTAAGTCCCCCTCTCTGATTCCCAGGTGCCTCTCAGCCTGCTGATTTCTTCTCCAGCCTGGGCATCTGCTCAGGAAATTAACTGAGCAAGACACACCTGTATCAATTACATCCATCCCCCTCCTCCTCCTCCTTTGCCATAGAGCAATTTCCAGATTCTAACTCCCCACAGCTGAAGGTCTGGGCAGCTCTCTCACTTCCTGGGAGGTCTGTCTGAGAGTGCTTCTCAGCCCATGCAGGTTGAGGGTCCCATATCTGCCTTTTTGCCACAGCCTGTCTGCCACGCCGGGTGATCACCATGTTGGTATTAACCAACCAATCTCTCCTTGCAGCCCCAAATGGAAAGAGGAACATGCCCTGCTTGCCTGCCCTGAGCGAACTGCCCACACAAACTGCCACACCATGCTCTGTTTGCCCGTCCTGTTCACTGTGCTCCCTGGTTGCCACCTTTGTATCTGTGAGGTGTGGCCCCACTGCTCTTGGCCCCACCCCAACACATCAGAGCTCTGCCTCCAAGCGCAGGGCAATGGTACCCAGCAGAAGTAGGCTGTCCCTTGCCCACTGAGGCACTTCCCTGCTTTGGTGCAGAATGTGTGCCCCAGAGCTGAGTGCCTCACAAAAAAGAAAAAAATAATGTTGCATAACCTGAAGTCTCTGGCTTGAAATTTCCCATATAAGGGCTGCTCCATAACTGTGAACATGAAAAAAAAACCTAGGAGCTGAGGACCACAGAGGTGCATGGTTCTTTTTAAGAGATCCAGATCTCCTGCTGTCTCCCCATATTTTGTCCAGCCTCTTAGATTCAGGACAAGCAGCCCTGCAGGTCTGAGATCAAGTGTGGTGACAGGTTTCTGGCACTTCAGATGCTTACAGTGGGTTTGTTGATCTTGGTCCCAGGCCAGAAAAAATAGTTCATATTTCCCATTAGGCCAGGAAATACAAACATTGGAAGCTCTGAACTGCCTCACAACATACAGCAAAGTAGGTATGACAGTGATGAGCACCACTAGTATTATTTGGAATTTGAGAAGTTTTTGAATCTGTCCTCTTAGCACCAGTATTCTTCAGTATCTTTATTGATGGTCTAGACAGTGAGTATGCAAGAGACAGGAAGCTGAGTGGTGCAGCTGATATATCAGTAGGAAGGGATATCATCAAAAGGGATCTGTACAGACTTGAAAAGTGGGTTCGTGTGAACACAGTGAGAATCAACAAGACCAAGTACAAGGTGCTGCATTTGGGCTGGTGTAATCCCAGGTGTGTGTGCAGATTGGAAGAACTTGAGAGACATGCAGAAAAGGACTTGGGTAATCTGGTAGATGAAAAACTGGAGATGAGCCAACAGCGTGCACTTAAAGCCCAGGAGGTCAACAGTACAGATGCAGAGGCTACATCAACAGAGGGGCAGCCAGCAGGGAAAGGAAGGTGATTGTCCCTCTCTGTTCTGCCATTGTGAGTACTGTGTCCAGGCCTGGTGCCCCCAGTACGTGAAAAAATGTAGAGCTGTTGGAGAAGGTCCAGCCAGGAAGATAATCAGAGAGCTGGAACACCTCTCCTATGAAGTAAGGCTGACGGAGCTAGGCTTGTTCAGTAAGCTTCGAGGAAACCTCACTGGACACTTTCAGTATTTGAGGGGAGCTTATAATAAGGAGGTAGACCATCATTTCACATGGTCTGATAGTGACATGACTAAAAGATGGAAGATTTAGATTAGATATTATGAGGAAATCTTTTATGCAGATGGTAGAGTTGCACTGGCACAAGCTGCCCAGAGAAGATGTGGATGCCTCATCCATGGAAATGTTCAAGGCAAATTTGGATGGGGACCTGGGCAGCCTTTTCTAGTGGGTGGCAGCCCTGCCCATGGCAGGGAGTTGGAACAAGGTAAACCTTAATCTCTTTTCCAACCCAAGCCATTGACACATATGACTGTGCTTCTGCAAAATAGAACCAATGCAAGCTAAAAAAATTTACGTTGCTACAAAATTTCCAGCCAGCTTTACTCCTTATTTCTGTCCCTTCCCTAATTGGAAAGGGAATTAATTCTCTCATTTTCTTCCTTTCTATTCTTTTTTTATTTATTTATTTTTCTTCTCTCAGCGTATTTTCACTTGCTTCTCCCATCTCAGTACTTTCAATTATATTCTTGAATACACTTTCTGAAGGCTGCTTTGACATCATTAGTGCCAAAGAGCCACAAATATATTATGATAGTACTAGTAAAAGAAAAACACTCTTTGGACAAAAAGCTTATATTTGGAGTGAGTTCTAGCCAGCTGTCTTGCTAAGTCAGATATCTAAGCTCATACAAGTCTTCATCCATCTTCCTACAAGTAGATCAGTGCAAACCTAACAAGTATTAACAAAATTTCAGTTTTCCTACTCCCTACAGTATTTTGCAATTGATACCATTGGCATCCAGATGTGACCACTCAGTGAATCTAGGGCAGCATTGTCACGTTAGGGCCAAGGAAGATGAAAAGAAGGGTGCATTGTTTGTTCTGTGTCTGTAGGAGGATGAGACAAAGTGTGAGAGATGTGACAGCACATGCACGGAGTGCAAGGGACCTGGACCTCTCAACTGTACCATCTGCCCAGCTGGCATGCAGCTCTACCTGGAGGAAGGCCGCTGCCTACCCTGCTGCAGTGACACTGACCCAGCAGGCATCCTAGAGTGCTGTGACTGCAGTGAAACACAAGGTATGACCATCCTGAGGGGCAGTAATGCTGCTGATGGATGTTATGACTGACTAAGGTGACTTTTAGTGGTGAAAAGTGGAAAACAGCAAAAATGTGCTGCTGAGCTACAACTATGAGATGTATTTCTACTGCTCCATCACTAGAATAGGAAGGACTTTACCCAAATAACAGCAATTGCAATTAGTGCAGGAGTTACCACCTTCTCTCATTCGCATCTATTGTGCCAAGTAGCCAAGCTTTTCATAAAACATTTGACTGGGAAATGCTTTCTTCAATAAATAGCAATTCAAAACAAATCATTTTAAACTCCTAAGTTAAAATCATACTGTCGACTTCAGAACAGCTGTAGTGTTTTATACAGTTGATGATCTGTAAGGTGGAAAAATATTTTTATAGAGCAAACTGAAACAATTATGAGAAACAGGCTCAGGGCACACAACCTGTCTTCAAGTCTTTCTAGGTGCCTGATAGTGAAAAGTATATCTTGGGAAGGGGAGAGATTCTCCATTTCTTGCCTACTCTCAGATAGAAAGACTATCTATTGTCTACTTATTAGCTTCTGAGTTTCTTTCAGATTACTGCTAGTCTAATAAAGAAACAAAGCTGTTTCAACAACCTTGCTTACTTACATCATCACAGTTATATACTTAGTCTTTTAAAACAAACTCACCAATTCACACAATTTCATTTAATTTTTATTTTATTTTATTGCTGTTGTCAGATGATTGTGTATTACGGACTACGCTACCACCAGCAAGCAAAAACAAAAGCTCTTTCTTTGTCATTATCTGCATTTTATTTATCCTTGTCATTGGAGCCATTGTAGTCATCTGGAGAAAATCAAAATCAAAACCACGCACTGCCAGTAAAGGTAGGTATGAGAAGCTGACAAATGACTCCAAAACCCTTCCTTCCTATGCGAGCAATTATCATGAGAGCCCAAGTTATCAGGAAGACCAAGTGATAGAATACAGAGATCGAGATATCGAAGATGATGAAGAAGATGACATTGTATATATGGGTCAGGATGGCACAGTCTATCGTAAATTTAGATATGGACTTTTGAAGGATGATGAAGAAGATGAGCTTGAATATGATGATGAAAGTTATTCATTTAGATAACTCTCTATTGTCTTATGAATTTTCTGCTCTGTTGCTTTTCCCATAAAATTCCAGCAATTTAGTTAAGTATGTTTATTTACTCCTTTTCAGGCTGAACTTAAGATTTTAACTAATGCTTATTTTGAGAGCAGAATGATTTCTAAAAACATTTTCTTCCTGAAGCTTTACATAACCCTCTTAGGCTTTTAAGTTGCACTCCAGATGTATGTTGTTTAAAAGAATACATTCCTATGCATTTTTGTGGACAGTAAATCCCTTCCCAATGCGTATGCACATGCATTATGATAAACACAAATACCCATTCAAATCATACATACATACTTACTGCAAACTTTACTACTCTCTTTTAAAATGGTGCAGATATAGACAAGATTGTTGTATTTGTCTACATGACAAATGTCATTGGAGTAGTGTGCCAGTAGTTTACTACATTGTGATTATAGTTAAATAGACTTTTGTATTAGCACAGGTAAGGTTTCTGGTTCTAGCCAGATTTTCTTTGTTGATGTCTATGCTACTCAAAGCCAACACATTTCTGCTTATAATCTTGTGGCATTGTTCCCAGTGAAATTATGCACCTATTACATCATTTTTAAGAGTTGAGATTATGACTACTCCAGATTGCTTCACTGTACTCATGGTTTGTATGAAAAATATTGAAAATATTTTATGTAAATAACAATCTCTGATTACTCTTTATTCAAGCGCTTGTTAGATAGTCTTTCATTGCACACACAGACTTCTTGGTTTACTGCAAAGGGAAATATGGTCTATAAATACTACCACAAAACAGCACTCCTTCTTTCCTTTCTAATTAGCTTCTCAAGCTACAAATGATTTAAATACCATTTGTTCAAGTAAGTTTCACATTTCTGATGTAAATGTCTCAAGTTTATTGGAGGATGGCAAAGGGGATAACTAATATTTATTTAGTAATGTAATTTAAAGGAACACAGTAATGTGATTTTTGTATTACTATGAAAATTTAATTCATTGTACTAAAGGATGCTCTTTATGGCCCTTTACTGTGAAAGAATAAATTCTTTGCACAAAACCATTTTGAAAATGTTATTATTTATCAAGTTTTCCTCTCCTCTTTCCTTTTGAGCTCTTTTGGAGCTTTGTAACTAGAAATAACTCTGGACCTGTAAATCAACTACATTTAATGGCTGCAAAGGAATTGTGTGAGAATATCTAATTTTTATAGCTCGATTCCTAAGTGGTATTTCTTGCAAAAAGTATTTACAAATACCTTCAGATCTTTTCATCTGTATGTTCAAAGAAGTTCTAAGGAGAAGACCACTGTTTCCATTTTGAATTTTAATCTTTAGATTGTTACATCTTCAACAAGAATGCAAAATTATGTGAGTTCAAAAAAGTCAAAGCAAGGACCTTCATTTATCAGAAGTTTCACAAGAGGAAGAAGTTTCGCAGAGAGGAAGGTACTCTGGAAAGATGCATCTTATCTGGCACTTTATTTCAAGTTCTTCTCTGAAGTAGTTCTGAAAAAGAAAAAAAAAGGGAGAGTGAACAATCAGAATGAAAGGTCATATTGAATGAAAGAATTTTGAATGCCTTATTTTGCTCTCCTAACCTTGTTTGTATTAACATGCTTTGTCATTAATGATTTATTTAACAATTGTAAGAATTTGCTATGAAAACCTGGAATCTCCTCATCACATTTCAAAGGCTTAATTCTAGCTGCATCTGAGTATTTTGAAATCACTCTGACAAATGCAGAGAGTACCTTGTGTATGCGATCACTCTAACATTTCCATCATTTTAATTAAGTTTCTTGTATTTTACTGTACTCTGAATGGTTATGTATTTTGAATAAGCCAAAGTGTGCAAATACAAAAAAAGCCAATTCTCTCTCTTACTTCCTCCTCCACCCATCATAGTAAGAAAGATGTTCCTCTCTCTTACTTCCTCCTCCACCCATCATAGTAAGAAAGATGTTCCAAAGAGAGCTAGTATATTTCAAAAACACAAGGCTGCTATAGAAACTCTTGCATCTGACTATCTGTTCTCTAGTTCTTTTTTTCTAATGTGCCTGAATTCTTCTGATCTTCAGTAAACTCCCGCTTTTGTCAGTAGTTTATGGGCTGGTTCGGCCTGGTTCCGTGACTAGTGGGGTAGAGGATCTGTAGATCCGTGCCTCTGGAAAGGGGAAGCAGAAGATCCTGAATAATTAAAAACAGAGGCAATGATTGGAGGAGAAACAAACTAATTTACTAAATATGGTATTGGAATGCAAAATAACACACTATAATACAATATAATTAGAATTGAAGCTAATAAATCAAATGTAATGAGAGAGAGTATCCAAAAGGTGGAAAGACCTCATCATCGTTGGGTCAAGCAGCAGGGAGGAGAGCTGAAAAAGGGAAAAGAGCACATCAGGTGAGCTTCCAAGGCTTTGTATCTGTTCCCCCTGAGCAAAAATGATAACAGAACAGCAAACATTCTTCTGGGGAATGTTTTTTTTTTCTCTTCTGGGATGGATATCCAGACATGGAGCAGTAAGTCTTTAACTCCCAGTGCACTACATGATGTTATGATGTGGAATACCAATAACCAAAAATCATAAAACCATGACAGCTTTCTCATTTTCTGAGTCTTTTTTCCTCCACATCAAGGCCCTTCAGTTTTCTCCTGCCTTAAGGCTTCACTCTGTACCTTCTTGCCATTCCTATTAATCCATGGAGTTTCTAAAGACCTTAATTCTTCTCAGATTACTTTTATTTTATCTACCTTTCTTCTAGGCATCCATTTCTGATTATCAGTAGTAAAGCTCTTTGAAAAAGATTTTGTGAAAATTGCATCTTCTGTGCAGGGCTACCACCACTTACCCTCGTGTAATCCAGGTATTTGATTTCAAAGGAAAGAGTAGATTATCAGGGTTCTTTAGCCTCCCTCTTTCCAGAGAACATAGAAAAAAGTTTGGTCTTCCATGACTTCACCCTGAAGTTTTGCTAGAAAAGAAGTGAAGGAAAGTGGATTGCAGGAGCCACTGTTCAAGTATCTTGAGACCAAGGCTCCTACCTCTGTGGGCTATTCTCTGACAAAACGATTTTTTGTAGAATCATAGAATGGCTTGGGTTGGAAGGGACCTCAAGGATCATCAAATTCCAATCCCTCTGCTGTAGGCAGAGTTGCCAATCATTAGATTATGTACTAGATTAGAGTGCCTAGGGTGCCTTGAACACCTTCAGGGACAGGGCCTCCACAACCTCTCTGGGCAGCCTGTTCCAGCACCTCACCACCCTCTCACTGAAAAGCTTCTCTGACATCTAATCTAATTCTCCCCTCCTTTAGGCTAACACCATTCCCCCTTGACCTTTGACTATCTACCCAGGCAAAAAGTTGATTTCCTTCCTCTTGATAAGCTTCCTTTAAATATTGGAAGGCAGTAATGAGGTCTCCCCAGAGTCTTCTTCAAGCGAAACAATTCCAACTCCCTCAACCTTGTCTTCAAAGAAGAGGTGCTCCAGCCCTCTGATCATCTTCCTAGCCTCTTTTGGACCCTCTCCAAAAGGCCCACATCTTTCCTTTACTGGGGGCCCCAGGCCTGGATGCAGTACTCCAGGTGGGACCTCACAAGGGCAGAGTAGATGGGGACAATCAACTTCCCAACCCTGCTGGCCACTCCTCTTCTGACATAGCCCAGGGTACTGTTGGCCTTCCATGCCATATACACATACTGCTGGCTCATGTTAAGTTTTTCATCTGCCAGGAACCATAAGTCCTTCTCAGCAGGGATACTTTCAAGGAGTTCTTCTCCCATTCTGTATACATATCTGGGATTATCGCAACCCAACTGCAAAACATAGCATTTCGTTTTATTGAGACTCCTTAGGTTCACAAGGGCCCATTGTTCGAGTTTATCATTATCTAGATAGCAGCCCCTTCTTTTGGCATATCAACTGCATCAGTCAGCTTGGTATCATCAGCAAACTTATGAGAATGCACCTGATCCCATTGTCTATGTCATTGATAATTAATGAGTACCAGTCCCAAGATAGACCCCTGGGGACACCTCTCATCACCAGCCTCTATCTGGACATAGAGCCATTGAGGACAACCCTCTGGCTGTGACCTTTCAACCACTTCCACAGTTTACCACATATTTGCTTCTTGGTCTTGCATGAGTACTGCAGTAGTGGCTGAAGACTTAGATAGGAGTTTCAAACTAAAAATGGGAATGTAAACAAGTTTAAAACAGTTAATGTAGTAGCCTTTCAAATGGAAATTGAGGCATTTAGTTTTCTCATGAAAAATAATGGGTGCCTCAAGAGAAATCATAGAATCACCAAGGTTGGAAAAGAACCCAAGATCACCCAGTCCAACCATCCTTCAAAAATACATATTTTTGCATTTAAAAATGTATTTACAATCAGATTTCCAAGTTTAAATTTTACCTACAGAAAAAATCTGATTATCCTTAGGTCACCACTTTCCAAAGCCACATACAGTGAGAGAGCAAGTTGGGGTGTAGGGGGTAGAAAGAATAATGTTTCAGAAAATAAACTAGTACTAATGATAGAATTTTTCAATTTCCCTCAGCATCTTATGTGTACATGTGATTTCAAGCTTGAACTTCAAGTAATAAGACATGCAGCCTGAGAAGAAACAGGGATAGTTTGACAAACAGCTCAAAAGCACTGTATCACTTGGTCTCTTATACTATGTAAAAGCAAGCTGTCCACAAACCTCAGAAGTTTTGCAGAAAAAGGCACCCAGCACATGGCTAGTCTGAGCCAGAAAAAAATAAAGCAAAATAAATTATCTGCCATAACAAGATAACCAGTACATAAAGTCAGTACCCTAAGCTATCTAATTAGTTATATAGTCACTGCCATTGTAAGCAATGTTTATAAAATTCTTCTCAATTAAAAAAATCCAAATATCTATCCAAATAATACTTGGAACAGTAGATAATATAACTCTTCTAGCTATCATACTAGGAAATACAACTTTTTGTTTATCTTATGTCATCTTTAAAAAAAAACACAAGCAAATTAGGAAAAAATAATATAGTCCTATATAGACCATATTAATTACAAAATAATTCTGATGCAATTTGGTATTCAATATCTCATATTAGTTCCAGGAAAAAAAAAAAAAACACACACACACAAAAAAAAAAACAGTAGAACAACTGGATACTTGGATACTTTGCCCCAATAATGAGCCATTAAAAAAACACAGTGTATGTACTTGAGGATTTAACACTTGAAGATTTTACACTCACAGTAGACAGTGCTAGTAGAACAGCTTGATCCCTGACAAATTCTGAGGTACACTGAAGAGTCCATTGCATCTAATACAAAAAAGCAATTCTTATGGCATATCCACATCACCACAGTCTATTACGTTCTTTTCTGGTGAGAATTCAGGGATATCACGTAAAGGTTACATGAAGATCAACATATAAACAACATGAAAGTGTGGAAGTTTCCCCTATGAGACCAGGGACAGATTAATGTGTTTCAAGATACAGGTTTGGTTCATTTGCAGCTGCAGCAGGTGGACTTTTGACCTGACCTAGATGAATGTTTAAACAAGTGGACAAGAATGAAAGAAGAGGATGCAACTCTTTCCATCTGACTTCTAAAAGAAGAAAGTAGTTTTAGATTTTGAAAAAGAATACAGACAGATCTAGTTGGAGATTATGACATTCTGAGGACACATCTCCCATAAATCCTAGATAAAAAATGCACATGGACCAACAAACACACAAGCAAACAAATAAATAAACAGACAGGTTACTTTTCAAACAGTTTAATTTTAACTAGTTTAAGCAACCTCTGAACATTTTTCCTTCCAGAACCTTTTAGGCAATCACCCTTACAAAGATTTGCAGAGGACTATGACACCTACTGTGCTAAGCATGCTAGGCCAAATCAATGTCAGAACCCTCCTTAAACAAAAATATATTTAATAGCAATATTAGCAATACTCTTTCTACTATATACCAAAGCAGTCATTCTCACAGATAAGAAGTTGAATAAATTATTTCCAAGAATTCTTGATAGTCTACAGCAGAATAAGTATTCAGAAGGGTTTCTGCCATATAGTGCTCAGGAAATAGCCATCTAAGAAGAATAACCAAAGTTACCAAAATCTAGTATTGTAGACATCAAAGTAAATCATGTCTTTCAGTGCTAAGTTCATCTACAGAAGTTTTGTGATTAACATAATTTACCACTTCCCTGGCAGCCCGTTTCAGTGCCTGATCACTCTTTCTGAGAAATATATTTTCCTAAGATCCAACATGAACTTACTCTGACATAACTTAATGCTGTTACCTCTCATCCTGTCACTAGCTACCTTTCAGGTAGTTGTAGAGATCCTCCTCTTTTCCAAACTAAACAACCCCAGTTCCCTCAGCTGCTCATCATAAGACTTGTGCTCCAACCCTTCACCAGTTCTGTCGCCCTTCTTTGGACACACTTCAAGGACTTTCTTGTATCGAGGAGCACAAAACTGAACTCAATGTGCAGACTCACCAGAGCTGAGTAAAGGGGAACAATCGTTTGCCTGGTCCTGCTGGCTGTCATTTCTGATGTAAGTCTAGATGTCATTTACCTTCTTGGCCAGATGGTCACATTTCTAGCTCGTGTTAAGCTGAGCATTGACCAACACCCCTAAGGTCCTTTTACTCTGTGCAACTTTTTGCCCCAAACCTATAGCAAGGCTTAGGGTCCCTACCAAAAGTCACAGCACTTGATCCTGTTGAACCTCATATGGTCAACCTCAGCCCATCATTTCAGCCTGTCCAGATCCCTCTGTAGGGCGTTTCTACCCTCAGGCACATCAATAGTTCCTCCCAAACTGAGGCCTTCTGCGAACTCACCCCTCATCCAGACCATCAATAAAGATATTTAATAGGGCTGGAAGACATTGAACATGCTGCATTTTAATATGCTACCAAGCATGAGTTCTTCAGGCTGTCAGAACTTAAACAGATAAAGGCCAATTATCCAAACAAGACCATTAGCATTCAAAACAATTCTTATACTGTCAGTCTCACACTGACAAATCTACAAGAGTAATAGACTCTGGGAGGTGACAATCAAAAAGTCAATCAAAAAGTGCATTACATGAAAAAACAAGCTTAATTTTTAAAAAGTACTTGAAACTACAGTAATACTTGTATTGCTTGAACTCTAACTTGAACGATCTTTATACTTGACTTGGCATTCACATGTTTTGCCTTAATTATAAAAAAAACCCTGCAGCATCTGAAACACAGATGTTATCCTACAAAATTTCTAAGCAAGATGAACAGCTTTCCCACCTTAAACTGAAAGTAGCAGCACAATGGAAGAATTCTGCAGTACCCTTCAGTATATGCTGAAGAATATGCAGATTATATGCACAGTAAAATGAATCAGAAAATCTGCAAGCAGCATTATGAATTTTTTAATTACATTCTTTTATTGATAGTACAGTACCACAACAAATTAAAGTTATTTGCACATAATACAAAAATAGAACACATCATAAAATTTATACTGTAATAGGGATCATGTATTGAACTTAAAAAAATTATATAAAATATCTGATTTTAAATAATGCACAAATAGACACACTCAACCAAATGAATGCAATTACATTTCCTCTAGCATGAAGACAAACACAAAGAAGAGTTTATTGTTTTACTGTTAACATTCTTCATACTTTAGGTTAAAGCTCTGAGCAAAATAAGTTTTTCAAATTTCCCCTTTGCTACTGCTTTCTATCATCAAGCACAGCTGTTCTGAAAGCAACGATGAACAGATTTTTGTATAGGAACATTCACTAGTAGTTACAGAGTAGCATTACTGAGACAACCAGCTTAAGGCACCATGGTTTTCATAACTGACACAGGAAATTCATGGCAAAATGAAAACCAACCAAAACCAACTATGAGCTTAGACATAATGCTACAATGAATAAAGATTTATTCTTCAAACACTTTCTATAAAACATACTTCACTGACAAGCATGGCTTCCGTAGTTCCTCCAGAAGTACAAAATATGAAATAAGAACTTGGCTTTGTTACAAACTCAAGAATGTATCCCATTGTGAGGGGGGGGAGGGGTGAGAAGTGAAAATATTCCCTCATCATCTATTTTAGAGAGGAAAAAAAAGAGCTACTACTTTCAAGATAATTCTCAAACATTTCCAATATGCAATCCAGTAAAGTATATTAAACTGTTGTTTTGGTTTTTTTTTTACTTCATACAGCAAATATTTTTTTTTAATGTTTTCTTACTAAGAAGATTAAAGTATGCTGAAAATACTCAGATAAGAGACAAGAAAAACTGTCAGTGCCTTTGGAAAGTTAAATCTGTAAACAACCTTAGTAATGCAGGCCAAAACATAGTTTAGTGCAGTAAGTTCTTATTTAGAAATCACTTTTCCTCCCTCAAGAACTGTATCTCCACTTTCTTGCCATCAACAGGAATGATGAGCAATTCCTTTCAATGAGTTCTGGTAAAGTCCTATGCAGCAATAAAGATTCTTTAACTTGTTCAATGTTTTTTCCAAAAGTATCCCACAGTAATGGCCTGAAGTTAAGATAAAAGAAGTTGAACTAAACTCCTGGCATGCTGATACTGCCTGCCACAAGAAATTCTCATGAAGTTTTTTTGTCCAAGCTCTCTTAACTGCTAGAGTGAAACAAAAAAATAAAATAGGAGGAGACTAGGAGGAAAATCAGAAAATTGTGTCACAGAGCAGGGGAAGTAGATTTATAAGCACAGGCTTCCAAGAATATAGTGTGTATTTATATTTTAACAGATATTTTTCAAGATATAATGAATTTTGACAGCACATCCTTCACTTACCTGTGTAAACATTTCAGAGAAGGCCATAGAAAAGGCAACTTTTATATAAAAAACACAGTACTTATTAAAGATACATTATTCTAAAAATTTCTGAAGACTTTCACTGATCTACAGTGAAAAATCTGGATTATACTTGTACTTTGTGCAGATGAAGATACTTTACATTCTGAATTCAACATTTTACTGAGTCATTTCACTGTCAGTATAATGATTAATCAAAGTTTCTCCTTATCTAAGGTAGCTACCAGCAAATGCAAATTTGTTTTGGTTACCTTCTCTGCCTTAGAAACATTGCTAATACTTGTTCATTATCCTCTGAGCCTAAAATTTTGACATACATTAGCTCTCTCCACATCACTCATTTCCCGAACTTTAGAGAAACATTTCATCAGGAGGAAGCTGTCTGCATTACACATTGTTGTATGTCAGTCAACAAGGCAGAAGTATTCATATTCCAGTAATTCAGTAAGTAACAGAGACTTCCTTAATTTCAATCAAGGCTAATAAATAATTGCAATCAAAATTAAGAACTATAGTGAATTATTCTCGATACTGTTACCCAATCTTTGGCTTTGTGCATGACAAGTCAACTTTTGACTCATTTATTCTAAGCTGCTAGATATGACAGATGTGATGACATAAAACTGGGAAATCATTTTAGAATGAAATTCTGTCTGTGAAAAACTGAAAATCTTCATTTATGTTTTAACTGTCCACACCTCAGGGTAAGCAGTAGTCAGAATTAACTTTGGTCATGTTCCTCATGTGTTAAAATCTCTACAATAATTAGTATGATATGGATTTGTAATTTATCTATAAGAACCTAAAATAACTTTCTCCTCCTTTTGCATGACTTGTTTCATGACCAGTCAACATAAGAAAACTTAAATCACGTGTGTGTGGCTTCAGCGTTCAGTTCCAATCACAGACACACAGACAGGCAGTTAACGGTTAACCCTGGAAGGCAGCTAAGCACCGCCCACTCAGTCCTACTCACTCCCAGTGGGAAAGGAAAGAGGAAAGGAAAAGCAGGAAAACTCATGGGTCAAGATAATTTAACA
This sequence comes from Meleagris gallopavo, assembly GCF_905368555.1. Classification (NCBI taxonomy): domain Eukaryota; kingdom Metazoa; phylum Chordata; class Aves; order Galliformes; family Phasianidae; genus Meleagris; species Meleagris gallopavo. The sequence goes on from NC_139435.1 coordinate 37,263,583, forward strand.
AGCAAAGAAGTGTAATAAGAGAAAAATGTTTATTACTCACCATCTTGCATGGGTAGACCAATGCCCAGCTGTTACCCAACCAAAGATAGCTAACCTACCTGAACCACACTCTCCTTCCATTTTATTGCAGAGTGTGACACTATATGATACAGAACATCTCTTTAGCTAGTTCATGTCACCTGCATGTCCCCTCCTGACCTCTTGCAAAGCCCCAGTAGATGCTCTTGAGTCAGAGTAAGAAATAGAAAAGGCTTTGACATTGTGCAAACACTGTTAGGGTACAGATAAAACTTTAGGATGTTAGGTCACAAATCTAAAACACACCACCATACGAGCTGCTGTGAAGAGAATTAAGTCGATTCCAGACATATTCACCACACAAGTCTATGTTGTATCAAACGATATATGATACGTAACTAGGCGAAGAGTAGTCCATAACAAGAAAGAAGAAAAAGATTTTTTTTTTGCTCAGTGGTTTTTCCCTTCTGGTAGATAAAAGAAGTTGTCTTTGAGTTTAAGGTGCTCTGGTAGATCTAGTTGCCTCTTTGCCTCTTCAATGTCCTCCTTAATTGCTGAAATGAGCGTCTCTGAAAAATAAAAAGCAGAATAGCAGCACTGAAAAGGTCATCTGAATTCTGAATACAGAATAAAGCAAGACACACCACCACATCACAGAATGTGATTATTATTACAAAGTTGGAAAGGCAACATTATCTTTGTTTTTAAAATGCTTTGGTTTTAATGACAGAACTGCACTTTTCAGTGCTTATAGCATTACCCTTTCCTTGCTTCCAGACATTTTAGCAAAAAAGTCTACAGAATCTTTTGAACAACTTCAGTTCTAACAATGCTACATTTTTAAGAAGAAATAGTAAGATTAGACCAATGCTTTTATTGATCAATCAGAACAGAATTATTGAAAACACAATTATTAGACTGAAATAAGTACTGATATACTTTAAGATGAGGGGTTTTATCTTTTTAATTCAACTAATTCAGCTTATAAAAACATTTTACTGAAATGTTAAAGGTTAAAACATAGCTAAATATCATAGCTAATTATGAAGACAGAAGATGATGACACAGAACTTTCAATATGCAAGAGTATGACGAACAAAAGATTAGTTTAACAGAAACCTGCAATACTGACCTAAAGAATTAAAGTTTTTTTCTGATCGAATATATCCAGTAATGACTATACTAAGAATTTCTCCATAGAAGTCTTCCTTGAACGTGTTGATAATGTGTGTTTCCTAAAAGAAGAGAAATTAGTTGTCAGTTATCGTGGTGAATTTTGAGTTTATTTCCTTTCTTGCAACGATGTTCAGCTAATATACTTAATTCAAATTCTCTTCTACAAATTATCAGAAGAACTAAGATACTTAGTCTAACATGTATGATACAAGATTGATGGCATTTAAGAGAAGTTGGTCACTTACGAACATTCTGACTGTTAATGTCAGGAAAAACACTTCACCCCTTATCTCAAAGGGAACATTTTTCGATGCATAAAAACACAAACTTTTATATGATCATTACATTCCAAATAACTGTAATGAATTTGATTGCAATGATATTAAAAAAACCTCAGCTAGTTCACAGAGGAACTAAATGTTAACTATCAAAGGAGTGAAGGCAGTTGTCTTCAAAGCAGAGATTCATTGTGAAACAAAATTGCTTCCTGGTATTAGCAATTAAAACCAAGTTCTCCAAGACTCAGGAAAAGCACAAAAACCTGACACTAAGAAAAATAAAAATGTCACAGTTTGGGATTTAAACTCCATCCTGTCACTATTTACTTTTGAATCTTGAATCTGCATAGTAAGTCACAGAACCATGCACCGTTTAAGAGTAAAATTAATGCAAAACCACTAGTAATTAAGGTGCCCTCAAATTTCTTATTTTTAATCTGTATGAATAGTGGAGGGTAAAAAGTTAGTATGTTCTACCTTATTCTAGGGCTCTCATAACTCATAAGCTTAATACAGGTTTTGAATTTAATTGTTACGTTTACCTACCTGTCAAAATGACAAATGTGCTCCAGAAGAATTTAAGTAGTGGTGGAAGAAAAAAATCTACTTAAACTTTATTTATATACAGCTGCACACTGTCCACTTACTGTTTCAGATTACAAACACATGGGATGAACATTGAACACATTTCTAACAGCAAACAAAATTTCTAAATATCACTTATGGACCAAATTCTGCTTATCTTTTTCAAAGTCAGTGTTCTGCCCATTTACTATACTCAAAGTACCACACAAAGCAAAGTTCTTACCACTGATTTCTTAATATTCTTATAGAAAGGATTCCATCCTATGCTCAAAACCATTTTATGAACATCTCCATTTCCAACAGAGGCCCATCCATAGTATATACCAGTAGGGATATCGGATGGAAAGCTTTCGACTACTTGCTCAGAAAAGTTAGCTGCAAAAATTTTAGAAAGTGCATATTTGTGTAAGTCAGTAACATGACAATTTTCAAATACTTACAAGGCAAGCTCTGCCTACATGTTCTTTGTGGATGTATAATGATGACAGTGATACAACATGCCATTTGCAAAGTATAAACAAGAAAACAGCTTCATAAAAAATAGTCCTGTGATGATAACAGTCATCCTATCACCTATGCATGCTATTTTAGAGTTACACACATCCTATTCTACAGTAAAAAATAATAATAATTAAAAAATACAGTAAAAAAAAACAAACATTATGTCTGCATTTCGCTATTAGAAGCATCACTGCTTCAATACGATCAAAGAAGAGAAAAATCAAATCTCTTCTGACTGGCAAAGTGGCATCAGAATTATGCACCGAAGGGCTAGTAACACTTTCTGCAACAGATAAAACATGTGAAAACAAGATGATTTCAGTCACCTGTCAGATTTTTCATACTGCCCTTTCAGGTTACCCACAACTGGGGATTTATAGGAGTTTCTTTGAAAAGTAAGAATCTGAAATAAACTCCTGACTGAGTGAAGGGAATGAACCCCAAACCACTGCCCTCGTGAACTTTGCACAGAGCTCTTCATGAAGGGTTTCAGGCCAATGTTAAAGAATGTTCAGTTGGTGATCTGTTTTGGTTCACAAGCAGTCACTAACTTCCCTCACTCCAGAACATCTCTCCCCAGAATTCCATTAACTCATACTGACGCAAATAAAAGAAAAACAACGTTTCTATTAACTGATGTCGTTGCAAGCCTGCTATACTTCAGGCTTGCTCCTTCAGGTTCTCTTGTCTACTGCGATGGGCACCGCACAGCCGCTGCCTTCAGTGCCTCTTTAGAAGAGAACAAAAAGCGTTTCATTTACATCCTCACTGGTAGTTAGATCGAGAAGGGAGCGGCCACGGAAAAATACGGCTGTCTTTAGGGTACCTCCGTTTGCTCTTCTTTTCAATCACTGCCTTTTACATTTCCCTTCTCACTGCTATCTCCAGTGCCAACTCTCCAGCTTGGCCCAACAAGTTTGCACCAAACTGCCGCATCTCAGCTCTGTGCATATCGTACTGTAAGCACTGCTCAGCACGCCGCAAATCATCACGGCCATCGTAAGGAAAAAAAAAAAAAAAAAAAAAAAAGAGCTGTCAGACGGCTGCCGAAGACGCTGCAGATAAGGAGCACGATGTGCCTCACGCTGCGCACCACCCAAGCCGCCCGCTGCCCGGCCTCGTCCTGCTCACCGGTGGGCACGCCCAGCTCTCTGGAGCCCCGGCCGAAGCCCTTCACCACCTCGCCACGGCAGAAGTACGGCAAGTGCCTCATGGCGGCCGCACACCGGCCCCGCATCGCCACCAGAGTGCACCTTCCAACCACTCAACGCCGACGGCGGCCCCAGGCCCTCGCCTCCTCCTGGTCCTGGGCACTACCACGCAGAGGGGAGAGCAGGAAGAGTGCCCCATTTTTCGAGCCGAAGGACGCTCTGCCAGGCGCCGGCCTCCCCCACGGATGAGCTCGCCCACAGCCGGGCGCTGGCTCTCCCGTCAGAGCCGGAGCGCGGACGCTGCCGATGGCTGTGTTTTGTCGGCGGCTGTGACATTATTTACTTCGGTGTCAGGAGCTCTGGCTGACTTACAGACTCTCACTGTTCTAATCGCAGCTCCACAACGTCGAGGGGTGGTAGTGCATATAAGAAGAAAAGCGCTGCTGCCACATCCGTTCTTTTCTGCTGTGCCTGAGCATATGGAGAACAATGTTACATTAAGTGTTTTCCTGTTCCTTGATAGCAGAAGCATCTTGGATATTGAGTACAGTATTGACAGGAAACGAGGGAGCAGCAAGGAGCGGTACTGGGAAGTCAGGCGTGATATCAGGAACGCACTGTGAACGAGAGGACGGTGGGCACAGAACAGACTGCCCAGGGCAGTGGGCACAGCCCTGTGCTGCCGGAATTCACGGGGTGTTTGGACAAAACTCGTAGACATAGGTCTTGAATTTTGGGTGGTGCTGTGTGTAGCTAGGAGTTATACTTCATGGGTTTTTTGTTTGTTTGTTTGCTTGCTTGTTTTTTCCTTAATGACGACTACTTTTCAGAACAATTTTTGCTGTTCTTGTGTTATCCACAAGATGGCATGCAATCTCTTTCCATTTCTGTAGGTTTGACCATAGCATTTATTATCTTCTCTCAGCAACAAAAAAACCTTGCAAAATATTAAGTCCACAAAGTATTTAAGAACTACGTGGTTAGTATTTTTGCAGAAGCCTGATGACTCCTATTTGTCAAATGCATTCTGTAAACACTGATACTGCTATTCATTTGTGATGGATTGCTGTGATCCAGCTAAAAACCAAGGCATCCCTGACACTATGCGTGTTTATTTTGCTGTTGGTTGCATTTAGTTCAAGTTTTGAGGGGGGTAATCTTGTATAATTAGTATTTAGTTACCTGTACTGAAATTTAGTAGAGTTAGTAGAGATTAAATAAAATAAAATAAAATAAAATAAAATAGTGAATTTTAGTGGTTATCATGTCTGCTAGCACAGCCAGAAAATAAGTTTGGTAGTTCATACCTGCCTGTGATTTGAAAGGCACTATTCCAGTCAGATAGAAAGGAACTTCCTTGTATGCTGGATTATCTTTAACAATTGTCTGTGAAAAGTTCTTGAATGTTTTTCTAGCATATATATATTTATAAACATAGAAAATGGAATAAAGAGAATAGTGTTAAGTCATCTGTATAGGGCTGTGTCAGGTTACCTGGTCAAATAGAAGCTTTGTGAACTCAGTGTACCAAGCAGCATTTCATGCAATGCGGAATGTGCTCTGTTCATCATTTCATAATAGATCACATGACTTGTATCACATCGCAACCTTGTGTCAGAGCCTCTGCTTCCTGCTGCAATACTGCAAAAGGGTACTTGCCTAGAGATGGCTTGAAAGCATGCTGAAAGCAGGAATATCCTGTTTCTTCTATGTAAAGCTGGGGAAAACACAGTATAATACTTGCTGGATACTGGGATATTCCAGGACCATTCTGGCCAAGCTGGAAATTCTGGTTACACTGGGCTCTGGTGATCCAGGTGGTGATTCAGAGTGTGCTGTAGTAAAACTAGTAGCATTTTAACCAGCTCCTTGGAAGTTTCCATTCCCAGCATGACAAAACTCGCATTGATTCAGGAGTTCAGTCCAAGGACACTGGCATGCTGTACTTTTAATGGGCTGAAACCAGGTGGCGAAACTGGAGTACAAAGTTATATACAAAGCACTCTTGCAAGAGTGTCTAATAAACACACCTGCTTCAAAATTATTTTTCTGAGTTTTTGTCTGGAATAGCAAAACATGTGAGGTTTTATTGTTTTTGCTTATTTGTTCTGTTGCAGTATGAAGTTTTTTTATTCTGTTTGAATAGACCATGTTCTTCTAGAAAAAAAGATGCAGATGTACGTAGTGGATAGAATTACATGACACTGAAGGAGCAAGCACTATCAATGTCAGCAAAGTAAGGCATAGTTGATATTATCTACTGTACACTTTCTGGCAATTCTTTCTGGCAATTGCAGAAAATTCCAGCGGCTACCACTTATATATTACTAGCAATGTGTGAGAGGCAAAGCTTGTTTGATTCATTACTGGTGCAGTCCAGAAGTTGCAGACATGTAGGTCTTGATGCTTTTTGGAAGTTTGTATCTAGTTTACAAGTCTGTATGTGTTCAAAATTTGCTCTCAGCTTTTTCATTCTTAGCTCTCTTTCTCCACTGAGCCCTCACCTGGCATGAAAAATGCACAGCATTATTTTCAGTGGCTTACCTGCTTTCCCTGGTCTCTACACAGCACTGCATTGTGCCATATGAGCATTTTTCATGGTTAGCACTTAAAATTGTGTAACTTTTAAAGCTACTGAAGAACATAAGTTTTAGTCACAGCCTTTACATTAATTTGTCTATCTTCCAAGAGCGGTTTAATATGTGTGTCTCAGTTTAAGCAACTGTGATCTAATTATCCCTGAATCATAATGAATGCTATTTGCACATCACTTTTTTTTTTTTTTTTTTTCAGCTACCACTGATCCAGATCATGTGGTATGCATATGTATAAAAACAATTCATATCTTTTATTTAGATTTCTAACTTTTGGCAAAGTTTAAGACATAATTCAGACTGACTAACATTTTGTTGCAATCTTCAGAGAGAATCCTACACACACATGCTTTGGTAGCAGCAGTATAGACATACAAGGCAAGGTATCTCAGGTAACTTCCAGTCCTAAATATAAGTAAATAAGATTATTATATTTTTGAAGGTCTGCATTCCAAAATACCTTCTATTTCTCAACAAACAACACAGTGCTACCACAGTCAAATGTAGAAAAACAAGATTGTTCACGTTTGTGAAATCATTTGGGACCTGTGTTGTCAGGAGATGTGCAATACTTTGTGGATGAATAGATGCTAGGCAACTTAGAGGTTAGTTATTTCTGATCAGTATTCCTGTGAAAATTGAATGTAAGAAGAAATAACATGTTACAGGAAGAAGTTAGCTATGTTAAGAAAATCGTAAGCAAATACAGCTGGGTAAGTTGTGGTTTTTCCAGTTCACTGAATGTAATAAAACCAACCAACCAACAACAACAAAACCATCAAGAAAACAATAAAACAGAAATAACTTCATAGAATCACATAATCATAGAATATCCTGAGCTGGAAGGGACCCACAAAGATCACCTATCTTTGTCTATCCAGTCTAAGTCAAGGCTTCACACAGTACCACCCATACTTTATGTCTGAGAACATTGTCTGAACACTCCTTGAACTCTGTCAGGTCATGCCCGCTGCCCTGGGCAGGCTGTTCCATGTCCACCACCCTGTGGTGCAGCACCTGGCCCTAACCCCCAGTTGCTCCTCCCCTGACACAGCTCCATGCCATTCCCTCGGGCCCTGTTGCTGTCACACAGAGCTCAGCGCTGCCCGTCCACTCCCTGTAAGGAGCTGCAGCCGCCATCAGATCTCCCCTCAGCCCGCTCTGCTCTGGGCTGAACACACCCAGGGACCTCAGCTGCTTCTCTTACATCCTGCCCTGTACACACTTCACTATCTCTGTAGCCCTCCTTTGGGTGCTTTCTAATGTTTATATGGCCTTCTTCTGTTGTGGCACCCAAACCTGCACTAGTGCTGGAGGTGAAGCCACACAGTGCAGTGCAGAACAGGCAATCCCTATACTGACTGGCTAGCAGTCCTGGGCCTGACGTACCTTTGGCCCTTTTGGCCATGAGGGAACTCTGCTGACTCACATTTAACTTGCCTTTAGCTTGCCATCAACCCCAGATCCCTTTCCATGTGGCTACTCTCCAGTCTCTTATCCCACAGTTTGTACGACTGTCCCTCCAGGGTTGGTCCTTCCCAGGTGCAGAATCTGATGCTTGGTCATGTTAAATTTGTATGGTTGGTGATTGCAAAACCTTTAGTTTATCAAAATCTCTCTGCAGAGCTTCACTGCTCTGAAGGGAATCAACAGGTTCCCCTAATTTATTGTCAATCACAAAGTCATTTACTATGCATTCCAGTTCTGCATCAGGGTCACTGATAACAACTGTGAAGAAAACTGATCCTAAAGTGGAGTTCTACCTCAAATTTTGGTGAATCTGGATCATGATGAGTTAGAACAACAACGACAAAAAGAAGAAGAGGAGAGAAAGAAAAAGAGAACAAAACCCTCCCAAATATTTGTTTTTAATACATTTTTCTGATTTGGAAAACACTTGATTCTTAATTTCCTCTTTTCATGGGGAAGAAAGGGAGTCAAGAAGCAGAAGGTTTGAGCTTCTTAAATGAAAGTTAGCTTAAGTTTGAATGAGCATGGAGATAAAAGATTATTTGATACTTATGATACTTCATCATGTTTAGGAACACGTTGGAAAAAAAAAGATAGAAGCACATTTTCAAAATTGTCTTCACCACAGGAACTTGTTTCACAATTTGAATGTTTAAAAAAATTGAATCAGTGACCACTAGAGTCATTTATGGATTTTATATAGAAGTGCTGGGTAGAACAGATCCCCTCTCAAAATGTCATGTTGCCCCAGTGATAGAACTGCATTTTTTATGTCCAAGAATATCCTGCATAGGCTCTGCTTTCTATTCTCTATATGGAAAGCCTTATTAATATTTAAGCTACAAGGTAGAAAGTCTTTCCACCTGTACAATAGTATCATGAAGATGATGAAAATAGAGGTTCTAGTGACAGATATTTCATGGAGGAGGAAATAAAGGAAATGCCTGAAGTATTTCTTCCTTCTTGCTAATTAAAAGGTTTTAAGACCATTCTCTTACATTTCTTGTGCTTATTCTCACACTAACAAATAACAGTCCAAAAACAAACAAACAAACAACAACAAAACAAAACAAAAATGATAGACTGTGGTGATAATTACTGATTTCTAATGGAAACAAGAATTTATAATATTTCTGACATCAGTAATAAGCTCCATGTTTACACAGGCAGTGCCTGCATTTGTTATAGTTCTGTCAGTTATACAAGGCAACCACTTGTTCATTTAGCAGTCTGCATTCCACTTCATTTTAAGAAGCAGCCCTAATAATCATTCATGCCTGCCCCTGCAAAGAGACCCTACTCAGTGCACACTACTTGTCTTATGTCATATGTAATATGTTGTCTTAGTACAGGAAATATCTGCACAACTGTGAGGGAAAGGTTAGCCATAATTTCCACTTTCCATTTTAGGGCTGCATTACAACTGTTGTACATGTGATCCCAGTGTTCCTGCAAGCAGCCTGTGCCAGACCTGTCTGAGCTATATAGTTATGTAGCTCCTGCTACATGTATCTCCCAAAAGTTGCTTCCTGATCACTGACTCATGCCAGTAAACCCGGCTTGATGCTGTTCTACCCATTTTCAGAATCTAGAAAGAATTAGTTAAAAATTTCTTCCCTCCAGTGATACCACACAGACAACAGTAATACTGATTTCATAAATATGAATAGTAAACCAGAGAAAGGGCAGATCTACTTTTTATTAAACATACGTGTTAAAGTGGTAAGGGCAAATTCAAAGTCTGTTTCCTTTAGAGTTAGTTCTTCCTCCAAAGACAGGCAAAATTCTTATTAGAAGGAATATTTAGAAGTAACAAGCAAAAGGAAGAATTCTTTCCAGATAGTTCTTCCTAAACTGATTCATATTTTCTTTCACTTATCTCTCCAGTTTTTACTCAACGGTGTGAAACCTAGTGTGTTAATATTGTTTATGTTGGATTTGATGACATGGGAAATGCCAAACAGCTACAAATGAAGAGAATATGTAGTTTGGCTCAAGCTTTGATTCTAGTACATTACATCCGCACCTTGTTTGTGCTTTCTAACTGGGATATCAGCCTTATTCCATTCCCTTTTGCATCACCACTTTGTTTTACAGGATTCCTTTCAGCATGGACCTTTGCTATGACTTCCATACCACATGATATCTGCTAGTGTCCAGCAAGATCCCCGATGGACAACGGGAACTGACTGTTGGCAGTAATATGAGGAGCTAATTCATATGAAACCGTGGTGGTTTCACACCAATGGACAGCTAAGCTCTATCACACTGCTGTGTCATTCCCTCTCATCAAAGGATGATGGAGAGGAGAAAATATGTTGGAAAAAAAATGGGTGGTGAGAAGGACAATTTAATTAATGGAAAGTGAGAAAAGAACAACAAAATAAAACAAAACAAGCAAACAAACAAACAAAAAAAAGAGAGAGTGTGAAAAAACAATTATTCTCTGCTTCCATCAACAAGCAATGTCCAGCCACATCTTGTGTGCTTATGTAGGGAGCCCTAATATGCATAGCGATCACTCAGGTTGGATATTTAACAACAATATGCCCCATTGTCCTTCCTCTTTCACAGATTCTGCTGCTTAGTGTGACAACATACAGTATGCAATATCTCTTTGGTTGGGTTAGGTTAGATTCCCAGCCAACATGCCCTGTAGCCCTCCTGCCAGCTCTCAGCCTACTGATTTTTGGCTGGACTTGAAGGGAATCTTGATGTTGTGAAGCCCTGGTCACCAATAGAAAAAAACACTTGCTATATCAATAGTGTTCTAGCTACAAGAACATAGCACAACACTTCATGGGCTGCTGTGGAGATAGTGAATATCCCAATCAGATCCTGTACAGCCATGTTTGAGATCTGACAGATCTGCTCTCCAAGCTGCTGCTGAGTCATTTTCTCACCTAAGAGTAGAAATATTTTAAATCCTGAAATTGGTGAGGCTTGTTAATAAATTAATTACAGTGTGGATGCACTATGTGCTTCTCCTTCAGATCTCCCAGTTAAGTTGCATCCATTAGAAATGAAAATAATGACTGTTTTGCTCTTTGGCAGTTAAAATAATTTCTTCAGCATCTCATGAATAATAATAATTGCCATCAGCATCTTAATCAGTTTAGTTGTAGAAGATTTTGTATTCTGTGTACTTTCTCAAGGGCATCCCAACCTGCAAATGCTTGAAACAGGCCTAACTCAGCACTAGATTGTGTGGAGATGTTCTAACCAGCTTTTCCACATCCTTAACATCACCACCTGCAGCCTTGGATTGCTTGTTTTGGCCTCATGTAACGTGCTTTGGCAAAAAAAAAAAAGTATCAGGGCATCAGTAAAGCCCTTCAGAAATTTGGCAAACTTGTATTTAGCAACTAGAATACAGTAAATTGGAAAAGATATTCTGAGATGCTGCAATGATCTACTTGTGGATGGTGGAAAAAGAGCATCATGCTAGGGTGCTTTGAATAATCTTTCACTTTCTTCTTTAATAGAAGAACTTGTCAGTTTAATTTTTTGATTGGTATTTTCTCATATCAGACAACTGACTTGCATACTCATTGTTTCTAGAGTTAAGAAATAAATTGTAGAAGAAAGTGACACAAGAGTATTCAAACTGTTTTGTCTTATGCTACAGTATAGTGACACATAGTAAGTACATAAATAAATAAATAAAATGACATTGTCTTCTTGTAATGGGTAAACAAGCCATGGAAGAGAATCTATGCAAAAGCCTGTTTGGAAGATCTTTCTGGCCTTTATGCTAAATATTTAATACAATTTTACTGCTCACAACAGATCTTTAACTAGAATTTAAGTTTCCAGGCCTATTGGAGGAACTTGGTACCAAATAACTCAGAAGTTCAATATACTCTGACAAATTTTTGAGGGGAGGCTGGAGACCAACTACGAATTGTAACTCTGCTTTTGCTAGCCTTCATTTCACTTAGAAAATCAACCATCAATCAATCAGTCAAACAAACAGAGGGCAATGCTTATAGAGAAAGCACAAACATATCTTCAAGGGATTGTTTTTGTCACTGTATCTAGTTTCCTTTCATCCTGTTTATTTCCGCACTGGGCTAAAACTTCACATATCCAACATTCAGGTTCACAGTTTGTTGCCTCACTCAATTCAGTGAGAACCCTCAGTAGTGTGACTTTTATCTAATTTAGTTCAGTGTAAATTAGATCATTTTATCTGGCACCTCCCATTCATTCTCAGCTCAACCAGATGGAAAGTACGCAAGCTTGAACTGGGAATCTGAAGAAAGGTCTGTAGCAATTTCAAAACTGTGTAACATTCTTGTAGTTTGACCTTTTTGTGAAAGAATTTAATCAACCACTCTATCTGCTTTTGTTTTAGCTTTCTTATAGGCTTGTGCCAAGTGCATAGATTAATGAATTAATAGACTAAAGGCAAGCAAAAGCCAACTGTTTACCTAAGCACTTAAAAATTCTGTCAATGTAGTATCAAATTGTTTATGCCAGTTGGGTAATTTTTCAATAAATCTCAAGACTACAATAAATGAAGTGAATTTCATTATAGAACTGAAGGCCCTTCCATCTCAGTCCTTAGAATATTTCTAAATTAGATATTTACATAAAGGTCATCCTTCACTTTATTGGCAAGTACACATGCTAGCTGTATTTGTATCTGACATCTTCATCATCTGCACTTTGTGATAAAATCATAAATATGTCAGATTTTGTAGCACATTCACAGCATCTTCACTCTCCTAAGAATGCCACCTCTATTTTTCCTTTCTCCTCAGAGTAATGAAGCCCCAGGAATTCTACCTATGTGGGCTAGATGTCCAGAGATATGTTTGCCAGGTATGTGGATTATATTCTAAATTAGAAAGAAATCTAACTGATATATTTTCAGAAATTCAAATATTAAAGTAATAATTTCCTGTGCGTTAGTTGGCATTGCCTACATACAAATATTTGATCAGTTTTTAGTCCTGAATGGTTTTTTTATTAATCATGTTTAACTTAAAAAAAAATTAAAAGGTTCTTTGATGTAATCTAGCTTTTCAGGAACTCGTTATGTTCAGCATTAATCAGTGTGATCAACATCTATCACTTTATTTTATGCCTTTTCAGAAGCAGATGTGCAATGCAGTGTTGTGCTGTGACGGGACAGGGGAGTTTTATTCTTTTTTTTTTTTCCTTTGCTTTAACATAGTTTTTTCCCTGTGTTTCTAGGAGAGAAGAGAAACAGGATGAAAAATGTGTGATTAGTTCCTTATTTTTGTGAGAATAGCTAGCAAATTTCCCAGAATGTACTATCAATACATACAATTCTTGTACAGAAAGTTGCAGAACTATGCTGAATAAACATTGTATTTCACTGTGAGCTCTAGGTGAACTGTTTTGTATTTTAGGCTCCAATCAGGTGTTGTCTTGGCTGCAAGAAGCAACAGTTGCAAAAGGTTTGAACCATCATGTCAATGACTGCTGCAATGCAATATGTATACATTTAAGCAGAACTTCTCATCAGTAAGCCTCAGAGCACTTCAGTAAAGGAATATATGTTCATTTCATTATGAGACTACAGATACTACAAAATCTGCATTATAAAGGCTTTTTTTTTTTTTTTTTTTTTTTGTCCTTCAAAGGCTTACATTCAAGATGCATTAGTATGAGATTTTCTTCATATTTATTTAATAAGTGAAGTTTTTCCAACTTCTGCTTATTTCTCATTGTTTTTCTGGCTTGGTATTAAAAAATTAAAGGCTATGAATCTTTTCACATGTTTTCTTCACTTCTGAATAATGAAAAAAAAATAATTTGCTTGCATATTATTATCTTTGTTGTGTCAGTTTGCATCATTACAGCTTGTTGTTTATTTGAGTACATGTTTTTAGCATCACACTCGATTATGATATTTATTTTCTGTAATTTAGACAATGTGGGAATGAATGTGCTATTTCTGACTACTGGATGAAATCTTGGTAAATTAAAACCAAGTCCACATATTTCCAGTACTGGCTTAAAGTGTTTTGGTGAACACCGACCTACTTAATAGAGAGATGCCAAACAACTGATCAAAAACCTTTAAGAGTAAACAGAATGTATATGTGTTAAATAAAAATATGTTTCAGCATGAAAGCCTTTGAACAGGACAATGTAGGCTTTCTGAGAATGCATTACAAATTGTTTTTCTTCATGGTGGCAATACTCCTACTTACTAGCAGAGCTACAGAGATGAGTTTTAGGAATGTCAGAAAGCTGGGACACAAAACCAAAATATTTGTTTATGATATTATTTACTAATAAATTTTCACAACATAATGCAAACCCCAAACAGGCTTGTTTGTTTCTTTTCATGTTTGTTCATATATTTTAACAGACTTCTTTCTGTTATAGATTTGTCTCACTATTTCAAGAGGTGATCTACAGTACTAAGGTCTTTCTTGCATTAAAAAGGTATGACATTCTTCAAATGTTTTGTTTTTCTGACAGCTTAAAGTCCTAGAGAAAAGTGCTCATGGGAGGTCTTGCCAGAGAATTCAGGTGAAGCTTTCTTTCTCACAAGATTCATACTTGTAACTCATTATCAAGAGGTAAACAATTCCTACCTTTTGTTTTTATAATACTTATCTACCACCACAAGTGAACTCTACATGATAGGACTAGACTTAGGAAAAGAAAGTACTGAAAGTAATCAGAAATCTGCCAGGAATTTTGTTCTGCAGGAAAGATCAATGGAACTGCTGAAAATGAATGAAAAAAAAAATTGTTTATTTCCCCTGTTTTTGGATACTTCAGTAATTGATATATAAGTGATCTGCAGTGACATTATACATTTATGAAACCATATTACGGAAAGATAGTAAGTATTCTTAATCTAGAAAGAAATCTTGTGGAAATTCTTCATTAACATCTGCCTCTGAAAGACATGAGACATTCAAATGTGAAGAAAATACTTACTTATAACCCAGATTTAAACTCACACAAATTAAAGGAGTGGTAAATTGCAGAATCTAAATAGACCAGCCTGTAATCAGGACCCCGTATTTACCCTCAAGGGCGAAATAATAATTGGCTACCTGACCAAACCACAAACTCCTAGGGACAGAACAATCAAGACAGATTTGGAAATGTCTGCAAAATTCAATGGGATTATCTTGGAAAGTACACTGTGAAAGACTATACAAGGCTTGCAATAAGATAAACATCCCAGAAGTATCCATCCTCCTTCTGATAAAAAACACTACCTTTCCAGGAAATTAAGTCATTGGCAAAAGTGGACAAAGATGAAATTCTTTGAAGAATAAAAGTAAATTAAGAATGTAAATACCCTTGTAATACACTACACAAATATTGACTCCAACAACTTCCATTCCACAGGTAGTTGTATCCAGTTATATTTTTAAAAATGGATGCTATTTATATGGTCGTATTCAGCTTATAAGAATATGTGACATCTAAACTTACAGTAAACTCACACAGGTTGTAATGAGGTCACACACTGGTGGACAACTCTCATTACAGGTTCATGTGTGCTAAATATACAAGCTAAATACAATCTTGGAAATACACACATAACAATTTTCTTTGGGAATGGAGCATCTAGTCTATTACTGAAAAAAACTCAGAGAAGTAATGGAAAATTCCAGTATTCAGGTCTCATTCACAGAATCACGGAATCACAGAATCACAGAATTGTAGGGGTTGGAAGGGACCTCTAGAGATCATCGAGACCAACCCCCCTGCCAAAGCAGGTTCCCTACACCAGGTCGCACAGGTAGGCGTCCAGGCGAGACTTGAATATCTCCAGAGAAGGAGACTCCACAACCTCCCTGGGCAGCCTGTTCCAGTGCTCCGTCACCCTCACCGTGAAGAAGTTCTTAAGCACATTCGTGCGAAACTTCCTATGCTGCAGCTTATGTCCGTTTCCCCTTGTCCTGTCTCCACGTACCACTGAAAAGAGACTGGCCTCACCGCTATGGCCGCCACACCTCAGATATTTATAAACCTGGATCAGGTCCCCTCTCAGTCTTCTTTTCTCAAGGCTAAACAGACCCAGTTCACTTAGCCTTTCTTCATAGGGGAGATGCTCCAGGCCCTTCACCATCTTTGTGGCCCTCCGCTGGACTCTTTCCAAGAGATCCCTGTCTTTTTTGTACTGGGGAGCCCAGAACTGGACACAGTACTCCAGATGAGGCCTTACCAGGGCAGAGTAGAGGGGGAGGATCACCTCCCTCGACCTGCTGGACACGCTCTTCTTAATGCACCCCAGAATGCCATTGGCCTTTTTGGCCACGAGGGCACACTGCTGGCTCATGGCCAACCTGTCATCCACCAGGACGCCCAGGTCCCTCTCTGCAGAGCTCCTCTCCAGCAGCTCATCCCCCAGCCTGTATTGGTGCATGCAATTATTCCTCCCTAGGTGTAAGACCCTACACTTGCTTTTGTTGAACCTCATCCGGTTTCTTACTGCCCAGCTCTCCAGCCTGTCCAGGACTCGCTGAATGGCAGCACAGCCTTCAGGCGTGTCAGCCAATCCTCCCAACTTCGTATCATCAGCAAACTTGCTGAGGGTGGCCACTATCCCCTCATCAAGGTCATTGATGAAGATGTTGAACAAGACCGGACCCAGCACAGACCCCTGGGGGACACCACTGGTTACAGGTCTCCAGCCAGACTCTGCACCACCAACGACGACCCTCTGCACTCTGCCAGTCAGCCAGTTCTCAACCTACCTCACTGTCCACTCGTCTATCCCACACTTCCTCAGCTTTGTTATAAGGATGTCGTGGGAGACAGTATCAAACGCCTTTCTAAAATCAAGGTAGATTACATCTACCGCTCTTCCCCCATCCACGCAGCATGTGACAGCATCATAGAAGGCCACCAGGTTGGTCGAGCACGACCTCCCCTTGGTGAACCCATGCTGACTACTCCTGATAACCTCCTTTTCTCCCAGTTGTCTGGAGATGGTATCCAGCACAAGCTGTTCCATCACCTTTCCAGGGACGGAGGTGAGGCTGACAGGCCTATAATTACCCGGATCTTCCTTCTTGCCCTTTTTGAAGACCGGAGTGACATTGGCTATCCTCCAGTCTTCAGGGACCTCCCCTGTTGTCCAAGACCTCTCAAAAATGATGGAGAGCGGTTCGGCAATGACCTCCGCCAGCTCTCTCAGCACCCGTGGATGCACCCCATCAGGTCCCATGGACTTGTGGACCTTAGTACTGCCTAGGCGCTCACGCACGTCCTCTTTCCTGACTAAAGGGAAGTCTCCCATTCCCCAGACCCTCTCACTAACCTCCAGGGTGTGGGATTCCTGCGGAAGAGCCTTTTCACTGAAGACGGAAGTAAAGAAGGCATTCAGTATCTCTGCCTTCTCAGCATCCCCCGTTACGAGGACCCCCCCCTCACTTAGTAAGGGGCCCACATTCTCCCTAGTTTTCCTTTTGCTATTAACATACTTGAAGAAGCCTTTTTTATTATCCTTTATCACTCAGGATCTTGAACTCCACCATCTCATGATCACTACAACCCAAACTGCCCCCAACCTTCACTTCCTTAACAAGTCCATCCCTGTTGGTGAAAATAAGGTCCAGTAACACCCCTCCCCGCGTCGGTTCCTCCACCACCTGCATCAGAAAGTTGTCTTCAACACACTGCAAGAACCGTCTGGACCGTGCGTGCCTGGCTATGTTGGTCATCCAGCAAATATCTGGATAATTGAAGTCCCCCATAAGCACCAGTGCCTGGGAACGTGACGCTACATCCAGTTGCTTTTGGAAGGCCTCATCAGCCTCCTCATCCTGATCAGGGGGCCTGTAGTACACCCCCACAACAGTGTCACCCTTACCAGCCTGCCCCTTGATTCTCACCCATAAGCTCTCCACTGCTACATCACTCTCCCCCAAGTGAAGTTCAATACATTCGAGCTGCTCTCTCACATAAAGAGCAACTCCACCACCCCGCCTAGCCAGCCGATCTTTCCTAAAAAGCACATAGCCCTCCATGACAACATTCCAGTCATGTGAGCTGTCCCACCACGTCTCCGTGATCGCGATGAGATCATGACCTTGTGACCGCACGCAGAACTCCAGCTCTTCCTGTTTATTCCCCATGCTACGCGCATTAGTATACAGGCACTTAAGAGAAGCAGCATCCCTCCACCTCTCTCCAAGCCTTTGAACTCCACTGTCTCCACCCATCAAGTCTTGTTTGGAGCCTCGAACTGCCCCCTCAGTCCCAGCGGTCGTCATTTTGTCCCCTTCCCCCATTCAGTTTCTCAGGAGTCGTACATAGGGTACTATTATGAAGGTAGTGCACAGTAAGACTGACTGCCCACAGGGGTAGAAATTTTTGGTCACATTGGTGACAACTGGTATGTGATCTGTCTGTGTCTCAACCCACAAGTCCTTCCCTCATATTTTCACTCCCTGCTGAGGAGGAGAATGAGAGTAGCTGGGTGGGACTGGCAGCCCGCCAGGATGAGAGTGGTACAGGAGAGGCACTTGTTGTACCACAATGGTGCTGCAAGAAGAGACTCCTAATTACCTAACGTAGCCATTCTATAGCCATTTTCAGCAACTCAAGGCAGCAATTCACTCCATTCCTATTTTTGATTCTGTAATTAGTACTAACTGCCAGCCAGTCTTAGGAGAAGTTTGTTCTCAGCTGCTTTGATCAACCAGTACAGGCCTGGTTTACTTGTATTAAAATTACTTTAAACTCACCTGGCAAAGTTAAATCTCAAAAAGTATGACTTTAAACAAACAAACAAACAAACAAAAACATGGTGAGTAATTTTAAAGATTACTTCTAATGTGTATCACAGGAATTCAGAAGAAGTTGACCTTCCCTTCTTAGCTCTAGCCACGAGCAGCACTCATATCTGCAAATGAGCACTCATCCATGCCAGAAGACACTTTGTTCCAAAGAGAGCTGCTACAATG
Source organism: Meleagris gallopavo (assembly GCF_905368555.1). Lineage (NCBI taxonomy): Eukaryota > Metazoa > Chordata > Aves > Galliformes > Phasianidae > Meleagris > Meleagris gallopavo. The sequence goes on from NC_139435.1 coordinate 37,282,275, forward strand.
GGCTTCAGATGTATTTTTAAAGGGTGATAACAATGGGATCTTCTTTCTGTCACACAGCATGCTGTGTTAAAGTGGAATTTTTTAATTTAGTTTTGGGGTTTTTTTTTTGGTTTTTTTTTTTTTAATTGGGTTTTTTGTTTGTTGGTTTGTTTTGTTTGTTTTGTTTTGTTTTTTTGCAGGAGTGGTCGGCTTCTTCAGACTTTTTATTCCCACAGAGGTATAATTCTGGAACCACTCCTTTGACTTAGCATCGGCTCCAGCTTTCAAGATTTTATTCAAATTGAAGATCAGGTTTTCCCCCCAACTCAGGCACACAGCAAACAGTGGCGAGAATTGAGGCAAGTATTTGTGTTCTCCCATACACTTTACAACAGAGTAGAATGCTAGTAGAAAAGATAACACAAATTTCTGCACAGTAGCAAGTCATTCTTTGTGGAAGGTTAATGCAGTAAAAGTAATTTTTATGTTACAGAAGTCCTTTAAAGCAGGATTAGAAAAATGAAGTTAGGATCCTCTATCTTTCTGAGGTAAGACACTAGGATCTGATGCCTTCCTAGTGTTAGATATGAATTTCAACAAAAATAGATATTATACTAATTAGAGACAAGAATCTGGACAAGAGTCTTTTGAAAAGGTTGGAGGAGAAGCTATTAATGTTTCAAAAATTTAAACTATTGTCTGACTTTTTAGAAGGTTCTACTTCTTTAAAGCTGATGAAATGGAAAAGATACAGAATGAGCAGTAGTCGTTAGGCTTTAAAAAACACTTTGCAGCTCAAACTTTTGATGGAGCATGAAAGAAAAACAAAGCCTGAAAAACAACATTCTGTATTCCTTACGGGTTCCAGGAAAAAAACCTATAAGCCTGGAGGTAGCTGCCAAATGACAGATGAGGTACTAATATCAATTTAGAGTATTCATACTTATGAGACAGATGTCCTCTTAGAAAATACGTATTTAAGCTATACTCTCCTGAACCATAACTACAAAAATTCAGCCAGGCACAGAAAACTCTGCTCTTGAAACTTAATTTTTCATATGCCTTGTTCTCACTGAATAGCAAAATATTACCATGGCTATCAAATACTCACACGTAAATGGAATTAATGCAAACAAGTTCAAGATTTACAACAAAAAGTTATGTTTTTAATTCCCATATTTTTGACCTGTTTTTTTTTTTCCCACTTTTGTTTTTATTTTGTCACCCTTTTCAATGTTTCATTTAATTCCCTAAGCAGTACTTCCACACATTCCAATTACGTTTCTTTCTTCCTTTTACTTTATCTTATTTCACAGCTGCCATGGAGTCACACCTCTCAGGAGTCTATCCAATATCAGAAGCGCATCTTGTGCGCCATCAACCATGCATTCCAACCTGAAAAACCAGGTCCAAACACACTTCATCCATTTTCTTTTAGGATCACTTGACAGAAACTATACATGAAAGAAACCATAAACAAAAACACATTCATTGCAATTTCACAAAGCTTCAATAAACAAATGATGAGTCTCTGCAAGCATGGCTAAGGATTAGCTTTTCTAAACGTGTCAGTCTACTCTCTAGCTGTGCAAAACTTGGAGAATAACCTGCTTTGAACTTCCGCTATTTATCTTAAATAACTGCTTAACAACTTAAATGCTTTCTTCCCCTTCCATTAGAAGTTGGTTTTAGAAGGTACTTTCTGTTACAGCAATGATAAATATAATCTCTGGTTTATTTTGGTCCTACACACCTCTTTGCTTCTGTATTTGTGTGAGTAATGAGGCAGAGGAAGTGAAAAATGATGAATGAAAACTTTTGCTTCCAGAGACTACTTGTAGTAAGACCTGTTCACTCCTATGAATCTAAAAGTTCAACTGCTTGTACTGAAGCAGCACTGCAGTGCTGTTTTGCAGAGACTGGAACAAAGGAACAATACTTATTTACTCTATAACTTTTCTTATTACTCCAACTTAAATATCTCCATGCAGAACCAACAAGATAAGAGTCATCATCTGTAATCACAGACTGTTACTATCCTTGGGGAAAAAAAGAAAGAAAAAGAAAAAAGACTTTTGTCTCCTTATCTCAGATTTCTCACTCCCTTGGGAATCTGTCACCAGCCACTGGGTTTTCTGAGATAAGACCTTTAAATATTGCCCTCCATCAGAAGTCCATCAATTACAGACACACTAGAAGGGTAACGGTTTTTCCCCATCTGTCAGGAGAAAGGAAGGACTGCCAAATCAGCACATAGTTAGTTACACACAGCTTCTCAACCCAGATGTACACACACACACAAAAAAAATTATTGACAAGACAAAGAAGTAGATTTCAGGCCTTGCAGCACGTTCCCAGGCCTCTGACCTCACCGACCATCTGCAGCAGCAATTTTCTCTTCATCTGTTGCTGTTTCCTAGTGCCAACTTGGAAATCAAATCTCAGTTTCTGGCTAGTTGACCCTGCTTACAGTGCAGATGTGACAAAAGAGACATGCCTCGATCTGCCAGATCTTAAAGCACTGCAGGTAATGCTGATCTGTAGATTCCTAGGATTCTTTAGTACTGCACTGTGAGCTGCTGCAGGGCACAGCCTTTGGGTATTTTTTTGTTTGTTTGTTTGTTTTTGTTTTTTTTTTAGTGGGGAAGATGTAACTGAATTTCCTGTTTTCTTTTTAAGAAGTCCTTGCATGGCTTATGATGCATTAGGTAGTTTAATCTGAAATCAACCTTCATATTTCACAGCTCTCCAAACCCTGTTAAATACATTTATCTTCAGGCAGACATCTGACTGCACGAACTAATCCAAGTTTTTCTCACTGTAGGCACAGCGTGTCTAGACAAGAGACGTTTGCTGCAGTTTTGGAACTGGCCACCCCAGCCAGGCGGGTCTCCTTCAATCCCAGCCCCACTTCCCTCTCTGCACTGCGCTCCCACTGACCTCTTCGCCGCCGCGGCTGTCCCGACCGAGCCGCGCTCAGCACGGCAGGACGTGGCCGGCAGCCGCCCCCACTGCACACCCCGGAGCCGCGGACCATTACTGGTGCGGCAAGACAGCAAACTCCTAACGTGGAGCTGACACGGGCAGGGGAAGCCTGACAAAAAAAGTGCAAGATCCGCTGCGAGAGGGCAGCTCGGAACCGTCGGGGGAGCCAGCGAGGGGGCGGGCGGGCGGGCGTCATGCTGAGCTGGGCCGATGGGTTATGAGGGGAGGTGTTGCAGGGGGCGGGGCGGGGCGGCCCGGCGCTGCTGGCCGCTGCTGGCCGCTGCTGGCCGCTGCTGGCCGCTGCTGGCCGCTGCTGGCCGCTGCTGGCCGCTGCTGGCCGCTGCTGGCCGCTGCTGGCCGCTGCTGGCCGCTGCTGGCCGCTGCTGGCCGCTGCTGGCCGCTGCTGGCCGCTGCTGGCCGCTGCGGGCCGCTGCTGGCCGCTGGGCAAGCGCAGGACTAACGCAGGACTGTGGGACAGCCGCCGGGCCGCCGCACACGGACGCACGGAGCCGCGCCGGGAGGGCGGCGGCAGCAGCGCAGGTGGGTGAGCGGGAGGGGCGCGGGGCGAGCGGAGGAAACTGGCGGTCCCAGGGCGCTGCTCAAGGCCCCGAGATGTCCGGGGATACCCGGACCATCCCGAGATGTCCGGGGATCCCCATCCCCCGGCTCTAGAGGGCAGGAGAGGCGCAGCTGCTGCGTGCACTTCTCATCGTTGTGCTCCTGTGTCTCCTTTCTTCCCCTCATTTTTCTTTCTTCTCGTTTCTTTTCTTCTTCCCTTGTTACTTTTTTCTCTTTTCTATTTCTTTCCTTTTTGTTCTATTTGTTTTTTTTCTCTTTTTTCTTTTTTTCCCGTTATTCCTTTTACTTCTTCCCTTCTCTCTCTTTCTTTCTCTCTCTCTCTTCCTTTCTCTCTCTCTTCCTTTTGGACTCCTCTGGTCATCTCTGTTATTTTTTTCTTTCTTTTCTGCCTTTTTTTTTTTTTTTTTTTCTCTTTCAGTCTTTCTGTCTCCCCCCTTCTGCCTTTTCACCTGGCATTGCATGCAGGGCTGGCCATACCATTGAATGCAGAGCAGCCCAAAGCAGGCTGATGGCCTCGGGGTGTTGGGTTGGCATCAAATCTGTTGCCAGGGACAGGGAACATCTCATGCTTTTGAGTTGCAATCCTAAGATGTGGCTTTTCTTAATTTGCTAGAACTAGGAAAACTCTGAAGAAACAAGGTTTATTTCTTTATTTCGGAACAGCAAATCTGTTTAGAAGGTTATAAATAGTTTTCTGTTATCCAAGTTGGGTGGGAGAGCTCAGAAGTCTGACAGGAGGCTCAGTTGAGTCTGGCATTTTGCCTCTTTCAGGGCTGCTCAGAAAAGTAGACTTCTTTGTGGGAAAGAGGAGGAGTGGCAGCAGCAGGGAATTGCTGTTTTGGAGCCTGAAGTTTTAAATTTCTTTTTTAACGGATTATGATGTAGGTGACCTCAGAGCTGGCAGATAACAGCCCTTGGGAGTCAGAGTAAGAGGAGTCTAACATTTCAGTCTTTTGACTTCAACTTGAAAATTGTTGAGAAAAATAATACAATATTAGGAGCTCAGCTAGGAGCTCAGTTACAGTGGTACATTGCATTTGAAGGTAGGTATATACAATGGAAAATAATACTCTTTTGATCCTCTCTGTGATTCACAACTCTGCCTACAGTAAACATCAGTAAGCTGCATTAATCTATTCCATATGAATCTGAATGGTCTGGGGCAGTACTTCTTTTCTGAAGCTATAAGAGCCAAAACTTACTTAAAAAATGTGAATACTTTTGCCAAGTCTGTACTCTTTTTCTAAACTCCAGGGAAATGCACAGGGGAATATACATGGTAAAGATCCATAGTCTGCTCTGCTGAAAATACAACAATTTGCTGAGCAAAATCCTGCTCTCTATGTCTTTTACTATCATGGAAAAGCTGCTACTAGTTTTATGAGAAGATTTATTTTTGTTTTTCTGATAATATTTTCCTGGCTTTCTTTTGAAGCCCGACACAATGTAGTAAGTTCTCCACTTATGTTTGTTCAAAAGCTCCTGAGAAAGCGCTGTAAAATATAGTTTGTTGTGTTTTTATCTTTTTGTATATTTTGCAATGGAGTCTACTGTCAAGGTAGTATCTGGTCTTTGACAAAAAAGAATTGCACTTTTTTATCTGCATTCTTGTGTAGAGTGGTCTTTCAGGTCAGAATGAACTCATCTCACCTGAAGTGAACAATGGGGGAAAAAAAACATAGTACCTTTATAGTTGTGGACTAAAATCAGGAAATGCTATTTAATTGGCTTGCACAATAGAGCTAAACCTGTGCACCAGAGTGTGATGCTGATCCATGTTAGTCTTTAACTATCAGTGGTCTCTTATTATCAAGGGACACTGTTGTTGCTGGTGCTGCTATGAAATGTAACTGTAGGCATGCCCACACTGCCTTTGGAACAGAGCTAAGAAAATCTCCTTTGAATTATATTTTAAGTGTTGTTTTTGAAGAAGGATGAAAGTACTCAGAAGTTTGATAACTTCTTCCCTCCCCTTTCAGATTCAGGCTAGGTTTGACAAGTGGTAATGCCTTCCCAGTAACCGCATTTGCCAGTTTGCTCCATCCTGAAACACGGCATTTTCACAAGACTGCCGTTAGCAACCACTGTAGTTGGGCACAAGGACTGCAGACCTGCTCAGCTGCTGGGAAAATTATAGCTCCTGCTTTAAGGTGAAAAATGGAAAAATATATACATATGCAATTCACTTCAGGGCAGCCAGCGTGGAGCACAACACAATTTCACAATGTGTTAAACTGGGCAATATTACTTTAAAAATTTTGGGGTGGTTTTTTGTTGGGATTTGTGAGTGTACCATGTCAGCTACCTTGAGGTAAAACATATTTTTTTCTCCAGTATTAATAGTCTTAAACTCACTAAAAGTCTTTGTGATTGCGGCTTTCCTTTGTTTAGTTGTGCTCAGTGAACACATATGGGAATCAGACTTAGAACTCAGTTCTGGACAAGATGTACATGACAAGAGGTTAATAGAAAGTTTACCAAAAATTACATTTTTTCTACACCATTTCACACACTAAGTGTCTATTTGTGTGGGTCTTATTGTTTTCTGTTTGCTTTAAGAGGACATTTTTAGAGTGCCAGGTGTCTGACATTTGAACATAAAATCTCTAAGTAACCATGGTTTTGAATTTATTCTCACTATTTTTTTTTTAATTATTTTATTTTCTTGAGAAGCAGTTCTCTGCTTCTATTTACTCTCAGTATTCAGTGTCTGGGTAGTGGTAGATGTAGCAATGTCTGTAAAGCTGCCTTCTAAGCTAACAAAGCACTATTCTTGTTTTTTTCTAAATAAAAGAAATGCTCTTTTTTTTTTTTTTTTTTTTTTTTTTTTTCCTTACAAATATTCTGAAAAAAAAAGCCCTGGTTTTGTGGAGTGTTGTTAATGAGCAGACTCTGTACCCACATGCAGCCCCACTGCTGTCTGGTCATGACTTCCAGATTTCAGATCTTATCCCACAGTCTGACAGTGGCCCAAACACTTACTTCTGACCAGTGCTTTTTTTTTTTTTCCCCCCATAAGACTGACAGCTAATGAATAAACATGTGAGTGTTCATTCAATCAAGGGCATATCTACATTTAAGGTCACATTGCTTTATACCATGGAAATGCTGAGTAAACGTGTCTCCACTGTGTGTAGCATCTCTCTTCCAATAATCCCACATCTACGCAGTCTGTCTTTCTGTCTTTGTGCTTGTGTATGTTGGTGCTCATGCAAGCTGCTTATTGTTTTAAAAATCACTTCCTCCTCAGAACAAGTGTTCTGCATAGCTGAGTCTGAATGGAAGCCGGTTAATCGTGAAAAACCGCTTGCACGGCATGCATGCTTTGATGCATGATTGGTATGCCCTGTTAAAACTCAAGGACTTTTCAGTAAGCCCACGCCCAGGGGAGAACCTTCTGCTGAAGTGTCACGGAGTAGTTGCATAGTTTCTGTTGGACTGACCTTCGAGGTTTTTTCCAACCATCATCATTGTATGATTCTATACCTTGGGTGGAGCTCGAGTGGGAGAAGTGAAGAGCGAAGGGGTGGATAACACTGCTTCCATACTGTTCCGATGGGCAACTAATTTCTCTTTGTATCTCCTTCCCCTCCCACTGAAGCAAAAAAAAAGGAAAAAATTAGTCAGTTCTGCCCCTGACTCCCCACCCATCAAAAGCATTATTTGTTTTGTGGCCCATCCCAACCGCCACTTAAGAAATGGGTGTACTCAGAACTACATTTTCCACTCAGCTTACTTCAATAGGTTTCCACAAAAATAAGAACTCCAGACTGTTATGACTGCACTTAAGATCGTAGTGCAGCTGCCAAAAAGATTTCAAGCACCTGAAGTAAAGCTTGGATGGAAAGCTTACCTATCTGTGGACATAAACTAGAGGCACGTGACATTTTTGTGCTTCTGGGATCTCTAAAGAGCTGTGTGCCAGAAACAACTGAATGTATGTCACTGAAGCAACTACAGGTGGGGAAACACGTCTGCTTCCTCTGGCTATCTTTAGAGGACGGAGAACAGGGGAAGTGGAGAGGGGCAGTGAGGTACATCCTAGCTCAGTGGTCTGGGAAAGCAGTGACAAGCACTAAGGCCTTGTGGATAGATCCATAAAACCGGTAAGGTCTCTTGTGCCCTACACGTAGCTGATTTTGGTCTCCTGCCATCCTCTGTGGTACTACCCAGATCTTAGTTCCTTCCTGTCACACTTTAAGTGCCCCAAAGTAAAATTTTACCCTCTCCTTAGACCCTTCCTGAGCTTCTGGTGCTGGTACTAACACATGGTGTGTTTTGGAGCCTTCTGTTTCACTGCTGAGTTGATCTTTAGCATCTTGCTTCAACAGTTTCTCTACTGCTGTGAGCAAAGGCTGAAGTGCCAAAGTTACAAGCCGTTTAATTCTTTGTCCCTGTGCCACCAGACCCTGTCATCAAGGGAAGGGTCTGTGTACCATTTCATAGCAAGTCCTACTTGCTTTTTCTAAAATACAAAAAACCAGTAATAATTATGAGCATAAAAATAGGTATTAATATCTTAAATACAAAAAATATATATAGTTAGCATATGGTTTCACTTTGTTTTCTAAGCCTTATTAAATTGGTTGTGGAGAGGGAGGCCCTGTGAGTGATGCAGGTGAACTGACAATCTATGTGCTGTGTCCTTGGTCAGCAGCAAGGCTTAGCAATGCAGTGCTTAAGAAAGCCACACACACTCTTACACTCCCTTGGGGTGGAAGCAGAATGGTGCCCTTGTGCGGACCTACGTTTTGCATATTTTCTGGAGTAGTAAATGTGTGTAACTGCTGTTAGAAAAATGAGGACGATAGGAGCTTAAGGACAGTAATTTGGCAAAATAAATACTCCCCAAGGGCGATACCACCCTGATGTGAAACTGATTAGAGGCATCTCTTGCTTTTAACCTAGTTTAGAGAAAGACAAGCCTCCTACTCTCAGTCTTATTATCAGTCCAAACATGGAAGCCCGAGTTTGCAGGTGTTGTATCAGATAGATCTCTGAAACCCTGCTGTTAAGGGAGGCTTTTCCAAACTCCCTTGTCCAGGTCTTGTGTACTGTGTTGCCTTTACTCCTCCTTAACTCCCTCCCCCCTTTTTAACGATGCAGTTTCACAATAAACTTGTTACTTCATCAGGTGTGCAGATGAGATGTAGTTCTTCTTCATTCCTCCCTGTATTGATGTTTTCCTGGGGTGGGGGCAGGATGGGCTATCAAGACCATTGGGCCCCATCAGTAGGCAGCTGAAACCTGCTCTTACATCAAGGTGACCAAGGAGCTGCTGGATATGGGTGGCCCGTATAGTACAGGCAGGAAGAGAACTGCTCCTTACCCCAGAAACAGTTTATATCAGACAAATCCCACTGTGAAACCACAGCCAAAGGGATCTGCTGTGCTGGCAGCAAAGGGCTGGGGTTGGCTTCTCCAGTGCTGCTGGCAGGGCTGGTGTAACATCATAGTGCTCTGTACCACCACAAAATGCCCCTTGCACAAGTGCTGCCACACAGTGCAGATGATCATATTGGCAGTTCTGCCATTACTTGCTGCAGATCCAAGCCAGCAGTCTGCATAAAATGTCCAAATGAGCTTCTGGTGTCCCTCAGAGCTGAGCTATAATCTTGTTAAGGGTGGTTAGGTTGGTTCTTGAGGTGTAGGGGAAAGGGTGGGGTTGGTGGTTTTTTTTATTATTCTCATTGAAGACTTATATTTCTAGTTGGATTTTATGTTTGCTTTTAAGGATGGGTGAAGATATACTTATCTGAAATCACTTGCTGAGTAGGGCTAAAAGAGTGCTGCTCCCTCCTGCCTGTGGCTGCAGCCTTTCCTAGGTGAGAGTTATTCCCAGTTCTTTTCGCTTGCACAAACACCCATGAAATCTCTTTCTGACTTGTTTCAGTCAGTAATACTGATTGTCTTAGCAATTATACAGTAACCAGGTAAACACATCACTAACAAAGCCAGATTTTTTTTTTACAGTAGCACCTTTACAGTAATATAAAAATGTGATCTAGATTTACTCTCCCCAGAATATTTCCCAGACTGGCAGGGAATGAGTACAGATGAGCAGATGCAGCTGATCCAAGCTATGTGCCCTTACAGAACAGGTGTCAGAAGAGAAGTCTGAAACTAAGCACGGTTATCTCTCTTCCCAAATGCCTGTGTAAATGTCCAATAGTCTGTAGTAAATATCAAGCTGTAATGACCTGATGCATTCTGTTTAGTCATATTCTACTCTTTCTTTGTGGCACTGAAGAGTAACTTTGGCAGGAAGCAGTGATTCAGGCAGCTAAACATACCTTTCTACCAACTCCTTCAACATTAGCAACTGTTGGAGGTTTCGGTTTTGTATGACTGCCTACATCAAAAACACGATCTCTAATGAGGAATAAATGTAGAAGATTGAAGTGGGTTAAGTCCATAAGAGAGACTAAATCCTGGTTGAGAGCACGTCCAAAGCTGCAGTGTGAAGCCTTTTGTATGTGGCTGTGCAAACCTCCTACTCTTTCCAGTGCAAAGTTGTGTCTCTGGCACTGTGTTCTTCACTGTGCACAGTAAAACTGCCCAGAGAAGAGAAGAAGATGGTAAACATTTGTCAAATGCCGTTTGAAGTCAGTTTAGGAAGTATTCTAGGCTTGTAAATCTTTCTAAAACAGGAAAGAAAAAAAAAAAAGAAAAAAAAACAAAACCCAAACAAACAAACAAAAACCTTTCTAAAATAGGTTTAGGTGACAAATTAGATGACAGGTCACAAATCTTTCCCAACACTGTAAAGGTCAACACTTGCAAAGAATATGCCAGAGTTTAGTACTTTTTAGTGAGGAATTGCAAGCATCAACAAAGAGAAGTTTATTGTTAAGTCTGTTCTGGGGCAGCAGTGTGTCTGTGAAAAAAAATCTGACTGTGGGGAAAACCTCCACCTAAAAATAAGAGCTCTGTTAACCTGTAAACATTTACAGATCTCTTTCTCTGGTGTAAAAGAAATGCAGATTTCATTTGTTTTGAGCTCAAAACAGTGGAGGAATTGCATCCAGCTTGGTATAGATGACCATTCTGAAACAGTTATTTACCTTGTATTCAGTTGTGTAAAAAGCTTTTAATAGTAAGCTTTATTCTTCAGAAATTCTTAGGAGGTGGAGATCACAATGGTAGCTTTCAGTTAAGGCTCTGGCTCCCTGCATCGTATAGAATGGGGAGGAAGGACAAACCTTATAGAGCATGTTACTTGATAATGCTCATGTTCCTACATACACTGAGAATACGATAAAGTAGCAGCACTAACTCTCATTCTAAAGAAACAAACTCCAGCTTCTGACAGCTAAAAATTCACAGTCAAAAATGAGGCATTTTTATAACTTGGTAAGAGTAGAACAGTAGTTTAAGGCTAACCAATATTACAAGCTTCATCTTAAGGAAATACATACTTGATAGAGATTATGGAGACAACCACATAGTTGGTCACCTTCCTTTATTAATTTCATTTGTTATGAATATTATTTTTATTGGATCAGATCTACCAGTCAGAACTGGAGGAATGTCAAGTGAGCAAGTATGTAGTAGGTCATAAGGCATGCTAAAAGTTGCTCTAAACTGTCTGATGCTAGGTCACAATTTAAATGTGGTAATTGTGGAATTCCCCCCCACACACCCAGTTTTTTTGTTTGTTTGTTTTTGTTTAATTAAAATTCAAAGTGTGAGACCTGTTGCTTAGACAGTACCACTGCACAATTTCATCTACAATTGTACACAGGTTCACTTAGCTACTTCCATTAAGAGTTTAAATTTTAGTTCTTCCAGCCTAACAACAGTACGCACCTAAGACAGGCTTGAAACAAACATCTGCCTTCGTGGTATAGGACTGCCTGAAAATTTTGCTGATCCCTATTGCTGTGCTATACATTTATGCAGTGAGATCACCCTCCATTCACCTTCTCTACCTGGATCAATTCCCCCAGTCAGTTTGCAGAGTGGGCACAACAGTGGACACAAAACATGGTGCATCCCAGTGGCATAATTGCTGTCAAAAAGCTCCGTAATATTAGATCTCAAATTTTTACACATACGTTTAAAATCAAGTTGAAATTTACAGTTTGAGAATTAAAATTTAAAGTAATACTGAGGTACCATAAAGAAAAGAGGAAAAAAAGAAAGATCTTATGCTAAGCCTATAGTAAAGCTGTGAAGAGGATACAGTTCACTCTTCCTTAAACAAATGTTCTTATCAATTATTTTGGGAAGCAATTACTCTTAGGGCTGGACAAAAAAGTCAGAGCACAAAAAAATGTATTGAAAGTAGAAAAAATGAAAGAAACTATGTATCTCTCCAATCCAGGGATGTCGTGAACTCTCTGACTTGCAGACTAAAATGTTGGAAGATGTTCACTATATGTTATACTGTTTTTTGCAACTACAGCTTCATTTGAAATTCAGACCTGCACTGGATTATTCAGACAATGAATCTGTAGTCAGAAATGCCATTTGTGTAGCAGTGTAAATTGTTTAAGAATTTCCTGGCTTTGAGCAGTCTTTGAAGTGATACTTAGAAAAAAAAATAAATTCTAATCCTTTAACACTTCAAGATTACAATGGTGCAATCTTCAAGAGGTGCTGGCAAAATGAAAGTATTTCAATGCTGTGTGAACAGAAACAGGACCAAAAAAATAACTTATCATCTCTAAGATGAAGATAGGATTGGCAAGTCATAAATCTTGATGCAACTCAGCCTTGTAGTATGTTTCAACATCAAAAGCAACAGCTGAATAGTAAAAATGGAGACTATCTAGACAGTGGTAATGCAGTACTGCAGTACTAAGAGGGGCAGGGGCTTAACAAAAATCAGCTTTAGAGATGGGCAGTAACCACTGCCTTTTTACCTTGAAAAGGTGCTTCAGCAGTTCAGCTACAGCACTACAGCACCCTTCACAAAGCTGAGGAGCTGTGCTTTACTAATTTCTTTCTCCTCTTTTCATCAGCTCTTTCCTAATAGCATTTCTAAGATCAAGGATGTTGGAGAGAGTGCACCTCATGTAAAAGTCTTGAAAGTCTTCTGTGACTGTCTCCCCACTAAGGAGAAGGATCATCAATAGCATTCAGTAGCTTCTAAGAAGTTAGTGGTAAGTTAAAGTTCTGATGCAATTTGTGTCACTGCTAAAATGGATACAAAATGCTCTTGTCTAATTCTGAAGATGAATTAACATCAAATACTTGCTATGTCAGTAACATATCTGACTTATTGACCTTAATTTTGTCAGATGCAGTCAAACATGTTCTGTTCCCTTTCAGAAATTTTGTCTGTATCCTTAGTGCTACAGCTGATAAAAGATAGGAAATAATGTACCAGCTGTATTTTCCCTCTTTTCCCTTTTTATTGGAAAAAAAAAAAATCTCATTTCCAGCAAAATATTTTTGTTTGAAGTATTTGCTCTTTACAGACTGTTAAAAGCAATGCTACTATTATCCCTTTATCTTTTACAGAAATCTTAGCAATGGCAGTGATGATGATATTTCATTTTATTTTAGGATTTTTCCTTTCATCTCCTTGACAAATGCTCCAAGTTTCCAACTGTTTTTTCTGATGTTGTTGAGGCTTATACAAGCAGAGTGGGGGGCTATTTTTTTTAGTTCTGCAAAGTCACCTGGTATTTGAAATGCTGAAAAGGAAACTACGTTTTTTCCACAATTTGCGATTCAGACTTTTCTTGGGTCTAACTCTGATTTTAGTAATCATTTCGGTTTTGAAAGTTAACCAGAAATCAAACTGCTTGAATCGAAGACATCTTGAGCTGACTAAGGAAGACTCTATTGGCGACATTAACTGCACCAAGATACTGGAAGGTGATATAGAAGAAATTCAAAAGGTAAAGCTTGAGACCTTATCAGTGTCATTTAAGAAACGTCCCAGACTAACAACCAATGACTATATCAACATGACAACAGACTGTGCCTCTTTCACCAAGATGAGGAAATACATTATGGAACCTCTCAGCAGTGAAGAAGCAGAATTTCCAATTGCTTACTCAATAGTGGTTTATCACAAAATTGAGATGCTTGACAGGCTTCTGAGATCAATCTATGCTCCTCAGAATTTTTATTGCATCCATGTTGATAGAAAATCTCCAGAATCTTTTTTTACAGCTGTGAAAGGAATAGTCTCCTGTTTTGATAATGTCTTTATATCCAGCCAGTTAGAGAGTGTTGTATATGCTTCATGGAGCAGGGTACAGGCAGATATTAATTGCATGAAAGACCTCTATAGAAGAAGTTCAAACTGGAAATACCTAATAAACCTCTGTGGCATGGACTTTCCTATAAAGACCAACCAGGAAATAGTAGAGAAATTAAAAGCCCTTAAAGGTGAAAACAGCTTGGAAACAGAAAAAATGCCTGTTTATAAAGAAGTAAGGTGGAAAAAACACTATGAGATTGTTGATGGTAAAGTGAAAAACACAGGTATAGATAAACAACTACCACCTCTCAATACTCCAATTTTTTCTGGTAGTGCCTATTTTGTAGTTAGCAGAAGATTTGTAGAATACATATTAGAAAATAGCAAAATCCTCAAATTTATTGAGTGGGCAAAAGACACTTACAGCCCTGATGAGTACCTATGGGCAACAATTCAGAGAATCCCTGACGTCCCAGGTGCTGTTTCTTCTAATGAGAAGTATGACGTTTCTGATATGAATGCACTGGCCAGGTTTGTCAAGTGGCAGTACTTCGAAGGAGATGTGTCTAAAGGTGCACCCTACCCACCATGCAGCGGAGTTCATGTTCGCTCTGTCTGTGTGTTTGGCGTAGGAGACCTGAACTGGATGCTGCGAAACCACCACTTCTTTGCTAATAAGTTTGATACTGATGTTGATCCTTTTGCAGTGAAGTGTTTGGAAGAATATTTGCGACATAAAGCTTTGAATCTGCAAAAGAACTGAAATGCTGCATGCTCCAGTTATGAAACACAGGACCAAAGAACATACAGCTATAAATTTTTACAGTCAACGCTGGTGGTGATGTTGGTGGTGGTGATGATGATGATGGGAATAATGATTATCACTACATTGGTATGGTGATGATGTGGACCTTCTTTGTGCGTTGACAAGAAGGAAAGAAGACATGCCTCAGATGAAGATGAGAATGCCTTATGTTGCACACTAGGGCTTGGAACTTGGGTACATCACAGACAGTAGTGTTTGGAGGCTCAATTAATTTGAATATTTATTATCTCAATATGTGTTATAGTATAATTATTGGGCTTCCTGGGGTAAAACTACTTGTTGAACGCGTGGAAAATGGATGTTGTTCATGATTATTTCTGAGTTGTTGGTGTTTTTCTTTTTTGTTACTGTTGTTTGTTTGTTTGTTTGTTTGTTTTCCCAAGAATGTAATGCTCACTGAAATGGAGAAGTGAGGAGAAATACGGGAAAGCAGCAGCTGGCCTGCATGAAGTTCATATTGAGTGCTGGAAGATTTCAGGAACTTAATAATTAATTGATTTGAAAATTAAACAAAAGGGGATATACCAAAGCCAAAGGTCATCATTTAACTTAAATATGAATGCTGCAGTTCTACAATATGTAACTCTTAGTCCTTCCGGAAATCCTCAGCAAGGAATATTAAGGATTTGTATTTCTATTTTTGTAACAGGATCTTGCTTTTGTACTCTTAAGCCGTCCCTGGTAATGTGATAAGAAGTTTATATATTAGTTCCTTGTTGTATCGTCTCAGGAAACTTCAGTTTTGTGCCTGATAAGAGTTGGAATTTTACACTTACTGTATCACAAGCTTTGCTTTTGGAACCAGAATGACTCAAAAAGTCATTCTCAAAGACTTAAAAGAATTGTGGCAATGTCTAAATGTTACTGATTCAACTGCTGATTTCTACATTCTGTTAGTTCAAGTTGCATCCTAGACAATTTTAGGTATGAAAAAATAAAGTTATTTTTCTGAATGTTGTTGTCTCTTCCTACAAATAAATTCCTTCTAATAGCATTGCCAAAAACCCTAACCATAAAGACCTAAGTTATATTTACTTAAGCTGCAGTGGAGACAAGTCCTACCTTTCCCACATCCACTCATTCATGTGTCCATGATTATTTAAATTTATCTGGTGCAGCTGTTACATATTCATTTGTTTGCTTGCTTGTTTATTTATTTCTAATTCATTTACTTCTTTTGGTAGAGTGGAAAGGAGGAAATCTATATGAGTTTCAGGTTAGTTCCCTACTGGGCTTAGCTACTGAAATGTGGCACAAGTACTACAAACAGTACAGAAGCATGGTAACCAGTGAAGAGAACAGCATGAGGAATGGTACTATTGCTTATTTATTTCCATAGCACTTCTAGTTCGTCATGCATGGTTACAGTCAGGTATACTATCTGATCCTGAAACTTATTATTAGCACTACCAAGTGACATAGTAAACATGACATCTTACTGTTATTTGTGTTTCTTGGATTACTGTGAAGGCAGTATAAGTTTCTAACAAAGGTAGTTTGTCATGAAGTATCTTCTGGGAAATATTTAGATGTGAACACAATGAGCAGCTTAGCAGCTTACCCTTTGATCATATAAGCTCTTAAGGGCGCTATAGATTCAATCTGAAATGAGGCTTTTTCTTTTCAACCCCATCTTTAAAACCACCTGAAAGCTGTTTAGGAAGAGTTCAGAGACTCTCACTTGGTGCATAATTACCTGGTGCAGGTAATTGTGGCCTGGGAGATGAGCACAGGAGGGAAATACTCTATAGTAACCCAAGTTGTCTTCCCCACCCTTTGGCTTTCAGACAAGAATGGTCTTAATAGACAGCTGTACTTTACTACCTTTGTACAAGCTACAGCAAGGAGGAACTTCACTGTGTAGTCATGGGAAATGTCAGAAAGTTTCATTTTCAACTCATTTTTTTTAAGAATTTCTACTTAAAGACAAACTGCATAAATAGCTTTTATGACACTAATGCTCATAGTTCAAAAATGAAGGAAAAGATGATAGTGAAGTTCCCAGAGGATGTATTTGATTGCTTGAAATCCTCCAGATATCAGGGGCATCAGCTTATTCACTTGTTTCAATGTGTTTTGTATTTACTAATATGTATAATACAATGCCTATCTTCTAACAACACTGCTACTGTAGATGGTGCAGACTGTACTTGATTAGGAGCTCCAAGTGTTACTGTCTGGACAGAGTCAAGAGAGATCCTGTGTATACTCATGGTGTGGTCCGTTCTATACGGAAGGAAAAATGCAAGAACAGCTCAGCATTTAGCATGAATTCTCCAGTACAGAGAATTCTTTTTTTCTCCCAGGGAATGTAAACCACAAAAACAACCACCTTGAAACTAAACTGTAGAAGAAAAGCTCCAATTAATAGATTTTAGGTGATGTAATGAGTACCCAGATGAACAATTGTTGAAGAAATACATGCCTTTCTCAAATTCCCTTATCTTGTCTTTCAGTTTTCCATTCCTGAGTTTTCCAAAACAGCTTAGTGTGCTGGGAGTAGTGCTCTGGTTCAGCCATAAAAACAGAGCAAGCCCTAACCCTGAACTTCTACATAAGCATTTTGGGTGGTTTCATCAATAGCAAATTTGTTGTTTTACACATACGGTTAAGTAATTGTAGTAACCAATTGTGGTAACCTTATCCCTGGGAGTCACTAAGCCAAAAATTTTCAAGCTCAAAGGCTGATTTTGTCCCAGAAACATAATTATTTATGCTTTCATCTGAAACCTCCTTCTTGTGTTATGTTTGGTTTGACAGGAAGGATGTTTTGGCTGCCTGACTGCCTCCTAGTTAGCACATCAGAAGATGACAGGAAAACTTTGAGCTGAACAGTGCAGTTATGATCAAATTAACCATCAGATTGCCATGACTTGGTGCATTTTGAAGTGGCATGACAGTTAACAATACCCACCTGGACTGTAACATATAAATGCAATGCATATGCATTAGAAAATAAAAAAGAAAGAAGAGGTTGTCCCTTGCATTGTGCTGATAAGGATATAATCCCTTTCTCTAAATGCAGTGCTGCTACAAGCTCAGAGTGGCAACAATAAAAATAACGAACATGATCCAAGATTTGCTCGCAGTATTTCACAGTTTCCTAATTATAGTTTATTTTAATCTTAAAAAATTAGTAGTGGATTACTTAGTCACTTATAGAATACACTGAAGTCCCAGTATTAGTGAGGATCTCCTCAGTCAGTTTAAATATTAGAAACTGTATTACATAGAATAGCTTTCCACTAATTAGCAATACCATCCATCCTCAGCTTAAAATTTCAGAAATCTAGTAGCCCAATTTTCTTCTCAAATTAAATTCTTTTAGTTTGGCTGTAACAGAGCTTAATATGAAGAAGTTAAGAACACAACCAAACACTTCAAGTCCAGCTGAGGTATTTTAAAATATGTTTTTTTTTTTTCCCCATGCACATGTGTAGGAAGAAAAAAAAAAAAGGAAAAGAAAAAAAAAGATTATACTGAAAAATATTCAGCTAGGAACAACATGTCAAGAAGGAGATACTACCTGTTAAAAATCTCTGTACTGTACTCCAAGAGACAGGATATTCAAACTCCTTCTGACAGACACTGATCTAATTATTCTTTCTTAAAGTAATTTATTTCAGATCTGAATCTGAAATAGTCTGAAATCTGAATCTGAAAAGTGAATCAGATTCTACTGGGAGATCTAGTCATGCATTAGTAATAACATCAGGTACCCGACCTTAGCCTTTTTCTCTTGTTAAGATAAGCAGTATTTCAGAAATTATAGCAGAAAAAATGTTTAATTATTACAGTCTTTCCAGTGATACTGATATTAATTTGCCCGAAGCAAACCCTTTTATCTCCCTTCCTTTCAATCAACTTTGCTGCACATCTGGGTGGGGAGCAGAAGTTACCGTTTGACTTCAAAGGCTATTTTACTGACTGGTGTATGATAGAAACGAAAAGCTGTGGCTCAGTATCAGTGGTTGTAAGTTAGTTCTTAGCTTATTTTGGCACTGGTTATCTGGATTGCATTAGTGGTGCTGGAAAGACAGATTTCTCAGTGTTGATGAGACATTTGTTTGGTATGGAAGACTAACACAATAGGACTGCCCACCACTTCTGTAAGGTAATACTCTTAACCTTTTTAAACAACAGACTGATAGTAATTAGATCACTACCTGTGCCAGGCTGTTAAACCTTGATAACCTGTCAGAACCACTAGATTATCAGGACGATGTTGTAATTCCGCCTCCACAAGAAGGAGTGTAACTCCTTAATCTGGAGTTAAATCCCAGCCACCATTCCTGCCTGTTTGTACCCTCTGCAAAAATCAGCAGACCTGCTGCTGACAACACACCAGCTCTTGCTGGCCAATTGCCCCCCTGCCTGCATGGGCCTTCTGAGCCCAAAGGGAAGCAGTGAGCTCATCTGTTCTGCACCTGTCAGTGCTGCCCAAGCTACCTGCACATCATGTCTGCATTGGGCTTGAGCAGAGCAAAGAGGTGCTTGTTGGAAATAATGCCACACTCATAATCCTTCCGTCCTGACACACTCAATTCCCATTGCTACAGGGAAGTTTGTTTCTACACCACAGTAAACTGAAATGAACCTACTTTGGGGTGCTAAGACCAGAAGAACTAATTCTCTCTTTGGTGAACATGGCCCCATAGCCACTCCTTCACAAGAATTGGACAACAAATCTATAACACACAAAATGTAAGAATTCAGAAAAAAATAATAAAAATAAAAATAAAAATAAAAATGTAATATCCAGACCACACAGCTCAGGTAAAGCTGAACAAGGTACAAGGAGAAGTGAAGCTCAGACAGGGTTACAGAGCCTACTTGAGGCTTACTGCATTGGGCATGTTTTAGAATACAGTCACTTTTGCACTATTGTCTAACAGAGGGGCATACTCAATCATTTACTTAGGGGAAGGATGGGCAGAATAATTTCTGTATTACCACCTGATCTAGATTTTAATATTTCTGTGGATGTGGTATTGTAGCCAAATTAGTGAAGGGAAACTGGGACCTAGGAATGGATTGGATCATGTATTTCAGCTGTGACATTGATTTCAGCTGCCTGGTTCTCTTTACATTTCTTGGAAATTCAGAATCTCAAGCCCTCTTAAGAATAATAGCTTTTTCATGGCTGTCATTTATCTGGCAGAGAATAATGAAAACAATTGGTGGCTTTATTTTAAAATTAAAATCTCATTTGCAACTATTAGGTTCTGTTTTCATTAGAACTCTCAGAAATAAACAGTCTGGGAAAGAACAGTGGCTTCTAAATGTCTCTGGTCTATCTTCATGGGGATGCAGTCTCAAAAATCTCAAAGTCCACATAGGCTCAGTATTTATCAAGTTCAACTGAAATGGTATTGAACAAGATACAGCTGAGGTTTTATCTCTTTCTGAGGTCATATTATTGTGAATATGTCAAAATCTGTTGTCAGCAATAGGCTTTCTCCCGTCTTCCAAAGACTGAATTTTTACTTCAGGTAACCTGAAGAACACTCAGAAAAATGTCCACTAGACTGGCAGCTCTGCAGTGTAGTCCATGTACTTCAGTTGATTTTTATGAAACTATCACCATTTTCCACTAACTAAGCATCTTTCTAGCATTAAAAACAGTCACTTTTGAACATTATTTGAATGAGAAGGAAAGTCCTCCACAAGGCTATCTTTCATCAAACTGAAGCTGAATGACCCAGGCTGAAACAGTCTCTCAAAAAACAGAATATGTTCATGAGCAACAAATAGTGGAAAGTGACAGTCAGAGAGGAACAGAATGACACTCAACATGTCACAATATTTCACACAGCTCTGTCTGAGATACTAAAGTCCATGGTTCAGCACGAGTCATCAGATACTTCCAGCCAGCAGAGCTGGACCATCTGCTGGATGATGGAGGGGATGATCTAATGACAGAGGTTGAAGTACTTTTTTGGTGCTCTTGACTTACCCACAGCCCTGGGGGCAACTGGACTGTACACACTAGTACTGAGCTGGCCAGTTTCCTCTCAAGACCAATGCCCATTAGCTCTGACAGGTCATGGAGACCAGAGGTGGTTCCCAATGACCAGAGAATAGCAAATGTTACACTCATCTTCAAAGTGAGGTAAACGAATGATCTGGGAAAGTTCATCCTGGTTATCCTCATCTTTGCCCTCTGGGAAAACTGTGCATGAAGCACATATTCTGCAAGCTTATGAAGGAAAAGATGATGACTAGGAATAGTCAGGAAGGATTCACCAAGGCTAAATCATTTGGATTTAGGAAATAATATGGATTTATCATGGCTAAGTAGCCATACAGCCTTCCATGATAAAAGGTCTAGATTTGTGGATGAGAATGAGAAGGATGTCACTGCCTAGAGGCATACCAGCAAGGCTTTGACAGATGCTGTGAGGAGAAGCTGCAGAAGCCAGGCTGGGGAAGAGGACTTTGGAAATATTTTCTGTGCTGCTGAAGGAGTTACCTGGTGCCACAACTTTTGCCAGTGGTAGCCACAAATTGAAACTGGGGAGTTTCCAGATGAAGAGAAGGAGAAAAGCTTCCCTGGCAAGATAACTAAGTGCTGGAACAGGCTGCCCAGGGAGGCTGTGCCATCTTTGTCCTTGGAATTTTCAACCCCAACTAAAGCCCTGAGCAACCATGCCTATCTTTACTGTCAGCTTGTCTTGCACTGGGGTTTGGTCTGACTGACCCCCTGTGGTCCTAACCAGATAATAGTACTGTCTTTCTATATTGCTCCAGAAGCTGTACAGTTACAAAATCACTCCAAGTGAATAAGAGATGAAACAAAGTATTTCTGGAGTCACATAACTGATTTCTTATGAATTGAATATTTTAAATAATATGTAGTATCTGGGGATTGCTGTAATTCACTTCCTTATTAGGCATATCCTCTTAGCAACCTTCGTAAGTATCAGTCCCAATTAAACTACCAAGTAGTTCCCCTTTTTTACCCATTGTGTTATTTTTAAGTTAGCATTTTCTTTACAAGAACCAGCTACATCTAACTGCGATTTAAGTTAAAAAATTGCTTAGATTAATAGAAAGATTGCAGGCTGAAATGGCAGGCTGTTTACCACATGTGATGTAAAGATACCTGCCCATTACAGACAGTTGTATTTCAGAGGATCAACTATGTGCCTATTGCCTATGTTTTTTGGGCTTCCATGATGCTTTAAAATGTACTGTAAAAAAAGGTTTGGTGTAAGTATGTATGTGTCTGAGTGGGTAGCTGGAGATCATCTCTTTGGACTACAGGAAGTACTTGTAATAGTTTAGAATGAAACTGCATGATGCAGACCTCTAGTGGGAATTTGATAACGAAGATGTATCTAACAATCCTATGCAAATGCTCTTCTTAGTATTGGTACATCAGAATACATAAATGGAATTATTACTTTTTATATATGGGCATTGTGATTATGTAGTAGCATAAGTGCTTTTTGCAGAAGGCAGTATGTGGTTAATGTTTGTTGAGTGCTGCTCTGTTTAACTGCTGGAAAAAAGGAAAAACAATTCCATCAAAATGATTTCACATTCTACCGGGTGCTCTGTGTCATTTGTTGGCAAGAGTAATGGAAGGAAAAATAACAGTAACAAAAAGTGATCATGGAATAGTTTCTTTTTTCAATTAACAGCACCTGCTCCAATTTTCTTTCCCATATGTAATTCTGTCTAAACTGCAGTAGAATACAGTGATATATTCTGTATTTTGGTTTTTGTTTCCAAAAAGCACAACAAACACCTAAAGTAGAAGTCTTGATAATTTGTCCAAGATCACATGACATCCCTGCCCAGCTGACCTAAAGTTAGGAGATCTCCACTCCATGAAGCTCTGATCTTTGATCGTTCATGCATCATCTGAAGATGTGAATCTATTTTTCCTTCTGGACTAGCCCAGGCTCAGTGACTTGTTCATTTTTAAGTCTCCACAAATGTCTGTAGGAAAATCTTTCCTTCCCTTACACACTCTTTGTCTTACAAGAGCCACACATGCCTTTTTTTAAAAAATAAATAAAAAAAAAAAGAATGGGGAATACACATCTCTGTATGTACAGCTCTTTTCTCTGAAGAGCTTTCTAGGGACAAGCAGGTTAAAGACAATCTCTTCTGGGTAGCTGTGCATTGGCCTGTCCCATGAAGTTGATCACTACCTGTGCCTCTTGTTCATCCTTTCCAAGGAGCACATAAGCTTTGAACAAGGGATTGGTTTCAGTAACAAAAGGCCAGAATGTTACAGGTCTCAGGCAAGATCTTCCAAAGCCCCTTTGAAGAAAATAAATTACATGCTTTCTGTAAATGCAACTCAATGCGTACCTCTTTAGTGATGTTTACAGTGTGCAGATACTGAAGGCTGCCAGCCCTCCAAAACACCAAAGGAGAACACACCGCTCTGGTGTCTCCCTGATTTCAAGTTTCTTGCATCCCTTTCTGAGAAAGCACAAAAAAGCAATAAGAGCTATGGTTCTCTTAGCTCTGAACAGATTCAGAAAAAAAAAACGTATCACCCTCAAAATTCTTACACAAATGATCCTCAGCTTGAGGAAAAAAACCCACTACTCTGCCTTTTCTACTTCTTGTCTATTGTCAGATGGAAGATTTATTTTAAAAATGGCTGATATATTAAAAATATCTGAGTCTGAATGTTCAATGGCAATCTGCTGGAAAGGATTAGGTTGTTGGATAAAATACTATGTATGTAATTTTCAAGAAACTGTTGGCACCTTTTCTCTCTGAATCAAGTCCAGAGCTGCAGTTCATCTGCACGTTCTTGCTGCAGGGCGGCTCAGCCCCTTTTGGTCAGTTTACTCTTTCCATAAGGAGCCCGGCTGCTTCCTCTGCAACATAGTTACAGTGCTCTATAGCAAAACAAAAGCATGCTCCTGTGGTACATTTTTTGTTAGTCAAAGAACATCAGCAAAACTTAGAAAGCACAGAGACTTCTCTAGGCAAATTGGAATTGTCTGCATTAATAGAGCAAAAATGTCTTAACAAGATACTAAAAGCAAAACCATCGATGAGATCCTGCTTGCACAAGCACTTTCCTTTTTCAGGTGTTAGGGAGTGTCTAGAGAAGCCCACATAAACCTTCGGAATGCAGTGGGACAGAGAAGAAAATATCATTCTTCTTTTTTTTTTTCTGTCTGGGCACAGTGTTTTACTCAGTGCTCACATGAGGGGAGAATATTAGCAGCATGGCTGTTACTAGAGTTAAAGATTAACTTGGCTAGAGGAAATGAAAGGCAGCAAGTATCACTGGCTTATTGATTGTATTGTAACTTTATCCAAATGTCCTACCATAATAAGTACTGTGTAAGCAAATAGGATGACTGACCACCTTTTCACCAACAACACAAAAATCATAAGACAAAGTACTAAAAGGTAAGTGAGAAAAAGACTATATTTTTTACATTGACATGTAAAAAGACAAAACAATGTAAATTACATATACTGGAACTAGAGACATGGGGAAAATAGAGAAGAAAAAAGGGAATAGAAGAAGAGTATATAACTGTTAAATTATAGGATATGGTGAAAGAAACCTGTGACATAAGGTTCTGAGTTTTTAAGAAGTTGTCCTTCCTTTCTGCTAATTTCTATTTGTCCTGTACACCAGTGTGCCCCATTATTACAGATGAATTACCCAGGGAAAACTACAAGTTTTTGGTACCAAGGAGCTGTATGGATCCTGGCCAGGAGATCATCATGCATCAAGATGACAGTGACTCAGTTAACTCAAGTATGTGCAGACCTGTGCTGTCCCATAGCCACAGGACAAGATGCAGCAGTTTGCAGAATCAGAAGAGCTGTTGTCTGCTCCTACGGACTGTTGGCTACTGCACTGTCTCTGTCACCACTGCTGAAACACACCACCCACCACCTCACTGTGCTCACATCCACTTTTTGATCTCCAGAAATGTTCAGCAGATGTTGATGAATGTCATTTTTTTCTGGAGGAATTCAGTAACACATCTTTGCTTCAGACATACTTCCATGTCTGATACTGTTCTGTCAGACTGCCCTTCTGCTGCCATCTGTCCCACAGCAACAACACGTAATGGAATACTGTTGAGAAGGTTCAGCTACTACTGCCATATCACTAAAATCTATCTCTGACATTGTAGGCTAACATCAAGAAGGAGATACTGCTTGTGGTGCAGCCCTTGTATAATCTCCAGCCTGCAGAGTAGTACACTTCCATTTGATGCAAATGATGCCAGGAATTGCCAGAAGGTTTGACAGGCAGGAAGCCATCTAGTGACCATCATATAACAGAGTTCCATCTAGTCTACGTAGGCTGTTCTTTAGGCTTAAATGTAATACAAATTGAGTTTTTAGTTTTTAGATATTTATGAGATACTGTAATCTAGGCTTTTTATCATGTGTAGTACCATCACTATGAGTATTATCAGAAAATGTTTCAGATGCTTCATATATGCTAAACAGAGTTCAAATTATGTTTTGTATTCACAACTCAAGAAAATCATCTCAGGGTCACCAGAAGTGGAAAGATAGAACAGCTAGTGAGAACAAAATGAGGCTGAAAGACTTGGATTTGTTCAGCTTGGAGAAGAGAAGGCTTTGGAGGACTTACTTGCAACCCAAATGGAGCCTACAGGAAACCTGGAGGGGAGTGTAGTGACAGGATGAGGAGGAATGGTTTCAAACTGAATGAAGGAAGATTTAGGTTAGATGCTGAGAAGAAATTACTTGCTCAGAGTGTGGTGAAGCACTGGCACAGGCTGCCTGTAAAAGCTGTGGATTCCCCATCCCTGGAGTTGTTCAAGGCTAGGTTGGATGGGGCCCTGGGCAGCCTGAGCTGGGGGGGGGGCAGCCCTGCACATGGCAGCAGGGTTTGGAGCCAGATAATCTTTAAAGTACCTTCTGACATAAGCCATTTTATGATTCTGTGCTGTATCCTCAGCACCCAGGTGATCTTACGGTGTCAGACCATCACTGTTGAATTACAAGAGCACAAAAACCAGTATCAACAAGAATCTGCATCAGTGCAATAGATTCTTAATCTCAGAAGCCATTCCTTCTGAATACAGGTAAGTAAATACTTTGCCATAGCCAACAAATCACTGGGAGAGTCAGGGTGGTGGGCACCCTTGCCTTCTTGCCAGCCCTGCAGATCTGGCATTCTCATGAAGCTTTGGGTGTGGGGCTGCTCCCTAGAACTTTGCTCCTCACAAGATTAGTGGTGACCACCTGGGGTTGGTGAACACTGGAAAAACACACAGAAACATTGGCAGTTGGAGGGGCAAGTAGATAGAGATGCTTGTTGTTATTTGGTCAAGGCAGGAGGGCATGTGAGTGAGTAAACAAGGCACTTCCACTTTCCTCTGCTGCATCATCCTTGGTGTAACACTTAGAATCTACTTCTCCCTCTCTCCATTCTGAAAAAGGCACTCAACTTGCCAGACTTATCAGAGAGTCCTAGATAGCTTGAGAATTACCATAAGTGTTTAAATGGTTTTTGTTTATTGGAAATGGAAAAGTTTAACAGCAGCAAGTACTGGTAGAGTCAGCCACTGGTTTTACATAACAGAATGTTACTGTCTTTCATTTTCAGCTGCTCACTTTTATCAGTAGCACTGTCGTGAAGATAGGACAATATTATCTTTAGTCCTTAAGACTAGTGAAGACTGGTGAAGACTAGACCTTAACCATGGTTAAGGAAATGCTAGAACAACAGGTTATTTCTTTAGCAAACATGCTAACTGTCAAACAAGTTGGAGCACAGGCTGGGGCTGTGTGACTGACAGTACCAGGCAATTTTTAAACAGAAGCCTTTTTGCTAACAGCATCCATCTGCCCAATCTCTATGCTTCCACCAACATTTTATTTTTTAAATTCCTCCATTTATCTTTGTCTCAAATCTCGAAGAATCATTAAGCATCACTTGTGGATATGTGCATTTTTTGTGGTAGGACCCATGCATAGCAATGAAAAGTTTAACATTTTAAAATGTAATAATTAATTATTCTCACTAGATATGTGTGAGAATCCTTCTTTGTTTTTTGGCTCAAAGCTTGCTGCCTGAGGTATTTCTTGTGATAAGACTGACTTGTCTAGAAGATGAGTGATGGGTGTTGCCGTGTGGCAATCAACATCACTGTTTGGCTGTTTGCCTTTGGAAGATAGTGCTCAAGGACAGTTTACTGGCGGAAGATCTAGCCTGTGACGAAATAACTCCTGTTTGCTATGGGAGACTGGGAGGTAATACCATTGTATCCTGTGAAGGCAAGGTACAAGTTGGCGCCTCCCTGCTCCCTCTTATCTGCTGGCAAGGCCAGGAAGATAGGAGCAAAGGAGTTCCCTGCGGAGATCCCAGAGCCAGAAGCTGCCACTCCAAAAATAGCTGACTCGACCACTTTAAAAGCATTGAAAAGGGGCCATCATCGCCATGGTTGCCGTTGCCGGCATCATCCTTGCCGTCGTCATTGTCAACAGAACAATGCCCAACGACCCACCACTACTGAAGATCAATGACTGAACTATGAACCACGCTGGATCAATGGTGGTGACTATCTCCCTCTTGCTGCCTACAGAGACTCCTTGCTTCTTTTCTATCTTTTCTATCGACTTCCTTCCCTTCCCCATTGCCCTAATTCATAATAATGTCTGTCCTCCCTTTCCCCATCTCCCTAATTAAGATTTATAATAAACTGGTTGGACCAACATTTGAACCATTGTTTCTTAATCTCACGCCGGGTATATAATATTCAAAGAACCTCATCTCCCTCCTATAAATCGGAGCGAGACAATATGTAAAAACAATGGATTTTTTTTTATGCCTTTGTGTAGGTGATTTAAAAAACCATTCACTCTCAGATGAAAATATTTTAGATATACTATATCATAAATTTATCTCACAATCATAATTATTTATATATTTGAATCATTATAAATTAAATCATCAAATCTGTTCTCATGACAGAGAAGTGGAAGAGAAGAAATGCATTATAAGGATATGTTTATTTAGCTGCCTAACTGTGTAAACACAAAACATTCGAAAAATACAAACACAAAAACTGAAACAAACACCATGTTGCGCTGTACATTACATCAAGTAGGACAATTTTTCAAATGCCATATTATCACACATGAAGCAGAATACTAGGAGCCTGAGAACTGGTAGGTGAATATTCTATTCACAGATCTTGCACGTTGATAAGGTCCATTTACATTAAAGTAAAAAAAAGCATTCATCCTTAGGATTTGTGTCTCCCTGTTTGAATCCCGGATTGGCTCAAGAAACAGACAAATGTTAGGCAGCTCAGGCTTGAATAGTTTTAGGTGGCAACAGAGCAGTGGGTTTTCCTTTTGAGATGTAGTTGTGGAGAGAACATGTTGGAGTTCAGGGGTCGTCCAACAGCATGTCCACACCCTACTTTACTTGGGCATAACGCTTGTGAAATTGAATCAAGATTAGATGATGGTCTTCTGGAGAAACATTGTCCTAAAAACACCAGCATGACAACTTTTTTTTTCCCTAGCTGACTTTGAATCAACTGTCATTGACTTCAGTCAAACACATTTTCCTTTTGTATTTCTCTAGTTCTTTATTTATTAGCCTTGTGCTGAACGCAAGAACAAGCTGTCTAGAACAAACTGGCCTCAGACAGCATCTCACCTACCACCTCTCTAGGATGGCTGGGGACACTTGAGATACTGTTTTTGTCTTCAAACTCACAGTTACTGGTTACAATGCAACATACCAGTTTTATGCCAAACTGGTCTGGATGCTGCTATAGTGACAGTTTAACCCCACTTGCTTCAGCAGTACTTCAGCTTTGTATCAAATCCTTCCTTGTCTTTACAGGGACAGGTTGGCAGCCTCAGAGAAAACTACACAGCTTAATTGCTTAATTTTTTAAATTTCTTTTTTATTTTTTTTCCTCACTTTTTGCTTCTTGCTGACTTCTTTTCTCCCTCCATCTGGTAATAAATGATGGGAACTCATACCAGCAGTTGCAACACCTTTGGGAAGTTTGGTTCCTAATTCAAGTCAAATATATTACTCACTTGTAATTTGTTATGATGACAGATGACTTGTTCAAAGACCTTCTGGGCTCAATACTAAATCTTGTGCTCACAGGAGCAGGCTGAACAGAGAAGAATTCCTCTCTTCTCCTTTGCAGGAATATTTAGAATTCCCAACCTTATTTTGAATCCTTGGTGAAGAAATACACCTGCAGAGGTATTGTGCAAAGAACAAGAAATCAGTACCTGCATGGGTTCCAACTGGGTAATTTTACAGAAGGTCAGAGATCTCTTTGCGTTCTCTGGGGTTTACTCACTTTATAAACAGAGAATTACCCATATGAGAATAAAAGAGGCAAAACTGAACACAATGGCAGAAAAATGACAAGGGATATAGAACTTGTTTAATTTAAAACAAACAAATCAAGGACAGTCGTGATGTGTAAACTTGTTACCTAAAGCCAGACTTCTTACAAATTCTTCTTACTTAATTATTCCATGACTTTTTGGCTGGAATCTTATCGTTAGTAGACTCAGGAAATTTCTTTGCAGAACAAAAAGCATCAAATATATCAAAAATATATATATCAAATATATCAAATATACATATATGTTCTTATATAAAATATAAGAACAGTCAGTATTTAAAAAGATGGCTTATTTCCCATTTATATTGTTTTTTCTTGGATTATTTAATTTTCATTTAGAACCTGAGGAGATTTACACCAGCTCTCCTGAAATCAATCTCTACTGTTGACTTCATTTTAAAGGGAAAGTAACTCTTTCCCTTTAAATGCAGCAAGCCCTGGGTTACACTACCGTTTTACCCATAAACAGAAAAGGACCTGTCTAAACAAATTCCTGTATTTAACCTAATTAATGAAAGAGAGTTGCAATTGTTTCTCTTGGCAGGACAAACTGCTACAACAGCATAATCTGTCAGCACACTTGTTTCAAGATCATGCTATCGCAGACATCAGTAAAGAAAGCTAAGAAGTTAGTAATATTAAACATATATTTATATACATGTAAAGAGTAATTGCACCAGATAATATTTTGAAAACAAAATGGGAAAAAACAAAAACAAAAAAACCCCACCCCCGCCCCGCAAAACTATTTGGTAACTTTCAGTTTCAGTTTAATGCAAGCCCAAACATGGAAATTCAAGCTCCACAGATGTTCCACCAACACAGGAAAGGTCAGTGTGTTTGCTTTAACTTCACTGTCTTTGAATGGGATGTAGTAACTTTTCACGTTTATTAATCAACATTTATTTCTTATTTTGTGAAGAACTCTGTGAAAATACATATGTGATAAGTGTTCTTAGACATCTTATAGATGCAACTTCTTATGCAGGAATTTCTTTCTCAGGTGATTCTCAATATATGTTGCTAAGGAAAATCAATTGCTTTAATGATAGGCTTAATCTCAGCACTGGCCAGCTTTGACAGATCATTTCATCCCATACTTGGGCACTACAGTTAATGTTTCTGAATGCTACTAAGCATGCTATCTGGAGTACAACCGGGACTGAGTTTTGCCAGCGACTGTTGCAAGCCACTGCAATTTACTTCATCATCTTGATTACAAGATGGCACACAAAAGAAAACAGAAGAGACACACATGCAAAAAGTTATCCTACAGTAGCACTGTAAGAGGAGCTAGATATGGGTGTCCACTTCCTGACAAGAATCTCGTGCTCAAAGAAGGTGTATTATCTGAAATGGAATGGACTGTCCCCTTCCTCGGTTTTTTTTTTTCAATCACACCTAAGGAACAGATCAAATAGAGATTCTCGCACACTGATCATTCAGTGCCTTCCTTTTATTGTTGTTAATGGTGAACCCTGGTCACCCAGCACACTCCTCCTGTTCTGAAAACAGCAGTGTCAGGGCACAGCCCTGTCTGCCCTCTGGCTCCTCTGCTCCTCTGTCCTGAGGCCCTCCAGCTGCCCCAGCTGTTGGCAGTGCTGCTGTCAGCATAGCCCTACCCCATGGAGTCTTGAGACCAAGTACAGCAGGCAAGCTGGAGCAGTAGTGCTGGTGGTGCTAGACAAGCACTGGTGCTCTCCCAGTGCTGAGGGGAGCAGCAGCAGCAACACAGGTATATTGGAAGATGTAAAATTGAACCTGAGTGTGAAATGATGCTTGGAGTCTGCCTATAATCAGGATAACACAGGCACCAAGTAGTAAGTCTCAAATGGGCTTTAAAATTAATTGCATGCAACAAAATATTTTACAGAACTGGTTTCAAACATGCCAAGAAAGAGCTGTTTTAGAGCAACTAGCAACTGTTTCTGTTGCAATTACACTAAGAGTCAAGCACTGTGCTCCTTGAGGATGTAGATATATGAACAACCACAGTCCTGTGGATCACCTGCAGAGTCTCTAGAGCCTCTTGAAGATTTTTTTTCTGCTTTCTTAATAACTGAACTTATATCTGTGCAGACACTTTCCTGAGCACCTTATCCTAATTTTGTTCTAAAACCTAGGCTGCCCATTATTTTGTCAGGTCTAATCACATGAACTGTAACTTCCCAGAGGGAAAATACAGCTTTGTTGAAGACTACTTCCCCTGAAAGGGATTAGTCAAAGAAAAAAATGGGTATCAACTCTATCCTTTTAAATCTTTTTGGCATCCCATCAGAGTCATCAGGCTTCATGTTTCCTAAGCTTTTCTAGACATAGCATTGGAGACTCTTGCCACATGCTGTGATTGTGAATAATTCAAGGAAATGTGTGAGTGAAACAAATGTGAGCTATTGTTTGAACAGAGGAAACACCCTGTAGTTAACTTTCTTTTCCATTTGTTTTAGACAAATATAGGTTCTCCATACCCCAGCCCCTCAGGAAGAAAGACGATCTTATCTTGGAAATTACTCTGCTCCACAGGAAGTGAGCTGCATAAGAGCAGAGAACCCCAGGAAGCCCCCATCACATAGATCTGGGAATTTCACCAGTGTTTCTGGTCTGCTTTTAAGAGTCAGTTTCAGAGCTTAACATTGTTGAGCTATTACATTTTGATCCTAAAGTCAGTTTTATTTACTTATATCTGAAAATGATCATTCAAAATAAAACAGCTATACAGGCCTGATTATAATGACACAGACTTTCCTCCTCTCTAAATAAATAGAACACAACTAAAACTGAATAAAAATAACTGTTCTGTTGAAAAGTCCTGAGTGCATACTTGTGGAAACTTCTAAGAGACCAGTAAATAAGACCATCTAAGTGAATGAGGCTTTTATTCTCAGCTTGAGACTGAAGGCTGAAACTGATACTCAGCCAAATTAATATTAGGTGCTCTCACCAGAACTGAGCGCTCCTAATAGGCAGTCATTATGCCTGTTCGCGTACAGGCAGAGGCTGTAGTCAGTCTGTGATTAGTACTGTGTATTGATTGGGTGTGAGTACAACAGAAGAGGAGTTTAGAAGATGTTGCATCTGCCAATTTGAAGAAATACTTTCCAAATTTGGTTAACAGAACAGCAAGCAGAAACAGTAAATCTCTGCAGAGAAAACTGTTTCACGTGGGTGGAAACAATTGCACACCAAGGCCTTCTGGCTGGATGTTCTGAGATAAGTCAGGCACCTCGTCTGCCTCTGTGCTGGGCAGCAGGATGCCAGGGCTCATTCTTCTGCCATAGCTTATATCGTATGCTGGCACATGTGCCTGTCACAGTACTGCTGTTATTTTTAAAAGAAATTTATAGTACATCATAGCATGAGGATATTAATACTTTGCCAATACATGGCAACTATGCTTGCTTAATCTTCTTGAACCTTTTTACAATGTTTAGCCCATACAAAAAGTCTCCCATGACTGTACTGAATCCCTAAACTGTTTTGTGTAGCTTTGTTCTCACGCTACTCGTTCCACCCACATCCCACTTACACCAAAGAACAAAACCACAGACACAACTTTACCAAAATTTATACACCAAAATTCACATATAGATTTAAATTTTCACTTATATTCACTGCTATTTAGGAAACTTCAAAAGTTGTAAACTGACCATTTCAGTACTTACGAAATTATATTCATGGCTCTTGAGGTTGCAGGTTAAATTTTGTTCATTATTTGAATAATGAACTACAAACATGATCAGTGTAGTACATGAAGAAAAGCCTCACTGTAGAATTCAGACAGACAGCTGCTGCTCACCGGTATAAAGGGAGACTATAACCAGGAGGGGGAACAGCTGTTTATGAGGTTGGATAGTGATAGGACATGAGGGAATGGTTTTAAACTGAGACAGGGGAAGTTTAGGTTAGATATTAGGAGGAAGTTTTTCACATTGAGGGTGGTGACACACTGGAACAGGTTGCCCAAGGAGGTTGTGGATGCACCATCCCTGGAGGCATTCAAGGCCAAGCTGGATGTGGCTTTGGGTAGCCTTGTCTAGTGGTTGGTGACCCTGCATATAGCAGGGGGATTGAAACTAGATAATCATTGTGGTCCTTTTCAACTGAGGCCATTCTATGATTCTCTATGATTCTATGATTTTAGAAAGCAGGAGACATTAGCTGGGTGTTTCCAGCTGTATACATTTGCATTGACTAATTATGGACAGTTTTTGTCAAGATAAGTACCCACATGCTCATTTTCACTACTTTTCAGGGTGCTCCCCACATACCAGTAGTAGAAATACTTGCAAATCATTTTAAGCACATTAAACCAATGAATAAAAACAATAATTGATGGGTCATCCTTGCCTCTGAAGTAGAGGATTAATAATAAAAATAATAATGATTAAACCACCAGGGGATTGCAATGGCACCAGGAGGAAAACAAACTGCCAAAACAATTCACGTTCTTGCTAACCAAGTCTGAGTGCTCCACTCCAACTCAGAAAGTTCTTCTTTAGCATGCACTGAAGTAAGTATTCCAATGGGATAGCACAGTGAGCAGCATGTGGGTGTTTATCCAGACTGCGGTCCGCATGGTGCTAGCAGCAGGCTGCCATGTGCCTCACCCTCACTCCTAGGCCAGAGTCGGTGCAGACTTGCAAGGCCTTTGTATGGTGGTGTTTGTAAGGCCCTGTCTTAGTGTGTGCTACTCTATGTGCTACACCATGACAATAAATACACCTTTCACTTAGAATAGCTAAAGACCTACCTAGTTGTGTCAAAGTTTATCAACCCTGAGCACTTCTCAGGCTGAGCAGGCTGGGGCTTTTGGAGTCCTGTTCCCACTACTCTCCTCCTTGGAAGAAGTAAAGAATTCATGAAAGGCATTAAATGGGAAGAATAAGAAAGCATAAGGAAAAACAACTCATCAAGTAGTTAGAAAACTGCACAGTCAGTACCAAGATTGGGGAAGTATGAAACTAAACAGTCTTACTAGAGAAGGGCAGAAACATTTTCAACCAGACTTTTCCTGGGGGATGTGTATGTCAATGGTTTACAGGCTGGTTCGGTCCAGTTCCGTGACCAGAAGGGCGGAGGGATCCGTGGATCCGCGCCCTTGGAAAAGGAAAATAGGGGATCCCGAAATAATTGAAAACAGCGGCAACAATCTGAGGTGAAACAAACTAATTTACTAAATACAGTATCAGCAGAATATAAAGGAGAGAGAGAGAGTCTGTG
This sequence comes from Meleagris gallopavo, assembly GCF_905368555.1. Classification (NCBI taxonomy): domain Eukaryota; kingdom Metazoa; phylum Chordata; class Aves; order Galliformes; family Phasianidae; genus Meleagris; species Meleagris gallopavo. The sequence goes on from NC_139435.1 coordinate 37,316,389, forward strand.
TCTGGAAGGTAGATCGGCCTCACCACAACGCTGAGATGAGAAGTGCTGTACAGTTGAGCCGATGAAGAAGCGCAGGCAGAGAAGCGCAGGCAGAGAAGCGCAGACAGAGAAGTGCAAGCGAAGAAGCGCAGGCAAAGAAGAGAACATCAGGTGACCTTGCCGGGAGTTATATCTCCTCACTGACCGCAAAGCCCCTTGGGGAAATGTAGCTCTTCTTCTCCTCTGGACAGGCACCCAGAACTTGAGCATCAGCAGTCAAACCCCCAGTGCATTGCATGATGTTATGATGTGGAATACTGATAACCAAAAAGCTTGAAACCATGACAGTGTATAAGCTGCAGAAATTGAGCTAAGGAGTGTGAATTCAACATTGTTGCCAATAGTTACCTCAGATTCGTTACATGCTGTATTTCCTCACCTCATAATGACTTACTTGTCCCAGGACTCTAGACAGAAAGTTCAGCAAAACTGTAAGCTGAAAGGAGCTTGGCTAGTTTTATTAACACTATTTCCTGAGCTAACTACAGGAGTTGATAGATAGTGGGTAACATTTCAAGTGAAGGTGTGCAGGAAAGCATCAACATTTATTACTGTAGCAGTAATAAATTGATTGGGTAGCAGACTAAATCTGTATCACCCAGATCAGCCCAAAACAAGTTTGTGTCTACTAGCAGTTTTCTCCTGAAGGAAACTTACAGTAATAGGGAACAGAACTACAGTCCTTCCTAGAGTTAATTATTGTCACAGTGGTCTATTGCATTGCTGTGAGCATGGCCAAAGAATGTAGATGTATAATATTGGCATTACACCATTTTTTACTGATGCAAATAGTTATAACCCACTATGTGCAACCTCAGAAATGCAAGAGGGAGAGAAAAGAAGGGTAACCCTGACAGGAATTTTTTTTTTTTTTTTTTTGAACATGCAGGAGGCCAAAGAAGAGCACAGCATACTGGTGGTACGGCAGCAGCCAGAGGTGTGCAGACAGGCAGGAGAGGGCCCAGCAACTGTTGAAGGAGGTGCTCAGATGAAATGTTTCCTCCAAGCAACTGCCTTTCCACATGTTGCCTGGGGAGACATAAATAGCAAGACCTGCACCAGTGAGCAGCATCAGGGAAGGTTTCTGGCTGCCTGAGACACTTCTGGCTGTCCTGGGGGCCAAGTTCAACACATTCACACAGGCACACAGAGAAAGATCTGTCCTTGTACCCCAAAGAACAGGAAAAAAAAAGTTTATTTAGAACATGTACTTATTTTTAAACTGTGGTCTGCCCCTAAATGAAGAAGCTGCCAGCAAATAGAAAGATCAGATCTTCATCTAGTGAGGAAAATCTCAGCTTTGCAGCCTGCATCACTAAGAGCTACTTTCTAAGAACAAAGCAAAGACATTGAATAGGGGCACTTCCAACATCAAAAATGTTCAAAGAAATGTGTTGCTGGATTCTGCTGGTCTTCTTGGACAGAACTTACTGCAAAACAACAACAGCAACAAACACCAAATAACAAACAAATAAACAAAGAAACAAAAATGGTAGAGTTTTATGGTAGTTCAAACATTTGTATTTAAGTTAGAACTCCAGAAGGATGTTTAAGTAACCTCAGTTTTTCTTTATTTTTTTAATCAAGTAAGAATGTGTTCTGGGTTGCTCCTTCTTTATCAGTTACTCTTGTTTGCTCTCCTCCATCCTCTGTGTGAAGTGTTGTCACAGCTGCTTGTACTGACTTCCTTATTTGCATTTCTTAGTTGAGACAAAATATCCAGGCACCTAAAAGACTCAGCAATTTACAAAAACAAAGTCCTATGTGAAAGCAGCTGAGCATAGTTCAAGATTTTCTCTCCCATACACTCACATATCTGTATTATTTGTTTTCAGTTATAACCTACTGCCCAACAAGCTATTCCACTTGATAGTAGTCCTTACCAAATGTGCACCAACTGTGCATCAGTTCAATGGGTCAGCTCTGAAACTGAAACACCTGTTCTTCCAACTGATTAGGACCCAACTATTCTGAACAAAGAGGAATGAACTTCAAAACTGTGATTATTTACTGAGGCCCTATGAGAGAAAACAAAATGCATTTTGTTTTTTCATTCCATTGACAGTATTCAGTGAAAATGTAAGAGTCTGAGAGCATACGTAAAAGCAGAGCTATTAGTCTGCCATTATTAGGATAGGATTATTTATTTTACTTATTTAAGCATTTTTACTGCTCATGCACACAGAGAACATGCCTCACACAGACCTTGCATCCTTCACAATATCAAGTAAAACATACCAGAAACATAGGTTGAAAGTTAGTTTAGCTATAGCACATAATTTAACAAAATTCTGAAGAGATGGGAATAGTATTGATAGCATGTGGTTCCTGTCCAGGATGACACACTGCAGTTCACTGCCTGGATTAGGTAGCCACTCAGTAGGATAGAAGAGCATGTAGAAACATGGAAAATCTGAGAAGATATTCTCTTTTCCCTTCACCAATATTCTTGAGTGTTTGTCATGTATCTGCTTAATAAATTCTAGTGGTAAAGCTGGCTCTACTAGCTGCTAGTATAGGAGGCAGATTCCTTGTGACAGTCTCTCAGAAACTACAGGAGCTGGACCTCCTCCTCCATGCTGCCCTCTCATCAGAATGAGTTCCAGTCACCTCACAGCCACCAGATTGGCAGATCTGGTTGTATGGAAGCGCCAATCTCCTCCAAAGGTTTTTGGCCTCATATACAAGGACTGCCAATTATTCCCACTAATATAGAAAAGAAGGAGATAAAACAACAACAAAAAAAGAGCAAAGCTGACTCCTGTCTGAAATTGTTCTTGAAAACTAACTAGCGGAGGAACAAAACATATGCTACACTAAAACTGGCCCTGAGCAAGGGCCTTGAGCGTACGTGAGAAACAGAAGAGCAAATGTTTCAGAGCACTAATCAGAAAATGATACTGTGCCAATTTAACCAGCTACATTCTCTGTCTACACTATCTGCAGAGCAATAGTTCACAATAGGTATAATAAATAAACTTTCAGAGCTCTTCTACCACATCTCTGCACTGCCCTTCACTACACATGGACTTCATGGAACAAATCTATAGAATAGGATGCTGAATTCTTTGCCTAGGCCCTTTGCAGGGAGAAGACCTGTGGGAAGACACTGGAAAGTTCAGTGAGACTAGATGATTTTAGAGGTCTTTTCCATTTAATGATTCTAAGTCACGGAAATTGTCCTGTCCTGTGGCTGCACCCTGGAGCTGTCCTGTCATCAACTGATCAGTTGTACTGACTTGTGGTTTAACCAGTCCACTTTTGGGTCATTTGTAAAGAGTGGCATTACCACAGCTAAGCAGAAGGCTGTGCATCTGAGTTGAAGTCACTCTGGAATAAGGTAAAGGTTTAGTGCTTCAGCTAAATGTGAAAAGAAGGCAAGTCCTGAGAATTTAAAATAGCAGCTAGAACTCAGAATTACACACAGATTTCTTTTTCTTTTTTTCAGTTTCTTTCAGGTAACTAAACACATTAAGGGGGTTGTAAATAATATTAAGATGTCAAACTCTTGCTCTTACTTATCTCCTCACAAGAAGATGTGACATAACTTCAAAGGGCAAGATTCTCAATTCACTGATTGTATCTTCACACCAGAAAACAATCTACACGTTGTACAAGGAAGCAGTTTAGACTGGCTGATATTTTAACTGTTACATCCCTGGAACAGTCAACTTAGCAGCCAGCATAAGGCAATAGAGTAAAAAAAGATTGAATATAACACAATCTTCTTGAGTTCTGGCTTTGTTTTTAGACATTTAGGCATCTCTCCATATATGTGCGTATGACTGCCTATACATTTATATTTGACACATGCATCTGCCTACCCAGGTGAGTTGTCATCATCCTCTCATCCTTCTCTTTTGCAATGAGTTAGTCCCAGAGATTCAAGACTGCAAAGAACCTTCTTGTGATCTCCTTACATTCCAGTTGAACCACATTCCTACTTAAAAGAAAAGACAAATCACAACAGTACTGTTTGAATTAAAAACATGAAAAGATTAAGCCTTTCATCAATAGTCATCATTCATTTGATGAATGTTAGACAGTTTATCAGTGGAAGAAGCACTGCAGAATGGTTACTCAGAAGTGATAACAATTACTCTGCAATAGTCAGAATTTAAAAAAAAAAAAGGGGGGGAGGATTCAGGCTAAAGAAACTTGAGAAAAAAATCTAAAGTATGCAACTGAGGATAAACAGTTTCCCTCATTACATTCAGCATTGACAAAAAAGCCCTGCTCTTGATCTCATCTCATTCTCCTTCCTGCTCTCACCAGTTTCTACTCAAAACAGAGGGGAGTGGAGTACTGGCTTTGTAGGAAGTGCTGCAGCTGAATTCATAGAGGAAAATGAAATGAGTTTGTGACAGTCTCAAGAGGGGGATTCTGAGGGCACTTTACCTTGGTTTGTCCCTGTCTGATTTAGCTTTGAAAAAAGAGTAGATTGCCTTATTCTTTCTTGTTAGAAGAGATCTAGCAATTAAGTTAGCTGAATTAGTAACCACGTTGCTTGAGGAGGAGGTTTCCGTCACCGTTTTTATCCATTTTTACTCACTTTGCAATTATACCAAATGGGAAAGCACTCTACAGCATGTATTCAACCTGACTGACAATCATCCCACAAACTAGAGATGTCTAGTGACACCAACAGCACTTAGATCACTGTTTAGCTGATTGCTGCTGCATGTATAGCAGAACACCTGAAGAAAAAGATGCCTGAAGAGAGGTATGGTAGGTCAAAACTATAGTTATTAAAAGCAGATTGGATTTGATCTTCTGTAAGATACTCAAGAAAAGTAGGAAGCTGTGAATGAGAATATTTTCTCAAAGATCCTTTCAGGTTTGGAGACAGAATAGAGATTTCAAAGCCACAACTGAATAACAAAGATAAGTATTACCAAACAGAATTGTTTTCAAAGAAAATATCAGTGTCCAGGACCTATGATTGTTTCACCCTGGGAATACAAGGACCTCTTCAATTGTGTCACTTTGTCACTTTTTGAGAGTGTTGAGTGTTCAGGAAATATCACCATGCGGGAATTCCTATAAAACTATAGAGACTTATTATTATTTTAGTTCAGGAGAGGCTGAGAGGAGAGCTTTAGTGGAAGAGTGATGTCTTACTGATTCTAGTGCTTGCTCCTAGATATCCACCGTGTTAAATCCACTTGCTTCCCCCACATTGGTTTTCTTTCCTCTTCCCATGGTGACAGGGTCAGAAATGGGTGAATGGACAAACTGAGATCTTTTATGGCTGTATATGTTTATACCATACACCAGACACACCTTCAGGAAATGGCAGCTTCTCCACCGAGCAGTGCTGTTAACTCTTTAAATATCACAGGAAGTCTCTTCCATGACAATTAACATTTATTCATTTTACACTGAATTTCTTGTGTCTTTTCATCCTTGGTATAGTTCATCTCCTGTCCTGTCATTTATTTCCTGAAGCTCTTCTCCCCTGTGAAATATTGTTTTCCATCTGACTCCATACTAGATCTTGGTCTTTCAATATTTTACTAGCTGAATTAGAAATTCCTATGATGTTCTCTGATCCATGCTTTTTCCATGCAAGTCACTGGGCAATAGAAAAGTATCTTGTCTTTTTTTCTTTGAAATTTCTGCCATATTCCCCAGCTGTGAGTTGCTGAAGGTCAGATGGATTTGTTTCCATTGGTTCAATCATTTCTTTAGAGAAGGAGAAAACATTTAGAACAGAACTCATTTGCACTTATTTTGACTCAAGACTCCTAGGCAAACGGGAACTGCTGCATTTTAGGAGCTCTCCCTAAGGAGAACCAGCATGTTCCATGTCCTGGAAGAGGGCTGGAAATCCAAACAGAAGGATGTCTGTAGCATTAACTTCTAGTCATTTATCTGACCTGTTGTTTCTTCCCCTCTCCCAGACTCTGATAATTTTGGCGTGTTCCTTTTCCTTTTTCCTTTTAAAAAGCCCAGATTTCACATTCATCTGCTCTGTGCTTCCTAGGTTGACTGTTAAATGCAACACTTCCGATACTTCAAAGGGATGAAGGAGGAGATGGTTTACAGTTACGATGGCTTAACACAGGCCTGTCATATAAAAACAGCACTTCATTTTCTGAGTCAATTTCTCACAGAGGAAGTCTGTTTTACATTTCAGGCTTCAGGGAGCAGAGCGGAAAATACTCTGTGGATTTTTTTCTTGTTCTTGCTGGAGGCTGCTTTGCTTGCTGCCTATTGAAGTACATACTAGAGGAGAAAAGAGATGAGATTTCTGTTTTAAATTTTAACTGCTCTGTTTTTTTGTTTTTTGTTTGTGTGTTTGTTTTTGTTTTTGTATTAAGTTGTGTGCCTGCTAAACAGATTATATCAGAAAAAGAGCCTGTTCATCTGAATTTATTGCTTTGAACAGTGAGCCTTGAAAACTCTAGAGGTTAATGCATTTTCTGGCAGATTAGTTGCAGTATGAGCAGAAAAAGAACACGTTTTTTCTGCAGTAGCTCACCACAGAAGTTGCAGTTACTCACCTCAGACACAAAAGAAACTTCATTTTTTGAGGTTGACATTTACTTTAAGGCTGCTTGTAGGTTATTAGCTAATGCAGAAGAGAGACACGAGTCTGTAAATATGCGGCCTCTTAAAACATTCATATAAGGCATTATGCTGGATTCAAATTGCTTGCTCATGGCAGAAATATTCATTTCAAAAATTATTCATCCTTAGAATCCAGACAAGATGCAAGCTTAAGAGATAATAGTGCTAACATATGCACCTTAGCTAAAGAAATTATCCTTCCTAATAGTATTCATGAAATGACTATTAGAACTCATTTATTTAAGGAGAGATTAAATCTGATTTACAGTCTTCTTCAAAAAATAAAAATAAAAAATAATAATTTACTTTGTTATTCCTTCCAGAATAGTCAGACATTTGAATTTCCATATCAAAGAGAAATTAAGAAATTGCAAGTCACATGTATTTTTCTGCAACAGTGGTTATGGCTAAGAAGCATCCAGCAAAGAGCTAGCAAAAAATGTGTCCTAGTTTTCTATTATCAGCCTTGAGCAGTGTTTTGCCTTACTTCTGAATAACAGTGCACTAAATAAGGTTATCATGAGCTAAGAAGAGCAAAGACCATGAAAAAGAGGCACCAGCTTGAGTCTGCATTTCATTTCAGACTCTCAAGTTTGGCAGTACTCAGTGCAGCAAACTCCACTGTCTCTCTGAATTGAGTAACACAAATTATCACTAGAGGTGCTGTCAGAGAGGTCAGTCTTTGCAAAAAGCACATAATTATTCTTCCTCAAATTTATGGACCCTTCTAGGAAAAATAACAATGGGAAGAACAGAGCACAAGATTTTTTAGGGAGACTTCACTCATTTTGGGTCACTAGCTATTTAATCTCTCTGAGTGAGAGATAATATTCTGCAGTGGAAGGACTTCTGTCAAGGCAGGGACTGCAGAACTGTAAATCATGAATGCAAAAAGGATCAGCCAAAATTTTATCTGTGTAGCCCCTTTCTCTGGCCTTGCCTTGCACATAGGCAATTACTCATGCAGAACAGAACCTGCAAGTAAAATGGGCCTTACTAGATATTGCTATCTACCGAGATGTAATTTTTAAATGAAAGTTAAATGGTGCTATTATAGTTCTTGAAGACAATTTCATGATATTTTAAATTTTCTTTTCATTTTAGATCTTGAAAGTGAAATTCAGTCTTTTACATAGCCTTTTTCTTCCTTTCTTTTTTCCTCCTTTCTTTTTTGTTTCCACTCCCAGTAAGCCACTAAATAAAAGCATTACAAGAACCAAGATAACCAGCTGGATAGGAAATCACTAGCTGTTGTTTAGAAATTAAAAGAAACTTGAACAGAACACCAAAGTCATAAATGTTTGCCTTTGCCAACTTCAAAGTGTTTGTTCACAGAAAGCAAGCCCAATGAGTGAGAAGATGCAGTAAAGGGCAAGCCTACATCAAAGGAAGGATTAGAAAATATTAAATGCTTTCAGCAATGTTGCAGTGGTCTGAAGTCCTCTGTAAGTTCTTCAGATATTAGAGGGATTTTTATGAGTTTCCTGGTGAACTTAGAGACTTATTTTAAAGCTCTGTAAATTTAGCTAATTATCAGTATCTGTCTGCAGGGTAGATTAATTTTGCAATGCAAACACTGTCAAAGGGTTGTATGAACAAGGACTACAACTGCAAATTTTCTGACTCTTGCTTTGTTGGTTTCAACAGTGGCAGCACAGTTTTTTTAAGAAATAACTACATATGATGATATAGCTAACAGCACATGGGACCTGTCTTGTATTCCCAATAGTGGTATTATTAGGAAATTGAGGAGTGCTTCTAACAGTCAAAAACTACAAACCTGTCAATCCACAACTATAGCCTTTTTATTTCTCACAAAATACATAGCTAGCACGGCCACAAGCTCTCAACACTAACATGTTTAAGTCTCAGAGGTGCAATTTTAACATCCCAAATTTTTCACAGGGCAGACTGACCATCCACTAATGGCTATCGACTCCAAAACTGTACAGATGAGTCAAAATCACCACACTCAGAAATTAGTTTGCTCTCTGAAGTAAACATAAAATAAAATAAATAAAGTAATTAAAAAAAAAAGTAAATTATAATAAAAATGGAGCATAATGAGGAATTGGTAGCCTTAATGACTTGTCCTAAACAACTGTTCATGATTAGAACACCTCAGTACATAAATCCCAGTGCTTTTGTGTATATGAGTATGATAGTTTGGGTGAATGAAAGCTAAGAGAAAAGGAGTGTGAGCAGGTGAGAACAACTTAATTGAGATTTTGAAAAATTAAAAAAAAAAATCATCTTTCATTATACTTAATTGAGCTTCACAGAATCATAGAATGATTGAAGGTGGAATGTACTTCTGGAGATCATGTGGTCCAAGCTCTCTGCTTAAGCACAGCTCACAGAGCAGGTTGCTCAGGATCATCTTTTTGAAGACCAGGCTTTTGAAGATCTCCAAAGAGGGAAACTCCACAATCTCTCTGGGGCAGTCTGTGCTCGTACTCTGTCATCTGAACACTAAATAAGTGTTTTCTAATGCTGAGGCAGAGCCTCATGTGTCTCAGATTATGCCCATTGCCTCTGTTCCATTGGGAACTACTGAAAAGATTCTGGCTCCATCCTTTTCACACCCTCCCTTCAGGTATTAAATACTGATAATATTCCTCTAGGCTCCTCCAGACTGAACAGTTCAGGTATCTTAGCCATACCTCCCAGGAGAAATGCTACAGTCCCTTAAACCTTTTTGTGACTCTTCACTGGATTCTATGCAATATGTACGTCTCTCTTATACTGTAGACCCCAGAACTGGATTCCAGATGTGGCCTCACCTGTGCTAAGCAAAGGGAAAGGATCACATCCCTCCACCTACCAGTGATACCTTGCTTGATACATCTCAGGATACTGTTAAACTTCTTTGTGAGAAGGGCACACTGCCAGCCAGTGTTCAATTTGGCATCCACCTGGATGTCCCAGGACCTTTTTTACCAAAGTGCTTTCCATTCTGGGCAGGCTCAGCATGTACAATTGCTTGGGACTTCTTCCCCTTAGGTGTGGGACAATGCACTTGTCCTTGTTGATATTCCCAAGTTATTGTCACATCATGTCTCCAACCTGTCCAGGTCTCTCTGAATAGCAGCATGATCCTCTGTAAATCACAGAACATCCCAAGTTGGAAGAGAACCACAAGGATCATGGAGTTCAACTCCCGGCTCTACACAGGATCACCCAAAATTCAAAGCCTGAGAGCGTTTTACAAACACTTTTTAATCTACTGCACTTAGGGCTGTGCCCACTGCCCTGGGCAGGCTGTTCCATGCCCACCACCCTGTGGTGCAGAATCTGTCTCTAAACCCCAGCTGCCCCTCCCCTCACACAGCTTCATGCCCTCAGGCCCTGTCGCTGTCACACAGAGCAGAGCTCAGCGCTGCCCCTCCACTCCCTGTGAGGAGCTGCAGCTGCCATCAGGCCTCTGCTCAGCCTGCCCTGCTCCAGGCTGAGCAAACGCAGGGACCTCAGCTGCTCCTCACACACCTTGCCCTCCAGACCCTTCACCATCTTCATTGCCATCTTTTGGATGCTCTCTAATCATCACTTCTTCTGAAGTCCAGGCAGACAATAGCCATTGCTCTCTTTTTACACACAGTTTCACTATCTTATTAAACTAGTTCTCTAATACAGAACACAATCCACGACATCAATTTCTGGTTTAGCTCTGATGGCTTGAACTAACAGGAATATAAATCTTTGAGAGGCAGGGATGCAGAAAGTGAAAAATTCAGGAAAATAGCAATGTAAATATAGCATTCAGCAATGTATTTTCCTTTCAGCTGCTAGACTGCTCTAACAACAATGACTGATGGTATTAGGATGACCCACAGGTCTCTCAGCTACAGTGGTACAGCAGAATTAAGAGTAACCATTTAAATCTGCACAGTTTAGGGTATAAATAGATTTCAAATGACCAGGGGATAATCAGAACAAAACATTTAAGGTGCATCTGAATTATACTGGAAGAACCTGCAGAAAGATCATGGAAACCAAAACACAAGCTACGATTCTTGGAATCTAGCACCTCTTGTGTATGACATGGCAGTAATTAAGCCTGTTTCTGATGTCCAATTTAAGCACTAAATTATCAATCCTCAGACTAACAATTCTTCAAACTTAACAAAGACTTCACAGTGAAATAGTCTAGTCTAATAGTCTATAGGAGCATTTATAGAGTTGCTTGCAGGTGGGTGGCAATTAAGAAGCCACAGGTTATCACCTTTAACTCCTACGTGATGCAAATTACCACTCAGTGCTCTGAGTCAATTGTAAAAACAGTCACCAGGCTTTAAAGTACAGACAGTGTAAATTGACCAGGTTGAGATTTAGATAGACTGGGAGAGGAATGGTTGTATGAGACCAGCTAGGCAGGAGGACTGAACAGCCATCAGCTCTACCTGACTTGCTCCCTCCATTGTAAAGTCAAAAAGTTTGTTGAAGTTCTAGGGTTTACACATTTCTGATATGCTTTTGGCTTCTGCCTATCATATAGGATGGAATGAGACTATTCATGCATTTGATTTTTAGATAATAGCACAGACACAAACTAGACAGCAACTTGAGGAGGTCCTCATACATGCTTTCAAGAACCATGTTACTATTATCAGCAAAGCAAATACATTATGCATGAAGATAGAGAGCAAAGTCAGGAGTAAAAGGATTGCCTTAATTTAAGCTTTGAACAGGAAAAGAACAAGTAACAGCAGTACATTCACACACACACACACACACACACACACACACACAGTTATTACTATGCAAAGATCTGTGAATTGAAACTGTCAAATGTTTCCATGTGCCCGGGAAATAAAGAAAAAAAAAATCAAGCTGAAAATACATACTTTCAGTGGCAGATTGCAGTTCTTTATTTTTGATTCACATAAATATATGCATACAATGATATCAGATATCCTTGTATTGCTTAATCTATAATTGAAGATAATATAGGTCTTTTAACAAAGAAAAAAGAAAGTTGCAACTATGAATTTATATTTGATGTGAGCACTCTCATACACAGTAGAAAAGATCTGTATATAAAAGATTATATCTGTGCAATTACATGTACTATATTTCTTTCTCAACAAACTACTCGTTTATTAATATTGGTTTATTATTGTTAGTATAATATCTAATTGACATATCATATTAAAAAAACTTTTTAAAATACATTAATAAGCAGAGATAACCACATCTTGTTCTTGCAACCATTTATGCAACATCACATTGATAATTTGACATTTGGCTTAAACAAACTTCTACCATCTCAGGTTGTCATTATTAGTCTACCACCATTAATCAAAGTAATTCACATGTAATTTTGCTGTTTAGTGATTTTACATAAAGCCTTTAGATTGAAATTCACTTCCAAGCTGACATCTACTGTAAAATGGGGCATAATTTCTTTCATGTCTTTTACATATCAAAGACATGAAGATTTCTGCTGAACCTCTGCTTTGCAGTGAACGTCTCTTCTAGCGAAGAGAAGCACTTCTCTCATCTACAGCCTTACACATGTCAACTGCTTGAACTACAAGTTTACAAAAGATGTGGCTTCATGCTACAAAATGCTCTTCAGATCTAGATCAAGCTTAAATAGCATCTGAAAGGTAATACAAATATTTATTTGTACATAAAGCATTATCCCCAGTATTCTAAGTGACAGCACTTATAAGGCAGACACAAGCCAAGATTCAAATATCTGAGAAACTGTGAAACCTATCAGATCCTAATGATGATAAGATCAGGATATGGAGCAGCAACAACAGTCAGCAGGATCTGTCCCTTCTTTAAATGTGAAAGTTAAGAGGGAACCGATAGAAAGATGTGATAAAGCAGGCTACCCAGAATGACAGACATGATACACAGCCTGTCAGTATTGAGTAGGACTGTAGCTGTACAGATATTTCAGTTTAGTTGCTGGCAGGTAAGCAAGCATTTAGCAACTTCCTGTCTTTCTGACAATTTAGTCACTCTTTGTTACAATAGCTGAACAACTCTGCACATCGTGATGAATACATCTGCTCCCTTCCCTGCAGACCACTTTTTTGCAAATGCAAGACACAGTTCTAGGGTGCATGAAAATCTCTTGAAGATGAGAACAGTAGCTTGGGAGTACATAAGTCTGCTATTTCCATTAGCACATATAATCAAAGAAAGGAAGGGATCTTCAAGATCACCCAACTCCAACCCCTTGCCATGGGCAGGGCTGCCCCCACCAGCTCAGGTTGCCCAGGGCCCCATCCACCCTGGCTTTAAACACCTCCAGGGATGGGGCACCCACCCACATCTTCTCTGGGCAGTCCGTGCCAGCACCTCGCCACTACTGAGGAAAAAATTTCCTCCTAACATCTAGCCTATCTCTCCACTCTTTTAGTTTAGAACTATCCCCCTATATCCTATTACTACCTGCTCATATGAAAAGTCTGATTATAAACTACTTTTAATCTCAAAAGGAAACTGAGTCAGGAGGTTTGGCAAGTGCATGCATATGTCCATTTGGGAACAAGAAAGCATTAGTCATACTCTTGACTCTTGACTTTCAAAAGCAGACAAGTAGCATTTGCTCAAGTATTGATCTGTACTCTTCTGCAGGGGAATAGTTTGAGACACTGAAGTTGCTTTCCATTTGAATGTCAGAACTTAATGCAGTGTATTTCATATCAGTATGCAGGACAGCAGCAAAAGATTAAATGCTTGGGTCTTTTTCCTTTTCATGTTTATACTGGACAGACAACAAGTGGCATTGCAATACGTGTTTTTGATATTAAATAGACTTCAAATAATATTTTGACATCTCTTCTTAACAAATAATTGTGAGAAGTACTAAGTAATTGTTTTGTATTCATAGTACTAGCAGTGGCTGTGATTTCAGTTATGATGCCTTTTGGAGACTCATCACTTAAAAATGTTCTGGAAAAACAGGCTTTAAAAACAATAATAAAACAATATTTCAAGGATCTTAGATCATTTGATAAACTTTTAAAGGATTAGCTACTTCTGTAAAACCTATCCTTAAAATAAAGACACTGAACAAAATTATTAAAATGAAACTAATTTTTGTTAGTAATTTTTGATCTGGGAAATATCTTTAAACACTTATGAGTTTTTATTACACAGGCTTTCCTGTGGCCAAATAAAAAGTCATTAGGTTTAAAAGAATATGGAAGAACTTTTCATACAGGAAGAAAAAAACATTCACTGAAGTCCTGCTTCATTTTTAGAATCATTTTGGAACTATAAGGTTACTGCTGCTGTGTGAAACAAGACTATGATAATACTTATTGTAATAATAACTATTTTGCTCTGTTATGCAGAAGCAGTACTATGTTGAAGACACAAATTAAATAAAAATCTACATCCTCATTGACTCATTCATGAGGCATAATGTTTGTGAAATTGTACAATCTGAAACAGAATTTGCATACACTTACAGAAACCAATGCTAGATGTTATAGCTTTTCTAACAAAAACTCTATTTCTGAAGATAAAAAAATAGCCAGGTCCAAATTTCTTGTTTCCAAGGCAACAAGATGGGCCTATTTCATCTTCTTGGATTGCTAAATGGCACCAAAAAATTATACCATAAACAAAATGAATGAAATTTCTATTGTACACCATGATCATGGGTGTCTGAGTGATGAAAGTCCTCTTCTTCAAACATCTGGCAGTGATGCTTTTTATTTCAGGGTCATGTCAAGCCTATATATTAAAAACAACAAGAAATGCAAAAGAAAATAAATCAATAGGATAGAACACATGGTTAGTCATTTCCACAATTGTAAGCTCCCATAAATTGTTGGGCATCCTCATCTCTCATTTACATTAAATGCATCAGTGTCAATTTATACAGATCCTATTTACCTTATGTAGAAAATACATCAGGAACTGCTACTGCTAGTTTGCTGTCAGTAACTGCATTCCCAGCAAGTTCAATCTGAGTAGCAATGGACATGTGATGTGGAAATACACACTGATGGAATGACAGTACTGTATGGTAAGAAGTGGGTACCTGTAAACACACCTCTAGAACTGTTTTTGCCATGTAGTAAAAACAAAGTCATCAAATTCTTTCAAACTATTCTATACAATAAAAAGTTGTCATCACAAATATTGCATCAAAACACTGTTTCCCTCTTAGAATGTGTAACTATTTAAAAAACATTCTGAATATTCACCACCTGGGAAGAGAACATGTGTAATTCTTTCCTGTGGAATATTTCATAATGAACATTTTTAAAAATGTCATGAGACAGTGCAAGATGTAAAAACAAAATAGCACACAGGATGACAAGAAACAAAAGGCAGCAGAAGAAAACTAATATTTGGGCAGACTCCAGAGAGGTTTCAGCAGAAAGCATACAGAAAAAAAAAGCTGTGTAATACTGTCACGATCACTGTGAAGATATTTTCACAGGAAATCCTATTTCCCATAGAAACTACTCCACAAATGACTGATACGACTGCAGAAGAAATCATTGCCACTTCTGAAATGAATACATATTTACACAGAGAAAACAATTGGCATTAATTCAGTCTCAACTATAGTTATTTGAGCTAAAAATTCTTGTCTCAGAAGAAGAAAATTTTTTCAAGCCATCAAAAAGCTTAAGTCATAAAAACAGTCTTCAATATTATTTATTCTTCATTCTCTTTAAAAAAAAAAATGGTTCTCATATTGACTCATTACAGCATAAACTGTATCTGAGCGGAAAAGAAAAAAGATCTTTATAGATCTTATGTCAACTGCTCAAGGAATTAGAAGGTTAATTTATAGTTCTGACCTGTGGTGGTCGACTGACATACAACTTTATTTGAAAAAAAGAGACAAAAGAAGCTCCATGTTATTTATGTGTCTGCCTTCTAGTCAGTTGGTTGCTTAGTTCAAATTCACTTCCTGATGGGATCTTTTACTGAAGAGTTAGGTGCTGCTATTTTCTGAACAGTATTTCAATTCAGGACACGAGGGTAGGAACAGCAAAGTCAAGTTACTCCTGTGGAGACACTCATCACCAATGTACAGACTACTGCAGTGATGAGTCCTCCTGCTGTTCAATCAAACTAACTGTTCGTGCCTTGTGACCAGCTATGGCTAAAACTGTTCCACCGATGCACAGTAAAATAGTGCAGGGCTTTCCACTTGTATGTTTAGTTATGACATCAGATAGAAGAACAGTTTGCGAGAGGACAGACACATTCCTATTTCCAAAGGAACCATTTTGGCTTTGAAAGCTAATAAAACAAAGATACTGGAGATTTCATTAAAAAAGCTTTAAAGCACAAAAGAAAAGACAAGAAAGGTATTGAGGGTATAATCCAGAAATTAAAGAGAAAATTAAGACTTTTCAAACTTCTTAGTGAGAAAGGTAATTTTATCACCCTTTAACTGAGAAGAACGCATGTGATCAACTTCACTCTGATCATGTTGCACTTCTTATTTCAGTCTTTCACACAACCTGAATATCCTCAGGATAAGGACTACATCTATTTCTGTTTGAAAATGACCAAGAACACTTCAAAGACATCTGTAATGCAAAGAAAAAAATCTCAATTGTGGTGCTTTTTTTACTTGCATATATTGAATCAAGTTCCTGAAAACAAACGTAAACTGATTTGGTTCTCCAGAAAACTTTATGGAGTCTACCCAGTCTCTATTCCTAGAAGCATGCTTGTGAAATAATACTGTAATGAAATGATTGTATTAGACATAAATTCTTACTCCTGCTCCACTGAAGTCATTTCTGGATCATTTGAGAGGCAGCTAGTTCTGGGCACAAAAGAGGAAGCAGTAAACATTTCTTCTGTTTTATTTCTTTCTCTTTTTAAGTACAAAAACAAATATAGGGGATGTAATGACTTAACTGTAGCAAGCAACTTTGACTGCACAAATACAAAAACGCTACTGTTAGAAATTTAGAGAGAGACCAATCAGTTTGTGTAATAAGTTTTTAAGCTATTAAAGCTGGGAGGGGAAAAGCACTACAGTTACCTCGTACATCCAACAGTAACAATAGCCAGTGTTGCCTCATGTGAATATTCAGTCCCCCTTTCAATTGTTATGCTGCAGCCTGCACTGTTTTAAATCAGAAGCTTAACAAGAAATAAACTTTTCACCACAGTTATCATAGTTCAGTATGCTTTTTTGTTTAATAAAATATCCAGGTGATATCAGATATAGCTACCTACATAAATGTACTGCTTCTGAGGCAGTTGAATTGCTAAAATCGAAAAGTATTTGCAAGTGTTTGTAGCATTTCCTGATGGTCATTTTAAAAGCTAAGTTGAGTAAACTGTTGAGGAGAAGTTGAGAAAAATGTGTACCACAGAAGAGGAGAGAAAACACAACAAAGAAGTTGTAAGATGAAAATTCTCAAGTCTATAATTTAAAGGAAGGAGGTTGAAATTAAACCTCTAAAAGCGGCCGTTATAAAATTATAGGAAAAATGTCATCCTTGAACTGATTGGCAGAACTCCCTTCTCTGGTATCTCGTGGACAACACACACATGGAAAAAGTACAATGCACAAATTGTTTGTAAGCTCAGCTTAATGAATGAAAGACTGCGTCCTTCCAGCTAAAAGATTTCTAAGTTATTTTACAAGGCACTGCCTTAGCATCTTAAATTCAAAGTACAATTCCATGTTTAAAATAGCTGATCGTCATCTGTCACTGACTTATTAGGATACCATATAGTGATATAACATTATCAAACATTAATCCACCAGCCCTTCCAAACAATAGCAGAAAGACAGAAAAAGATACAGAAAAAGCTGAGAATTAGATACAATAGCTATTATTACCTTCATAAACTGTAAAACAAGTTTTAAAGAAGATTTATCTTCCCAAATTCATATTAATCATCCAACATACGAAGGAGAGAAAATATGTAATAAAAAATTTTGACAGAGTAAAAAAGTAACTTCAGTCTTCCCCATGACTATAGAAACAATCACAAAAGTAGCAAAAAATGTGTTTTTTTTTATAGTCTAAGAGTATGACTACTGTTTAGACTGTAAGATATAGCAGGTTGCCTATAGTTAGAGTGGAAGTCAATTCACAAATGTGGCAACTTCCACAGTTCTTGAAATTATGAACAGACTGCTGTACCAAACATGTAACATACTACTGCATTCAATCCATATCTGTGAACCAAATAAATACAATACCAGCGACCAGCAGAAAGCTATCTTACTTAGCTGTTTCTGAAGCTTCCCTCAGTTCTTCATCCAGTCTGCATGAGTAAAAGTTATTGATATAAAGAAACAAAGAAGCAAGCAGAGCGTAAGAGAGAAGCAGAGCAATAGCAGAGCAAAGAAGAAATATAATACATGCTTCTAAAATAGGCACACAGTATTGTGCACTGACCCTAAAGCTCTTCAATTCATTATGGTAATACTTATACCTATTCTCAACTCACCTTTAATATCTAACTCATTTTTTATGTTATTTGGAGGCAGAAACATAAAAGCAGCAGGGATCTGAGGCATGCCCAGAAGATAGAGCTGAAAGCATAGTACTGCTCTATAAGAATTGAACTAGCTGCAGCTTGGTCCAAATCAAGGATATTTATAGATAAGTACATCTTTTTTGGCAAAGAAGGCTGATCTCAACAGCTTGAAGGGGAAAGCAGGATACCAAACCACTGCAAGGCCTCTCTCATTCTGCTGTTGAGGTCACCTGTTGGTGACTGGCTGTTACACAGACTCACTCTGCTATGAGCAGTAGCATGGGCTAGAAAGCAAATTTTACCTCATTCTTCTCTTAATACACTTCTCTTCATCATACCTTACAAGAGTGGGTGAAGGAAGAGAAAAGACATTCAAGTTCATATGATACACTCAGCACATTGTATCTCACTTCAGTAAAACTACCAAACAATCACATAATCCAAATCCTGACACAAACCTGCAAGTCTGCTACAGGTGGGACTTTTCATGATCATAGTGGCATTTCTGCTCTTGCTAATGGACCAATTGGACTGCTGAAAGTGGCATTTGATATTCTTTTGCTACAAGAATCTTTCTCAACATGAAGCTGAACATATCTCTGCTCTTCTTCCACTGATTTGAGTACATATCCACTTCATACTGTGACATCTTAAAAATACTTGCCTCTGATGGGCACACTTATAATCTTTTGATTTTTTTGTTCAGCAAAAAATGATGATAAAGGAACTGAGATGGAAAGATTTTCTTCATTTTACAAATTGTATCATTTGGCCCAATACAAAATCTTCTTCCTATAAGCTTTGGTTCCCCTAGAATTACATACTTACTGTGTTTTGCGTTTCAAAAACACGCTGTTTTCCTGCTTCAGAGTTTGATAGTGGAGTTTTTAATGGAAGAACACATAAACATCTGAAATAGTATAGGGTAGAAGTATTCTATTCTTCTTACAGACATTGAAACACTGTTACTAGTTTGTAAAATTACTTCTATTAGACCAAATACACATTTTATGTACATCACTTACTTGACAATACTATCTGGTATGTGCACATATTCCATTGGAATCATCTCACGAAGCTCTGCCAGTGTGTTGACATACCGTATCTTACTGCTGAACTTAGAGCTGAGACACAGAAATATGTGTTAATTGAGTTTTCTCACAAAAAAAGTTTTTTACAATACTTTAAAGAGTGAGGGAAAGAAGGCATTTACTTCATGAATTAAATAACTATACATATCATTTTGTTATTTATATTTCAGTTACAGAGTTTGGTTGGCCATGAGCATACCTTAATTCTAATGAGGCTGAAATCAAGATTTTTCATTTTGCTGTCATCTGACTAGGCTGAATGACAGTATTTAGGACAGTGTCATAAACTGTAATGCCTAGATACTAAGCAATGTGATTAGTTCTACATTAGTTCTACTCTTTCAAAGAGATATATAAAAATTCTAAAGAGAATCAAACTCTCTAAAGCATAAATACATATAAAAAAATATGTAAAGAATTCATTTAAAGTTATCATAATGAATTAACATCAATCATCTCGATCATCACGTGATCATAGAATCATAGAATGGCCTAGGGTTGAAAAGGACCACAAACATCACCTAGTTTTAGCCCGCCTGCTATGTGCAGGGTCGCCAACCACTAGGCCAGGCTACCCAGAGCCACATCCAGCCTGGCCTTGAATGCCTCTAGGAATGGGGCATCCACAAACTCCTTGGGCAACCTGTTCCAGCATGTCACCACCCTCAATGTGAAAAACTTCCTCTAATATCTAACCTAAACCTCCCCTGTCTCTGTTTAAAACCATTTCCCCTTGTCCTATCACTATCTACCCTTGTAATCATGACAAATTAGCATTTATATTCAACTATGACTCTCGAACATAGTACAACTGAATGTCCACATTTGTTTAGATGAGTACAGATCAGATTTGGAATGGAATTTAGAATCAAAATTACGTGGTTTAGCTATCTCATTGTCTTGGAACATTTTCTCCTTGCCTTGGGACCAATTCACTTCTCACTCTGAAATTTTCAAAGCGTGTGCCAGTCATTCAGTGAGCTGTTTTAGGCTAGAAAACTGAGCTATATCCATCAGCCTTCAATTGAATCAGGTTTATTTCTCCTTACATTGCTTTTTACTGAATTGGTTGTCTCTCTTTATGCCTCCCAGAGTTTTTTTACTCAACTTTCTCACAGTGCTCCTATGTCCACCAAAGGGCTTCATATTTCTCCTATCTTCAACTCATCTTCTAAGTTAATGAGTGTGAACAACAAGCTGAACATTAGCCAGCAATGTGTCCTTCCTGCTAAGAAGGCTAATGGTATTCTTGGATTGATTTTGCAAAGTATCACTAGGAGATAGAGAGGTGATGCTTCATCTCTTATCAGCATATGGCTGCCTATTACAGGAGAAACGCTGACATGCTGGAAAGAGTCCAAAAGAGGGCAACCAAGATGATGATGAACGCAGAAGAGGCTGAATGAGCTGAGAATGTTCAGTGTGAAGAAGAAGAAGCTCAGAGAGAGATGTCATCAATGTGACATGATGTATATGTATATTACCCTTGCTCATTTCAGTGGTATCCAGAGACAGTATAAGAAGCAACAGACACAAACTGGAACACAAGAGGTTCCACCTACAAATTGGGAAGCTTTTTTACTGTGTGAGTGATGGAGCACTGACACAAGTTGCTCGGCTATTCTGGAGATTCCCTTCTCAGAGATCTTCATAAGCTGCCTGGAGATGGGCCTGGGCAACATACTCTGGGTTGCCCTGGTTGAATAAGATCAGTTGGACAAGATGAGATCTACAGATCCCTTCCAACCTCAACCATTTTTTGATTCTACAAAGTTCCACCAACATTATGTCTTGCCCATATTTTTTTCAGTTCCTATTTGTACTTCACTTAATGAATCCCCTATTATTACTGCTGACAATTCCAAGTACCGTTTCCATGTCACACTGGTATTTTCAGTTATCACTTTCTGCTAAGATCATCACATCTGAAGGAAGAAGTTGTTATGGTGCTCAGTCTATCACACTTTGGCAGCAATGGGAGGAGTAATTTCCTTCATCATTTCAAAGTTACTCTGTCAGGACAGAACACCCTGATAGGACAGATATCTTCAACATTCACCTTTGTACTCCAGGGCCAGTTTGTCATGACATACTCTCTGTGTGGCTTCTGTAGACAAGACACCTCTTCTTTTGCATGGAGCAATGTTTTCTCATGTCTGACCATGTACACTCCTGATCTCCAGGTCCCAGACACATACTTGCCCATTTTTAAGGTCTTCAGTGTCTAACAATTCTTTTGAGTTTTATTAACCAAAGCACTGTTTTGGGTGGTAGAGAACTTTTTTGGAAACAAGTCTCCTACATTCTCAAACATCTCAGGGCAGTCTTCTTGAATAACCATCAACTTTTTTTTTTTTTTTTTAAAGCCTTTTTGATGGGCTCAGACAAAAAAAAAAAAAAAAAAAAAATCCTAATTCCACATACATATATATTTAAACAACAGAAAGTCATATAAATCAACTTTTTCCCCACTCTTTGTAGGGAATTCGTCTTCAAATGAACTGTATCAGTGAGAGATCATCACCATTTCGGATTACTTAGGTTGTGTCTGTATTCTTTCTGTATTCTGAATTCCTGGGACATAACAAATAACTAGTGTTCACTACATACCTTATAAAAGGTCGTGTCACAGCCAGAATCGTCCTGATGAACCATGATGGATGGACAATTATGAACGATTTCAAATTCTTCCTTAAACTAAGAAAGACAAATAGTTTATTTAAAAGGTTAATAAAAAAGAAAACCATTCACAAAAATAATAGATAATGAACACTATCATACTGAGGAACAATAGAAACGAACAGTGCTTAAAATAATGACTGTGGATCAGAAAAAAAAAAAATACTATTCACCGACGATCAATCATCTGGTAACACTTTTTCATCCAACCCAGCCCAGGCATCCTCCTTCTTGGTGTAGCTCCATTCAAGTATACAATCATATAGTCTTCAGCTACCATCAGCTCTAAGGTACTGATTACATACCTGATAAAAGAACAGAAGTAAGTGAGCACATACTTATCTATTTAAATATAGTAAAAAAACTACTAGGTATACATTAAGACAGACCAGTAAATTATGTCAAGACAGTGCTTTATTTTCTTTTAAACGTAAAGCAGAAATTTAGAACTGGTCACAGTGCTACCTCTATAACTATGAGTAAAAAATATTTATTTATTTATTTATTTTTAATACATATTAAAATTAAGAAAGTTTGTGAGGGAGAGCATGGATGGACTGAGTGAAATTTCAGGTCATTATAAGACTAACTGTTGGTAAATATCTCTTCAATATTAATCACTACATTTGTTCAATGCAAAATTAAAAGCGTTGGGATAAGATACCTGTGTGTAATTCTTACTATCCTCAGATTACCACTGCTGAATTTTTGTGATTGTCAGCTACAAGCCTTCTGATTCTCAGAGCTAATAGAACTTGACTGTCAATCTGTCTTCGGATGGGATAGAACAGTTCAAGCTCTTGCTTCATTTTGTGAGCAAAGCACTCTGAATACCAAATTTATGAGGTCTGCAGTATTTAGACTGACCATTACTCTTAGGACAAAATACACCCCACCAGAAGAGCAGACTATTGAGTTACATGAAAAGGTAGCATTAAATTCTTGTCCACATGCAAATATTCTGATCAGTTTCAGAAGTGCCTGCCTCACTTGTGTGTTCAAACTGAATTCTCTGCCCTCCAGTCTCAAGGTATGTTTGTGTGAAAACTACAGTGAAAAATTATGGGGACACACCTTAGAGAATTGAATGCCTGAGAGTTCTCACTGTAAGAGGCAGTTCCATCACTGACCACAATGCCCTTTTAACAGGTCTATGTGCATGACTCATGATCTAATCTGACCCTTTAACTCCTTACAATTCAGATTCTTCAAAACAAGAATAGAAAATCTGGTTCTCACCAAAGAGATAATATTTTAACTGAACAGGAAGTAGGCAGCAACTGACTGAATAGTTTCATGTATTTGATAAACCCATCTAGACTACTTCTCACTAAAGGCTTTTCATTGCTCTTTCCTACCTTCCATTAGTGCATTCTCTAAGTGCTTTTGCCTCCTTAAAGTGAAGTACGAAAGAGTGGGATTGTTCAAACAAGGCCATAGCTGATGCTATGAGAAAAAACAAGGCCTACCAGCAAGCTGCAACATGCAGCTTGTCCAGCATGTGCAGGGTTAAATCTGGATTCACTGTGCAGCACAGCTCTCTACTGCCCAAGGCACCACACATTCACAAAAAAAATAAAAATAAAAATAAAAAAAAATTTAAATGAATCTGCTGACCACTTGACAAGTTATAAAATCATCCCTTCCCATAAGGGGCAATATTTTGGGCTTTAAACAAATCTAGGCAGTGAAACATATAGAAAAGTGTATTGAATAAAGAAAGTACTTTGGAAAAACACTACCACCCTTCTAGTTAAAGAGACAGTCTGACAAATGTTTATGCCCCTATTTACTCAGGCACAAGGAAATTGTGAATATTATGAACAATCAGTTACAATAATGAACATTCATAATTAGGAATAAAGAGAAATATTGCAACAAAAAGGAATCTTTTGTGACTTTTTAGTCAGATCTCATTTATCTCAAGTACTTTTCCTCAGCAGTTCTTATTCATTGTGGGTTGACCAGTTGCTGTTTTAGGCATGCCATGGTCTCTTGGAAGCCTGGCTTAATTAGTAACTTCTTGCTATTTAATATTAATGGTAATTTCCTCACTGTTAGAAAAGATGGGCAGAATTTTCCTCATGGAATAAAACAATTCACTCTGTCTGAAAACAAAAAGTATTTATTTTGACTTTCAAAGTGTAGTTTTACAAATTGTAATTCTGTTATAAAATTTAATATCTAGAATGTATCAGTCAGCTACAAAAGAGAAGATTCGATCTCAAAGTTCAGAATTTGGCATAAACTCTACTCTTTGAAGACAGCTTGAAAGGATTAGTTAAGATAATATATAAGAGAAAGGTAACCAGAAATGTGCAGGGAATACAGACTGGAAAGTGGTTGGAAAATCATAAATAATTGAGGAAAGTTGTTGACCACAAACTAGAGGTGGCTTATGCACTGCAGCTGTAGAATCGTCTATCAGAATCGTGCCACACACACACATATAAAATTAATAATAATAATAATTTGCCTGTATATCCAGATATCCCTGTGATTTAACAGTGAAAAGTTCCCAAATACTTAAACATATCAGTTACTGGATACGTTGTAAACTGTCCAGTACTCTTTAGGTAAATGCAATTAATGGGCCAACAAAGAAAAGAAAAAAAAAGGATGATTTGACTTTCTATTTTCCTGTTCTGTCTGTGTCAGAGAGAATAAAAATCTCTAAATTTTAAAGTTAGCTGAAGCCAATCTGAACTCTGTTTCTACTAATTCTACCTACGACAAGAGTTTTGGGTGACATCAGAGGGTAACTGTTTAATGTCAGCCACAGTTACTGTCAGCTTTGTGCACTAGTAATCAAACCGCAGTCACTCTTTCCATCTAAATTAATGGGCACAGGGTGAATCAGTTACTGTAGATGATGAGAAGTTTGACCTGGCAAATGCTGAAAATTTGTCTGACCTAGAACAAAAGCACTCAGTCTCATGTATCACAAGTTGACCAAGTCGGAGGCTTTGACTCTCACCATGTGCATCTTCAAGGACTGGAGCTCAGAAATTGGGTTTATGCTCTTGTGCAAGGTTTTGTGCCTTGTAAGCTGCAGATTGTGAAAACCAGGCTTTTGCTGGCTGTGGAACTGAAAGATTGGGTTTTATAATATGGAATGATTTATTTTTCAGCAACTGTAAGCAGAACTAGCTGGTGGCAATTAGGAAAGTTGTCACCGTCACATTTTTTGCCTGCCAAGCTAAGTTGCTATTAAGAGTAATCTACTGTGATAAATGGGGATTTATTTGGTCAAATTCATGCTCTGTCCAACAGAAACCATCTGTAGCTGAATCAGAAGCAGCTAGAGTAAGGAAAACAAAGTTTATGCTGTTTATGTCAGTAACTGTTATTCACCCCATACTTTTTAAACAAGTATCAAAAAATGTGCCTATGACTCCCAAATACAGCCACAGTATTTATTAAAAATATAATAACGACGTATCATAACAACACATAATAAAAAATAAACAACGGAAGCCAGTTTGGAGGTGTCAGGCCCCGCAGGTCCTGCAGTTCTCTGCAAGGACAGGAAATTGTTGGTAAAACAGTGCAATGATCAAGAAGCTCGTCCAAGAAGATGGAGATGGAGATTCTGTATTCATTAACATTTAGGAAGATACTACAGTCAGATTTACTTCTGACAAATATGCCTAAATTTGGAAGGGTGAGTAGATAAAAAGTAGCAAAATAATACATGATGGAACAGTTTATCTAAGACTGCTACTCTCCCCATCATTCCAATCACATCCCTTCTAATGACTCACATTACCTCTTAATTAAAGACAGGTTATTTCTCAATACAGAATTTTGAGAAGAGTCTGTCATACTGTACACATAATACTCACAGGAAAAGATTTTCCATGACATAGTTGTAATCAGTTCGGCTGCTGTCTGGCAAGAAGCACGCAGCAAACACAATGATAGCATTCAGACCATCACCATAGTACCCTGTGGAACAAACAAAAAGGCATTTTTACCTTTGTCAGAGGCTCCTAACAAGATAGATTTAAAAAGAAATCTCTAAGTCCTGGAATAGAGTGATTGTATCTACTGCTGAAGAAGATGCAAAATAAATGAACGATTATCAAGTGATAATGAAGTAGGATAATCAGTAATGTTTAATTCCTGGAAAACATGCTTAGCAAAACTATGAGCAAACTTTTTTATAGAACAGAGCCAGAAAAAAAAATTCATCCTACTTTGTAAGTAATGCAATGTTACCTGCACTCCTGGCTCATTGCATCTCAATTGCAATTGTGTGCTGAATGCTCACCTTAGCCTTAGGAATAAAGCAGTAAAGAAAATATCCTACATTTGTCATCCTGCATCTTTACAATAATGACTATGAAGGACTTGAAATCCAATTTCAGTTGGCTCGTGCAGCTCCAAAGGCCTCAGGATATTCTAGGTATGTCTGCATGAGACTGTAGTTTAAGAACTCTTGAGGATCAGTTAAATACTTTGCTGCAAGTTTTGTATAAAGTATTTCTTTATCTTGGATATTTCAATTGCCCTGTACTAGTGTTCTATTGTCTCCACCACTGCCTAACGATACCTCTCAAAGCTACAACATTACATTTCTGGGCTCCAGGATGATTACTTGCTACCTGAAAAAAAAAAAAATGCTATTTTTCATGATATATTAATGCTGGTCAATCTCCGTCACAGTTCTTTTCAGTTCCTATACTATTGCAAAACAAACAGGACCCGAGGAAATGGTTGCAAGTTGTACCAGAGGAGATTTAGATTAGACGTAAGGAAGAACTTTTTTCTCTCAGTGAGTGGTCAGGCCCTGGAATGGCCTGCCCAGGGAGGTGGTGGAGTTGCCATCCCTGGCAGTGTTCAAGAAGCGCCTGGATGAGGAGCTACGAGTTATGGTTTAGTAGCTTGTGGTAGTAGTGGTAATGGGAGGATGGTTGGACTAGATGATCTTGCAGGTTCTTTCCATCCTTGTGATTCTATGATTCTATGGTTCTATGTATGCAGCAGCAGAGCAAAACAGAATTCTTCATGGAAAGTCACACTGTCTGTGTGTACTAACTGGGAAAGCATTGAGAGACTGGTTTCTCTCCTTTATCACTCAGTACTTGAGCCTCAGGTAGCTGAAACTAGGAAAACCAGATGACACTGATGTCAAGGAAGTCATTTTTTATGACTTTGGAAAATGCATAATCCCAGACCAAATGTGTGTCTCAAGGCATATGCCCATGAGGTCTTTCCATGTCAAAGAGAATTACAGCTGTTTAATCTCAACACCATCCCACCCATAAAGACAAGCACAAAGGCACTCTTCATTAAGGGCCCTCAGCTGTTCCTCAAAAGACTGAAAACCACCGTTGCCTCAACACTTACAAAGGGGAGGAAGAAAGGATAAGCCTCTGAGGCAAAAACCTGCATGTCAGAAATAAGCCCTTTGGCCATTTTACTTCATTAGAAGTAATGCAGCTTGCTAAAGGATGACGTCAGACTTCTTTCCTTCTGGATTTGATAGGTTTGAGTAAATATAATGTATTAGACAAGCTAATAGTACTTATTTATTTTGTTAACATCAAGTTGAGAATGCAAACCAAGACTTCATCCACTTCAGAACAGTCTGTATAGTGAAGATGGCTTCCTATCAGTAGCCTAAACTCCATTCCTTCCGTAATGCTGACATGGAAGGTATGTCCTAATTCTGTGCAGTAATATCTCACTGGCTCTCAGAGGCTACTTAATCTATAGATAGCTTCTGCAGCTACAGAAGCCACCATACAATAGCAACCCAGCAAGTCCACTGTCTTCTGCAATTCCACACTATTGCCTTGCTCCCCATCTTTTTGGAAAACACAGACAGGGAAAAAAAGCTTGAGAATTAGCAAATGAGTTCAAGCCAAAGAAGAATGAAGGCAAAACCACGTTAGGGCATGTGACATGGCATGAGATGGCACAGTTTCAAATGATGTTAGGATCCAACAATACTAATAAATAGTACTGCATTAGACATAGATATGGCTAACTGAACTTGGTGTACCAGCAAAGATCTTAAGGTCAAATATGGAGAGTAACATCACATTCTTAGCATAGACGTATGCAGGGAGGGAGAGAAAGCTCCATCCATCTTTTCAGCTCTTCCACCTTTTAAGAGCTTGGCATATAGGAATTTCAAAACATTCTTAAAAGAAACAAAAAGAAGAAAACTACATTTCACCTCACACACTCACCCCTTAATTCAAGTCTCTGTTATGTCTTCTTTTTCTTAGATAGTCCCATGCAGTTTCAAAGAGAAAGCACTGAGTTAACCTACCTATCCTTTGGTAAAATATTATGGAATAAGGCAGTATTTTTTTCCAATGCCTTACAAACACAGAGGGGATTACCATTACATAGATTAAAAATCTTTAGAAGACTTTCAAGACAATTTATATCATGCTTCAACTATAAATGGCAGGAAAATAACACAAGGATCTTTACCATGGCAATAAAAATCCAAAGAAAAACTGTTTTTCTTCTTTTGCCACTCCAATTACTTAGACCTATGTATCTACAATCATAGAGCACCATACTTCTTCATACGTTCATAAATTCTGGAGTACTATGTCCAATTCTGGAACTCCCAGTACAAGAAAGACAGAGAGCTGTTGGAGAGGATCCAGAGGAGAGCCACAAAGATGATCAGAGGGCTGGAGCACCTTCACTGTGAAGACAGGCTGAGGGAGCTGGGCTGCAGGGTGACTTAATTGCAGCCTCTCAGTACCTAAAGGGTGCCTATAAACAGGAGGGGAGTCAACTCTTTGAAAGGGTGGATAACAGCAGGACAAGGGGAAACAGTTTTAAGTTAAGGAAGGGAAGATTTAGATTGGATGTCAGGGAGAAGTTCTTTACTATGAGACTGGTAAGGTGCTGGAACAGGCTGCCCAGAGAGGTTGTGGATGCCCCATCCCTGGAGGTGCTTAAGGCCAGGTTGGATGGGGCCTCAGGCAGCCTGGTCTAGTATTAAATGGGGAGGTTGGTGGCCCTGCATGTGGCAGGGGGGTTGGAAATTCATGATCCTTGAGGTCCCTTCCAACGTGGGCCATTTTGTGATTCTGTGATACAGTAAGAGTGCTACAATCTAGAAAATGAAGTTTAAAAAAAACAATTTCTGTAGGACAATGACTAAACTGTTACTGGCATATGTATCTCAGTTTATCTGTTGCATATGAAAGTGCTTTGTATTTAAAGTATCAATTGCCAGATTGAAAAGTCTGGTTTATGTTTGTTGTCTGACTTTGTTACTTGCTTCACTTATGTAATCACTGACAATAGAAATGTAAAGCAGATCAAAATTAGGCTCTTCATCTCTTCCAAGAAAATTTAGCTCTGTGCTACACCTATAGACCAGGTCTATCTGTGAAGGTCTTCCTGTGTCAGCCACCACTTTTATAGGTACAGAGCCAACTGCAGGAAAGTGAAATAAACACCGGCTGATCTTCTAAGTGAGTAGGAAAGACTTGCAAGGGTAAATATTATTGTTCTGAAAATACTCTCCCACAAGGCTTCCAAAAGTTGGAAGAGAATTCAGATCTTTTGAAGGCTTTTTTGCGGTCTTCAGCTGATAATATCTATTATTATATATATTATATATATTAAATATATATATAATATGTATAAATCAGCATCCAATGACCAGAAAACAGGATGACCCACTCTGATGCTATGTCAGTAGTTCATTTACTACTCCAATTGAAGCTTGAAATTTGTATTTCATAACATCATGGGTTATAAGACACAATAACGCTTCTGTAATTCGATGGAGTTTGCCAATTAATCGCTTATTGCCATGGCTGATAAATAAACTCTCATTGCTAGTAGAATAACCAAAATAAAATAGAAATAAATCATGATTACAAAAGTATGATTTTTCACATCAATCTAAAATATACACTCCAAGTTTTCCTACCTCCATGTGAAATAACCTTTTTGTAAGGTTCAATGACTTTCATATCAATTCTTTGCTCTTGTTCCCCTATAACCACTGTTCTCCATAACCTGTTGTCTTCTCGCTCCTCCTCAGCAGTATATTCTGGAATTGATTCAGACTCCTCTTGGGAAGCATCCTTAGTAGCATTCCGCTCTTCTGAAAAATAACACTATATATTACATATTCATGTACAGACTCTAAATATTTTACCTTTTATATTCATTTGAAAGAGATAATTGGTGTCAGTGGATTTTTAGAACCTGGATCTGTGCTTTTGTAAGAAGAGCAGAATTTCACCAGTCAGTAAATAATGTGTCCACTTTTATTTAACTTTTCATCATTGTGGTGGTAGAAAGAATAACAGCAATAACCACTGTGCACAATACCAGCAGTGAATTTTTTTGTATTTGCCTGGTGTATGGAAACGGCTGGATCACGGCCTGAACCTCTGACTGATCACCTGAGGTGAGAAATGAGTCAGCCCTGGGAGCACAGGTGAAGGCAATTCACCTGTGCTGCTGGAAAGGGTGGAGCCTGGCTCCACCTCTCCTAGACCCATTTAAGAGCTGACTACCAGTGGGGAAGGATCTCTTCTGGAAATCCCTCCTTTGGAGTTTTACAGTGAGCCCAGGACAAGGGCTCACTCTTATTTTTTGGTGAAATAACCTGCTTAGCCAAACTCTCTTGTATATTTCATAATTATAACATCCATATATACATTGATTATACACCTGGGAATCACATAAGACTCATCCAGTAAGTACATACAACTCATCAGCTGCTTACTGTAGGTATTGACCTGCAGGTCTTAAAAATTCTTTGTGTTGCTGGCATGAGAACTATAATAAAATGCAAAATTATGGAACTAAAAGTGAACACAGTGATGTCCCCTGTCTAGACAGAAATTACTACGGAGCTACAGCTTTTGAACTTGTTGCTCCATCCCAGTTTTCCTCCAATCTCTTTGCATCCAATACCATAAGAACATTTAAGTTCCTCTGCTTTTGTGATAAGGTAATGACTACCTGTATACCTCAAGTGCGGTATTCATGTCCCTCAGGATCTTTTCTCCGAGGTTGAATTCCCTTCCAGAATGTGAAACACTGAACAGAAATTCTCTCTTAGTTCCATTTCAGAGAAGAAGCAGCCAGGAAATCTGGCCTGTTCATACCAGGACATATGAAAGCACATAGTGTCCACAGGCATAAAGATCACAAGAAATAAACCGTGTGGTTGACTGGAGATTGTAGAGTTTCATAGCATAGTCTCTCTGCTGGACACTCTTAGTTTCAGAAAAACCCTGGAGCTTATGAACAAAACCTATATTTCCACAGAACATTGACAAGGTGGCTCCTGCAATAAATTTAACCTCATTCCAGTTTTTCAGTCTTAATAGCAAGTTACAAGCTGATTCTGTCCACAAGTAGAAAAAATTCATTTAATCCTTTAGTTATTATAGCATAGTGCCTTCTTCAGAAAAAAGCAAACATACATACATACATATATATATATATTTACATACATACATATATATATACATACATACACACACACACAAACATATACACACACACACAAAAACATATATATATACAAACATTATATATAAACATATATATATACAAACATTATATATAAACATATATATATATAAACACATATAAACACATATAAACACATATAAACAAACATATATATGTTTTATATATGTACATAAACATATATATGTTTATGTTTATATATGTACATTATTATTTATATATTATATTATGTTTATATAAAAACATATATATATGTTTATATATGTTTTTATATATACATAAACATATATGTTTATGTTTTTATATGTTTATGTTTTTATATGTTTATGTTTTTATATGTTTATGTTTTTATATGTTTATGTTTTTATATGTTTATGTTTTTATATGTTTATGTTTTTATATGTTTATGTTTTTATATGTTTATGTTTTTATATGTTTATGTTTTTATATGTTTATGTTTTTATATGTTTATGTTTTTATATGTTTATGTTTTTATATGTTTATGTTTTTATATGTTTATGTTTTTATATGTTTATGTTTTTATATGTTTATGTTTTTATATGTTTATGTTTTTATATGTTTATGTTTTTATGTTTATGTTTTTATGTTTATGTTTTTATGTTTATGTTTTTATATAAAAACATATGTACACACATATAAAGACATATATAAATAAACATATATATATATAAACACACACACACACATATACATATATATATTAAATAAACATGTGTATATATATAAACACACACACACACACATATATAAATATAAACATTCTTCTATTGTTCTCTTACTCCTGTTGAAGGACATATATTAGTCAGTCTATTAGTTTGTTAATAATTTATTCTAGCAGTAAAGATAGTAAAAATCCTGCATGTTTTATCCTTTGTATACATTTCAAATAAACCAGTGAAATGAACTGTTATCTATGAAGCATAATTTTGGTTCTAAAGACATAAGTCAAGAAATAAGGTAGCAGTAAAGATATAGTGAAATGTACTGTGACATATGTGACATTATTTCAAAGAGATTCACAAGAAGATTTGGCAGTTAATTAGAAGAAGATATGTTATTTGACAAGATGTTAAGAGTACAATTCTTAACAAAAGTCCTCAAATCTTTCTACTTACTGCTTTGTGTTTGGATTCCTCTTTGATTAATGCTGCTTATATAAATACACGAATAGAAGTACATAGTCCTTAAACCACACAAGTAAGTCATATGAATTAAATAATCTTTATGAAGTCAAAAATAAAAGGATCGTGTGTGCAAACCACATGTCAATACACATGAAGCCTACCCATAAATACACATATATATTCAATGATTATTAATTTGTAAAACCAGTTTGTGCAATAAAGCTTCTCAGCAATTCCACTAAATTTGATAGAAATACGATACTCCCCAGAGCAAAAGATACATGTTGAGCACACAGTTTTTTCTTGGTTTAGATGTCACAAAACTGTGAAACTGATGTTTACCAATCCCTAAGTAAGTCAGGTTTAAGACTTACTTAGTTTAAGACTTCAATGTTCCCATTCTCATCTAGCTTCTTGCATGTACTGACTCTTCTTCATCATTCTTTTACACTAGTTGGTTTCAGCATTTCTTGTTCTATAGAACTGTCAGTTTTCCAGCAATGAATCCTGCTTTTCTCAGCTGCCTTTTACATTTCAAACGGGCCTTTAGCAGTTTGAGGGTAATAAGCTAGAAAGTCAGTGTTCTCTACAATTTCTACAGCAAGATCTTCTCTGTATTTACATGGGTTTGTCACAGTACTCTAGAAACGATGTAGGGGAGATTATGAGAGCTGTAAGAGCACAGCATGTACTGGTTACATTAGAGTGACAGAACAGAAAATGGTTCTAACAGAGGTTAGTTACCATGCATTTAAACCATTCCGCTCTAGCCCTTTTGGCTACAGTTAGCTATCAGATTCATAATGCACAATCTCCTCATTTTATCAAGAGCTTATTTTAATAAAATATGTGTTTTTTTTCTCCTTTTCTATTATCTTGTGACTCAAGTAATTGAAGGATGTTTTGCCAACAAAGTATATCTAAAAATCAAACTGCAAAACTGTAAAAATATTACCAATAATCACATTTAGAACATATTAAAAAAATCTGGGGATAAATGCTTTCAATAAATATAAACGACACCAAAATCACCGCAGTTGAATTTGCTTACTTCAGACTTTGCAAAAAGGCAAAATCTGCTCCACAGCAGACAGATTTTGGCTCTCACGTTGGTCACAACACTATAAAACTTTGTACGTATGTTAGATCAATCCTTTGGTACAGAATATTCCAAACATCTAACAATTCATCAGATCCAGCATCAACAATTCATCATCTACCCATGAGGAAGTTGGTCTTCTAATGAGAAATGACATTAGAGATGCTTCTGCATGACTGAGTACACAGTAAAGCCTCTTCTGCAACACAACATAAACTAATACAACTACAGTTTTCAAATAATATTGACCTAAATAGCACCAAAGAATTTAAATGCAAGGAAAAACTTAATTTATATGTATTTCTTTTTAAAGATTCTTTCTGTTGTAAATTGTAAAAAAGTTATGATTTTCATATCATTTTCAAATTAATGCATACAGTTCCTGTATGGTTCTTCAGATACTCTGAAAACAACTCTTATTTTATTCTGTCACTTGATCAGCTGTACATTTCTTTCTGCACTCTGCATTGGTCAAATGTCTTATTTTACACGGGAAAACAAAATAGCAGAAAAAATATCTGGAAACCTCAAAATCTATCTAAAATACACTAAACTTATTGATAGCCCAACAGACAAAAACACAGTAAATGAAAAAACAGAGATGTATTCTACATCTACATTCAAGAAAACTACCTTGTCCAGTGTATTCAAGAGAGTCTGCTTCATCAGGAGTGTCAAGGTCATCCACATTGATATCAATTTCATCTGGTGTATCCAAATTATCATCAGAAAGTATAGAACCTTCGCTCTCATCCAAAGAAAGGTTGATATTTGGAGCCGTGAGCTTTATCCTTCTGGGATGGGTAACATTAAGATCAAGAGAATTGGGAGGTTCTGCGAAAGGAGAGATAAAAAGAGAACTTTATTTCTCCCACATGAAATTTGTCTCCCACGCAATTACGAATCACTATCAAGCACACTGGGAAAGATAATTTTAGAAACAACAACCCAATTAAGATCACTTACTATCACTACTACTAATACACAAAAAAATTACACATTAATATTTAAAAAAGTAGAACAAGCATATACAGGGATTGCAGATGTAGCTAGAAGCATTTAAATTATGTTAAATCCAGGTATACTATTTTACAGTTACCAACCAAAAATCAAGTTTTGCACACAGTTTGATCCACAGGGTTTAAAATTTAAAAGAAAAATATATAAATCACAAATCACACTGCTGAATCCTGATGAAAATGTTATGCCTCTTCTGCTATGCAAGAGGTAAAGATTTGCAACAAACTCAAACAAACAACACAAACAAACAGACAAAACCCTGAGTTTCATATCCAGTCTTAAACAAATTAGTCTTCAATAAAACAGAAGTTAGGTATAGCTTTGCCCCTTGCTACTGCATAATGTGCCACATTTCAAGGCGTACTATTTGAAATATTCTGACTTTAACTTAGTTCAATTACAGTATTTAGATACAAGATAAATAATAGCAGTTACTTAAACATTGCAAGGAGTAAACAAGCAGTGGCACTGACGTTCAAGAGGAAAGGGCACACTACAATTATAATTTGTCAAGTGAAGAAGAAAATTGACTAGATATAACAAATTTAACACTTTTTATTTTGTTATTTTTCTAGCAGCGCAGAAATATCTTTCTTACGACATAATTAAATGCCAAGGGACTAAGCTATAATTAAGAAAATGAGTAATGGTTTCTCTTACCAGGCCTCATATCTGTAGAGCTGGGGCTCAGTACACCCTCAGCAAAGGAGATATCCATTCCTACATTATCTTGTACCAACCTGAGAAGTTAACAAAAATCAAAATCTTAAGGAGATGCGTAAGTCGATCATGTTCTCAAGATACACATGCAATTTTCTGCCTATTCATTTTAAAAGTCTAAAACCATATTAATATGAGAACCAAACACAACATTCTGTCATTATGCAGTCCTTACCACTTATTTGCACGTGTATGAAGAGCCTTTGGAGACAGTAGGACCCACAGAGCAACTTTCATTTAGATTAAGACATGGCAGTGAACAATAATAAGCTGGCAAACAGCAATGTTTCTCATCTTATACAAACGAAATTGGTCTTTTGTCATCTGTCAAATAGAATGCAGGATTTTGGGAAGATTCCACTACTATATGCAAACTGCACATCACAGCAAGTGTTTCACAACAATGTTTTCTTTTCTGTATCTGTAGTTACTATATAGCAAAAATCAGAACATAAGGGCTTTTTCATCCTTCAGACATAATTTGTACTTGAAAGCAATTCTGATCCAAATCAGTCATTTTATAATCATGTGAAAATAAAAAAAAAAACTTCACCAAAATAATTATAGCAGTTTTCTTTCTATATTCCTATTTTTTAACAAAAGTAATGGGTACAGCTATCTCCTGTTCTGCATGATTCAGCTGAATGGATCTAAATAGTCTTGCCTCGTCTCTCTTGCAGTTACTCACTTTCCCTACTAGCACTAGTCTTACTTTTTCACTGTGTGCAGGCAAGATTCTTCTGGCCAATCACTGTATCAGAGTATGAATATAGTTTCCATTCCTTCTTCTTAATCTCATGTAAGTTTATATATAAATGTGTACGTATAGGCCGAAAGAAAGGTGAAGTCTTCACTGTGCTCAAAATTGTAAAAGATCTTTAGCCCAAGCCCTGTATCATCAATTCCCAATACAAATAGGAAAACTAGTGAACTCACATCGTTCCCATAAGAGCTTACACAGATTATAGACAATACAAGGTTAGGGCTATGTTTATGCTTCTCAGAGCATGACCAGGATTTGTCTCAAAATAAAAATGGACAAATAGATAGTTTTTCTAATTTATCTTCTGCTACTGTAGAGTAGATCTTCCCAAAAATACAGATTAACCACTTAATCATTTCCACATAACACCAGTTCTGAAAGATGTAGAATTACTGTCAAATAAGGCTTGCAACATTCTCTTTAAATACATTTTAGAACAGCAAAGAAACAGAGTGTCTGCTCATGATAAAATGAACTGCCTATACTGACTGCAAAGTATCATTTCTTTTTTCTTTCTGCTTTTAATGTCATCTGTGTTCACAAGCTGTACAGAAAACTGATATACAGAACAGCACCACAATTTACTTAGAAAATGTAAATAAATTATTAGACTCTTTGGCTTCTTTTGTTGTCTTCAATTCACAGTAAAATATTAATAATTAAGTCTATTTTATTCTTCTAAACAAGATGAGACAAATCTGAATTCTAATGACAAGTATGTTGTACCAGAAGAATAAGGTGAGAAATCATAGTGGTGGAAACAAAATGGGGGAAGGATGAATACTTCTAATCTATTTTAATTCAGGTTAAAATTTTATGTTGGGTTTTATTAAACTTACTAACTGTAAAAATTACGTAAATTTCCTATAATGCTTCAGTTTGGGAATTCTCAGATGATGACTCATGGGTCCATAAGGGTGTATATACTGACTGACTTGTATGGAGTTTTGTCTTATATCCTCACCACCAAAAGATAATTCGTAACCAAGCAAGCTTCAGAAATCACTGCAGAAACTAATTTGAAAGGAAATGTTCTTATTGAAAGTTTTGTGAAGAGCAAGCTAGAGGAAGACAGAGATTATTTTTCACTTTCTGTATTAAAATCAGATGGCATTCTATGCGAAGATGCTATAAAAAAGTGTTTAAGTGAAATTAGGATCATCTTCTCCTCTGTACAATAAGGGCATGACTGCAGTTTGTATATGCCATCCTTACAGAAACTGGTTATATCATTTGATATAGCAATTTCCTACAATTCATTCAAAATTTTATGACTTGCCTAGAATTGCATTAATGTCTGGGAGAGAATTATTCTAATTCATGACATTTCTAGGATTGTGTCAAGACTTTTCTCCCTGTAGCATCTTGATTTTTTTTTTTTTTTTTTTTTTTTTTTTAAGCGTACATGCTTGGAATAGGCATTGCTGTTTTCTATAAAATATCTTACACTTTCACAGAATTAATTTCAAATGCTTTTCTGCTTTCATTTGGATTGTTACAACGAAGTCTAAAACAGATATTTTGTATTATGAATGTCTTCACAAGAATGTTACATTTCTGGTCAATCAAAATATAAATGTGTTACATATCTTTTGGCTTGAATTTCTGCTGAAATACAGCTACCACTACTGAAATAATTGAACATTACAAGCAAACAGCATGAGAACCTCCCTGAAAATCTCTGTGAAAATGCTATATCATCAACATAATGTCAATAGTCTATACCATCCTTATTGGGATATTTGATTAGGAAAGCAAGAACCTGTTTACCATCAAATGAACAATCAACAGAATTTTCAGAGAGGTAAGAGAAAAGCTAGTGTGGACCAAGATCCATCCCCATTTTCCTAACTCCCTTATGTATTACCAAAGCAGTTTAAA
Source organism: Meleagris gallopavo (assembly GCF_905368555.1). Classification (NCBI taxonomy): domain Eukaryota; kingdom Metazoa; phylum Chordata; class Aves; order Galliformes; family Phasianidae; genus Meleagris; species Meleagris gallopavo. The sequence continues at coordinate 37,354,324 of NC_139435.1, forward strand.
GATTCCTTGCCTGGTATGCATAGTCCATGTTCAGTGAAATTTCATGTTTTAAAAAATAATTTATAATTAGTATAATTAAGTCAAAAATTAGTAGTGGCTTAATCTGATTGGTTTAATCAACAGTGGGCACAATGTTATCTTAATGCATCTCATTGGTCTGACTCTTCAGATTGCCCATCATGGTGAAAACAAGCACAATAAGCATGAAGTTTTTTCTAGAGATATAGCTGTCTATTTTACGACAGGTTTTGTGAGCATGCTGTTCTGAGTAAATCAACACTTTGCAGAGGAATTTCTTGGTGTGTACAAGCTGGGAGAGCACCAGATCTCAACAGATCTCATGTAACAAGGGATGGAATGCAAAAACTTCAGTTAAGAGCTGTATTCTTTTTCTTCACCCACAGAATATTTTACATATTCCCAAAATTATAGTTTCCAAATTCCCTGCCCCTCATACAAGTGCAGCTGATGGTACAGATAATACAACTAAAAGTACTAGAAAATGAATATTTTTTTTCTTTTTGACAATGTTCCTTGTTGAAGAAGTAAATTAAGCTACTTTAGAAAGCTCCATTCTAATCAGGTATGATTTACCAGATTGATTTAAAAAAAAACAAAACAACAACAAAAAAAAAACTAGATCTTTCACTCAGGACCTCAGAACAGAGCTCAAAGTAAAATAAGCTTTTTGTGTCATAAATTACTTCTTTTATGTCACACACAGACCAGCCATTTAAGGATCAGCTGCACTGTGAATCAAGTTATTGCATATTTTGTTGATAACTCAGGTCTACATCACTGTTCAGAAGTAGTCAGGAAAATCTTATTTCTCATAAGTACTCCAGAGCAAGATACCAGATTCTTAAGGAGGGAGCAGACAGAGAGTGGAAGCTGAAATCCTTTCCCTGATCTTGAATCTGTCATCCTTACAGCTCAATAAACTAAGAATCTTTAAATACTTCTTAGTGCCCTCTCAAGTTAGTAGTCCTCTTTTATTCTGAGAAATACTGAGAGGGCACTAAGAAGTGCAGATTTTTCTAGACAGAGACGCATTTGGCTATTTTGCAAAGAGCAGCTCTAAATATTCACAGTAATATGTCATAATCTCTATGGGCTGTGCTGCCTCATCCTTTGTCATATGTGATATATCACCAGTTCCCAAGATGTACTGTGGCTATTTCATACCAAGAAATTAAATACTTTAGTCTAAAATGAATTATCTCTCCAACTTGTTGTTCTGAATGAACACGTGTGATCTACAAGAGTAATGCAGCCTTTCTACAGTGAATCCCTCCATTCCAATCCACTACAAACTGTGTGCTACTCAAACTTTACATTTTATACACTTTATAGACATCTGGACTTACCAATTTAAAATAAAACAAAACTTTTTATCTGATGTGGAACTGACAGCTGCAAAACACTTCCTATTTGAATTAATCATGTTTCATCCCTGCCATTCCCTCTATACTCAGCAATACTTTTAAAATTTTCAAAAGACCTGAAGGCTTAGTAAAAGGAATGACAAAGATGAAATTACCTTAATTCATATTACTACATGCTTGTTTAGGAAACTAAATGGAAGGAAGGGAGATAAAGTTCAGTGAATGGGTTACTCAGACACCAGACATCTGTTTTGTTTTGTTTTGTTTTTGCCTTCTCAAATTCCACACATTATGCAGATATACCCCAGCCTCAGATGAAATAAAAGTTCTTGCTTACAGTCCATTGTCTCACTGATTTGCAATAGAAAATTGAGATATTTGGAAAAAGAATGTACTAATTGTGAAGTTTTAGGTACAAAAAACAAGGGTAGAGAATTCCATTCCTCCCTGACTTGTTTTTGCAGATGATACCCAGCACAAAGCAATTCTCAGTGGAGCTCTACTGGTACACAGGCATGGGGATCAGACCGTGAGAAATGAGAATGTGAGAGACTGGACATGACAGTCCAGTATCTTCCACGAAATATACAAAAAAACCCATCACCTTGGCTTTTATCCAGCAACGCCTGTTAGCTGGCTCTCAACCGAGAAATGCACTCAGCATTGAAGGTAAGCAGGGGTCAGTGCCTTGCAGACATGGCCAGAGCACACAGTGCATTGTATTGGTCAGTCTCAGAGAGCCTACAGCAGCATCCAGACAGCTCCAGCAGCATGATGTGTAGCCTCTTCTGGGCTAGTCAGTAAGGCTGCTCTTCTCTAGCTCAGAACAGGAAGACTCTGAGATAGAACCTACAGGAAATCTTTAAGCATTTTACAAATGGGAATTTATATCAAGGATACATTGAGAAAAAGTGTGTTTTAACTGCTATATTTACAATTCTGCACTATTGAACAGAATACTTTTGCATTTATAGGCATCGAATGTATATCACCAGATAACTGACTTATAAAAGGTGCTTTGCTGTCACCCATTTTTGTAGATAACCCATCATACTCTCACCACTCAAAATAATAGAAAATCCATTCCATTCTAACTCCTACAATTAAACACCTGAGGCACTATTTCTTTAAATATTTTGAATTTATATACAAATAAAACATTTCTCATATGCCACATACTGTCTTTTAAAATATCATTTTTGAACTTGTTTCTCTATCTTGGAATGTTCAAAACTGGAACAGAAAAGATAAAACATAGTTATTCTGTCCTCCCTTTTAAAAGGATGAATCTTTAGCTTAAGAAACAACTCCATAAAGTGTATATAACTGCTATTTCAGAGACCCTTTATTGCTAATGGATTAATACCAAATCCTAACCTAATGTGCATGTATTTGCATTTTCATTCTTATCATCCATTGAGAATGGATAGAAACATTCTGGAATTTTAGACTACTCTTGGACATAATTCTTTAACAGCTCTGCCTATATCGTCAAGAAGATACTATAGGAAAAAAAGTGCAATTATGTAAAGTTGAAAAATAAAAAATGATAAAATACAGGCTGTAGTCTAAGAAAAGTTAGACAAAAATATACAGAAAGAAATGCACAAAGATGCCATAAACATTAGCACATTATGCATTTGTGCATTTTATTAGCACAAAGTAACTAACTGGACAGTGCAGTAAGAGAAGAAAGAAAAGAAGAAGAAAGCTACTAACACTTGCACTCGTTAAAAGCAACTCTTAAAACTTCTACATGAAACTAGACATTAGCTACGAATTTTCCAGAGAATAAACAGAAATTTCAGCAGATGACTATTCAATTGTAGAGGAGACTGCAGTGTGATTTTTTTCAGTTCAGCAAAATTAATGATACTTAAACTATAGCAGAGTATCCAACAAATCAAACTGTCATATACTGCGTAAGATTCAGTCACAGACATCATTAGCTACATCTACATGCCACAAGAATGAACATATTGGAAGGAATTAACACCAGGATATCTAAAATTAGAAAAAAGAGTCATTACCTTTACTCACAGCTGTGTAGAAATAATCATTGCATACAGGTTACTTGTAAAAACTGATTGATTTTATAACCTTCTGAAAGTTGCATTTGGCAACCATATGTTAGTACACTAAATTAATACTGTTTCTATTGCTATTTATTTGGTACTTCTTAATCACAAATTTGTTCAGGAAAAGTCTTTAATCTGAATGGTGGAATCTATGCCTACTAAGAGACATTTATTATCATTTCTGAATGCAAACCAAAACCCAAAAAATCTTCTGCGCTGTCTTGTTTGAGCTAAGAGTTTTTTTATCAAGCATCTGTGCAAATGTCAACTAATCATTTTCATGCTGGTGCACAGTAGATAAAAACATGCTAATATTCCCACCATATAGAAAAACAAGTCACTCACTTTGTCAATAGCCATGGAATAAACAATTGCTAAAAACTTATAACTTCCTTATAACTTATAACTTATAAGTTTTTCACACTTCACTTTTCAATTACAAAGCTTCTTATACTGACTGTGCTGTTGGCTGATGTTTTCCACATCCCTTTTTTTTTTAATTCATACTCAGCATCAAAGTTGGATAAAAAGCCAAACTTGTCTGTAAGAATTACTATCTTTTCTGCAGAGAAATCCTATGTGTTAGCCAAAAGCCTTAAATTATCTTCATTTCTACATGTTGACTGAATTATGTTAAACTTCTTTAGGCCAATTAATAATTGTTTTAGCCATTTTCATGAAAATGTTTTATGGTCTCCAAAGAACTTCAGATTTTAATGTCTCTTTATCTATCTGTTTTGTTCCTTACTCCTCATCCTAGCTCTGGATTGCAAGCCCCAATATATTCCAGGTAGCCACTGACACTAATAGGCTCTTCCATCTGCTCATATCAATTTGTCGGGTAAAAATAAAAGCTGCTGTTCTTAAGCACTGCAACTGCTTTCACTGCTGCTATGCAGCCAAAGGCTTCTGTTCTGACTCCTTGCCAGTTCTCTCCCACTGTCACATCACAAGAGAGGAAGCCAAAGCCAGGGATGGATGCAGGGAGCCATGGAGGAACAAATCTAAATAAATGAGTGAGAATGTGATTGACTTGGCTATTTTAACAACCTTATAAACATGTCCGTGGGTCAGTAAAGCTCATGAAAGGAATCCAGGGCTTCAGGCTTCCTTAATTTTCTGTGACTTCCAGACACAGAAAATAAAAATCATCTACAGAATGATGAAAACTGGATCTAAATTCCAAACCTGGATGTCTTAGTGAAATGAGGTCTTAGGAATGGAAGCCAGGCCGACATTGCCTGCAGCATTGCCCAGAACCACCCCAGAGTCCTTTTCTAGGAGTCTGCCATCAGCAGGTTACAGGATGCTCCAGGAAATAGTACACAGCATGAACACCTTATCTTGTCCTTTATGCATTCCCAAACATTTACTGTGCACTGTGAAAACACTGCTCTAAAGACATACTGATCAGTCCTTCCTTTTCAGAGGTGCTAATCACTCAAATATTGGGCATTTCCAAACACTAATATTCCTTGAACAACAAATTTATGAGTTAAGGGCAAGAAATTATTCATGTAGATCTGAATGAAGAACTGAAAATTATTCAGTAGAAGGAAAAGTTTGAAGAGAGAAACTTTGAAATTGTCATTTATTGGCAGCTCCAAATACATGATGTCTAATAACCTTGGAGATGCTTTTTCTAAATATGTAGCATTTTATAACATCTTCTATGTGCCATTGAAGAATTTCATTGACAAGCTGCCCCTGAAAAAGATCGGTACACTCAAGACCCTGTGTCTTTGCTGTGGCATACATAGAGATAACAGATAAGATAGGGGTCAGAGGAGAATGATATGTGCAATTCAAGCAGCTGCTGACTGCTAGTGACCTCCTCTGCACCACCTAAGAACCCAGTAGCACAGTCAGCAGTCAGGAAGAGAAAACAATTAATTCTTCAGGGAAGAGTTATCTGCCTATACCTATGAAATAGCACTACTTCCAGCAATGCTTCTTACTGTGGAAAGCAGAGCCTGCTAGGCATTTCCTAATTTCATTGTTTTAATAATATTCTCTTCACTCAGTATTTTGTTTGCAGAAGCTTGTAAAGTAGGAACAGTTTCCTGACATTCACTAGCATTGAATAATTATTCTTCCTTAAAAAAAAAAAAAAATCAGTTTTAGGTTATTCATTTCTCACTCTAAAATCAGTTTTCCTTGCAGTGTGCAGCTTATAGGGACCATTTTCCTGCCAAATTGTGCTGTCAAGAGCATTCCTCAGAACTCCTGCATTCCAAATTATGTAACTGGCACATGAACAGCACTTAAAAAACAGCATGCACTCTAGACCGAGTGCAGCCATCTGCACTTCCAGGAAGTATGATAATTCCTTTAGAGTAGGCAGATGTTGTGGGTTCAGAAGCTGAAAATCTTTAGGAAGCTGTACATTTTATGCCCTACTGAGATTCATCAGCGGAGTTGTGGGAAAAACCTTTCAACGATTACTACAGTCTGCACCCTATTAAACACATTTGTTCTCAAATAAAGACATGTTCAGATGCCTCTGACCATTAGTAATAAGCACTAGTTCCATAATAGAAGTAACTACTCTTTTCTACTTTGATTTTCTGTAGTACTGTCAACTTTTGCATCATGCACTTGACTTTCCATGAACATATGAACAACAATATGTACAGTGATTATGATACTTTTTATCAAATTTGAATAACTGGAATCAAATGTTAGAATGAAGGATCCTAGAAGAGATTAATCTTGTCTTGACTTCCTATTGGCATATATTTTGGGGCAATTTTCAGAGCTGTTAGCTCTAAGAACTCACTTAACAATATCTACAGATTCATGTCACTTTTATTGATCTGTTTATTAAAGCATTCAGACTTTGATAGCATTTCTTTGACTTCATGTTTAGCCCATGCACAACTGATAACATTCTGATATATACAAAAAGATACATGACAACATTTTTTGCATCATATGATTTATATTTTTTTCTTCCCTCAAAATTATTTTTTTCTCTGGTCCTATTTTTATTTTATTATTTATTACTTTATTATTTATCTTTCTCCTATTTTCACTTAGTAAATTTATACTCCTTCAGTTCCTTAAACTTTTTTAATTTGTTCGTTTCCTTTTTTTTTTTTATTTCTATGTCACTGAACACCCACGTTCCCATTCTTCCTTCCTAATGCAACTGTGATTTCACAACTTATGATCCATATTACTATAACTTAGAATCACCTAATCTGTGGCAGCAGATAACTAACTTATAAACACCTGACTAATCTAAAAAAAAGGCACTAAAGACACTAAGGAGGTGATGTTAAATTACAGTTTCCCTTAAAGCTGCTGTGGTCAATGACATAGAATCACAGAATTGTTCAGTTGGAAAAGACCTTAAAGATCATCAAGTCCAACCACGACCTAACCATTCTACCCTAACTCTAACAATCCTCTGCTAAATCATGCTCTTGAGCACCACATTCGGGGATGGTGGCTCAATCACCTCCCTCGGGAACCTATTCCATTGCTTAACGACTCTTTCTGTAAAGTTTTTCCTGATATCCAACCTAAACTTACCTTGGTGCAACTTATGGCCATTTCCCCTCATCCTGTCACCTGTCACCAGTGAGAAGAGACCAACCCTGCTCCCTTTGCAATCACCTTTCAGTATTCGAAGAGGTCTCCCCTTAGCCTCCTCTTCTCCAGACTAAACAGCCCCAGATCCTTCAGTCACTCCTCATAGAGCATATTCTCCAAGCCCTTCACAAGCCTTGTTGCCCTTCTTTGGGCCTGCTCCAGCACCTCAAAGTCCTTTCTGTACTGAGGTGCCCAAAACTGAACACAGTACTCAAGGTGAGGCCTCACCAGTGCCGAGTACAAGGGCAGGATGACTTCCCTAGTCCTGCTTACCACACCATTCCTGATACAAGCCAGGATGCCATCGGCCTTCTTGGCCACCTGGGTGCATTGCTGGCTCATATTCAGCCAACTGTGCATCAGTACATCAGTACACCAAGGTCCCTTTCCATTAGGCAGCTTTCCAGCCACTTATAGAGTGGGAATTTTAAACAGTCAGATTAAAACTGAAACATCTTAAGGGGAGTAACTAAAAAGTTATTATCCATCAGAAATGATAGAACAAGGGGGAATGGTTTTAAACTAAAAGGAGGGAGATTTAGATTCGATGTCCGGGGAAAATCTTTCACTGAGAGGGTGGTGAGGCACTGAACAGGTTGTCCTTAGAAGCTGTGGATGCCCCATCTCTGGAGGCATACAAGGCCAGGCTTGAGACCCTGCAGCCTGATCTGTTGGGTGGGAGCACTGCTCACAGCAGGGAGCTTGGAACTTTAGGGAACTTTAACCCAAGTCATTCTATAATTCTATGATTTGCAGCTTGGGAAAAGACAGGAAAAGTCCAGCCATGAGCCACAGAAGATACATAATCAGGGCACATAAGCTCTGCTGAAGCAGTGAAAGCACTGCCAAAGACTCCAGTCCTAGAGCTTTGCACTTGCAGAAGGTGCTTACAGCAGGGATACTGTCAGGCTTTGCAGCAAGTGGAACAAAAAGAGCATGTGCAAATGGAGATGGAAGAAGCAGAAAGTCATCAGTTCTCATCAGAAGCAAAACTCTGCTTCCATTGGGTTGAAAGAGCCACAGAAGCATCAGAAAGATAAAAATCAATTTAAGTTTGGGAGATACGTAATTGTCAGACATAACCAAAAGAAAGAGCAACGAGAAATGCCAGATTGAAGAAATATTGTATAGAACAACATGAGAAAATGGGGTTTCTCCTTTCCTCAAAAAGCACTCCTCAAAAGCTATAGACTGGGAGATATAAGGCCAAGGCTAGCTGCATGCTATGCCTTTTCAGACAATCCGGCAAAGGCTGCTGTCCATCATGGACAGCTTTCCAGAGTTTGCTGCCAGTGTTTTCTGCTAAGAAGACTCTTGTTCTTGTAGGAAGTCAATTTTCATCTAGTAGCATGAAATCAATCTTATGCTGTCTAGTTTTCACAGCTGCAGTCACCACAGAGTCTACAGGACATGCTAAAAACTAGTCAGTGATATCTGAGTTAATTCATAAAACTCCATAGCATTCAAGCCACCTTTTTCAATATCCAAAGGAAAAAAAGCAGGTACACTAAGAGATCTGTCAAGCAGCTGGCCTCTCACAACTGTTCTCTAAATCAATCTTGTATTTTGTTACAATACCACCATGTTTTCCTGGATATTTGTACAAGGCCTCATAGGAAGTGTCTCCAATATCAAGGACACTACAGTGAAAAAAATAGCTTACAACTGCTGATGGATTTATATTCTGACATACACAGCATTTTTTCATAATTTTGAGTGATGTGTCTTTTAAGCAAACAAAAGAGTTGTGACATAAAGATCACTTTCTTTCCTCTCAAAGTCTGTATATATGTGCAGTACAAGATGACAAATAACATTATTTGCTTACTACTGCGGAATATCATGGTGATGCCATAAAAACAAAACAAACTGCTTGTAGAAGGATCTGTGCTTTTTTAGCACTGAATATACGTCAATGCTCATTTGTGATTATGCAAATTTTATTACTATCCAGATACACAAGACCAAATAATGGACAAACTCGTCAAAGGTAGGAGTAAGTTATTTTTGATCCCAGCACTCCATTGTCACCCTAGAAAGAGCAAGAGGGGAACACAGCAGTCTTGGAAAAAAGTGTTTTGGAAGGATAAAGATTTGTGCATGTTCTTTCTTCCCGCCCCCTGCAGCTGCCTTAATGCCTCCTGACAGTGCTGCTAGAGCTCTGGGCATTCTCTTTCTCAACATAACTCTGCTTCCCGAGCATATTAATAAAGATGACATCTCTGCCTGCCCCTTGTTCTCTTAGAACGATTCCAGCTAAATACACCTGCTAACATTTCCTTCAGTGTTGCACCAAGTAGCTAATATTCAGACATTCTGTAAATTTTCAATGCACACTATACATCATTATCACTTGTTTGCTTATCACACTTAAAACCGAACATTATTTTCATTTCTTCAAAGGAGACAGACATGCAAATGACTGAATAGAGCTAAATCAAACTCCTTTTATTGAATTTAAACAAAAACAGTGCCTGTACAAACCAAGAAATGTTTCAGTCCTTTTACCAATGAGATTATTACTGCATCCTTTATCAAGTAATCTTCAAAGATTACAGACTGTTCCTTGCATAAATATGAGGACTTTGCAAAAAAATTTGAGTCGCATTTCAGCTGATAGTAATAAAAATAAATGAAATCAATACCACTGTAAAGTACTCTACGTGTGAGCTATTACAAACAATTACTATGCCAATAATTAAGCAGTCTAAAAAGCAAGTTATCCAGAGACAAAGCCCAACATTCATTTTTTTTTCCTACCATATCCTCAGAGCCAGACAAACAAGCTGAAAATAATCAAAAGTGCTAGGTGATTGCACGGTGAAGTTTTGTTTCCTAATTACAAATACCATGCCTGCTCCCAGACAAAAGAAATCCCATTGAACTGATGCAAGCTTCTCTCATGAAGAGCTGCAGTAAAATTAAAGTGCAGCTGCCTGATTTTCAGTAATGAGGTCCAGGTTGCTTTGCATCCTGCTAACAAACATTTCTCCTTTTCTGTCTAAAGAAACTGGAACAATAGAGACATTAATCAGAACACCTGCGTATCGGCCTCTCGGTATAAAGAAACACTTACCTTCTAAAGACTTGAAGAGGCCTTTCTACAGGGAAAATAGCACAGATGCTTTATTGCTGTACTTCAGCATCCCCCTTTCTGTAGCAGTTTACTAGGAATACAGATCCTCCACCATTTTCTTGTCACGTGACTAGCGGCTCTGTTAAATAAGGGTGATCACCTGCCTTCAAATAGCCTGCTGTATGAACCAGCTACCACAGGGCTTTGGGTAAGGGAGCACTGAAATGAACACAGAACAGTGCTTTAGCTGTGGAAACAGCTTTTTTGCGTTCCCTGCAGAGCTGTGCTATAGCATCTCCAAACTTTACGCGGCAAGTCAGCTGGCTGCAGTGAAAAGCTCCCTGCTGCTTCATTTCAGAGCCTGAGGAAAGCCTGAGATGAGAGATTGTGTGACAAAAGTTCTTAAGGATTCAACCCATCTCAGCCCTCATTTCTGTTTGAATCGATGGTTATAGAGCACATGCATATTCAAACATGCTTTACATAATTTGTTAGTTTGCAATTCAGCTATGGAAATGCATATGCAAATCTTTTTTCTTCTTCTTCTTCTTTTTTTTTAAAGCACAATTCACAAACCCAAGTGAATACTGGCAACATAAAACCATATCCAAACCAAGAAGCAATGCTCATAGCTTGTGCTGTTGGCTGTGTTTTTAGGGGTCTGCTTCCCACACAGCATAGTCGCACAGCCTCCTTCATGAAAGCCTACTGGATTTAGACAAGCCAAATTAAAACAAACTTTAAATCCTCTTTCTTTATAGTCTGCAAAGGAAAACAGAAAGGCAGCAGGCCCTAGTGCTTCCTAACCTTCAGCTAGTTTGTCCCCTCCTTGAAGACGAGAACTGGAGATGTTTCCACATCAAATTTCTAAGCCATAAGCATTCAAAAACAAACAGAATCCTAACCTTATTTTGTCATTACATCTCCATGAACACCTACAGAACACCATAAATAAAAATTCAGTGGTTCCCACCCTGTTCTTCAGTATGTTAGTATTTCTATAGGAAAAAATCTCCAGATCTATTGCAGATCTTCTCACACAACAAAGAATTTAAAGAATAGCAGACCAACATTGTGAACTACAAAAATAATCAACAAAATTAAAATACACTTTCTAAAGAGGACACTGCTGCAGAAATGTTATCTTTGACGTTACTGCCATATAACTAAGTAAAATTCTCAAATATGGGGATAATTTTTAGCACTTTTTTATTGGACAATTTTTAATGTATTTTAGGTCCCTCGTGTAGGCACTCAGAAACTGCACAGGAAATAGAACTATAAAGTATTTCTATACTATAGAAGTCATTAGCAGAATGAAATTGGGAAAGTGGTAGAAGCTGCAACTTTGACACTGTGTGCTCAGAATGGCACAGATTGTCTTTGAGATTTTGAGTCTGCTGGGACCACAAAATTCACTGCAGCTCACTGTCAAAGACAAGTCTATGTCAACAGCATTAAGCCTGAAAGCTCACTAATGCTGAAATTCTGTCATTGATTGCATAGGTTTAAAAAATACATAGTGGGTTAGCTCAGAAAAAGGTAGAGTTTTGAATAGCAGGTATTTTTTATTTGACCACAAAACCATACAAACACTGTCCAAGTCTTTCCAGTTTAAAACGTGGATCTGCCACCTCCACCTCACAATTTAATAAACTCTCAGGATCTCAAGAGGGGATTTTAGTAAGTAGACCTTTCTTTTTCTATCACTGCACCGTTATCCTCCTAAAATGTTAAAAAGTTTTTAATGTATGTGGTATTTTGCATGTAAATATTAATGCTATTTTTACAAAAATGGGATCATCACCATATTGGCTGCTGCTATTGTTTAACAGCTGGCTGTGCAATGGAAAACTAGGTTTTTAGTTTTAATTAATTTTCAACCTCCAGATGGTGATGGAAAATACTGTATCATCCTAACATTGATAACAAAAAAAGATGGTTGTCATGACTTCATAGACCAAATCAAGTACAGGGAAAGAAATAGTGCTACAAAAATGCATGCATGAACAATATATGTTATTACTTCCATCACTTAAAATATAAGGTTAGTAGTGAGATTTGCTGATATTACAATAGATTGTTATTGATTTTTTTAAAAAAGATAGTTACAGCTATGTTGTCAGAAATTTCTCTGTTTTGAATGTGAAGCAGCACTTTCACAAAGGATAATGCATGATACATAGTTTCAAATCCATAATGTATATTATTACAATGATGATAATGACCCAATACATAATAGTATCTATCTAGTATTATCTATATATTTGGCTCCCATCCAAAGTAGCAAGCTCTAAGCCTGCAATCCTAAGAGACTGGCTCATCCCAATCAAAACTTTAGCTCAGTTTTGAATCTTTAATTAATTAATTAATTAATTTTTTGCAATTAATTATTTGCATGGACTTTCCTTCATAGGCTTTGCTCTTTATGCTTAGTGAGTTCTCACACATTGTACTGCCAAGCAAGAAATTTCAAGCCCATCATCTTGTAGGTCAGCAGGAGTTGGAAGCATCACTGAAGCAGCATGCTTAGTTCCCAGAGTGCCTGGAATCATTTTCTAGTGAATTTGGCCAATTAATAAACAATGGTAGAAGTGAAAGATGACAGCTCCACTGGTATACAGGGAGAAAAAAGAAAAAGAAACATCCACAGGAAAGTGACAGATGTGGCCTCTTAAATTTACTGCAGATTTTCAATCTTTCAGGTTCCCTAAAAATAACGGCACGATTTGATTATTAAAGCTAGGAGCAAACCTCGGCACTCTATTTCATTACCTCATCCTGGTTTGGGGGTGATAATATAGACATTTTGAGAAAATACTAGAAAATACTAACAAAAATCCCTGCTCATCTGGAGTTGATAATTTTTTTCTGTTAACAGGTTCCACTTTGCCATTGTTTCAGTGCAGTATTGGATGTTGATCCTGGACTTGAATCATTAATGTCTGTTGATGCCCACTTGGCTAAAGTCTGCAAACAAATTGTTACTACATAAGTGAGCAGAAGAGATTGACTCCTGCCTCTTTGAAAACATGCTACCTGAAAGATAAATTCTTTTTTTTTTTAACTATATTTTTATGTAGAAGATTTATTCTGGTAGATTAAATGGATGTTGACAGTTGTTAAAAAGAAATTCTTTGTCCTTTTGCTCAGTTTTGCCACCAGCTTTCCAAGATCTCCCCCAAACCTTCCGAACTTTAGTGCCCTTATTTCTAGCACTCTATTTCTTAATGCTCTAGTTCACAGCATTTCCCTAAGTTCTTTCTAACTTTTCCACTGAAAACAAAACAATACAATAATCCTTTCCTATAGCAAAGATAAGAGCAAGAATGATCGGTTATACACAACTACAAATGCAATGTGAGAAGTGTGCTGATACGTAAAAGCTAGCATGATATTCTCCCTCTGGCGCTCCAGTACTGCGTCATCACCTAGCTTTATAGAGTTATGTAAGACATGCTAGCTTTCTATTAGGAACAAAATGACCTTCAGTGTTCATAAGTTTTACTGCTACCTCCAGTTGCAGCAGCAGTGAAGTATGTTATTCTGCTGCTGTGTTTAACTTGGTAGGCAGCTAACTATCTCATAGCTACTCACTCACTCCTCACCCCCTTGCTCTCCAGAGGGATGGGAGAGAAAGCAAAATAAAAAAGTAAAATCCATGTGTTGAAATTAAGACTATTTACTAAGATAAAAGAGAAAGGGAAAATATAATAATAATAATAATAATAATAATAGAATATAGAAAACAACAGATGCTTAAAGTAATTGCTCACTGTTAACTGATTGATGCCAAGCTAATACCTAACAGCAGCTGCCCTCAACCAATTCCTCCCATTTTTATATAGTTCTACACATTGTCACATTGTATGGGATATCCCTTTCACCAGTTTGGGTCAGCTGTCCTGGTTCTGAACCACCCCAGCTCCATGTTCACCTCCATACGTCCATGCTCCTCACTAGCAGGGCAGTGTGAGAATCTGAGATCTCCTTGGCTCTGTGCAGCACTGCTCAGCAACGACTAAAACACTGGTGTGCTATCAACCATACCAGCCTTACGGACAGGACATGTGCACACCTGACATGTATATAGCGCTCCATGAACTTTTCCTTTTTAACTACAGTCACATTTCGTTGCTCAAATATGGTCAGATTTTTATCCTTTCTTCAGTGCCCTAACACTACCAAGTATTCATATACTTCTCTTACTGTTGCTGCTTTTTTTTTTTTTTTTTTTTTTTTTTTGCTTTTTCTTGCTGCAGCAGCAGCAGCAACAAAAAGGACAGGAGAGAGGAACTTTATCATCAGTCACAGGCTTTCTTAAAATCCACTTGAACATCTTTGAAAGCTATCCTGTTTGACATTAGAACAAAGGGAGCAGTGATCTGTAGACACAAAGACTTCAATCTGTCTCTTAATTTTCCTTATTTCCTTAAATTAATGTCATCTCTGCTCCAATCCTTCATCCCCGAGGAAAGCTCCCAAGGGAATTTCAACCAATAATTCCCTTTGCTCTTTGCCATGCCCGTATTCCTCATATCACAAACTCAACCAAGACATTGCTACAGCTCAAACTGTTTCCAATCTTAACCTCTTTAATGAGCTCCTCTGCAATAGTGAGCACCAGGTTCAGTGACACTTCAACTCTGGTTAGACTGTGTAACAGCTGGACCAGGAAGTTATCCAGTGAACTCAGGAGCTTTCTGGATTGCTTTGAGCCCATGGCGTTGCCTTTCTAGAAGACATTCAAATGGTTGAAAACTCTCATCAAAATGACAGCCTGCAAGCATAAAAAATCTTGCAGTTGAAGCAAGAAGGCCTCATCCACAAGATCTCTCTGGTGACCTGTTGTAGACCCTGACCACCAGATGTCCGTTATTGATTTGGTTCCTGATTTTTATCCACAAACTCACAACCTGATCATAGCTGTTTCTCAGAGGCAGCTCTTTGCAATATATCCTCTTTTTAATATAGAGGGAAACCTCATCCCTCTTTCCTTACCAATCTCTTCTGAAAAGCTTGTAGCCCTCAAACATCACACTCTAGCTGTGCAAATCAAAGCCTCTATGACCACACTGCTGGGTGCCTTTAGGGTCGTCTACATATATCTGTTCAATCCTCTAAAAAGTCTGAAGCCGTTATCTAACTGACCGAAGATTGACATCTTATTATAAGTTCAGTGAAAATCAGCTATAAGTTATATGAGAACCTCAGGAGGAAACTGTAAAACAATCTCTATCTGTAAGAAATTCTCATAAAAAAGAAATAATAGTAATGGTGAAAATACTCTCATTAGAGTTTATACCTTATCAATACATAATATCTAGCAACAAAATGCAAAACCAAAGGCTCTATGCTTCCATAAATATTTGTTAATGCAGATACTGAGTGACTTTTTTGCTCTTCTATACTTCTCTGGGCTTCAGCTGCATTACTCTTAAGTAGAATCATATAATTACCAAGGTTGGAAAAGACCTCCAAGATCATACTTCCCCACTAACCCATTGTCCTCAGTACAACACCTAAACTGTTTCTTGAACACCTTCACGGACAAAGATTCTACCTCCCTGGGCAGCCTGTTCCAGTGCCTTACCACTCTTTCAGAGAAAAAGTATTTCGTAATGTCCACCCTGAATCTCCCCTGGTGCAAGTTCAGGACATTCTCTCCAGTTCTATCATTAGTTGCGCAGGAGAAGAGGCCCACCCCACCTTGCCACAACCTCCCTTCGGAGTGTAGTTGAGAACTATAAGGTCTCCTCTGGGCCTCCTCTTCTGTTCTCTTCTAAACAATCCCAGCTCCCTCAACCATTCATCACAAGACTTGTGCTCCAGACCCTCACCAGCTTTATTGCCCTTCTCTGGACATGTTCCAGGGCCCCAGTGTCTTTCTTGTAAGGGGCCCAAAACTGAACACAATACTTGAGGTGCAGCCTCACCAAATCTGAATACAAGGATGATTGCTTCCCTGCTCCTGCTAGCAACACTATTTCTGATACAAGCCAGGATGCCACTGGCCTTCTTGGTCTCCTGGGCACACTGTTGGCTCATGTTCAGCCGAGCATTGACCAATATTTCCAGGTCTGTTTCTTCCACACAGTCTTCCAGCCACTCTGCCCCAGTCCTGAAGAACTGCTTAGGGTTGTTGTGGCCAAAGTATTGGACCTGGTATTATCTAACTGACCAAATTAGTCTTGTTGAACTTCATCTCATTTGTTTCAGCCCAGCTATCTTGCCTGCCCACATCCCTCTGTAGGGCCTTTCCCTTAGGAAATTGACATCTTCTGCTACCTTGGTGTCATCTGCAAACTTACTGAGGATGTACTCAATCCCTTTGTCCAGGTCATCAATAAAGATATTAAACAGGATAGTCCCCAGTACTGACCCTGGAGAATAGCGGTGCAGAAACAGCCACTGCTTCAGCCTGAAAATACATTTGTTATGCACAACAGCCATTGTTGGTTCAGATAAAAAAGATCCTACAGTGGAAATTTCCAAAGTTTCTACACCAAGGATCACTGTTTCCTTTCCTTACAGGATGCACTGCATTCCACCACACATTTAAGTGAAAACACTCTCAGTGGTTTACAGAAAACATTATGGAATTTTATGGTTTGGACTTTAATTGAGGAAGTAGTTGAAAAGAGTATACTAAGCCATAAGAATAATTAATATTCTACATCTGAAATCTGAATGAATAAAAACCAGTATTGTATAAAACATTCAAGTTTTTACTTTCGAGGCCTACAGAAATTCCTAAACAATGGTAGATTACTTCACAGAATGGATTCAATAAATCATAGCAAAAAGAAGTGCAAAATATCTATTTATCCATGCCCATAGAGATTATTTCTCTAGTATCAGTATAAATGTGAAAACCACCGGCTTTTTTGAGTGATCTCACAAGGTATCTTCATGTTTCAAAATCTCAACTCTATTCTGCTGATTTAAAAAGTAATTTAAAGGCAGACACCTGGAACAATTCTTTTTTCCTCTCTAGAACACTCGCATCATCAGCACGTAAGCATGGCAGCCCAAATCCCAAGATGCTGCCTACATGTAATTAGTCAGTGTGACTTAAGCAGGGTCAGCATCTGGCTGCTTTTAATTTAAAATGTTTTTTTGTGGAAGATAAAGGATTTAACAGCCAATTTGTTCATATGAGATTTGCAAGTCTACATGCAAACCTCTAAACAACTCCTGCTCTTTCCTATTTATTTGTTTGTTTGTTTGTTTGTTTATTGTGATAAGCATTTTTTCATTTTAAAGCTTTTCACAATAAATTACTTGCCTGTTTCAGAAAAAAAAAAAAAAAAAAAAAAAAGATAAAATCACAGTGAAATCCAGCAAAGATAGTGGTGAGGAAGGCTTCCAGGGTTATTCCTAACAAGCAGATCATGTTAGAGCCAAGGAATGTTTAGTTTTTTTAGATAAAGAAATCCCAAGACAGTTTTCTACACAATAATGTGGATTCAAAACTGCTGCTTGGAGATTTGGGTTGTTTTGTTTTTTCCAGATTTCTCTTTTATATAAAATTGCAATATTTCAGATTTTCCTTCTAGAATATGTTAGAAATTTGTTGTACTGCTTGCAAAAAAATGTTTTACGCTAATTAGTTTTACTTCCAATGATTTCAAGGTCAGGCACTCAGCATTTAATTTACTTCAGACAGCACAGAATTCAGTGGCACGTATCTCCCACCACTCTTTCTGAAGATTTGCCATTCTCTTGACGACAGTAAATGCTAACCTGCATCATCAAAAGTTGTCATTGCTCCTCAGAAGCAGAGCCCTTCTCATCATATATATTCTTCCAGTTCTGTGCTTAGAAACTGAGGCAATTTCAGCCACAGACAGAGCTAGGGTGTAAAGAATACATCTCAAACTACAGTGTGTTAAAACAACCTAAGATGATAAAGTTTAAACCTGCAAGAAATATTGTTACTTTTCACTAAGACTGAAATTATATTTAGAATGAACAAAGACTATATTAAAAACAACTCAGCTCTTACAGTGTCTGATCTTGTGCTATTAACACACACTGAAAAATATACGAAAATATTTAGTGGGGAGGTATTTTAACAAGTCTGGAGGAAGATAAAATCACAGCTACTGAGCTCTTCATTTTGGAAATGTTAATAAGCTGTGAACTGCTATGTTTGTGTTAACAAAAAGCTACACTTTTCTATCGGAGACTATTTCTATATGCTATTACCAAGATCACAGACACCCATATACCACCTTTGAGAGAAAAAGAACTTATTGCTAAAATTGCCAAATTGTTAGTGAAAATACAAGAACAAAAATGTTTAAAATAAATTATAAGTCAGAACTTGATAACAGAAGTTGTGGATATCATGTGTCTACACTGAAGTGCTTAGGAAGAATTGGAATAGAAAATGTTTTGTATTTCACAAAAACAGCATTTTTCCACATTTCATACCAAACACATTGTTTTGGATAAGTGCAACTGAAAAGGAGAAAGAAGTGTGAAGAAGTGGCATCTCTCTTTTCTACTGGGAATTTTCTTTTGTTGTTTACAGAATTTCACTATATAAATACTACGCCAGTTTCCTTCATGTAAAATTGCAATCCTGACACTTGCAGACATCCAGGAGAAATGAAGCCAGACTTCCATACTTGCATCACTAGATCAGTTACAGTCTCTGCTTGTAAAAGACAAGACAACAGAAGTGCTAAAACTGTCCAGTATATGGAGTCCAGTCACCCCTTTATCTGTCTGGTGTAAGTCAGTAAAGCTATAAACACAGACGTTGCACATTCACCTGAAGGGAGATGCAAATACACTAAAACTGTCTCAACAACCAAGCCAGACTGCACAGAGAAAAATGTTGCTCAGATCTGATTAGAGCTTGAAAATGACTACAACGATAGCAATTTTCCATCATCTTTTACTTTCTTCTAAAAGCAGTATCTTCTTCTGACCCTACATGTCTACTGCTTCCCATCTTCATTCCAAACATTTTTCCACAAGGCAGAAATAGTATTTCATTTCAGTGCCTTCATAATCTCATCACTGGCATTGCACTGCATTCATATGGGAATTACCACCAGTACCTAGCCCAGGAGATATCCAGGCCACATCTGTTTCAGACTTCAGTGTAGATTATGAAATCTACTGAACTTTGTCAAAGACAGATTTTTTCTGCAAGGAAGTGGATTTACGATCTTCCAGCATTACAAAAGAGTACTAATTTGATTCACACTCAAGCAACCAAGAATCAAGATTCTGTTTTGATACAGTGAGGAATACAGTGATATTTAAATCACATAAATAAAATGAGTACTTCAGACTTGAAAGTCTTGACATCTCTTAATGATCTCACAGAATTTAATAACTCTGATAGCTAGAGAACAGAAGACTTTTGAAAAGAAACAGATAGGGTATTTTTTCTTACCCTGATTTCTCACTCAGTTTTCTTTCATTGTTGAGAAGCACTGCCTCTTCTTTCAGTTCTTGTTCTGTGAATGTGTTATTCCCAAGCTCCTGTTGATTATTTGTTTCCCGTGCATCACCCACCTGCAACACAAAAGCATGTGTTCTTGTGATATCCAAACTGTCATCCTTCGTAGACAGCTCATGGAAGGAAGAGCAGCTTTTGTGTTCAAATAATTCTGTAAAAGAAGTTTCTACCTGAAATTCTGCTTGAGTTTCAAGAGTTGATTCCTGCCCTCCAGCAGTTTCTGCTATTTTGCCACCATGTCCAGACTCAAATTTTGGCTTCTCTGACTCAGCAGAAATTTCCACAGATGATATATCACAGACTTCATTTTGGCACAATATAATCCAACCCTCATCTTGCCCAAATCTTTCTCCTGATTCCCTTTCATCCTCCAGTTTTTGAGGCACAACAGAAGAGCTTTTCTCATCTAAGTCCCATTCAGCCCCACAAGCAGATTGGTCTTCCCTTTTATTTATTATGGAGATTGACTGAAAGGTATCCAATGGGCTTTGTGAAAATCCTTCATTAGATTCTGTTTGTCCAGGTACAACAGCGTCTTGAAACACAAAATCACTTTCCTTTGTTGAAGGCATATTTTCTTCCTCAGTAACAAGGATGTAATCCATCTCCACTGAAGTTGGATCTCTGTGAACCTGCATCCTCATGTCCTCCTTACTCTCTATACTTTCCAGTTCAGGGCTCTCAGAAGAGTTTGTTGGCTTATTCTCTCTTCTAAGCACAGAAGTAGCGCCAGCTTCTAAAAAAACAGACAAACAGAAATTCTTTTTAGTTTTCGAATTACTATTTTAGTCACCATGGCTAAATCAGTACTGTGAGATAAAGTTCCTTTCAGTTTTCTTTGACAGATTCTGTTAATGTGTACCTGAATTTTACAATATCATAATCATTGTTAAAGATTATACATTAACACCATAATCACTCCTAAGGGAAAAATGATTCAGTGTCCCATAGATCCTGCACAAACAACAGAAACAACATCCCAACTTGAAAGTTCAAAAGGTTTAAACATGCCTATAAGAATAATACTAGAACTACTCCCAACAGCAGAGTTCTGTACATCAAGGAGACACATATCTCAACATTCAGCAGAAATACTCCAGACATTTCTTTCCTGTTTTCTTACCAGGAGGTGATCTTTTATCTCCACCTGGCGGTGAGTCGAGATCAGTTGCTTCTTTCAAAACCTCAGAAATTCCTAGAGCTACTTGAGACTCTAAGAATGAAGGTTCTGACACATGATTCTTCTGAAGGATCTCTGGTAAAATGTCAGACACCTGATCTTCGATGCTGTTTTCTTTGGTCATTAGGATGCCTTCATTACCTTCCAAAGGAGTTAATGGTAAAGGCTTTTCAAAAGAAACATTGTTACAAAATGGCTGCTTTAACAACAGTTCATCCCTTGTACATCTGCTGCTAGAGGGTTCAGCATCAAAAGACATATGGAATGGTGGAGTGTACACCACTAGTGACTGGCCACTGGGCATTTCTTTAAACACAGGAACATCTTTCTCAATTAAGTCTTCATATTCTTTCATTATGTTCAAATGATCATTTGAATTAGATTCAAAGCCCTCGTTATCACCAAGAAGAAAGGATTCGGGAAAGAATATCTGTGTATTCTTTGATTCCCCTTCTGTTGCTTCACTGCCTGCTACTTCTAGTATATTAATTTCACCACATGTTCTCACTGGGATACTAGCAACTGATGTGTTATGTTCCAAACCCTTCTCAGATTCATCCAAGCACTCTGCTGTTATGCCATCACCAGTTATTTCTACCCTCTCAATATCAGAATATTTTCCTGCTTCATCCAAGGCACTAATTTCTTTCAAGTTCTGCTCTGCTTTATCAGGTAGAGTTAAATTCATGGGAACCAAGTCTGTTTGGAAGGTCACTATTTGAGACGAATCTGTTGGTGTTCCTTGATAACTTACAGGAGTATAACTTTCATGGAATGCATCTTTCAGATCTAATGATGTCATTCCTAAAACTTCACTGGGGATGTTGACTGATTCAGCTGTCTTAAGAGCAGGTTTATTTTCTAGATCACGTTTCAAAATTGCAAATTCTAGAGGCTCTTGAGAATTGGAAGACATAAGCCGATATGATTCATCAGTCTTTTCTGGATCATACTCTTGGGGTCTATTACTTTCAGATTCAGCCTCTGTCTTCTGCATTACTAACTGACTCTTTGTGTCAGAATCTATCTCTTTACTCTTATTTGAATGCATGTGAGTCATCTGACTATCTTGTCCTTCAGGTTTTACACTAATCTGGGAAGATGGAATAGAGGCATGCTTAACTTCATATTCTTGGCACACATCTGGACTGTTTGATGCCTCAGAACTACTGTCTTGCTCGCAATGATTTAATATATCAGGATTTTCACTAACTGATTTCAAAGTAACAGGCTGTTCAGCACTAGTCCACAGGTCAGGTTCCACTGAAAACAACTGATTATCCTCTTTTGTGTTATCTTGTAAAATATCTGGGATAAGTGCAGTTTGGGAAACCAATACATTCCACATTGGACTTGACTTCTCTGCCATTTCAAAAGACAAGTCTTCTACAGTGAAAGCACATGGTAGATGGTTGTGTTCTACTGTTTCACAAGTGTTTAACTGTTGTTCTAAAGGGATGAGACTTACATTTCCCTCATGCCCTTCTGGTTGATTAAGTGCTGTGTTTTTTTGATCCGTTGTATTTGACATATCTTGTTGATCATATGAAGAATGATTCTGTGAAGTCAGTTGACTACTCTCATTTGTAGGGAAAAACTGTTCTTTCAAGTCCCTTTCTTCAGTGTCATCTAGTATAAAAGGATCATATTGTTTGAACTCCACAGTGTCTTCATTTACTTGACTATCAGAAATATTCATAGGATATAATAGCCTTTCATTTTCTTTCACATCATAGTAAAGGTGAACAGGCTGATTTCCATCATTTGGTTCAGTGGAATGTGTTTCTGTTAGCTCTTCATTTTGTGCAGGTGATCCACAGGACTCCTCCTTATTGTTTGTTACTTGATATGTTACAGAGTGACTTGAAATCGAATACTGGTCTTCCAACAGGTTTTCTCCACAAGTTGGTGAATTCCACCATCCTGAACTGTCATACGGAAAATCAAATGTTCCTACACTGGATTTCCAATCAGTTCCTAAATCAACTGCCAATGACAAACTCCACATATCACTTTTTGCAAAGTATTCTTCTTTTTTACCACCAACAGAAGTCATTGTTGCATCTGCATTCATCTGATACAAATGTGAACCTTCTGTGCTACCCAGTTTTTTGCTGCAAAGACTCACTTGAGCCTTATTCTGAAGTGTTTCACGCTGATCTAAATATTCAGAAGTCTCGTTATGCTCCATTATGTTAAAGTCCTCCTGTGATACATTCTGAACTTCAATTGTTTCAGGGTTTTTATTTAAGATATCTACAAAGATCTCTTCTGCCACTTCATTTTTTGCATCCAAATTGTCTTCATTTGTTTCAGGATTTGTTGCATTTGATTTTGCATAATCTGCACCAATTTCAGATAATTTGTGCTCCTTGTTTTCATATGTGGAATCTTCATTCAGTTCTTCTGGACATGCCTCTGAATTCTCTGAATCCTCATTTACTTCTGGACTTGATAAAGAAGATACAGTATCATCATCTACATGAGCATTCCAAAAATCTAAGCTTTTGGGAACCTTATTCTGTGCTGTGCTTGTTTCAAATTGTTCCTGATATTTATTCCCAAATTCTTTGATTTTGCAAGCCTCCTTAAGATTTTCATTATTTTTAATATCCCATATAACTTTATTTTCTTTGTGATTACTGTCAACTGGAAGTTCTCCCCACACATTCACTGATGCGTCACTTAAATCAGGGCTCGTTCCACTTGAGTGTGTATAGTCATCTATTGAATCGCTCCATACATTATCTTCCTCCAAATAACTTCTGATCTGTATATCCTTTGAAAGGCTGCTTGTGGTGGTTGCCATTTCATGGATTTCACTTGCTTCAGGACTTGTTCCAGGAGATTTCAAATCCTCATGCTGCTGTAAATTCCAAGCAGTTTCAGGAGAACTGTTATTAAGTGTTGCACATAGTTCCCTACATAGCTTATCAGCAGATTCTAAATTTTCAGAATTTTCATTTTTCCCCAAAGCTATATAATGTGAAAATGAATTATCCATCATAGATATATCTGTGATGTCAGGAACACTGACATAACCAGCAGAAGGACTCTTCTTAAATTTAGATGGAGACTCATCTATGAAAAAATTTTCATGAGTGGTGCTCAGTTCTGAGCTATTTTCAAAAGACACTAACTTAGAATTACTTATGTATGGGTGGTTCAACACTTTATGTGAGCCCTCTATTATATATCCCACTGTTTCTGGTGGCTCATTCATTAAGGGAATTGACACAGGTAAGTGGCAACTGGAGTCATTCTTTCCAGAGTCATTCCAGGTGTCTGACTTTACAGGCATTTTAGAAGAATTATTTTCAAAGATACTTTCCATCTCAGGACTTGTTGACTCATTATCTGTGACTAAGGCTTCCAAACTAAAACTACTCCTTATTTTTTCTAGTGATCTAGAAAACTCAGATTTTGACCTCTTGTCTTCTGAATCTGTGTTACATGAAGGCTCATTGCTGTCTTCTGCTGGTTTGCTGCAAATGTCAGTAATAGTTTGTTTTCCATTTGCCTCATCTGTTATCTTATATTCCTCTTCTCTTTCCTGAGAGGTGACAATGGCATTGTCCCAGCCTTCCTCACAATCCTGCTCATTTTGTAAATTTCGTAAGTTAAGATGTTGCTCTAAATGCTGACTATTCAACTTTTCATCAACATCTGGAGTGTTTTGTGCTGGCTCCTTACTCGGTGTCTCATTTCCTAAATCACATATTTTCAGATCCAAACTATTTTGAGCATCTGAAGTTGGTGTAGATGTCCTTGTGTCTTCTACAGGAGCACTGCTCAATGCTTCTATCTTTTCAGCTAAACTTTGTGCAGTATTTACTTCATTCTGTGGTGGTGATAAGTCATTCACTGTTTGATTGTATGTAACTCTTTTGTTTTCAGATGCAGAAAAGATATTTTCATTAGTATGTACCTCAGTTGAAAAATACTGATCTGTTGCTCGTTCTGAATTAAGTAACAGTTCAACAGAGGTAGAAAGAGCAGTACTGTTCGAATTTCTTTCTTGTAATTGGGCATCAACTTTATTTAAGGATGTGCTCCAGATGTCTGTGTCCTTGGATCTTGAAAAGGGCATGTTTATAGGAGACAATAGTTCATTATTTGCTTTCTCAAGTGCTTTTGGTTCAGCCACATTTGGGCTTATCAATTTATCAGTAATTGTTTCTTGGACAAAATCTTCGCCCTCATTTTCTCTTCCATTTTCCACATATGTAGGTGATATATAAGAATCAGACGTTGAGTAATTGGTGTCCGGTGGAGAAACAGCTAAGTCTTCACCTACATTTGATGAACAAAGATCTGAGTGTTTATACAAGAAGGTATCATCCCAGGGCACCACTCTTTCTGTTACTTCTTTCCTGATGTTTTTATCATACATATTCCAGGTCTCTACATTTTCAACTTGTGTTGGTCTGTTCTTAGGGTCGTGAATTAGAGTTTTTTTCTCTGTTTCTAATGTGGAGTTATTCTGCATATTGTTGATATCAGAATTTGTATTTTCAGATGATTGACTCTCTTCTAGGGAATAACATCTTTTTTTATCCCAGGCTTGTAGATATACCTGGGTAGATGAGTTTTCAGTCTCACTGTCTGCTACAATTTCTGAAGAATCTGATAAACTATATTTTGTTATGGTCCATTTCTCAGGAATATTCACTGATTTTTTTTGTCTATCTAGTCTGGACACATTCCATACTTCTTCTGAGGATCTAGCAATATTTTCTGCCTCAAACTTCATCCAGACATCATAAGAGTCTCCTTTCCCTTCCTCACTGGACCATGCATCTGACATCACAGGTGTTGGCTGACTGATTTTCCACGCAACATTAAAACTCTCTGATTCTTGTTCTGTCCCCTCTGAAGAAGCAGTTTGCAAACACAAATGTTCACCGTTTACCTCTTTTTTCTCTTGTTTTTGATTATCTTGTTTAAACTGATTATTCCACTGAGCTGTTGTTGCGTATTCCATTTGCTCAGGCTGTTTTTGGAGGAATATAGAATCTGATGCTCTTCTATCAACATGTCCTTGTAGCAGTGGGCTTGCTTTACAATTGTTCCACAAGACAGGGCTTTGAAATACAGATTCTTGTTCACTTGAACTCCATGTATCAGCATTTCGGGACTCTAAGTCAAAGCCATCCCACCAGCTTCCATATCTAACACGTGAATGAGAACACTTTGTGTCCTCTATTTCATTTATTTTTTTAATGACTTCTTGTGGGAAAAATAAAGGCTGCCCATTATCTAGTGGTGAGGTTTCTACAAGACTGTTCATTGGAGTCAGTGGAATTCTTGAATCAGCAGATTTCAACATTTCTGGTGAGGAAGTATCACCTTCAACTAAATTAATCAAACTTGAGGTTTTCTCAAACATTTCTCCTGGATTCACATCAAATTCAGCTAAACTGTCTTCCTTCTTTGCTGTCATAACTAAGTCAGTTGAATAATTTGCCGTATCACTTTCTAGCAAGCTTGCTTCATCATGTTCTTTCTGCACAGCAAGTTGTTGACCTTCTGATGAATCACTATTAAGGAAATAGTCATCTGTTGGAGAACAGTCAACAGAACGAGAAGATGATTCAGATGGAGCTGTAACCATTGGTGCTAGATCAAAATTGAAAAGGTCGAAGTTACCACTGCTGCCTATTGATTGAGGTTTTTGTTCTTCTGCTATTGCTCCTTCAGGAATAGGGCTATAGGAATCAAAGCCAGGCAGAAGACTATGATGGGAAACAGCACCTTCTGCAACAGGGCTGTCATCACTAAGGAAAACAGAGCTCTCCTTGGAAGACCGGCTGCTTCTAATGGTAGCCAAGCCACTGTCTGGACTCACAAGGTCTACATTAAGATCAACATGGACTTGAATGGATCCATTTAGATCCTGAGGATTTTCTATAAAGTTGACAGAACTGGTCTGTGGTTCTATATCAGAACCATATAACTCCATAATACCAGAAGACCCTTGTGAAAGTGGAGCACTCCCAGCAACAGCTTCAGTAGAAGATGTTCTACTGTTTGATACCATTTCTGGTTGTCTTCTATTCATGACTTCCTTAATGAGAAGAAAAATTTGATCACAGGTAACCAAAGAATTTTCTTGATGATAAATAAGAATTTGGTCACATCCACACTCCAGTGGATCCAGCTCCAAGCAAGGATTTTGACATTCTTCTAATTCACAGCAAATCTGTTGAAAAACAGGATGTTTCAAAAACAATTACAAACATAGGTAGCAGGTCACAGTCTATTCCACCGTGCAACACAGTCATAGCAATCTATTCCCATTTACCTACAACAGAACACTTTACACAATAAATAGATGAAATATTAAAAGTTCGGTATAAAATATATATTATGCAATTGATCATAATGTTTACATCAAATAATACAATTTGACTTTCAAGTTTATTTTTCATTAGTAAAAGAAAATCCAAATTCTTAATTATTGCCTTAAGAAATCTGAGTAAAATATATAAAGGGTATGTAAGAAAAGAATTTCTAGAATAATCAAGTTCATAAAATAAATACGTTTATGTCAATCCTGAAGCAATAGGGTCCTTTAGGTATCTGTTTCTAAAATGAGAAGTTTTAAGAAAAAGACAAAGGTACAAGGAGTTGCCCTGTGGTAATTTCCTCAATTTGGGGACAAATACATGGGAAAAAGACAGACAGCATTTGACTTTGGATAAACTTTTGCTCTAGAAATAATTTGGCTTAATTTCAGAGCTTAAATTATTTAGTGATAAAATACACAGATATGAGATCTGGACAGTTCCATTTATATGCTTGTTCATGACCCATTGTAAAAGAATAAATCACAATCACTGTCCTTCATGACATTATGTGTATTGTACATTAAAATATAAAAAAAAGCCAAAATCAGTAAAAATAAATAAATAATTTTGTTTTGTTCAGTCTTACTGTACTTCCTGTGACTATCAAATCTTTCTATTAGGCTGTTCTGAAGCAATCATGAATAACACAATCTTGCATTTCACATCACATTAATAATGCAGTCGTTTCAAATTGCTACTCCATTGCCAGCCTACTGTAGTTACTTCTTGTATCCACCTAGTTTTTAAACTTTTGCATATCTTTTTTAAAAAACACTATTTTTCAAGAAAAATATTTCTAAATTATTTTTCTTGAAAAACACTATTTTTCAAGAGAAATACTTCTAAAATATTTTTCCCGATACTTACTTGATTGCCTAGCTCTAAGTTTTCCGAGTATACTGCTATTTGCCGTTTTGTTTGTTCCTCATCTGACAAAGAGTTGGCCAAAATGACAAGTACATCAAACCCATATTTATATATGAATGCTTTCAGATCACCAACGAGATTCCTGTGTAATAGGCAGTCCTGAAATAAGGTAAGAAATTTAGAGGTCAGTGCATTTTTCTTATTCTTTCCATCCAAATCTGTGGTGAAAATAGTCAGAAACACTAATACACAACAGTGGCTCTACTCATAGAATCATAGAATCACAAGGATGGAAAGGACCTGCAAGATCATCTAGTCCAACCGTCCTCCCATTGCCATTGCTACCACAAGCACTAAACCATATATTGTAGCTCCTCATTCAGACACCTTTTGAACACTGCCAGGGACGGCGACTCCACCACCTCCCTGGTGGTGGAGCCATTCCAGTGCCTGACCACTCTCTGAGAGAAAAAAATTTTCCATATGTCTAACGTAAATCTCCCCTGGCGCAACTTGCAACAATTTCCTCAGGCCCTGTTTGTTGCCTGGGAGAAGAAGCCAAACCCCTCCTCATCACAACCTCCCTTCAGAAAGTTGTAGAGTGCAATGAGGTCTCCCCCGAGCCTCCTCTTCTCCAGACTAAATCCCAGCTCCTTCAGCAGCTCCTCATAAGTCTTGTGCTCCAGACCCCTCACCAGTTTCATTACTGAAGAGCAGGTCTAGCAGGGCATCACCCCTGGTAGGCTCTCGTACCAGTTGTGTAAGGAAGCTGTCTTCCACGCATTCTAGAAACTCCTTGGACTGCTTCCTCTCAGTGTATTATACTTCCAACATATGTCAGGGAAGTTGAAGTCTCCCATGAGAGCCAGTGCTGGTGATTGTGCATCTTCTGCAAGCTGCTCATAGAATGTCTCCTCCTTCTCTGCATCCTGATTAGGTGGTCTGTAACAGACCCCCACAAGATGTCACCTTTCCCCCAGTCCTTATCCATAGACACTCAACTTTATCATTCCTAACTCTTCAACATCAAAATACTCTGTAATATAAAGAGCCACACCACCACCCTTCCTCCCTTGTCTATCCTTTCTGAAGAGCTTGTAGCCAATCATCACAGCACTCCAGTCATGGGAGTGGTCCCACCATGTTTCGGTAATAGCAACTAGGTCATAGTTAGCGTGCCACACAACCGCTTCAAGCTCCTCCCGCTTGTTGCCCATGCTGTGTGCATTGGTATAGATATACTTCAGCTGAGTCATCTGCCTCACCCCTAGCTCAAGCATCACTCCCCTTAGACTAGAGAAATGTAGAATTAGCTAGATTTTGCAGTGTAAGTTATCCATTCTTTTTCTGACTTGGGGCCACAATGCATGAAGAGCAAACGGCCCTCTTCAGTCATCAGTTCTGAAAATTGCTAGTGAAGAAATTACCAGAAATTTTATTTTCTCCCTTATGTTCCTATTTGTATTTGAGATTTTTTTTTTATCTTCAAGTTAAACACAGTGTCATATGCTATAATAGTTGTGATACTGCCAAGCTACATTGGCCCTGAATAAACAGCAGTTCATCATAAATACAGAACAACTGTATATGCAGATTGGCGTATTATTCCCTTGCATCTGTCTCCTACCTGATAAATTAGTGTTTTGGTTAAATAAATACAAATACTATTTATTAATCTGCTCAAATTGTCCACAAAATGCCTATCCCCCCCCTATAAGTTGAACTTAAAAAAAAATCTTTTTGTCAAGAGCTTTGGAAGTAGATTCCTTCCTAGATTAGAAATGAGATTCTGCTTTGATGTTTGCAATATGTAGAACAATAACTTGTTCTACATTAAAACCATACCGAAGTCAGCTAATAGTTTACTGGTGGACATTCACATATAAATTCTGAATAGGGAGATAAGGTGAAGAATTATGCTGAATAAGGTTTGAATGTCCAACCACGTCTCAGCTATTCACTCACACCCAGCTGGGTACAAAAAGGAAGATCAGATTCATTGTACAAGGTGTTCACTAATGTAGACATGGTAAATAAACGACAGGTTTAATAAACATTCAGCCTTCTAGCCTCATTATTCTCCAGCTTCTAAATTATTTCTATATTGGTTGAATTAATTGAAAATGCAAGGGACTTAACATTTTCTGCTAAAATCAACTGACTGAACAGGAAACTTCATGAAAGAAACACTGCCTGGGATAATTTCTGTCCACTCACTGCCAGACTGTGCTCACATCCATTGCTGGCATCCATAAACATTCAGTAAGCATCAATGAATGTGTGCCATTTTTAATGCATGGAGGAATTCAATGACACGCTTTTAGTTCAGACGCACTTCCACCTCACACACCATTTTATCAGACTGTTCCTCTGCTGTCATATGTCACATGGCAATAAAATGTAGTGGAATATTGGGCAAAAGGTTCAACTTCTACCATACCACCAACATCCGCCTTGTACATTGTGCGCCAACATGATAAAAATGGCATAAAAAGAAGGCATTATTTTGGGAACCACCCTTGCAAAAGGTCTAGTGACCAAAAGAGAGAAGTCTCTTCTGCAGCCAGGATATGCCCAATGTGCCGTATGAAGACCACTGCCAGTTCAGTGCTACATCTTTCAGGGTTCCCATAACATAAAAGGACATAAGACATTCCCTCCTAAAAACATTAGCTCTAGAAAACAGTATTTTAAAGTTACCTTACCAAGCTTCTCTTTCTTTTTCATAATGGACCAGCACTGCCTACTGTAAAACACTCAGCAGCACAGGAAAGTGTTTATTAAATACCATGTCTTTAAACAAAACATGCAGATTACATACGGATTTAAAAATCTGAGATGGAAAGGGAAGTTTTACAGTGACATAAAATCAGCATTAATACTGAGGATGTCATTAAAAGCATAGGCCAAGTTGAGCAGAATTAAGTGATCATAGCCAATTTGTTACTTTGTATGATGAATCTTACACTACAGACAACTGTTTGACAAAATTTTCATTATTCAGCAGAGGTATGAAACCCAAGACTGCTTTCATTCTGCAGCATCATGACAAATATATAAGCTTATCACCCTATTGCATAAACATTTACTAACATTCAGATAATACCTGAGAATATAAGTTACTAAAATTTCCCAAACATAGTCATTTTAATAACCAATAATAAATATTTCGTAGAACTTGTTAATTAAATGTGTGTCCACAAATGAAAAGAATGGTGAACAGAACTCATTAAAATAATGGGTCAAAAAGTATTTTTGTTGGACAATTTTGTTGCCTACGGTATTAATAAAATCAAGATCAAATTACACCTCTTACAGCATTGTGACTCAATTTATCTAACTGACTATTAATCAAAACATCTAAATAATATTTTTTAAAGCAAAGGTAACTTTATTAGTAATATTACATATTACTGATCAATTTTTAATACTTATCTTAGTTCCACCTCCACATTTCCATACATTTTACACTTCTGAACAATTGCTACAAACACAAGCACTCAAATCTTCAAACAGACTTTCATGAACAAGAAATTCTTACATAAAATTACCAAGGACTATAAATTGAAAGATATAATAGACATAAGGAATCTTCCATAAATTTGCTAAGTAAACAACCAGAATGTTGGATGTATTATAAACACTAACAGAAGATAAAACATCTTCAGAAATGAACAAAAAAGCTGCTACATCCCAATTACAAGCAGTGTAAAATACAGTATTGATGAATTTGTGTAATAGGAAATGCATTTCAAGATAGTCGAAGCATGACAAAGGTCAAATTGTTCATTTTATACTACTTTTCCTTTCTTTATTTGCATGTTTTGGTTTAAATATTAATTCGTATTTGCAGTATGCAGTAGGTAAACAACATATATAAGCATTATTAGTTGTAATGCCCTCCAAATACCCTACTACAAAAAAAAAAAAAAAAAAAGACTGTAAGTATACTTGAAATGTATTTTACATGAAATAGATAATAACTGATATTAAACGTATTTTACAAGTGCACTGGCAATATAGTGAACAGCAGTGTGGATATTGGAGAAATTGAACAGCTTAGCAATTGTAATAAAACCATGCATTTGCTTTGTCTAATCCACTTTAAAAGTTTATACTATGCTAAGAACATGGGGTCTGCTCTAAAACAACTTGTTTTGTTTTTTAATCATTCAGGCAAACAGAATATGAAAGCTCAACAAATCAATGAGCTTTTGATGTATTTTGCAACACAACAGTTATTATGCATTTCTGTTGTGAAATGCTTTACAAATTTTATGCAGGCTGTATGCTGGAACTTATTTCTCTGAACTCAATTTTCTTATAGGAACTGAATAGCTAAAATGTGTGCAAACCTGGGCAGACCTAAAAAAGAAGTAAAGTCTCTAAAAAATACTCAAAGAGAATTGGTAATTTCTCCCTTTCTACACTTTCTGATATATGAAGCCAACAGTCAATTACCCAAGTTATCACTGTAAATGTACATTACACACCTGATTCTTTTGAGCTAACTGTGTCAATATTAACCTGATCAAATTAAGAACAAACTCTCTCTTTTGTTCTTCACACTCCTCACATAGAGAGCACAATATGGCTTTTGTCAGAGATGCTCCATCATTTTGGCTCAAGGAAACTGTCAGTACAGTTTGGGATTCGTTATTCATGGGCAGATATCCTGATGGGTCTAATGAAGCCTTTCTGCTGACAACTCATTTGCTAAAAATACCCAGCCATCACAAAATATAAATGAGGAATATCACTGCAACCCATTACAGTTTTCACATCCAAAACAATTATCACTATCCAGAAGTCAATATACACTGCTTAACACTGTATTTTCTTAATATTTCAAGGTCAGTACTGCTGTATTCCAGTTTGTTTCTGTGTGATCACTGATAAAACTTTATGACATACTTAAATTGCAATATAATAGGGTAAACACCAATGTTATGGCACACATGCAGAGCTAACAGTCTGTGTGCCATTTGTTGTAAATCCAGCTAATTACTAGAAGAAGCCCCCATGTAAAATAAAAATTAAAGGAAAAAAAAAAAAAAAACAAGCAAAACAAACTCAGTTTTGCATAGAGGTTTCCAGGTAAGGTTGCTAAAAGCAGAAAACAGTATGAACAGAATAGTTCTTATCAGACTACACCAGATTATTCACTGTTTAATCTCTTCTTTGTATCAACACCACTGGTTAAAATGCACTACACAGAATTTATCTTTCCTGTAAGAAAAGAATCCACTTATCTGCTATACATTTCAATCTACAAAATAACAGCTCTGCCATACCAGGATTTACCAATCTTCTGAAAAGAACAACACAGCAACCAACTCTGCTGTGAGTTTCTAACACTTTCCTCTTAGGTCTGCTGCCAAAAGTTTCCAGAGAGAAAAAGGTATCAATCCCAAAATGAAGAGGGGGAGAATGGTTACCAGAAAGCTTGCACAGCCATGTCCTACAGAGTCCCCTATTACAACTGATGTTAAGCTTCAAGTTTCCTGAACTTTAACTTAGTAGGAAATGTAACCAGTAAGTACCGCACTGTGAAACACTCCACACAATACGTGATTAAGACATTCAGCACTGATCTCGCTCCTCATACTGTAGGTAAGAGCTCTGTTTTTAGAATTTCAATCATCTTTATAGAAGACAGAACAACTCAAAAAATAAAGCAAAGAAGAAAGAAGAATTCATCTATAATAAGATTCACTGAACAAAGCATGATCATTTAAATGTGTTTAGCCACTTCCATGCCCGACTGTCTTTTCTACACCTTTGGTCTACTTTCAGTTAATATTACTTAGCAATGGTCTTTGTGAAAGAAGATTGCAACTAAACAACTTTTCCTCGTGCTTTAAACAAGTTAAAATTCTGTGTTTGCAAATTCAGGCTTGATCACTCTAATAAAAAAAATTTAAAATAGTAATATTTAAAATAAATTTAAAAAAAGCTGCTCAGGTAATCAGCTAACCTTCTTTCATATTCTTTATTATTGTGTAATCTTTATTACACATTTTCAACTAGCTGAAACAGTTTTGAATTTAACAGATAGGGTACCATGTCTCCACATCTCATGAGAAATTATAATAGCATATATCAGAAGGACATCACAATGTCCTGTTCAGTTTAGAACACTCACCCTCCCACTCTGGAGCACCAGCAAATGGTGCTCAGAAAAGATCAGCAAGGATCACTAACAAAAGCAAGAACTGGAACTCTACCCTCAGCAAAAGGAATGCCAATTCTTAACCGTAAACAAAACAACTTCCCACAACCTCAGCAGTCTAAAACTAGTTTTGTTGTGCCTTCTTGTGCATGTGCACATATACTAAAAGAACAAAACATATCAGAAGTGCCCGAGATGTTTTGAGAGAGTGCTGCTTCTACTGCCTGATATAAACATCAAATACTTAATATAAACAAGTATAGGTAACAGAGTCCATATTGTTGTGCATGCAACTGCTAAATCAAGAAGCAAAAAAATAAACAATAACACAGTTCATCATCTGGTCTAGTGAGTTAACAGTGAAGGCCCTTGCTTATTTCCAAATTCAAAGTTTACTCTCACTGTTAATGAATATATTCTGTAATCAGAAAGTTGTGACTGACAAAAATAAAACTATCATTTAAAAAAAAAAAAAAAATTTCCTCCAATTGAAGGGCACTAAATATTTTGGAGTGCAAAATACAGCAAAACATATAGATTTAATTTTCAAATTTAGATGCCTAAATGCCACCATTTCTTTCAAGTATGTCTTCTAAAGTCAGTCTATATAACATAATTAAAGAGACGATCTTGCAATCATAGCAATACAACTTTTGCTGCAAGGAGAGAACTACTGGTAAATGCACTTTACTATGCTAAAATGTACCCTCTCCAGGCCACTTTGAAGGATAAACTAAGTATGAACATATTTTTCTTATGCTAACTGCATGTACAGTGAAGTTTCCTATTTAGAAAGCACAGGTATATGTAGCCACAGGGAAAAGATAAAGGAATTCTGAGATCTGCTCACATATCATAATAAAACATCACCTATACAAAATATTTAAAAAAAATCATACAAAATGAAGAAAAAACTTCTATGCTAAAGTAATGTATATGCAGTGTAATACATTACTCCCCTCAGAAACTTATAAGATGGAAAAAAAGAAAGAAAAGAAATGGCATTTTTATGTGTCACTAATCAACAGACCATGTGTTTATAGCATATATTTCTTGTTCTCCTTAGTTTTATAGTTCTTTGTCATCCTAGCTTAGGAATCTCATGTGATTTTTCCACAGCTTGTAAAACAGTTAAAAATACTGAAAAAACACAACCTACCACTTCAGTGACAAGGCTCATTTAATCACATACAATATTTATTTGATTTCAATTTTGACTGATTAGCAAGTGGTAACAAGCAAAAGGCTGACTTGCTAGAGTGATGAATTAAGACATAAGAAAAAACATCATGAGCATCCATATACTGACCATGAGCAGTCCATTTTACCCAGACAAGCCTCAGGTGTAAATCTGTATCCCATAATTCATACCTTACAAAAAGCTCCCATGCAAACATGATAACAAAAACACATTTCTGGCTGTCAACAAAATTTCTGGCAGAATTAATCAACTATTCATCCATTCAGGCTCTTTGCATACCCTTTTGTCAAAGAGGGAATACTAAAAGATTTCTTTCCTCTTCCACTCACTCATTGCAATAGTTTTTAGAATCCATCAAGCCTGAGTTGATTTATTGAACTGTCTCATAGCTCAGCAGTATAACTATGGCAAATGAACTGGTAACTTCTCCAAAAACAGCAGTGATTAAACAATATCTGATTTATTTAATTCCTTCTAACTTCAGATCTGGAGTAATTTCTTAAAGGGCTGACTTGAATTCTTTAAAACTTCTATCTCCAATTTTATACCAATTTTATACCTTTGTTTCCATTTCTTTTTATTTATTTATTCTATTTTGACATTTGACAGAGTTATTTTTTCTTTACAATGGTCTGACCCTAGAACCACCAACATCTTCACATCTTTCACGCTACCTAGTATGGTTCAATCACAAGATTGATATTTCATACAATAATTCAATTTTTGGAGACAATACTGGCAGTATTGTACTTTTATGTAAATGATCTTCTTTATTATGCTTTGCGTACTCAATTATAATTACCCAGTTAAAGTATCTACCTATTTATTTAATTACATAGATAACTTTGCATTCATATTGAACTATTTTTGTATTTATCTAATTCCATTACTGATAATGAGAACTGTTATAAAAGTAGTTAAGGCACAAAAAAGAGATATGACAAGCAGTTTGAAACACTGTTTAAACATGGATTTTATTGCTGAACATCGTCCATTGAACCCCACGGAGCACATTTATCACTCACCAGCTTTGAATTTTTCTTCATAAAGATATATGACCTTTGCCTATTAGATTTCATTAGCAGGGCACCATACAAGGCTCCTCTGCAGATGACAGGATAGAAAGCTAAACAACCTCGCCTGAAGGATTTGTGAGAACAAGCCCATCTTCAATCTTTGTCCCTGGGAGGCACTTCTAACACCTGCCAACCACAGCACTATCATCAGAAAAACATTTAGAGATTTATCTTCAGGCTGGTGATTATAAGAGATAATTTGTTTGGAGTATGGATAAAGTTGGTCTAGCATAAACAAACTAGAAGCTCAAATTATACGATGAACCTCATTAACTATTGATTTAACCACTGCAAATCCATGAACAAATGTATCAAAATGTTAATTATTCCTAAAGATATAATCAAGAGGGAAAAAAAAATGCCAAGGCAAGATAGTTTAAAAATCCTGAACTATTCGAATGGGTGCTTTTAATACTTACAGCTTCAGTTTTCTATGGAGACTTGCTTCATCATAACGATAACAGTATTTTATTGCCATTTTCCCATAAACATATAGTTTTGTCTGACAAAAAGTGCTGTATCCCTTTGTTTTGGCTATTACAGAGGGATGAAAGAGAGAGTCCTCTCATCTTTTTTGCTTGGAGAGAGCAGAACACGACATAATGTAAAAATTTTCCAGTTGCAAGAAAAAAGTAATATTGTAAATGGATACTATCACAGCCTGAAAAATATACATATATAATTTATATTTTATCTTCTCTACATATTGTTTGTGGCCATAACTGAAAGTAACTTCCTTCTAATCACTAAAAATTACTTTCACTCAAGTTAATAAATCATCTGCTCTTCAGCCAAGAGCATATTTAGAAATAATGTAGCATAACTGGTCCTGAATACATTAGGTGCTTGTTTTCATACAGTGGAAGCTAAAGGGGAGAAAAGTGCTGTAAGACTTCCAATTGCAATCCTCCTTAATTCTACTCTGCTAGGGAAAATAAAAAAGCTCATTTGTTGACAGGAAGTAGAAGGAAACCTGCAGCTTTTCCTCCAATATGGCAACCTAAACAAATCACTTCATGTTACTTGCACTTAACACCACTGTTTTTTAAGCTAGAGTTGACTGTAAAAACAACAAAAATCTTTCAGATGAGACTCAAAATTTTGCTGCCAAAAGAAGAAACTTGAGAAACTTCTGGTTATAATATTATCTCTCAGCATTAACTTCTTCTAAAATGGAATGTTATTTGAAGTAATATGATTAGTTTTTCTGTATTTAAAAAAAAAATCTGCTACAAAATATTTTCTTTCAATTTGAGTGTTTATTACACAGCAGTGAAGTAATACAGATGGAGTCCTTCCATGCAAATGGACCTTAAATCTTTTTAAAATTGTTCTGATATTAAAAGGCAATGTTAAATGCCAAGTTACTGATTTTTATTATTTATTTCATCAAATTTACTTTGCTAGTTTATATAAGTATATATATATAAGTCATAGTCTAACTATATGAGTAAAACACAATTATTTAGAGTGAAACAGCAATAGCAATTATTTACAAAGAAAGGCAAATAAATTAGCAAGATGTTACTGATTTAAGCCCATCCAAACATTCAGATTTGTGCAGGACACAAACCTTTTCTCTCCATTAAAAACTACTTTTCCATTAAAAACCCTACTTTGAAAATGATCAGGTGATAATAAATTCAAAAGAATCATTTGTAGAAAATTCAGATCTGGTGCTCTTGTTATATTCTAAGCTCATTCAGTTTTGATCTTTTATTAATTTCCAGCAATTGCTGAATTGCTGAAGTCCTCTGTTTGTTCTAGTTCCCTTTTTTTTTTTTTCTTTAGCTTTTTTAAAGTACTGTGTTTCCTTTCTTGGTCTTTTGACTCCAAAGCGTTATTCTCAAAAAACGTACTTCTTCCATTTATTCTTCTTACTCCAAAGTATTATTTATTCCTAAATTTTCATTCTCCAGCACTGCAAATTGCAAGTTTATATATTAATTTTTACTCCCTTTATTACCATTCATGAGCTGTGTTCCCATTTTCTATTTCTCGGACTCTTTCCTATTACAACTGTATTCGCAGCTGTAACAACAGAAACCATTTCAAGTATTTAGTTTTAACTTTTTATTGGTCTTTCTTGTTGTCCCAAATCAATCTAATTGCAAACACAGTTTCCTGTTGAAGCAAAATGCTCTTTGATTGCACCTCAGTTTTTATTCTGCTTTTAACCTTGGTTCACTGTTTATGTTTTTATTTGGGCAGCAGAGACAGTCTGCTTTGAAATGCTCCAATCCAGCTGAATCTCTGGATATTCAAAAGTTGATATAGTACTAATGACAACTAAGTGTTCATTCTAGAAGTGTGAACAAATAGGCAAGTACAGACTGTAAAGAGCCAGAAACTGATGGAAAATCTCTCACTGAGGTCAAAGGATTTGGGCCAACAATACACTTTTAAGTATTCTCCACACAGCTCCCTACATGAACAATTGTCTCGCAGTCTTCCAGGTACCCAAGATTAGTAAAATGTCCTTCCACTGAGTCGAAGTTCTCTGCTATAAGTATAAACACTCTAGAAAAGAACTTTGAATTATTCTGATTGTCAATTTTGCTCTGCATGCTAAATCTCTAGCACCTTGCTTAGCCGTGAAATGTCCGTTACCTTGTTAAGTAGTCTTCATTTGGAAGACAACTAGAGGCAAGAGCAGCCTGCTTTCCACGCTCATTCAGTTCATCTCTATGCTGAGGAAGCCAAACATCTTTTTCCAAGACAAGTAAAGAAATAAACGGGGCTCTGTGTTTTCAGTGGAGCCAGCTTTAGTCTCAGTTGCAATCAATGGCTGTTTCTAAACAGTAGCTAGGAACTGGACAGAGATCATCAAATACTGTACACTGAATTTTGTCATCAAAAAAAAAAAAAAAAAAAAAGAGGTAAAAAAAAAAGAGGTAAAAAAAAAAAGCCAAACAAGTTTGCTTACAAATGTGAATAGCAATTCATTTTCTTGTAAATCACTTAAGTTTTCCTAAGGATTCTTCTAATATGAACTTACAGTTATGCAAGCAAAATGCCTTTAGCAACTCATTTGTTAAATAGTCAGTTCCTTCACAAGAGATAAAAGGAGTCATTATCAACGCATGCAAAACCAGGATAAAACAGAGTTATTTGCAGATGCGTCTCAGAAGACACAGGGTTACACTGGGCGGTAGTCAAACAGCGGCACCCATGCCTCTGTTTTACATTCGCAATAAGTAAGACAGTAGATTTTGCTGCTTAGATTATTTAAGTTTCCAAGTACAAGTTGTATTTAATACAGATTTTGGACGACTACTGGCACACAAAACCTAGTCTTCCAGCAGACATGCTTTACTGAGATTAAGTATTTCATAAAGTCATGCTTTACTCTCCCTGTGGATGGGTAGAAGTGAAAACTGAGATACAAGGCAAGGCAGCACCCTGAATACAACTCAGAGTCAACCACCCTCAGGCACAGGATCATGACTCTGCTGACACTGGCATGCAAATCTAGCTTAACAGACATTCGTCCTCAGGGCCCAAAGCAGCTGAAATACATTTAATACTGTTCAAATTTTACTTGATAGTTAAAAGGAATAGTTAAAAATTAAAAACTTTTTTTTTTTTTAACTAAAGAAAAATAATACATTAGGGCCATAAATTTGGTTGATGTGGCAAACAAAATAGGGCTGCAAATTAAAAAAGTAGTTAAGGCACTAAAATCCCTAACCAAGCCTAATCTCTCCATTTCCAGTGCTTAGTTACCTGAATGGACAGCCAAATTGTACAGTGATGCAATAAAAGTAGATAAATATATTTAAGTACAAACTTAAACAATATTCTAAAAAATTAACAGCAAACTCAATAAATACATAGCAAATTCACATATGTGAGTTAACCACTGGCATGACATGCATGGCTACAGCCATTAAAATGCCTTAAAATCCTTTATTAACCTCCATTTCATGAATGCAGTCATGTATTTTCTGAAGCATCTAACACAGGAGGGAAAGAAATAATTACTTATTAGCAATATCAAAGCAAAAGTTTCTCTAAGGAAGCTAGTAGCTACTTAAATAATCATATACTGTTGCTCACTAAATTCACAGTAGCACGTTGAAAATTTGTTGTTTTAAGACTAAGGTTTTGAATACACTGTTAAATTTGTGTTTAATTAAATTAAGTAAATTAAGTACAGATATGGCAATGAAAATGTTATATGCTTAGAAATAGATTGTATTTAAAATGTATTTAGAACTTTTTGAAGTCTGGGAAGCAAAGAAATCCACAGAGATAAAAAAAAAAAAAACAAAAACAAAAAAAAAAACTCTGAAACCTCTGTACAAACATCTTACTAATTAGGCCCATAGCTAAGGCTTTCTAACCTATCAGGTAATTTTTATAATGCTTTGACTGCAATTACTTTTATGAGACTGATGTCTGTATATTCAGGACCTCATTTCTTTTCTAAAATTATTTTTGAAAATAGCATCATGTAAATAAGAAAACGGGGACTCCAAAAAACATCCACACTTCTTTCAAACTGTGAATTGGTCATAAGGAATGACACAAGGGATCTACCTGTGCTAGACTGTGTACTGCAAGATCATCCATTGCAGAGTGTTGAGAGGAGGCTCATAGCAGAATGCATAATACATACGTCACCCCAAAAGTGATGTCTCTATTTATCTCCATAGAAACTACAATAAATACAAAAAGCTCAATAACACTGATATAGCAATCTCATCTACAAAACACTATTTTTCAGTATAGTCTCCACCATTAACATTTTTGCTAGGGACAAACAAGGGACTATGTGACGTGCTTGTGAAAATCTGCACCAGTGGAGGTGACCCACTATTTTCCAGCTGCTATGACAGCATAATTACAGGGAAAATGTCACCCATGCAGTCCATCTTTCATCGGCCTGAACAGATGGAAGTCAGGAGATCTCAAATCCAGACTGTAAAATGGGTGTGGTAGGACAGCGCAGTCAAAATTGGCAATATTCTCCACAGTCTTCAAATTGGTATGGATCTTGGATTATTGTGTTATAAGAAAGGTTGTCTTCTTCTCTGGCATAACTTTGGAAGCTAAGCCATCAGCTGAGTAAGTGTCACAAATGCATCAGCTAGAGCTGATGATTTGTTTGGGTTGCAGGAAATTGAGAATGATCACTCCTTTACTAGCCCAAAAGACAGTGCATTACTTTACTCACTGAGAGCCACATCTTGAACTTTTTCTTTGACGGAGAATTCACGTCACCACTCCAAAGACCTCCATTTTTACTCACAGTTGGTGACACTATCATCACCAGTAATGGCACAATTCAGGAAACTCAACTTCAACCTCATATTGGTTCAATAGGTCTTTATGAACTTGCATTCAGTGTTCTCTGTTCCTTTGTGAGTCTTTGAGGGACTCAACTCTGTGATATTCCAAGACATTTTCCAAACCATTATTTCCAACACATTGAAGCCAATATTAAGCACCAAACACAGTTCCTTGGTTGGATTCTGCAATTTTGCATGAGTGAGCTGATCAAGATGCTCTTCATATCATGATATGACAGCTGTGCATGGCTGCCTGAAACATGGCTTGTCTTTCACATCACTGTTACCACAGCTGAAATGCACCACCCACCACCTCACTGTTTGGTTTCCATAA
Source organism: Meleagris gallopavo (assembly GCF_905368555.1). Classification (NCBI taxonomy): domain Eukaryota; kingdom Metazoa; phylum Chordata; class Aves; order Galliformes; family Phasianidae; genus Meleagris; species Meleagris gallopavo. Next base: position 37,396,415 of record NC_139435.1, read on the forward strand.
TTGCTCAGCAAGCACTGATGAATGTCAACATGAGCTGTTTTTCCAGATGGAGGAATTCAATGACACACCTTTGCTTCAGATCCACTTCCATAACAGATACCATTCTGTCAAACTCACCCTCTGCTGCCATCTGTTGCACAGAAATAAAATCTAACTGGTGGGAAGGTTCAGACTCTACTGCCATACCACCAACTTATGCCTCTGACAAGGTGGTCCAGCACAATAAAACATGAGGCATTACTTTAAAAGTAGCCATTGTGTATTTTAACAAACACACAGTAGCTGGTAAGTAGTAAAGAATCTTTTAACAACTTGTATGCTAAATGATACAACTATATCACAGTAGTTTTAGCCTCTTGTGACTCTGGAAAGACAACAGAAACAGCAGGAGTATCAAGACTACTATCATAACACTTAACAAAAAAAAAAAAAAATTAAATGTTTTATCTGCAAATGAAAATAAGACAGAATGCTCCAGAGCTGGGACAGAAAGGCACCAACTTCTTTTTACTACAAAGCGCTCACCTTTCTATATTTCTCTCTTGCAAAAGGAGTTGACCTTGGCTCTGCTGCATGTTCTGTACTTCAGCAGAGTACTGTTCTTTCTTACAGTGTGAGGTTTATCTTCACAACAGTAGGAAGAAAAGGAAGAGTGATGAGAGGAAATAGCAAAAAGACATAGCAACTTTTGACAGTCCTCTTGCAAAAAGCAGGTATCAGATGGGAGAAAGAAGATATAACAAAGTGACAATGAACAGGAGTAAGGAGAGAGAAGAAAAGAGGATCTCCATAAAATCATCACATAGTTTCATATCAGAATAGTTATTCTAAAAAACTACTTGTTCTTTAAGAGCAGATACGCCAGAAAGTCCTACTAACGCACATGGAAAACAAAGATGAGGAGATTGGTGGAAACCATTATGTCTTCACCAAGTGCAAACTTGACTGCCATTTATGATGAGGTTGCAATATCAGTAGATAAAGGAAGAGCAATTGAAGTCATCTACTTGGATTTCTGCAAAGCATCTGATACTGTCTCACACGACATCTTGGTCACCATATTGAAGAAAAACCATATTGAAGATTTGATGGATGGACCACTCACTGGACAAGGAGCTGGCTGGATGGTCACAATCAAAGATTTGTGGTCAACGGCTCAGTGCGTGGAGACTGGTGACGAGTGGCATTCCTCAGGGATCAGCGCTTGGATCAGTGGATTAGTTTTATTTATCATCTTTGTAGGTGACATGGACAGTGGGATTGAGTGCATCTTTGGCAAGTTTAAAAATTACTCCAACCTGCGTAGTGCAGTTGACACGCTTCAAGGAAGGAATGCCATCCAGAGGGACCTGGACAGGCTTGAGAGGTGTGCCCATGCCACCTCTCAACCTAATGAAGTTCAACAAGGTCAAGGGCCAGTACCTCCACTAGGGCTGGGGCAATCCCAAACACAAACACAAACTGGGCTGGTGAATGCCTTGAGGGGAGCCCTGAGGAGAGTGATTTGGGGGCGCTGGTTGACAAAAGACTTGACATGAGCAAGCAACGTGTACTTGCAGCCCAGAAAGCTAATCATACCCTAGGCTGCATTAAGAGAATAGGGATCAGCAGGTAAAGGGAGCTGGCTCTGCTCCTCTGCTCTGCTCTCATGAGACCCCACCTGGGAGTACTGAGTCCATTTTTGGGGCTACCAACACATGGAGCTGTGGGAGCTAGTCGATCCCAAAGGACAGTCACAAAGATTATCAGAGGTCTGGAGCACCTTCCCTATGAGACAAGCTGAGAGATTTGGGGCTCTTTAGCCTGACAAAAAGAAGACTCTGGGGAGACCTTTTAGTGACAAGCAAGTACCTGAAGAGAGCCTACAGAAAAGCTGGGGAGAGACTTTTTAATAAGGACATGTACCAACAGGGTGAGGTAAAATGGTTTTAAACTGGCAGAAGGTAGGTTGAGACTAGATATTAGGAAGAAATTTTTTACTGTAACAGTGGTGAGACACTGGAACAGGTTGTCCAAAGAGTTTGTGGTTGCCCCTATCCTGGTGGCATTCAAGTCCAGGCTGGATGGGGCTTTGAGCAACCTGTTTGAGTGGGAGGTATCCCTGCCTAGAGCAGGAGGGCTGGAACTAGATGATGCTGGTTCAAGCTAGTTCCAACTCAAACTATTCTATGGTTCTATGATTCTATGCTATTCATTAAAAAAAAAAAAAAAAAAAAAAAAAAAAAAAAAAAAGACAGAAGAAGAAACAGGAAGTAGAGTATATACAACACCAAGCACTATACCATCAGAGTAAGAGCATTAAAAAAAAAAAAAAAAAAAAAAAAAAAAAAAAAAAGAGCAAACAAGAACTCTTGATCAAAAGATATTTGAAATACCACTCAGCCAAGCTTTAGTCTTTTCTTGTTCATACAGCAGATGGTGCCATTGCAGCATCCATGGCCAGACTACATCTGTTTCTGTACATGCACAGATACAGGTATACATTTCATACTGTGGGTTTTCGTGCCTGCTTCTGAAGGGACAGTTTACATACAGTACTGACAATTGAACTATTTATGGAAGAGGAGAGTTTTTAGATAGTTCTTAATATAAACACTTTTCAAAATGTCATTAGAAGCCTGATTGGTTTTAATGGCAGCACAACCTAAGGCCATGTGTTACACCCATGACAACCAGTACCATGTTTTGATCTGTGATCAGGGGAAGAATGACAGGTTGGCATCAATTAGGAGAGAGCAAAAACTCTTGGAAATAACTAATAATGTTTGGTTGTTCTTTTGGTGTTTTGGTTTTAGCAAAAAATTAAAAATAAAAAATAAATAAACATAAACATAAACATAAACATAGTTTTAATCTGGAAACATTTAATCTCTGAAAAGATGTGTTTTAATCCTACAGTGACAGCTTTGCAACTTTTCAGGTTAGTGTATTTCTCTTAGTCTATCAATGTTTAAGCTGATGGATACAATGTGTTCTTCAAAGCTTGATTGGCACATGGAATTATAATACGTAATCAGTGTTAATCTCCTAGTCTATTATCAGAGTATTTCATAATTACATATATTTTGCAAAAATCCTTAGAAAGAAACACTGTCAGAGCAAATGATGCATCAAATTCAAACAGGCCATCAAGATTGCTAATGGATTTTAATAGCAGCTATTACAGCATAATGGTATTTTCCCAACAGCTGTTTGTTTATAAAATTTTCAGTTTACAAGACCTTTATGTCCAATCCCAGGAGACATCCCTCAATTCATTTATAATCATTTGGTTCAACCTACACATAAATGCTGTCTTATTCGCCTTGGATGTGTTTGTATATATGCAGAAGACGTGACCAACTACCACAGTAATGAAAATGACAAGGAACTTTACAAATTATGCAAATTAGTGTGCATTTTTCCACTTTTAACAGCAAACAAGCTTTACACGTATTTTCTCTCTTCTTCCTGTTTGTGAACAGCTCACTGCAACTGAGGAACAGCTGCCTGGATTATAGCTTATTTTTTGTCTCAAGATGACATATGATTATTTGTTTAGTTCCATCTAGTTACACCTGTTTAAGGTTTTAAAAAAGACAAGAGGGCATAGCTGTGGAAAGTGGCCAGCAGACAGAGGCATAATCTGGCCTGCAGAAATGGTGAAAACGTGTTGGAGGAAAAAGATCCTGACAGGCTTCAAAAAATTGTTCCAAGCTTGAGGAGCTCCCAGATTTAAAAATAAATGCATGATTTCTCCATTGTTTATTACTGATGGTTTGGGGTTTTGTTTGTTTGTTTGTTTTTGTTTTGTGTGTGTGTGTTTTGTGTTGTTTTCTTTTTTGTTTTTTTTGTATGGCCAAATATGTTTCAGTGTTTAAATTCAACATCTAAGTTGAATGACAACATGAAACCAGGAAGAAAGAGGAAACTAAGACCCTTTTCCCACCAAGTCATGTTCAGATAGGACTGTACTTTACTATCTGCAATACTCAAATAAATAAATAAAACAGAGAGAGAGAGGTGGAGAGAGAGAGAACATAACAAGAATTGGAAGGTAACTATAATCTGAACAGAAAAAAAGATGTTCATTTTATTGAATGAGTTTTTTAGACTTCACACTACTGTAAGATGGCTGCTTGCCTAGCTAGCTTTCTTCCTTATTCTCAGATTGGCTATTTAGTACAAATCTGTAAGTAACAGTTAATGCTGAAGTCTGCATAAATGCTTTTCAGCATATGTAATAAAATTAATAATATTTTTCCAGAAACACCTGGACCTAAATAATTCTGCAACCACATTAACAAATATCCTACTAACAACAAATACTGAAGAACTACGGGGGATACAGGATAAACCAAAAAACAATCATATGCTACACTTTAAATAATGTTTTCTTAGGACAGTAGATGGCTCCAATTTTCCACAGCAGAAAACTACATCTAAAATTCCCAGTCAGGACTGTCATTTCCAGATGGTTTGCTAGACAGGAAAGTTAGTATGTAGTAAGAAAGATACCAATTAAAAAAAAAAAAACAAAAAACAAAAAAACAACAGTTAAATGGGTATCTAACACAAATAGTGTTAGGAAGTCACTTTACTAAAAGACACCTTTCACCTATACTATAAATGCTTTCACAGAGAATTGGCTTATAGCAAGCCTAATCCACAGTCAGTCTCTATAAATTCACATTCTACTACTATGAATACTAATCTCTGAGGTCCAAAAAGCACTTACATATCTCTAGTAATCAGGAAACTTATTAAAAGAAGAATCTTTACTTTGTTTTCATTGAATGGCTCAGCATTCATGAAGTTGTACACACGTCCTTCTCTGCCTGATCCCTTCAGCACCTTACAAACACTACCATTAACATTTAGTTTATTCTGTTTTTTTCACTTCCATTCTGCAGACAATAACTATTAGCAGAAGTTGCCATATCTGAAGAAGCATTAAAAAGGTAAAAAAAAAACAAATACTTTTTTGCAAAAAAAAAAAAAAAAAAAAGGAAAAGAAAAAGATCCTTTAATCTACAATCTAAGCAGTCTAGTCATAATTTAAGTATTTTATCTCCTGAGTCACCTTGTCACCAACTGACAAAAGGGAAGCTAACAGATAGCACAGTTTAAATACAATTGAGTAAAATACAAGTCATTTCTGTTTTTAATTCTAATTCTGTTTCTAATTCTATTTGTTATATTTGAATTGGACCTGAAATAAACACACCAGTGATTCCAGAGTGTAAAATTCACAACTGATTTACAAACCAGCTGGCATCAAAAGATAAAATCACCTTAAGATTACTTCTTACCACTTATTAGCAACACAATAGCACCATAATGGAAAGAGACTACTTACTCGTGTATGAGTTAATCTCCTTTAAGAGTAAGTGCTTATACTTTCAACTGGCTCACCCAGAAAAATAATAATAATAATAATAATAATAATAATAATAATAATAATAATAATGTTGATTCAAGACCAGTATTTTTCCCATTTCCAAATGGATATCTATATCTTACATGGTGACCTCATGCCTATGAATATTGTTCCTCATATTTCTGAAGCAGGAATTATTAGTATCAGCTATTCCAAGATGGGGAGATTAAATGAGTACTAATTTTTTGGTTCACAATACATAAATCATCATGTGATTTTCCAGGATTCCTAACAATCCATAAGAGTTAAACGTCACAGAAACTAGCATGAAAACTAAATAAAATATGGCATGTCTTCAGAGTTTATATGTTAATATATAGCCACTAATACATAACAACTCAAATGTTTTGTCTTAATAGTAAGACATCTGTCTATTCTACAGTGTATCTGTGTATAATGCAAATTTTTTAATAACAGTGATTGAATGAAAAGTTGATGCAGAGAATACACTGCGCTACCTGCTATGGGCATGGCACCATTCCAAAGGAAGAAATATTTTTAACAGTTTTGAACACAAAACAAAATCTTTCCACCGTTTTCTTGAATATTGCATTTTTTTTGTCTCAGTGGAAAACTAACTCCAATTTTTATGTGTTGGTTTCTGCTAACTTCTCATTACTTATTTTTGTTGAAAAAATGAGGCACTTCTTATACTAAACTGTTCCTCTGATGAATAGAAGGTAATCTACCATTGCTAGCATTAAGTTTTTCTTAAAAAAAAAAAAAAAGAAAGAAAAAAAAAAAGTACAGAGAATTTTTTGAGAGATACAACTACACTTAGCCATAATAATGACTGATAATGTTCAGTGGGACTTAAAATAGTGCGTAAACATATTCTACATCATCTCTCAAATAGGTCTACATCCCATGTACTTAACAAACATGGCTTAAAAGAAGTTAATATAAGTCACTGGACACAATGTATATTGGAGAGAGACCAATACCAATGCACTGAAGAAAGATCAAGTACCCTTCAATCAAGTATCTTTCCAAATAGGATAAGTTTCAACATCTCACAATGTTTTTCATCTTTATTCTGGTTCTTATTTTATTTGGAGAATGGCCTAGGGCCTTACGAATCTTTACTATTGACATATTTCACATAAATTAATGGATAAAATATTTCCATGAAACAAAATATTTCATCAGAAAATGCAAAACAATGTCCAGAATCCTAATAAAAGCTGTTATGTCTGAAATGACTTATCTCAGTAGTGACTTGGGCTCAGATTTATTGTACAGTTCATCAACTTCTCAGCATGCTGGATAATGAATGTTTCATTTACATTGCTAATTGCCAAGCCATGGTTCCTTCAACCTTTAACCCTTACGCTTTATCACATTATCACCATATGTCAATATAATTGCATTTAACATTCCAAATAACTAACTTTTTCACGAGGTCAACAGATCTGTTTTTTTTAAAGCTTTACCAGAGGGATATCTTTAGATCTACCGCACACACACATATACACACACACACACAAAAAGACTATACAGATGCCCCAAAACTAATGCAATATATATTTTTTTTCTGGCAAACAAAGCTCCTATTTCCTGACCCAAAATAAGCTATTTTACAATAAACTCTGCATTTTCCCATCAAACCACATCATCTGAGAGCTTCAGCTTTTCTGTCTATGAAACACTCTCAAAGAAGACCTAATATGAGACGTCACCTGTATCTATATGAGATTTTTTATTCTAGTTTTCTTTGTTATGTGGAATTACATAGTTAATTTCATACATTGTATTACCTTCATTTTGTTTTGTAAAATATGTGACTGTAGGTACCATCCAAGGGGGCTATATCTGTGGTACAACAGCAATGCTACTCTTTAGCTAAAAATTATATCTTCCCTCAATAGCACTGGACTGTATCTTATTTCTAGGAGAATTTTATTTTATGTTGTTTCTGAAAGCCCCTTTCTTTCAACTGACCTTAATTACAAATGGTTCTTCTAACTCTGAAATCTGCACTGTCAATAGTTTTAAACTTGCACAGAAAAAGTCAAATGATACACAGGATAGACTGTTCTGGAAACAGATTTTGCTGCCAACTGTAATTGAGCCAGTTTTAGCACTTGTGCTACAGTAATTACATTAGTCAAACTTTAGAACACCATGACTCTCCTAGCTGATACAGTTATGACTGTAGGAGAAATTCTAGCTTTGGAGAAACAAAGGAAAAAAAAAAAAAAAACACCTTTGTCAAAGACTCTCAGAATAATCCTGAATATCAGGAAGTTATTTCTCAAGAAAGACCTGAATCAGAAATCTAGATATGGACTCTTACAGATAGAAATGAGCAATAAATTGTTTAGAATAAAAGAAAATGGATAGTTAAAGACAAAATCAAGTGAGCCTAATTCATTTTTCATGTAGCAAAAAAACTCATATTACACAACAGATAGGCAGAGACAGCCCTACACTTCTCATAATTCCTATGTTCCTCCTAGTCTGGGAAAAGATGCTTCAGCAAGGAGAGCCTTGAGCTACTCACAGGTGATCAGTGATAGGATGCAAGGGAACATTTTCAAGTTAGTCATCTAATCTCTGTGATAGTCCTAGCTTTAGGTTGAACTTGTACTCTATACCTTTCATACTGCATACACGTTCTGTGCCAAATTAACTCTCTCCTGTCATGATCACATACCTCTTCTCTAACTCCTACATTCACCTTTCTGATCAGACATACAATGGCTAAAAGCTTTCCTTCAGTTGCTACTACCACCTCCTTCTACTGCAGACACTTGATTCTATGCATAAAACACTACAATACAACAATAATAATCAGAAACTAGAATGGAGTTGCAGGCATGAAATACCCAGCCTATCTTAGGAAGTGCTTATATCTTTCCCTTACATCTTGCAAATAAAAAGTTACATATGAGTATATATTGCTGTCAACATGACCCTCCTGCCAAATTATAGACAATCCTCTTTCCAATTACATGCAATATCTACTCAATAAATAACCATTTATCATTCTTTACTGATCATTTAGATGTCACAGAGGACTGTTTCTTCTCCCTGCTTGCTTGGACTAGACATAACCTTCTCTTTTAGCTACACTAAAACACGAGAAAAGGCAGAACATCAGAGCCCCCTTGAATTACCTGAAGAACAGAAATGTATGTACATTTTTTTTCTGAAATGTTTGAATATATTAGATAAAGATTTTTTCTTAAAGGTTAAAAAAAAATCAAATTTCACAATACTGCCAGGACTATTATTTCTACAAGCACACTGGCTGAGACTCAATGCAAAAATAATGCATAAAAGAACTCCTAATCATAAAGAAATTCTATTTATACAGGTCAAATAGTGCATTCCTAGCAGATTTAAGCATACGTGGTTATCCACTTGCAGCAGTTTCTGTGGAGTCAAACTCAGTTTGTATGTTAACATATAACATTATTATCACATTTTGTGAAGAACAATGGCATCAAGCACAGATACATCACTGTCTGTGTAGAATATTTGAAAATATGCTTGTTTTATGAGTACTTACTAATGGATCAAAAATATGACCAGATTAAATGCCACTTTAATTGTGTTCAGAATATGACTTTGGAAAGACTGAGGGTACAATACACAGGGGACTCCTCACTGCCTGGTTTACTTCAACCTTCCAACTACTTCCAGTTGTCAAAAGACCCTATGAATTGGCATTTTTTTAAATAGTCACAGCATTATGTGTACAGATCCCAGTAGTCACCAGTGGCACCTAACTAGCTAATATTCATGGAAATTTTAATGCATAAATAAAAATGAATGAAATGAGTACTTTCATGGTACTACTCACCAGAGCATTTTGAAAATCCTTTGGATTTTACTATTACACTATTAGTACTATGAGTCCACAGGAAGTGAGACTGAAGTTTGGCTTCTGAGTAAATATTTGTTTATACCAAAACCACAATTCCATTACCTCAGAGGATCTGTGTAAGTGTAACTGACTGGAACATTGTAAACAATGAGGGTAATGATATAAATAAAGGAAGAATTCATAATAGACCATAAAACAACCAGTATTTTCTATTTATTCACCTAATCTGTATTTACAGATTATTTCATGAAGATCAAGATGCAGCATCCTAGAGAAGTATAAAGGCACCCAAGAATAAACAGAAAAACAAAACTGGCCATTTCAGTTAACTCCTGATCAAAAGATTGAACAAGAAGTCCAACACTACTACAAGAACCAATATGAAAGTTAATCATGAAACCTATGGATCTCACTGCCAACCTGGGAAGATCACTTAGACATTTAGCAGGATCCAAAGAAAAGTGTCATATTTATTTGAAACAAATACCTGCAGTTGTTGCAAGTAAAGCAACACTTGACAACTTTGAAAAAATGTTGTCTAATGGAAATCATATGATTGTTCGAAGAAAGATTATTGCACTTTCCTCTATATCTGATGCATGCACAGTTTTTAATTATTTGGCTGAGTCCTCAGATCTGTAATGGGATTGTGCAGGCTCCTTGCTGAAAAAGAAAACATCCAAACAGAAAGGAAAGTATGTGCATTACTGAAGCCTTTCGTATGTATCATAAAGCAGAGGAGAGGACTTCAACCAAGGCTTTTTCTAAATAATTTTCCTTTGTATCTATTTCCTATTAGTAATTACAATATCATCTGTAATGGCAGCAATTTCCTTATCCTGCAGTTTGAATCTGTGTATGTAATGGAGATTTTTTGTTTCGACAACTGTAAAATATAGTTGTTCCTAACTAGAAAACAAACGTAATTTTTCTTATTTTTAATATCCCATCCCAATGTCAGAGATGGAAGCATTGATGAGAGAAGGCTCACTAGGGTTACTGGTGCATGCTCATTCCTTCGTGCTTCTCTCCAGTGATTGTCCACACAGACATACTTAGGACTAGTGCTGACAGTGTTCTAAAGAGTCTTTGAAGGACTGTTATAGCATCAGAGTCACTAAAAGGAGAAGGTAACTCACAGAGAGAAAGAAAGTAGATAGGCAACAGCAAGAGGAAGCCCTGGAAGATGGGAGATTTTCAAAATATTGATGCTGAGGATTTCCATGATTTTAAGTTTCAAGAAAAAATCCATGCCAATATTTATTTTGTATCTCCATCTTAGTGTATTCCTAGCAGTGAAACAGAGCATCAAGACATTCACTCAGCTGGTGATCCTCCTGTGGAGGCTCAGTGAAAAGCTAAGGCTCCCCATGCTACCAAGAGAGCAGCTATGCTTTCACCAACTGCCCATCATGGAGAGAGCCTGGCCTGGGGGTCTGGCAGCATGCCAGCTGGTGTAGGGTGTAATTCAGACATTGCTCCAGCAAGTCAGTCTCGTGGTGAGATACTTGGTGTTGCAGCCTTTGCTAAGTCCCAGCTGAGGGGCAAATAAATATATACAGAACTGAATGCCACAAGTAGATGGGCTGAATCTGAATATGTTTCAGCTTAGTTTACAAAAAAAAATGGGGTGTGGGGAGAATATTAATATTTTCATTGCCTTTTTTTTTCTGTTCACTCAGTGTGTGTTTACCATAAATTAGACCTGCTGAGAGTGTGATGCTGAGCAACCCATATGGCAAATACTCAACTGAGAAATGTGAAAGGAAAATCACTTTTTTGTTTCTAAATTATTTTTAGTTCCTTTATTTAGAAAGTCTTATAATAGCAAATGCTAAGAAACAACCCGTTAAGCGCTATTTATATATAGAAGAAGAGTCAACAAACTTATCAGGACAAAAAAAATCCAACACATTTTAAGTAGAAAATGATTCAATAATTGATGAAATCATTCAAAAGACAGCATATAGTACTCACTCAAGATTTTTGATTTAAAGCATAGGAGTTCATGAAACAAAATACATATTAGAATAAAGACTATTTATTCTATCTCTTACCTCAGCATTTCTCTAGACAAAACAATCCACACCTAGTGTAGGTGCATGCTGATCTACCAACAGTTCCTAATTTCATGTTAAAAAAAAAAAAAAAAAAAAAAAAAAATCTATTCAACCTTTTTCTTTTGTAGCCTGTAGCAAACATTTGGAGAAACAATCAGCCTGGTATCCAGGAAACCTCAATGAAAACATACCAATTTTATATTTGATATCAAATATGTTATATTTGACATATATTTGATAATATATTATATTATTTTATAATATATTATATTATCAAATATAAGCCAGCAAACTCATTCCAGAAGGCCAACAGTATCCTGGGTTGCACAAAGAGGGGTGGACAGCAGGGCAAAGGAGATGACTGTGTCCCTTTGCTTTGCCCCCTCATGAGGAATCATCTAGAGTATTGCACTCCCAGCACAAGATATGCATGGAGTTGTGGAAGCTATGAAGTCCATAGGAGGCCATGAAGATTAGAGGGGTGGTGTATTACTTCTATGAAGAAAGACTGAGGAAGCAGGGATTTTTCAGTGGTGAGTAAAGAAAGGCACACTGAGGCCTTCCAGAACTTGAAAGGCACTTAGAAATGGGAGGGCAAGTTACTTTTCACATGGTCTGATAGTAGCGATAGAACAAGGGGAAATGGTTTTAAACTAAAACAAGGGAGATCTAGATTAGAACTCAGGAGGAAATTCTTTTCTCAGAGGGTTGCCAAGAGAAGACATGAATATCCATCCTTGCAGCTCCTCTAGTCCAGGTTGGACAGGGCCTCGGGAAATGTTACCCAAGACATTCTACAGTTCTATGAATTCTGAGGGTGGAGTCCAGGCCCAGAAAATACTGACCTGTTCTCTCTGATAAAGAAGTAAAGAAGATTTCAGTTGAATGTTTACACTTCTGTATTTGAAAGGCTGTAGTTACTTTTGTTTGTTTGCTTGTTTGTTTGTAAGAACTTACTAGACGTTTGCTAGAAATATAACACAGCATAGACAAGAAAGTCTAACATAACAGGTGCCTCCCTACACCTGCTATTTACAGAGAAGGACTGTTAGGAGATATGAATGACAGAAACAGTCTTGAACAGAGTAACTACAAAATGATAGTGTTCTCAATTCCTGGTGAAATCAGGAGACTGACTGGCGAAACTGCTACCTTGAACTTTCAGAGGGCAGACTTTGCACTGTTTAGAACAGATGTTGGAAGAGTCCCTTCTGAGACAGTCCTAAAGGGCAAAAGGGGCCCAGAAGAAATGCATTAACAATAAAAGGAGGGCCAAGCAGAATCTTCATCCTTTATTAGATGCGGCAGGGAACATTAACACTGAGGGTAAGGAAAAGGCCTTAGTGTCTCCTCTGCTTCTGCCTTTAAAAATAAGACCAGTCCTCAGGGTACTCAACTCTCTTCCATCGTTTATCAACAGTCCTGGTAAACCAAGGGAAGTCCCAGGTGACTGGAGACTTGCCAATGCTCCCTTCTACAGGAAAAGGTGGAAGGACTATCCGGGGAACTACAGAACTACAGAACTGTAGCCTGACTTTGGTACTGGGGAAATCAAACAGTATGTTCAGAACAACTAGGAGGTCAGTTCTAGGAAGCACAAGTTCATGAAAGGCAGGTCCTGCTTGACCAACCTCTTTTCCTTCTATCACTAAGTGACACATATAGTGGATGAGGTAATGGCCTTAAGCTGCACCATGGGACCATGGGAGGTTCAAGATGGATATTGCAAACAAAAATATTATCTGAAAGAGTGGTCAAGCATTGGGACACACTGCACAGGAAAATGGTGGAGTCATCACTCCCAGAGGTTTCCAAGAAAAAGGGTAGATATGGCATTTAGGGGCATGGTTTACTGGGCATATTGGAGATGGGTTGATGTTTCGACTAGATGACCTTAGAAGTCTTCTCCAGCTTCAATGATTTCACAGTTCTATGATTCTAAGAACCCAAATTGGGAGTAAATAAATATCAAGTATATAAATTTCTGTTTACAAAGGGAGAAACCAACAAATAATTGTTCACACAAAAGAAGAAACATTATCCTACAAGGAAAACAAAATTCTGACATATTGTTTTGTATTCTGCTACCAACTACACAGTCCTCCTAGACTTGAGTGAAAGAACCAGGTATCTCATATTCACGTTCATTACTTCCTTCTCGGAGACTGAAGAGAACATTCTCCCAATCACAAAGGAGTTGTATATATACCTGAATGGTCCATCACTACAATGTAAATACCGTACAATATAAACAATCTGGCATGATACAGTTTATCAACTGCCAGAATTTTCAGTTAGGGTAAACATATTGACCTCAGTAAACATCTTATTTTACATCAGCATAAATATTGTGTCCAGATAGAATGGAGACTGTAAGAATCCTGGAAAACAGCTGTCAGATACACATGAGAAATTCTAATTCATTGAGAGTGGCAAGATTAAACCAGAGAAAGTATTCAGTTGTTTTTGTGGTTTTTTGTGTTTTTTTTTTTTTAAACCTAATTGGTGAGGAGAAGTTTGTAACTTTATTTAAAAAAAAAAAAATCCACAAGAATAATGCAAGCAGGAGAAAGGAAAATCTCTTCACATCTGAGTTTTCAGTGAAAGAATGTTTTATTCGTATAACCACGAACACAAATATGAATAACAAGAATCAATTTACTGAGACCCAGTCCTTAAGAAAACTAATAAAAAAAAAGATTAAGCAGATACTTTTTGGGAACAATACACTGAAAAGCTCTCTAAGACTTCAAATACTTCCTACTCTTACAATGATAATCAGTAAGTTCCATCTATACTTAGAAAATTAGATGAAAGATATTATAAGTGTTTCATAGATTAGCACCCTGAGATTTTGTCAGACACAGCATTTGACTTCAAGCAAGCTCACAGCATACCCAGTTACACACAGTTGTAAGAAGGATCTTTCCTTTTACCAGAGCACACAAAGTTGGAGGAAAAAAAAAAAAAACAATTCACAGAGTACTTCTAATCAATTTAATTAATACAAGATTCCAAAATATTACTACATTTTAAAATGACTAAGTGCTGCAGGACCGAGCTTCTAATATGTAGCAGAAGGTATAAAATTCATTGGTGTGTACGAATAACATGGGCTATCATGTTTATCATGTTTACTACAGATAAGCATTCACTTAAATTCCAGTTCAAAAATTGTTTATGTACACGATCTGCCAAACATACTGGTCAAAATGAGTATTTCAAGACACAGAAAATTTTTTGTTCTGTTTTTTTTCTGCACAAAGTACCACTATTCTTAATAAAAATTACATTATTTTACAGGTGTGTGTATGTTTTTTCTAAATTTCATAATGAAAAATAGAAAAGCAGTCATCAAGAAAAATATTTGCTTCTTCTATATCTATCTGTCATTTTGTGCGGATAGAACTGCGGTCTTATGCAGTAACACTAACACCAGCAAACACAAAACATTATTTTACTTATAGCTTGAATTATTTAATAATTTAATAATCTTGGATCAACAGTTTAATGCTCTACACTACTTTGTTTGCCACGCAGTAGGCAAAGAAAAAAAAAAAGGCTAAATAGCAAAAAAGCAAATTTAACTTTTCTGTAATATTTATATTGCTGTTATTCATATTATCTCTCCTTATTTTAATGCATTATGGCCAGATCTTAAAGTATTAAGTGTTCAAGTTATGTTTTACATTAACATAAGTAAAACTATAATGTATTTAACACAAAAAACTATTTTTATGCTGAACATTTCTCAAAACAGCACCTCCCGCTGTCAGTGTCTATGCCCCATGAACAGCTGAGCTGAAATGCTACTGACAAGAACTAGGAGAGTATATAAATGATGAATTAGTCAGCTTTGTAGAGGTCAGGAATGCAGTTCAATAATGATACTACAGATATTGCTTTATTTAGCTGAGATATATGTATGTAACAAAGCCATATTTCATAAAGATATTTAACATGTATAAAAAGGATTTTATGTAGAGAAATATATTTCATAAACAATACAAAAGAAAATACAGTTTATCTTCTTGAATAATACACTTGTAAATACAAGCACATTTTCATGGTAAATGTTAGTATATTAAGCTAATGTGAATCTTTATTCATTTAATCGTTCTAACAGCTATTTTACTTTGTTTATTAACTTTTGAATCAAGATTGATCAAAACAATAGCAGAGACCAAATTCAGAATAAATGTCAGATAAAATTTATCAGATGAAGTCTTTTTCTTTAGACACTGAAATAAACTGAAAATCAACACACACTCTATTGCAGAACTGGTATTGTATGCAGAACTGTATACCTCAGACAAGAGGTGATACTGATGCTTCTGATTTACTACATGAGTCATGAAAGCAGCACGGAAGGAAATAATCAAATACATCTTTCAAATATACTTTAATAACATAGGCTTAATCATAGGTTGATTTGGACTCACTGATAAATAAAGTTGTCTTGGCAAATTTTAGTAGTTCACTTTCTTTTTCATGTCACAAGGGACTTTAATATATATATCTTGCCTGACACATTCCATGACTTCACATGGACATATCATTCTGAGTAGGGGCACTAAATCCCATATCATCCTCATATGATCTCCTGGAAATAATCTGGTCTTAATTTAAAACTACATGCAATCCTGATAATCACTATAATCCATTAAGAAGCTCTTAATCTAAGGTTCTTCCTACCAGTTTCTTTTCACACCTTTGAAGATGAAGAAATAACTGCAACGGAGAATTCAGCAGGTCTGCTTCAGCTCTCCCCACCTTGGATCATACTCACTGCAGTCGAGGTACTTAGTCTGACCTGAGGCATCAACATAACAGCCACCATCCTCCAGAACACTGCATTCTGACATTTAAATATGAGTGTGGTATTTACATTAATGCACGTCTGACTGCATTATGCAGTCCTATAAGGGGACAACTTAACCCTCCTAATGCTTCTAAAAAAGCAAATGGAAGTATGTTTGAGTTTTGTGTGCTGTATATGTTACACATTTTTCTACAGGCACATCTCACACACTCACATTTTAAGACCTTAATTAAGGTTGATTTATTTACAAATGGTATGTTTTCAACTCTCAGAAATGATGTATTTAATGTTTTATTTTTAAACACAATTAAAAAATAATATATAAATATATACATACTGCAAATGTAATACAGATAACAAATTCATTTAAGCCCATTTATGCACATTAGTGACACACCATGTGGCAGAAAGACTAGGACTACAAGAAGACCCCTTGGCGATTTATTTTATATTAAATCCCTAATGGCCTCTTCTCATCTTTGCAAAAATATGCACAAAAGTCCAGACTATGCAGCCATTGAAATGAATGGTTATTTATTTGCTAAACGAGAACCCTATGTTTAATGTTCCTTAGACATAAGGTAGTCTGCAAAAGTCGCATTCCTACAGCTCCATACATCATTTATTTTACATACCCTAACTTCTCACAACAGGCATCAGAAAAATATCTCTACACAGCATTGCTATTGTAAGTTACTGAGAATTTTGTTTCCAATTCCATTACTGGAAGATTAAATGTTAACATGTTTACTTGGGGCTTTCTTCTTGTTTTGTTTTTACCATTAAAAACAAATTCATGTGCCAATTTGATGTTATTTAAAATATGTTTATATTTATACCACAAGAAAAAAAGTTCCCAAATGTGTAACTATGGTCCAGACATTACAGACAGACAAAAAAGGTTCAAACCTTCAAACAAGCATGTTGGTGATTCACATAACAACACATAATGGCCTATCTATCACTTGTTTTATGTGCACCAGTTGAGTCTGAGATCCTTGCTTTGTGCATTTTATGTGTACTCTCACAATTTTTTGCTATATACATATGAACTAGAACAAGTGAACAGCGTAGCTGCATGTCAAACTACTATTAAAAAATAGTGTAAAAGTGAAATTGCATCTCTGAAATCAGACTATCTATCTGCTGGGGAGCAGATCCACTGTGCTTCCAAACATCCAAATTTCCTATGTTCTCATAAGTTGCTCAGTCACTTTGAGTTTCTCTATGACATAAAGCCACAAAGAGGAAACTTGTGGAGCCAGTATACTTGGTACTATCCTGAATTTGTTTGGACTAGTAGGTGGTATCAAATAGACTGTTTACCCTACTATCAGTGGACTGCCTTCATTATCACTGGAGGAATTTGATTTTTCTATTGTCTAAAATTATCTCAAGTTCTGCAAGAAGATAGAATAAATTTTCATGAAAGATCAAGGACTCAGTCCAACAAATGTATTATTTAGCTTGAACTTCAGGATCACTAAAGTGATCATGCATGAAACCTGAACTTTAGTCCACCGTAGCAGACTTACAAAAGCAGAAAATAGAGTTCAGTTTAAAAGTAAGTGTTCATTTCTCAGGAAAAAAATTACTTGCACGGAAAGTCACATTGAGAAGATATTTCTCATTTCCAAGAGAATTCCAGCAGAGAACAAGCAAAACATACTCTCAGGGTATAACATAATGTAATAGAAATTAACTACAATGCATGCATTGAATTTTGCTACAATATCTTATGAGTAATCATTATTATGACTTGGGGAAACTTCATGATAAAGGGCAACAAAAATAATTGTAATATGGGCTTTGATGCTGTTTTTTTCCCTCTACATTTAAAAAAAAAATGCCACTATGCATATGAAATCCAGGTAACACATACTCTGGCAGTCAGTCACTAGAGACAGAAGTCTGATTTCAACTTACAAGCTTTAATGTCACCCAGATCTTTGAAGACAAGATCCAAAAGTAGTTATCAAAAAAAAATGCAAAGTTTCACACAAATTCTCATTGAAATCTAAACACTCCCCTGCCACAACTTCCTATTCCAGCAACATCTGAAAGCTTTTCCTTTCTCAGGACACTTAAACATCATCCAGCTAACAACTAGTAAGCCAATAGAAAATGGATCTAAATCGCACACTTTTGAGTAACATCAGCACTGACATACAAAGCATTGCAGTGCACTATTAGTTTCTGCATTCACATCTTTCTTCAAAAGAAACTGTTGAGAATAGGGGTCTGCCTTTAGTGTTCTACATGTGTGAATATTGTTATGTGATAGCACTCAATAACTGTATTAACTTACAACTGATGATTTATTAGCTACTATCCTTTCCTTCCCTATAAAATACAGAGCCTAGAAAATATTTTCACAGGTAATATGAAATGTGTATCATAGGTAATAGAAACAGGGTTTATAGAAACATAACTAGCACAGACTTCAATTAATTTAACCACATGGCACACTCATAAAACAAAAGATTAATATTCTCAGCTCAGATCATAACCAAAATCTAAATGCAACACTGAACTGGACAGTTTTGTTTGTAGTTCCCTTATGAATACCATGTTTCCAATACTAAGTGAAATAATCAGCACAGAACATTTTTGCAAGCTACCCACTTTACCACAGTGAGACCATATCATCCTCAACAGATAAATAAATTAATTAATAAATTAAAAATGTCTCATACTATCAAATACTGTAAATAAGAAAGTTCAGAAAAAGCCTGAATAAACTGCAGTAAGGCAGAAAATGTAAACTAGACAATGAAATTAACAATCCTTTTTAGAACAATTTATATCTACTTCAGGTACAGACATCCATAACACCAATTATCTTTACATAATTACACAAAACGTATCACAGAAGTTTTCTATAAGAAGTTGCAAAATGTTTGGGACTGGTTGAGAAAAAAAATACAAGCAGCCTTTTTCAGGCTATTACAGGGACACACAGTTTCAGAGTGTAAGGAACAAAAGGATACTCTCTCCTTTCAAAGAGCTGAGGAAATGCTAGACCAGATACGTAAATTGTACAGCACAACATAAGTGAAAAGTAGGACAAAACCCTACTGAAGTGTGACTAGAAAGCTCCAGACTGCCCAAAGCCTGCGGTTTGCTGGTACCACTGTCTTATACACCATGGAATTGACTAATAGGAAGCAAAACACTCATAGTCAGATCACAAACAGCTGCTCTTCCAAAGTTAGTGACTATTCTGCTCATATACAAGGAATATATATTTTAAAAAAATGCAAAAGATTTCAAAATCTTTGTTAAAGAGCTCTTTCTTTATGCATTAGGGCTATTTACCAACTACGCTATTTAGGTTTTCTCTTACCTCTAGTGTCATGTGCACAGTGCTAATTGCTATCTTGATTTCTCCATCTGAAATCTCCTTGAGATCTTTCACCATAGCTTCCTCAATGCTTATACCTGTGTCAGAAAAAAAAGAATTTCAATACATCCAGACACTCATAGCTGAACAGATACAGCAATATTAATTAAAAACACAGCTTGAGCCTTAATTCTGTGACTTCTGTACTTCAGGACACTCTACCAGAATATTAATATTAAATGAATGCTAATATTGAATGCTTAACATTTCCAGGTAATTTCTTTAAGAGAGGAACAGATTAAAAAATATATATATATCAATCAATAAAAGCACAGAAACAACAAAGGATGAAGAGTTAAGTGTCCTGCAATGAAATGAAATTATGTGAACATTCACATTTGTTAGGTTAAACGAATTTCAGTTACTGATAAAGGAATACAGAGATCATCCTTACGTCACTGGAAATATTTCTGGAATAATACCCTGAAAAGTGTGTGTGGAATATTATGGCATTTGTAAAATACAAAGCTATTCAATCTTTTTGGCTTTCTTTACAAATTGATACCACCAATGGATTTATGTAAATCAAACAGTAAATGTACTTCCTGGATATACGTGTACAATAAAAACAGAAGCTCACATTATCAGCAGAAACTAGAGAGTAAAACTGCAGAGGAAAAACTGGAATTGCTTCGGAGTATAAAACGACACATAAACACAGTTAAGTACAATGTATTTAAAATCTGCATGACTAAGTTTCTTCAATAATAGATGCTTGACTTAAAAAGCTGCATAATAAATATATCATATCTAGAAACACAGGTGTAATATACCATCCAAAATACGAAGGAGCCACATAGCTATACAAACAAAGGTTAGAGACGCTTACTCCAGTGTAAAGTGGAAAAAAAATGTCCACAGACTTTAAAAGCTTTGCTAGTTAATATCCAAAATGAGTTTGCATGACTGATATTTCAGAGGGATCCAAATACCCGCTCATAGCCAAATAAATGAATCCTCTTAATACTGTTTCTGCATAAAGTGCAGCTACTGCATTACTATACTACTGTATAGAGTCCAAGTACTGCATTCTGCATTCAATCTACTGTAAATCTGTAAATCTGTAAAATATCTAAAAATCTGAAGGCATTATGAGTCTGTCCTTTTAAAAATATTTGTATGTACCCTATAGACTTACTAGGGGGCACAGACCAGTGTGCCTCAAGTAAGTGACTTAATAACTGAATTCATTAATTCAACTTAACTAATATCTGCATGAAATCAGAATTTCTTTTTTTTAATTTTATTTTATTTTGCCAATTTTTCCAAACACAACCTAAAATAGCAGGTACATAAGGTAAAATGTTCAGCAGAAATCAGTGTCTTCAAAGGACTTCAGAAACTCATTGGCACTTTATAAATACAAATGCTATGACATATGGATGTTTGTACCTCATAATACCTAGCAAACAGTACCTATGAAACTAAACCAAAAAAAAAAAAAAAAAAAAAGGCGTCTTAACTAATGTCAGTATAAACATCAGGAAACTATCCAAAAACTTATAGCCCTGAACTAATTCAGTCTGTGATCTCAGTAAAATGAAGAAGAAAGGAAAAAGCATCTCATGTTTTGTCCTTAGCTACTATTTTAGACTGAATGAAATCAGGTGAGAGGATTCAGCAAATGGGCAGGCAGATAACAGTGAAAAAAACAGTGCAAGTCTGCACAGGTGCTGTAGCTACCTGATATATCTTACAGAAAAGTATCTTAGTAGTTCAGTACTCACTCTTAGCTAACAACTTAGTAGCAGATGGCACTGAATGAAGATAGTAAAAAATGTGGCAGTTATTATGCGAATTTTCTTCAGCTTCTCAGAGAATAACTTCACAATCCTGTTATCAAATATTGTATTGAAATATTTCCAGTATTGATCACTGAAAATGTGTCAAAATATCTTCAGTTATTTCTAGTACAAGTAAATGAAAAAATTACAGTTTTTCCACTACTTCTTTTGTCTCAGTCAAAGTCATTCCACTTGTACAGAGCCCTAGAAGTTGACATCTTGACACATCTGGGAAGGTTCACAAGATAAAATCCACTCTTACTACAGGTAGGTAGCTGCAACACAGTTCCTGGACATGGCCTAAAATATTAATTATATCTAGAATCTGAGTCTCAATTAATCACAGAATAGCTTGGGTTGAAAGGGGCCTTAAAAACTCTACAGGGGGATCTGGACAGGCTGGATCTATTGGCTGAGGTCAGTTGTGTGAGATTCAACAAGACCAAGGTGCCATGCCCTGCACTTCAGTCACAACAACTCCATGCAATGCTACAGGCACTGGGTAGCGGAAAGATGCAGTGAGGAAAAGGATCTGAACATGAACCAGCTGTGTGACCAGGTTGGCCTAGAAGCCAAATGAGATCTGGCACATATCAGAAATACTGCAGTCAGAGGGACTAGTGATGTTATTGACCCTCTGTACTGAGCATTGATGAGGCCGCACCTTGAGTATTGTGTTCAGTTTGGGGCCCCTCATTAAGAAAAAGACAGAGAACTGCAAGAGAGTTTCCAGAGGAAGGCAACAAAGTCTGTGAAGGGTCTATAGCGACTGATGGGACAGAGATTATTTAATTTGGAGAAGAGAAGGCTCACGGGGCACTGAAGGTGAAATGTGTAGATGTGGCATTTAGGAATATGTCTAAGTGGGAATGATGGTGATTTGCTGACAGTTGGACTAGATGATCTTAGTGCTTTTTTCCAAATTTAACAGATTCCATGATTCTATGACAATCAGACTACGTTAAAAATTTGGTCTCCCTCTTGTTTATAAGCTCACTTTAACTTCTGGAAGTCTGCAATTAAATCTCCCTAAAGCCTTCTCCAGATTGAACATCCCATCTCCCTTAGCATTTCTTCATACGAGTGTTGCTCCAGCCCTCTGATCATCTGCACGGCTTCCTTTGGACAACTCTACATTTTCCTTGTTTTGGGGGCACCACAGCTGGATGCAGTACTCGAGATGGAGCTTCTGGAGAGTAGAGCAGAAGGGAATAATCACCATCCTTGCCCTGCTGCCCATCCCTCATTTGATGCAGCCCAGGGTACAGTTGACCTTCCTGGCTTAAGGTGTGCACTGCCATCTTGTTAAACTTTTTATCCACAAGAACCTCCAAGTCTTTGTATTACAAATATGATTCTACAAAAATATCTGACTAGTTTATACTTGTAAAGCAAGTATATGAAATAATTTAGTGTTTACTTTATCTGTAAATCACAGAACAGTTGAGTTTGGAGGGGATCTTTGAAACCCTACAGGAAAACCTAGGACTGCCCATGGGTTCAGGCAGTTCTTGAAGATCTTCAAGGAGGAAATACCACAACCTTTCTGGGCAACTTGTGCCAGTGCTTGGTCATCAATAAAAGCAATCATCTAGAAGTTCTCTAGTTTCTCAGAATCTCAGAAATCAGAATTCCATGATTAAAAATTTAAGCCATTTAACTTAAAATTAAATGTAACTACAAGTAAATCACAGAATCACAGAATTGTAGGGGTTGGAAGGGACCTCTAGAGATCATCGAGACCAACCCCCCTGCCAAAGCAGGTTCCCTACACCAGGTCGCACAGGTAGGCGTCCAGGCGAGACTTGAATATCTCCAGACAAGGAGACTCCACAACCCCCCTGGGCAGTCTGTTCCAGTGCTCCGTCACCCTCACCGTGAAGAAGTTCTTACGCACATTCGTGCGAAACTTCCTATGCTGCAGCTTATGTCTATTTCCCCTTGTCCTGTCTCCACATACTACTGGAAAGAGACTGGCCTCACCACTATGGCCGCCACACCTCAGATATTTATAAACCTGGATCAGGTCCCCTCTCAGTCGTCTTTTCTCAAGGCTAAATAGACCCAATAAATGTCATTGAAAAGCATGCTGCTGCTACTCTTACAACACATAAGCAGCCAAGTTTTGCTCAGGTTTTGCTTAGGTTCACAAAATCTGTAAAATATCTAAAAAACTGATTACCTTGAGGGTTAAACCGAGTATCCTGGAGAACAGAGATAATTTCCTCTCGTGGGGGAAGATCTGGAAACTTTTCCTCTAGAACTGACAGCACTTCCTCCTGCTGCTCTGTAATTGTGTCAGCCTCTGAAGACATGCACTTGAAGAGAATGCTTCCTGAAATTTTGAAAGGCAAAAATCAATACCTCCTGTTAACACTGAAGAAATACCACAGAAACAAAAATGTTTACATTATCCTTTCCTTCCTATTTGGAGTTTGCTTCCATAAATGAGTTAACTGGATTGGATATCAAATACTTTCCAAGCAGAATAATCTTTCTAACATGAAGAGAGTTTCTAAGATCTGAACTGGGCAGCTTGTTAGGATCTATGCTACAACTACATGGCTACTTCCAATACTGTCATGGTTATGCAGCATGTTTGTGTGTGTCCAGTACAGTTTTGCAGCATGGCCACTAGCCATCTAGCATTACGTTGTAAGGACTTATTCATCTAAGCATTAGATCAAGAGCTGGGATGCTTGGAAACAGTAAAACCACATTGCCGGCCTTATTCTACAGACATACCAACGAAGCAATCATAAACAGGCAATATGCCAAAATAAGGAGATATACCATCAGCTGAACACACATAAATTAAACTGCTTATACTTAAATAGTTACAAAAGGCAATAGGGATAAGCTAAGAAATACAATGTGACACAAGATGATGGTCATTTCAGCGTAATTGACTCTAGCTGAATCCTTGTCGATGAACGTATGAAAAAAAGCACATCACAAAATGATATACAGAATTTTAAAGGTTAAAAGAAATACAGTTCAATAAATAACTTCTTCATAATTGGTAGCTTTTACAATACAGAGGTGAATTTGCTTTCTTTTCAGACCACTATTGCTACATGAAATATTCCTGACATTGCTGAAGGTCTAAAGCCATTTGCTCATTCCTTGGAGACTAAGATCCCACTTATTAATATATCCAAGGACAGCCTTCACTCCCAATTACTCACATTAAATTAAGGATAATAAAATCTTACAAGTCAGCATTAAAATTATTTATTACTATGCTGTACATAGGGATTTCAAACAAGAGTATGATCACATTGCATCATGACAGGTCAATGAGAAAAATCACTGCAATAATATAAGAGAGTTCTTATAACCCAAAATGTTGAGTCTTTGGCAAACAGCCAAGAACGGACATAACCATCTCCAGTCTCACCAGGCTGACAGGAAAACAGTGTTTTATAAGGATAGGTACATATGCCATAAAGCACCAAGTAATGAATTTTGACATGCCAAATATACACCTCTTTACTATAGAAATCTTAGGTGGATTAAATAATCTCAATATATACATATATATCTCTCTCTATATATAATTCAGTTATGCTATATTTATTTGATGTATTAATCCAAGGAATAAATTTCACATCACAAGGCAGTAAAATTTGCACAACACAGATACGATTATAACATCACATGTTACTGATATCAATTTTTCTAGTAAACAGGTAAAAACTAAAATACATTTTAGAAAATATTATATAGGTTAGCACTTATCAAATTTTAAAAAATTTGTTAGTATGTTATTATATTTCACTGTTTTAGGAATCCAGGATAAACTGCCGCAGTCTATCATGCTTTCCTGTAGGGAACAGGTGCATTTGTTGTGTGAAAATTCTACATTTCTTTAACAATAAGGTAAAGCCTTGGATTTGATTTTACCTTTTTAAGGCATAAACATTACTGTACAAATGTAAAAGTAGAAAGTATTTAGAAATGCACTGTACTGCAGCATCTATCTGGAAGCCTCAACCTTTCCTCGCTGACCTCTTTATGTATTTTGGTTGGGGACAGTGTCTTCAAATAGCAAAGTAAACTTAGAAATTTGGGGATTTATTATTTAATGTAAGAAGAAAATGCAGTCACCCTGAAATAAGAACTCAAGATATTTTAGAAAGCTTTTTAAAAGGTTTTTTCCCCTCTTTTCTTCCTCTTTCCCTCCCTTTTCACAGCAATACTGTAATGCTTGCAATTGTTAACTTTTCTAAAAGGGTGCAAGGAAGAAAAAGAGACTTTTCAAATTAATAAGATATCAACATTCTTTCATTCTTTAACAGTATGCTCATCAACAGGAAAGAAAAAAAGGCACACTTCTCCCAAACATCCTACACATCTTTGGGAAGCATAAGATGCCAGCTATTTGGAAAAAAAAAAAAAAAAAAAAAACAAACAAAAACAAAAACAAACAAAAAAAAAACACCAGTTAACATGAGGTATATTTGCTTGGCCAAAGGTCAGTAGTCTGCTTAGTCATGTGCTCCCTCATAAGTACTTGCTGTAAAAGAGATACATGGGCTCAGAAAACTCCTATAGACTTCTCTGAGTGCTGGTGCAACTCCCGAAGGGTTTCTGAAAACATGATGGAGGCTGCTTTGTCTGCTGACAAGCAATGAGAAAATAAATGTATAATAGGTAATACAAGATTAAACATTGTTTTTTGCATATATCATACTATGTTACAGATTTTTTTTTCCTAGGGAAAGGTCACTAGAAAATAGGCTAGATCTGTTAAAAAACAATATGCATTTTATTCTTTTTGCAAAGCAGTTTGGAAGTGAAGCACTAGTTTTGCCAAAAGCAATTGCTGCGCATTAATATTAAACATGATCTAATGAAGGCAGAAATCATTTTGGAAAAACATTAAAAACAGCGCAAGCATCTCCTGAATTATAAATTTATGGCTGAGAGAAACAATACAATGAAAATATAGGCATTTCTCCTGTTGAGGTTTTGTTCCACAGTTTGCAAAAACAAAGGACAGGGAAAAGGGGAAAAGCAACACTTCCTTCATGGAAAGTATACTTCAATATCCCCTGTCTCCCTCTCCCCCCCCCCTTCCTATTTTCTCTCCTTCCCTTCACCCTCCAAAAAAACACTACAAATCAAACCAGAATTACAGACAGACCCAAGCAAGCAGTCTTCCCTGTAAATAACAGTAAAGCCACAAAGCTGGAATACAATGTAATTTGGGGGGAGCACTGCCTCCAAGAAAACTATTTCTATGCATAATAAAAATATATTTTCAAACAACTGCAGTGTTTGTTGCAGTTTAAAATGTCCCCTTCTTTCTAACATGTATCCTAGAGATGAGTCAATTAAGAAACATGTGAGTCATTTGAGCAGAACAGAAAAAAAATTGGCATCATCCCTGAAATGCCCTAAAAGGGCATTTCTTAACATTAGTCTGGGTGGTCAGGATAACAAACCAGTCTTCTCCACCGAAAGTCAAACTGCCCCAGCAGGGCACAAAGAGACTTCTTCTGCGCAGCTAGAAAGCAGCAAAAGCAAGTTCACATTTAAAAAACTGCTGATGCTTTTTCTGTAAATCTGCCTCCGTTTACATGTTGCAGTCTGTACCTTGTGGCATCCTTCAAAGTTTTATACAAATAAACATAAGGAGGTATTTTTGAGCTGACCTGACCATGAGTGCTTGGAAACACATCCTTGCCAGCTGGCTGCTATAAGAAATGTAATGATTCAGCAGTTTAATGGATCTGGAGTTTAGCAACAGCCGCCTTATAAACATCTCCAGGGAAATAAAATAACACAGGCCCAAGACTCTGGCAGGTTCCATAATTCTTTGTTTCTGGCACAAATCCAGGGACAGAGCAAGCTCTAACTCAAGACAAATATAGCTATCCAATGTTATGACTCTCAAAGCAGGTTCTGTTCAAAGCCCAGTAGTAGAATTAACATATAGCATGTTTGATGAGCAGACAAAGATAACAGGAAAGCACCCATTAAAAAAAATAATAATAAAGACCTTAAATATTAAACTACCTAAAGTAATAACACTCAGTTTCACATCTGACATCTTCCCTCAACTTTTTTCTTTTTTTCAAGTAGGAAAAGTTTGTTCAAAGTTAAAATATACAAGTTTTGAGTATCTGTTCTTGTTATTAAAATCAACAAATTGCTAACAGACTGTGACAATGAAACTTGAAAAAGAGACAAAGAATGAAACTGTCTCAGCCACTACACAGTATTTACTAAAATATGAGATATTTGTATTATCTTACAAGCCTTCTACCAAAGTACTCAATGGAAAACCAAAAAATGAAAGATGAATTCTAGTTCAGCCACTCAGAGCTGAGATCTACCGGCTGTTCAGTAAAAACAAAATCCTAATTCTTATCACTTTGATTTCTAAATTTTTCCTCTGTTTCTGAAATTTCCTCAAAACTGCTCCATAAAAAAATACAGAGATTTACACTGAAATTAATATAACCATGTGGGAAAAACAGAGAAGCATTCTTTACATTGTTCCTATACCTGTGGAGTATCACCAGAGATTGGGATTATCCTGCTAAACTGGAAGGCACTCAGATTCTACACACGCATCCTCTAACAGCAAGAATGAAGCTGTTCTCCCATTTTCTGTGCTCACACGTGAGATGAATTTCAAAATCTGTTAAGGTCAAGGGCTTAAACAAAAGGCCATCAAATGAACAGAGAAACATAAAAACTATATGGTATCAGTTATATTTGATCTTTTATTTTTAGATTGTTTGCAACTTGATCTGATACCTACAACCATCTATATCTAGGAATTATTTTTTCTGCAATCAGAACAATTAATGAGATTCATTGACTTTTCTGAATTCATAACGAAGGGTCCTTACCTACCAAAAATCTTCTCTATTTTAAGAGAAACAGAATAAGATTTGTGATATTGTTCTACCTTCTACCTAAATTGCATTGCTGATGCAAGTAACGAGACATCAGTCACAGGTACAGATCTAGTTATTTAGGCTTGGTCAGTTCCTTCTTATACCATGCAAGTAGAGGTATCCAGTGCCCCACATATCCACTGAGTTCTGCAAACATTCACTACTGAACACTATTGAACATAATAATTAAAATTTACTTACTAATTTTAATGTATCTAAAACTGAAAACAAACATTTTCAGTATTTCTTTACTTTAATTTTGATTCAAACTATAGAGCCAAAACATGCGGACACTTATTACCATGTATACTTGCATATGTTCTTGTTGATTATTCAGAGTACTACTTCCTGACCTTCTACCACCAAACAGGTAGCCTGTGAGATACCCAAAAGCCTTTTATGTTTTCTGCCTCCAGGATCAATTACTATGCTTGATCTTTTGCCTCGTTTTCCTGGACAGCTACTCAACCAAAATTTGGAGCTTACAAAAAAGTTTAAAGGAAGGTTTACAAGAGCTCGTTAGTGTGGAAATGCTTTAGAAGTGCAAGTTAAATTCTGCTAGTTAGAATTTTCTCCATGGAAACACGAAAAAAAAAACAACAAAAAAACTCTGTAATTTTTCAAAACGTACTTCCTATCATAGTAATCAGTACAATAACAAGTCAAGACTCCATTAGTTTCTGAAAGTATAGGCTAGATTTTTTTAATCCCAATTAAATATGTCCTTAAAAAGGTATTTAATAGCTCAATGACAATTACATCCTAAAATCTTTATAATTCATTAAGGAATATTAAAATTAAGTACTTAGCTTAAAGGCAGCACTCTTTCCTAGCTCCAGCTTTATTTTCTAAGAAAGCATTCTACTGCAGCAAATAAACTGAACGAACTAATGTAAATGATAGCTATGAAGACAAAAAATGAAAATACTTCTGAGTATTGAATTCCCATCCTTTGTACTATATTGGGCAAATGATACTGAAGAAAAGATGTAATGAAGATTAGGTTACAGTGTCTTTAAGCAGCAGAAGTTCTGAATCATGCCATTAAAACATCATTGTACAAAAAGGTACCACCATCAGAAGAAACTCTAATATGTAAATATTAGATTCCAACCCATATTTCTGTCCACAGGCAGATAGCACCAAGCTGCCAGCACTGCACAGCCCCTGGAATTGAAGAACTGCACAGCTCTTCTAGCTACCCAGCTGGTGTGTCGACAGCTTCATTTAATATTCTTGTCTAGTGATACAGCAAAGACCTCTCGTACCTATTTTTAAATGCACATTTTTAATATTCAATATAATGTTACTCTTTAACAAACTCTTTACTCCCTGCTTCTTTTATGAAGCTTCCTGTGGTCTTTAAAGGGATTGTTAACCAAAGAATGGATCACACTCTTCCTGCATGAGCAGATTCAGAAACACTCCATTAAACCTTTCAGTATTTAATATAAAGAGTAATCTCTCACCTCTGAGGAGATAAGCCAGTTGCTGAGTGATTAACTCTGGTGCTTCCTGAAGAATCTCTTTTAGTACTAAAGAGGAAGAAGATGCTTCTAACTCCAGGCTGCCATCACATTGCTCATCTGGATTGATGACTTTGACAACAGCTGATTCCAAACTTTTATCCTCACTATCAAGTAAATTTAAAAAATACATTTATTTTTTTCTATCTAGTTGCTGAGACAACCAAATAAAATATTGCAAAAACTTTCTAAAAAGTCTAGATTGTAACATCACTATTATTCAAAATTTGCTATGAAGCCAAAACATGTTACAGTCGAGCCCAAAAATAGTAATTTCAGGATGAAGATCCACAATGATTTTATCAGCAAGTATTAAACACTGAACTGTTCACAGTTCTATTACCAAAATCTTTGAATTTATTAATTTGGAAAAAAAAAAAAAAAAACCTACACATTCCTACAAGTACTGAAAATTTCATCATTCATAAAAGGGAGACTTGGAATTTCCCAATTGAATGTTTTGGCAACTTAGAAAAGATCTTTATTTTGCATTAAAACACTTTCTGCTTTCAGTAGTACCAACAAAGCCAAAGTACATTGTGTAATATGAAATACTAGTCATAATTCCTTAGAAGGAAGAAAAAGAAGTAGACAGTAATAGAGCTGGAAGCAAACAGT
The DNA here is from genome assembly GCF_905368555.1 of Meleagris gallopavo. NCBI lineage: Eukaryota > Metazoa > Chordata > Aves > Galliformes > Phasianidae > Meleagris > Meleagris gallopavo. The sequence goes on from NC_139435.1 coordinate 37,426,793, forward strand.
GCTCTTCACCCTTGACAAGAGAGGCAGCCCACTATAAAGAAGCTCCCTATGTTCACCATTAGCTTATAAACATTCCTGCTTAAGGTGAACGGGCTTCCATAGAGCAACTCAGCCTCTGGCATGGAGGACATTTTGAGAAAAATGCCGTGGTTTGTAACGATTTCAGTAGTCTAGCAGCAATACAAAAATCATAGATGATATAAAAGCAGAATATGAGCTGTTGCTAGGTACATTTACAACAACTTCTATTCAGCATTAGTTTTATTTAAAGCCAGTGTTGCCTCTGATGTAAACATCTTAAATTTCTGTTTTTCTTTAGGAGAATATTAACAGCACATACACTTGCAATTGTTGTGGCCACCTCCAAAACAAGAAAGCTTTAATTTCTTTAGTGAAAGCTAACTAAGGAGCGGGAAAACAAAGGTATTGTATTTACTGGTTACAGGAAAATTCATTTAAAATATCTACTCCAAGCTAAGTGAAAATACAAGTTGTCTTAGAAATGATCAAAAATGATGGAACAATTATTACTTTGGTGTATGTATTAAGCATAATCACAGAATCATAATGAGAGAAAATGTATTTTAACTTCCTTTTTGTTGTTGTTGTTGTTGTTGTTGTTGTTTTTTGCTGTGCAATCAATCTGAATTCAGAAAAAGACATAAAATATGATTTTTAAAATAGGTCACACCTGTAAGCCATTCTCTTGTATATAAGATGCAATACCTTGTCAGCATGTTGCTGTTTGTAAGTGTTAAAGACAACTTCCCTTCAGCATTCAGCTGATGTAAATTAATTTCATCTCGGAAGATATGGAATGACTCCGGGATATTCAGCTCCTCCAATATAAACCTTGTCTCTGTGAAGAAGCTGAAGTCTCTTCTTGGTATATTTAGGACTGGTAGGCAAAGAACATCAGGAGGGCTGATCTGTAATGCACATGTGTAATTATGAGAGTTGCAAGAAATAAGGCTTGATTTATATTAGTCATGTTTTACCAGACTGAGCAATTAGAAAGTTTGGATTTTCTGTTAAATTTTTGTCCTTTTACTTCATTCTTTATAAATCACCTTCTGCTCTTTTTATTTGTTTCTGTCTGTGTGCTCCTCATGCAAAATTGCTGCAAAATGAGGAAGGAGAAAAAATGATTTATTAACTTCTGAAAATCTTAATTAAGATTTTCAGGAAAAGATGATACTTTCTTCAAAATTCTGTAAATGCAAATAGACAATATTTTAATTCATAGAAAACCTCTTTAAAAAACCCTGATAGTTTTAGTCAAACTCTGCCTCTCAAACTTGACTAATTTTGCATTTTTGACACTGGATTGGGATGAAGAGCCAGAAACATCTACATTTATACTAATTATTTTACTCTCTAAATAAACTCCCAATTGTATGGAAGTCAATAAAATAACACCCGCTTCTGTAGGGCACAGAAGTCATTCCATTCATCTGAAGCTTTTTACAAAAAGTGGAGAATATCCTTTGACTACAACTGTTAAGACATCAAATTCTTTAGGTCATGGTATTTCTTTTACAATATGCATACACAACATTAAGCACAAGATCACAAGCAGAATGGACCTCCAATTGCAACCCTCTGAAACAAAAACTAAAAGAGATATATGATCCACCCAGGTTCCTATGAATCAACAACTTAAGTAAAGCAGTCACTTAAAGATCTGTAATTTATACTGCAGGTTTGCTTATGCAATCACTTCTAGAACAGAGGTTTTTATGGGATGTCTTAACTGACTTAACAGCAAGATGTCAGTAATAACTTGTAACAAATATGATTTCTCTCTTGTTTTTTTTCATTACCTTGTCTAGAAAGTAGGCATAGGCCACAGCAGAAATAAGAGAGTCCAAATCACAGGATTTACTTCCCAGAACAACATGTACTTTCTCCAGATGTTTGCTCCGGTTCTGTAACACATTAGAAGATAACTGTCATGAGTGACATTAAAAAAAAAATAAATCCCAGTCACAAAGAATCTTCAAAAGACGCTCTAAATATCCAGGTACTGTCCTCAGCTGCAACACCTTTTTTTCATTGTTCAAAGAAATTTGGGTTTCATAAAAGATGCAGCTCAGAATGCAAGGAGTAGTAACCTGATGGGGCTCCCTTTAGCAGCAAAGCAACATGTAAGCACTTTCATGCATACGTGGAAAAAGACCTCAAAAATAGATCTCATAAGAAAAGCAATCACGAGGAGTGTGGAAATACACACAGAAAATTATACACACATAGTTCTACTTTTCCCTATTTTCTTTCTTTGGCTGAAATCAGTAAATAGACAAAGTAACAACCAGCTCTTCAGAAGCTGGAAACACTGACTGAAGCATCGATAAGTTTGAGCTTTCCTCACTGTCAACAGGGAGTCTGTTCTGCATTTGACCAAATTATAGCCTTCCAAACCCTGGGAAAAGAACGGACAGACCAACTGCATGATAGGAAAATATTACAGAGTGTCTTCTTCATAACCACACACACATATAAAAACATAAGACAGTGTTCTTTCCCTTGTGTACATTATTAAAGCTAGGCTACCTCCATGGAAACATTCCACTTTTTTTTGTTTGTTTGTTTGTTTTAATAAGTTACACTTCATAATTTGAGAAACATATCTGACTGACACTAAGGTAAATAGCTCAGAAATAAATACATGGAATCAAACATTGTTGCTCTCGTGGTGTAAAGGTGGATGTACTTTTTGTTATTTTGAATTAGAATTTTTCACTAAGTTAAAATTTAGTCTTTCCACAGAAAGATATAATTAGTATAGTATTCCAATAATTATAGCTGTGCAGTATGTTAAAACTAGATTTTTTTTCTCAGTGTCTAGTCTTTTTTCTGCATAACCCTAAGGAAGAAACTGTTCTTTTTCCATTATAATGAAAGGAGCCATGAAAATACCTCTGGGTAATTAAACGAGGACAACTACTCTCTATTTCCTAAGCAGTGGGAAAATTTTAACTACTTAAGACAGACAACTTTCTTAAGTGTACAGAAAATGGAACAGGTATGCTCATTTAAATTGTAGGTCTCCATCAGCAGTAAACCCTCTTTACTTCTACTTTTTTCTTTCCTTCTTTTAATACAGTCTTTTTGCTATATGATTCTTGTCAGCACACATTTCTGACTATTTAATGAAGTGTGAATGAAAGTAAAGTTCATGAGTTCACATTTTGCTTTTTTTTTTTTTATTCAGGATCTACAAATCTTTTTTCTCCAGGCTCTTCAAAACTGCATAGCAAACATTACATAGACAAAGTAGGAAACTGAGAGTACTGACAAACTGATTATTCAAACTGTAGAGTCACTCATCTCTAAGTGCAAACAATATAAAAAAAAATCAACTCATCTAATGTCATTCTGTATGTACATATTCTCTATCTATAAACTACTTGCTTCCTGTTTCTCATATTGCATGAAACGCTATCTCATGTAGAACTAGCAGGGATATTTATCAGAAATCTGAGTTTCAGTGATGAGTGTCAGACCCATTCATCAAGCATATTTTTTTCCAAAGAAAATGGTAATAAGAAATTTGTGGTCCCATCTTATGAATTTGCTTTGTAGCACACACAATCTGCACACTTGTTCATACAACTCTGATGTTCATGATGACTTTGTTACAGAGCTACATGCAGTCTTCAGATCAGTAGAAATTTTGTGAGGAGTACCACCAAAGATAGAAGAAGCACTTTGTCTTCAAAATTGCATAAAGAAGCTCCCACATTAAATATATATAATATATATTTTTTTAAAAAAAAAAGCATATTTCACTCAGTTGTGTGAGCAATCACATCCTAACTCTTAGAGTTCAGAACGGGGACAGAATAATTACAAGAAAATTAAGGAATTCCCAGACCAAAAATTTATGAACCCTACACTTTTGAAGAAATAAGAAAAGCCCTGCTCTAAAGAGTAAATTACAAAGAGAATATAGTAGAGCAATAAATCTCAGGAGACCATCTCTTCTTCAGTATCCAACGAGTTCAACTAGCTACCCACTAACTGATTTTTTATTTTTGAACTCTATCACACAGATATTTCATCAACACAAACAAATGAGAAAAGACTGCGGAAATACTGGCATTTCCTCAATCTGTCCTCAAGAGCTTAACAACAAATCTGAGATAGAGCTTAATGGCTGGGTTCTTTTGTTACAACAGCACCAAGAGGGTGTATTTTTCTGTTAAGGTTGTTAACGTACTTCATTTCTGAATGACAGCTGGCTTCTTCCAGAGAATTTCTGCCTAAGCATGCAGCTATGCAGTGGAGGCAACTGAGAGGCTACTTCCAACTTCTTCTCAAAGGAAAGGAACAGAAACAACTTTCTGAAGGTATTTTGTTGCACACAGCCTTTATGAGGCTGCTCCAGATAGGGTACGTTTTTACTTTATGCATGACAGTCAGTTCTTTTAATGATAGTACCTTTCCCTGAGTAAGAACCTGTTCACTTGCACAAAACTACCATGCTTCACACTCTAATCTCTCATTTGTGGCACTTAGCAAAGTTTTTTTTGGGGTTCTTTCTTAATGAGATTTTTCTAATAAAATAGAACAGTTATTCTGTTAATAGTAAAATACAAACTGAGTTTGTAAGTTGTTTTAAACTAAATAGAGAATAAAAATCCTTTCTCTATTTCTTAAACTATCCCGCATTACTGACAATATTTACATACATTTATATATCTATATTTATTTAACAAAATTTTATTTCTAGATACTTTTTCATGCTTTAAAACAATGCTGCTATTGCAAAGATGATGGTTTTCTTTGGATTTGGTTGGTTTACTGTCCTTTTATTCTATTGGGTAATAGGCAAGAGAAGTCTCAGTAATATTCTAGCTCTGATCTCAGCAAGAAGTTCTCGGTATATTTATATTCTTATCACATTTAATGGAAATGTGTTTGTATTTCACAGATTTTAAGTTTAAATTGGACAGAGCAAAATGCAACACATGCAAGGGCCAAGGACATCCATGGGGAAGCACATAAACAGGTGCATGTTCTCCCTAGTCCTTGGATAATAATACAGAATTACTTACCTTCTCATTCTCCAGTGACTGCCACTAAAATAACTCAGTGATAGATAAAAATCACACTTGTATAATCTATTCACACGGACAACTCCAAATGTCTTTACTATTTGAAATGGTATTCATCCAATGCCAGAATCACAGGTGATATTTTCATATTCAGTGAGATTACTCAGACAGCTACACAGCGTTTTCCCCCTTCTATTTTAACATAACACTTTTGTACCAATAGCACAGATACTTTATCAAAAGCCAAGTAATGACTGGTGTTATGCTTCAGCAGAATTAATACTGTTTTAGCAAGTGCTGGACAGACAGCTTCAGATCTGTGCATTAGTGGTAAAAGATCAACTCTGCCAAACTCTAAGTAACTCATCTCAGCACAAATGTGTGCTTTCCATCACTTCTGCACATAGGCCAATGAAAACAACTTTTTAAAACCTTAATCTGAGTTCAGCATCTTAGAAGTTGTAAAAATCAGTATTCACAGCAAGACCGCTCCTCAGCTTGTCATTATGGGCAAAAAGATACTATCATCCATGAGTGAAACAAATTAGGAGCTAGTCTTTCAGGAACAACCAGGTGTATAGGGCTGCTGAATCACAGCCTGAACCTCTGATTAATCACCTGAGGTGAGCAATGAGTCAGCCATGGAAGCACAGGTGAAAGCAATTCACCTGTGCTGCAGGAAGGGGTGGAGCCTGGCTCCACCTCTGCTAGACCCATTTAAGAGCTGACTGCCAGTGGGGAAGGATCTCTCTGGAGATCTGCTCCACTGGAGTCTATTTTGCAAGCCCAGGATAGGGTTAGTGACTTTCTTTCCTTACTCCAATATAGCAATTACATCAGCCAAGCTCCTGGATATACTATACCATCTGTATATCTGTTGATTATACACCAGGTCTTGCCATAACCCCACTTACTACAATATCTAAAGACTTTAAAAGCTAGCATAAAGGAAGATACTAACAGAACTCAGGCTGTAAGAATAGAAATAATTGAAGATATTGTTACAAAACTGTTTTCATATTGATTAAAATAAGGTCAGTGTAACTCAAAACAGTATTTTTTTTCCATCTCCCAGGGCTTAAATATGAAATTACCTAAAATAATATAAACAGAATACTACATAAAACAATTCCTCCCTGAGACACGTTGCCTTTTTTTGTATGTCTGGAACAAAAATATGCTGTTCCTCTCAACTATCACATCAAATGACAGTTTTCAAAGAGCATACAAATGAAATGGCGTTCTTCAGCCCAGGTGACAACTTCAACTCTGATGGACCTACATGGAAAGCTTCCTTTCTTAAGTTGGTGACAGCTATTCTGAGGCTGGAGCAACTGTAACCTCACCTTTGAGGGCTGCTCCTGGTTCAGAAACCAACACAAAACTAGCTCATGTTAGAATCTATTGTGGTTTGATTTACTGGCTTTTTATTTTCTAGTAGATCAAGGAATAGGATAGGCTCTCTTCTGATAAACCTCATATGCTCTTTCAAAGAACAGAATTTTTTTTTTTTTTTTTTGCCTTTCCTGATCTCTGCTCTTCTCTTCCCTAAGCATAATTTTATTCTCCTCCTCCTCTCACAAGTCCAAGATATTTAACTTTGCCATCATTTCCCCTCTCCACATGCAACTCCCTGAATCACTTTTTAATATCCTAGCACAACATACTATTAATAACCTTCCAGAAAGCATATTCTCTGTAAAAGTAATGGTAAAGCACACTCTCTGAGTTTCAAAGACTGCTTTCTCTTCTGTAAGGCCAAACTAGTTTCCATATTCTATTGTTCAAGTAACTAGGAGAAACACAGGCACATGGATGTGAGGCTTCCTAATCCACAACAGCAAAACTTCTGCAGAATAGACAAGCAAAGATCTCAACAAAGAAGTCCAGAGTCAGGCAGGAGAAGTTTTACATTCACAAACTCTGTAATGTTTAGATGCATAGGACAGCAGGTACCACAACTAACTTTCAGAGGATCTGTGACTTCTCAGTCTAAGAAGCCAAACATTTTAAAGGTTGATGATGATGAAACCAGAACTCATAGATTAAGCAATAAAGGACACCATCAATCTCTCTTACTGTTGATGGGTTTTTGTTCAGCTTGATTAATTGTAAACTGTAAAATGCATAAACACTTGATGTCTGAAATGAAATGAATTAAGGAAACAATATGCCATTCTCAGAGGGCATCAGTCAGGATAACTCAGTTCTGATCAGACCTGTACAGATCAATACTCAATCATGCTCACAAAATCTGACTTCTAAGCATTTAGATACTTCTGTGGTGAAAAATACATTTTGTTTGGCCTTAGCTGCGTCAAACAGCTGACTCATTCAAAACTACTGCATATACTGGTTTGCAAAAACTTTGGCTAGCATATATTGCTACAGTGATTTATCAAATTATACTACCTCAGTCAAAGAAAACATTCTTTTCCTTTTTTCTTCTGTTAAAGTCAAAGGTGAAATGATCTTGAAAGATAAGAAATCCTGAACACTTTTTCTGGTAGAAAGCAGGAATCTCTGCTTGGTCAAGTGAAAAAAAAAAAAAAACTGTTTATTTCCCCTCTCCTTCATACACACACACCCAGTCATACATAGTTTTGCTTTCTGACAACTATTTTCTTTTTGCTTCAAATCTCACCGGATCTTTTATCCTTCACCTGCAATGAAATCAGTGTATTTTGCTGCACAGGCTGATGGTGCAGTACTTGTCAAGGATAGTATTTCTTTCAAGAAAGAAGCTCTGTGGCTCAACAGAAGCATATTAATAAAGAAGAAGCTGCACAGTCACATGCTAATACAGTGCCAGACACAACTCTGAAAGCTGCTCCAAGCTTGTTGCTGAAGCATTAACATCGCTGCTAAGCATATGTGCTCAGTTTTCATGCAGACACATGAGAAAAAGCCTGATAATCTGTAGCAATACTTAACTGAGACTGGGAGACTTTTACTTAGACAAGAGGATTTTTGTACTACTCTGTAACTTTGAGATTGTGCCTCCTATCCAGATCTACAATTTTTCTAGTCATTTCAGAGTATAAACTACATTTGCATCATAGTATTAGCCAGTGTTATATCTCCATCAGTCTGAGGGTTTTTAAGTTGATTATCCTTCTCTGTTGTCAAACAAATGGTTTGTAGCCAAGGCAAAGTTAATTTAATATTTTATGCCAAGTTCGACTTACTTTAATATTTCATAAGTCTCTTCACAAGAAAGCTTTATACTGACCTGAAAAAAATTCATCCCACTAAGTATTCTGTTTTTTCTTATTTTTGAGGACAGAACATTACATTTATCATGTATGGTATACAATATATACTGTACCTTATTGTAATAGTTATAAAAATATAGTTATATAACTGATACTTCCCAAGGGAATGTATTTTAAAAGAGAAAATTTCAAGTGTGCCGTATTTTAATCTTTACTTGCTTAATCTGTATTAAACAAAATAGCTTTTACAAGAAACATCAGTGCCACTGACAGAATATAATATAATAAAAAGGCAGTTGTCTAAATCCAGACTTTCTGCTTTTGTGGGGGCAGATACTGACTTACAAAAGATAAGTGAAAGGGTCATAAAAATTCAAAGTAACTCTCAGGAAAGAATGGACAGGCATAAAATATCACTGTTTTTTTCTGAATTTTGTACCAAGTATTCGTATGGAATAAGATCTGTAAAAGATGATGAAAAACAATTATTAAGAGACAAGCAAAAGGTCTCAGACCTTAGCTGTTGTGCATATGCAACTTACCTGGAGCCTAGCTGATATATATACTTCCCCAGGTTTTACCTGCATTTGTTTCTCTTATGGTGACTACACCACACACGTAACTTGAACATAATCAAGCATTACTGGACTTTTAAAGTTAATATTTTAAAAGCTGTATTTAAGAGTTGAGTCCTATAAACACTTTTATTTAAAAAGAAAGAATTAAAAAATGCTGTTTCCTAGAATTAAACTCATCCACAGCAGTATGCTAAATCCTTGAAAACTTATAATGGACATGAGGGCAGGCTAAATACTTAGCATGCTTGCTGAGAAAGGAAATATCACCCTTCCAGGAACTTTTTTTTCCAGTCATTTTTAATCAAGAATTGGAACAGGCACATTGCTGCTGAGAATTCAGTTCAATACTGCTGCATTACCAACAAGCTCTGATTTGGCATTCTGCAGACAGACAAACTTCAGATTGTAAAAGCAATAATTCCTACCAATGAAAATTTCTACCATCTTCTCATTTTGAATTGATTTTACAGAGTATTTCCACATGCAAGTCTGCTCTAACTGTTTTGAAATATCTACTAACTTATTTACCATATACATTCATTCACATCTTACGATCACATAATATCCCAAGTTGGAAGGGATCCACAAGCATCACTGAGTCCAACCCCTGGCTCCACATAGGAACAATGAAAAATCAAACTATGTTTGACAGCATTGTCCAAATGCTTCCTGAACTGTCAAGACATGACTCACCTGGGCAGCCTGTTCCACACCCATCGCCTTGAAGCAAAGAACCCATCCCTAACTCCCAGCAGCCCCTCCCCTGATACAGCTCCATGTCGTTCCCTTGGGCCTGTCGCTGTCACACAGAGCAAAGCTCAGCGCTGCCCTTCCGCTCCCTATGAGGAGCTGCAACCACCATCAGGCCTCCCCCCCCAGCCTGCCCTGCTGAACACACCCAGGGACCTCAGCTGCTCTTCACACACCTTCTTCTCCAGACCCTGCATTATCTTTGTAGCACTCCTTTAATGCTCTCTAATGGTTATATGCTCTTCTTACATCGTGAAGCCCAGTGCTGCACCCAGTGCTATAGGTGAGGCCACACAGCACAGAGCAGAGCAGACAGCCCTTCCCCTCACCTGCAGGCAGTGCTGGACCTGCTGCATCCCAAACATGGTAGGCCCTTTGGGCTGCCAGGGCACACTGCTGGCTCATGTTCCACTTGCTGTCAGCCAGAGCTACCAGATCACCATTCCACAGGTCTGCTCTCCAGCCTCTTTTCCCCCACTCTGTACATATATCCAAAGCTGCACCATCCCGGCTACAGAACTGGGCATTTGCTGTTGTTAAATTTCATACGGTAGGTGATTTCACAGCCCTCTGAATTTGTCAAAATCTCCCTGCAAGGAGACTGTACCATAAAGGGAACAGCTTCTCCTAATTCTGTGAAAATTTACTATCACTGTGAAAATAAATATGAATAATGATACCTAGTGCCATTTGAAGAAAAAGAAGAGCTGGAGAAAACATACAAAGCACAGATGCTATTTAAATATCAAAAGAAGCATCAGGTAATTAAAAACATCAAAATTGTCATCTCCTTGAGGTTATATTTGTTCCATCAATTGTTTTGACTCTGATTTTGCATCGCACTAAAGTTTTATATGTCCGCACTCCCTTGCTTCTTCAAATTTTTACATTGAGGGACAGCTTTGGAGACAATACTTGCAGTGCATCATAGATGTCAGCAGTACTCAATTATATCTGACTTGCAAAATGGATTATTTTTGGGATACACTTGCCCACCCATGTTTGCCCACGTTTTAAACTTTTACACTGTGAATTTTGACCCCACTTTTACTTCAAGAAAAAACTCCCTTTAACCTAGACATTTTTAATATATTTCACCTTATGGAATTAAAGAAAACTATGTTTTTATAATAAGATAAGTTGAGGAGGAGAGAAACTTATTCCAATGACCTTAGGCTCAATATGGAGATCTATTGCGTTTTCTGCCAGTCAAAACAGGATATACTCTAGTATGGCTGAAAAAGGAAAATATTCCCAGCAGACTGATTATTTAGTCCTGAATCAGCAGTACTTCAATAGTCAGTCAATAAGATTCCCTATCAAAGAGATTACTAAAATAGAAAATCAAAGTTGTTCTTTTTGTTTTATGCCACGCTAATTTGAACAACAAATGAGTTGTGTTCTCTGCATGACAGTGTTCTCGACTAACACATGCACATTAGCACTACATCATACAGAAATTCAGTCTTGCAAAGAACAGGTGCTATTCATATTCCAGGTTGTCTTATGTTTCTAAAGTCAGTAACAGCATGCCTTTGAATTTTCAGGTCAAGCTACATGACTCTTTTTCCCTCTCCTTTCCAACTGAACATGCAGAGGTTAGAATAGATTATCTGTCCGCTCATAGCAGTTGAAAGCACTCATCTACTTACAGATTGCTCTTACCAAATAAAAGTGTTCCCTGAGATACCAAAAATAAATGAGGTAAAAGCAGAGGGGCAGGTCATGTCAATTTAATCTGTTCCATAGTGTGCCAAGAGGTGATTGGTATAAATAATTCCTTACAGCATACATTGCAGAATTTGAATAAACTGTAGAAAACAAAGAAAGACCGAGAGAAAAAGAAAAGAAAAAAAGTGATGTTTTTTATCTTTTTTTAAGAGAAGTCAAGGGGATTCAAACGCAGGTAACATAGTTCATTTACCTGCCTCTGTCAGGTAAATGATCGCAGGGTGTCCAAGAATCTTAAGTTGTCTTCTGTTGTAGGAAGCATTCTTCCAACTAACAATAAATTTACTGAACCTTTAGAGCTGAGCTTCATGTTTCTTAGTTAGAATAAGCCTTCAGGTGATAGGTAACAAATTGAAGAGAAATCACATCCTGAAGTGAGCCAACAGCCTTGTTGCATATGTGATCATATAACGAGACTGAATTCTGTTTGTTTATATATAATATATAGCTTTTAGTCTGTTCTGTACTGTTTTTTATTTTTAATACCTTATGAACTTAGCATTTCTTCTAAGTATTCATTAATGCACTGTGGATATTTGAGATCATATTGCACTTAACACAAACATAATACAGTTACATTTCCACATTTTCATTTTGCTTTGGGTCTGCTGTGCACATTTTTGTCTTCTCTTGAGCTCATAAGCTACATTTTAACTGATATAAGACATAAACAACAAAATCATAGTCACTATCTCTCTGCCCTAAAATACATTACACATCTCCAGTTGGAAGGGAAAGTTATAGATGGAAATGATGATCAGGAGGCCAAAGTCTCATTCAGCTTTGCCTTTTCTGTTCAGATTTACAAAGTATCAATTTTAAAATGCCTTTGACTTTTTCTCTGCTCTCAAATAAGACTGCCTCAGAAGTAAGGTTTTTAATTGTTTTTGTTGTTACTGTTCTTTGATTCCTGTCTTGGTGGGAGCATTTTCGTTGTTGTTGTTATTGTCGTTTTTACGTTAATAGCATTTTAGTTGCTAAATCTTTTTCCACATTGAAAAATCACTTAATGGTATCTCTCTGCATCCTTCAAGCTGCAAACACTATTCCCAAAATAATTTTCCCAAAAGCCTCCTTTTATCACTGCTAGTCTCTTTTCCATGAGCGAATTCTATTCTTATAACAAGCTTGAGTTTAAGTGTGTTTTTCTGAGGTTGTTGTGTTGCAGAAATTGAGCACAGATTAAAGTTGTTTTGTAACACTGTACTTTTTAGTGAAGTGACAGTGCACTAAGAATAATAAAACTATCACTTGATTTTACAAAATAATCTATTCTTTAAGTTGAGATGTTTATGTAAGAGAAACATGTGCCATATTCTTATAAGACACTGCCTTTTTTACTCATACAGCAATTGGTTATAGCTGTATATACAGTACAGATTCCCATACAACCCTCACCATCGCACTCATGTCAGATCCACAGATGTACCCTATAGGAGCAAAACAAAACATATAATCACATTGCTGTATTACTTTTGTATGCTTTTCAGCATATGACTAGTCACTAGTAATCTTAGAATACAGGTTCATCCACTGCACACAAGTGACACAAAACAGGAAAAATTTAGAATGTATTTAGAACTCTAGATAGAGATAAGTTATGCTGGGTTCAGGCTTGGGGCAGAAGGAATATGAAACCTTTTGTAACCATATGCAGTGGATTCATCCATACATTTGAAATTTTCCTAGCCTCTGTGATGAGGGTTCATCCTCTTTCTCCAACTGTTTGGGCTGTGTCTGATTTTCCAGTCCACTCACAAAATCCAGACATATCATTAATATGTACTATGACCCACCGAACACTTCTTATAGCAGGCTGAAACCAAACTGGCAGATTTTTCTCAACAAGAAAACAGATTCAGTCATAAACCAACACCACATTAATATGGTTGATCTCAGACCTTCATTCATGCTGACATGAGATTCAAGGATAGATTCTACACTTTGTTTTGTCATTTCACCAGCAAGTGCACTTCTTCAGAAGTCAATAATATTTGACATATCCTGTATTGTGTCTTCTCTGCATTCCAGATTCCTATCCACATTCCTCTTGTGATGAACCCTGCCACCTCCCCCCCCCCACCCAAACCTTTTCAAATTGCTCTTAGTCTGAATCAGACTTCCCCATCTATCCTTGAAGCGTTGAGAAGAAATTCAAACATATTTCTTTGATATCATTTGGCTCATTGCAGATTATTGCTGTGTTGTATGCACAATATTGAATGCATTAAATAACCTCATAATCACATTTAAGGGCTTAGTGATCTAGTGCCACCAATGCACTAAAATATATGATAACAAATGCAGTCTACATTTTCCATACCATATGCTTGTAAATGTTATTCTGCAGGGAACCAATTAAAACTATGGAAAAATTGGAACACAGACATATGGAACAAAACAAAGCAACTTATCTTGTCACCATGGTGCTTGCTCAGTACATTGATTAGGGAATGGTGATATTATAGGCAAACAAACGCCACTTTAATTAAAGTGTGCTGAAAGGCAATAAACAGTAGCAATCTAAAATATTTATTTTTGCTCTGCTGATGTTAGCTTTTGTGCTACTGAGGCAGAAGATACAAAATACATTCCTGTAAAAAAAAAAAAAAAATTCACCTCAATTTTATTTGAAGATACTTAACAGTAGCATTCAATGAGAAAAAGACAGAAAACTGAAGCGAAGCGCTTGGATCTCAGAGAGATTTAATATACACTTCAGGAAAAAAAGAGTTAAGCACATGATATCTCTTAAAAATTTTTCTACCAAGAAGTAGCATATTAAGTGAACTACTATGTCTAATCATCCTATACGTCTGGTGCAATTAAGAATAGGAAAAAAAAAAAAACAAAAAACAGTAGAAATGGAAGAAATAACTATCAATTACTTTGAAAACTATCCTCTGGAATAAATAAAAAGTGGGGAAGTGAAATCATCATTTACCACTCAAGCTTGGGACAAACTTGGAAACATCTACAGGATGGAATAAGATCAATTTGGTGTTTTCCATTCTCTCTTATACTACAAAGTTTAGCAGTACCATAGTTTCAAAGTCTCACAGAGCATCACAGTTCCCACTAAAAAGATTCAAAAATAAAAATAAAAATATAGAGATTACATATCTTAAGTTAAAATCATTACTACTTTTGCACAGCGCTGGTGACACTTTGTAATGTTTATGATGATGATTATTACTTCATCTCCAAACTGCAGATCCGTTTCATGTCATTTTGTCCTGTTATAGAGCACATGTGTGCCTTAGCAGATAGAAAATTGGTGCAACACCGAAGGAACAAATTATATTAATTGTACTGATCATCATCCAGCACAGTCAAGGTCCATGGAGAGCTGCTATATAATAAATAACCTTTCTCTCATAGAGTAATAGCCAGATTGTCACTGTAGCTACTAACTCCACACACTATCCAAACAGAAGTGCAAGCTTTAGTACTTATAAATATTCTGTTGACTAAAGACAGACTTTATATGGCACAGAAGTTCAATTTTATCTCATAAATGGTATGTAGCATAGAGAAGAATAGAAATGTTCTCTTTATAGAAACAGAGAGCACACAGTACTAAATATTAACTTCACAGTAAGCACGTGAACTATTGCTTTAAAACTATGAAAAATTATAGACAAAATCATTTAAATTGTACTTTAAAAGTAAATTGAAGCACTATCTATATTACAAAGGAATACAACCATTTATTTAAAGATATGTCATACTATTAATTTCTGTTTAAAAGTTTGGGTAAGCATAAAAAAAAATGAGAACAAGGAACCTATCCTATGAGAGATTTATTTTGTTTATAGTTTAGTTCAGTTTCATCCATCCCAATCAATGTTTTCACAGCAAATTACTTCAAAATTGTATTAAGAAGGAAGAAGTAATAGAAATAAGTGGAAAAAATCAGATATGAAGATATATTAATGACTTAAACAAGACATCCTACCTCCTACTACCTCTTCAGTGATAGTTTTGCTGAATACACAAAAGAATCCTCTTTGTTAAAAGCATTACAAACAATCTGCCATCCCTCCTGAAACTGTAGCCCTAGCCAATTCAAAAGATAACCATTATTTTGGTATGAGAATGACTACAGCAAACAGAATAAATTATGTTAATATTTCAATTTTAACCTTTAATTGACAGTTTCTGTGTAATGAACAGTACCCTCTATTTTTTCACTTAACAAAGTATGATTTAATTTTAATTTATGGAGAACACAAATAACTGCAGCCTCCCCCACACCGGGAGTTTGATTTTTCTGAACCCTCAAGCTCTTGGCTTTCAGTTAGAAAAAGCAGCATCCATTGATTTCTCTTTTTGCTGTTGTTAAGAGCAAAAGGTCCAAAGGTAAGGAGAGAAATGTAAGCTATCAGAGAACAGTCTGCTTCCTCTCAGGCTGATACCTTCCTTCCACCAAATTACAGAGCTATCAACTTTCACAGCAATTCTGAAGGTAAAAATTAGAGATCATAATAACTCTCCTAGGTCACTTCTTACAAAGAAAGAAGTCCTTAAACATAAATAAATAAATAAATAAATTTTAAAGTGAACAAACAAACAAAAAAAACCCTAGGTCTATAAAAATTACCTATGGAAGCCAAAATATCTGATACAGAAGACAACAGCCAGACTCCTGTTTCCTACTTGCAGAGTGCACAAGTGCAGATAAAGCATTTACATTTTGCCCGTAAATACAGTATAGTATACCTCAGTGACCAGCAACACACCATACTCCATCCAATGGACATTTGGTACATACCAGTAATTCCTGTGCTGCTAGCCTAGAGATTCGAGCTATTTTTATAAATATATATGCCTGTATTTATATGCTTGGATAGATATATATCTCACCCTTACAGATACTGGCTAGCATCCAGTTAAGCGCTTGTCAGAACAGGAACACTTTAAATTAGAAACTGATGATGACTTCATGATAGTACATTGTAGGGTCACTCTCTGCTCCCAGTCTGCTAATTCTTTAGCTCGTGAGTTCTGCTTAGTTAATTACCTAAGTCTCCACAGATTGGAATACCATTACACAGCATTTTATGTTAAGTAAGTATTTTTAACAGAAGAAACAAGAGGAATAACTATGTGTGGCTTTCTTACACAGGAAGCACATGATGGGTGTATTATGCTGTTGAAAGGATATCTGTTCACTGTTAATGCAATTAGAAAAGTCTATTAAAAAGAAATACGTCATAATTCCTATTTTAACAGCAAAGTACAATATTTTTTCAGAGGATCAGTCAAGGAGGAAAGGATAAGCTAAAATGGTAACATATATCTCAGCAGTTTTATTTGAACATTTTACCTCTAACTTCAGGCAGAAATCATATGCATAAATACCAACATATAATTGTCATTTCTGAATAAAACAAACACATCGGCTCTTAAATGAACATTTAAACGTTGAATAAATTTAAAAAGATTTGAGATACTTCACTCTATTGATCGCTTAAACAGATCAGTTATCTCTTTAAAGACATAAAGACCAAACTGCATCTGGCTTTACGATTTGAGTCATACATTCCAAGCAGAGCAATGTATGAGAAAAATTTTGAGAAAAAGGTCTCCTGACTTGACCAGAGGAGGTCCACATCTGTGAGCTGAAGCCATATGAATACTACATTCCTGCAATTTGAAAGCCAACCTTACAAATATACTGCAATGATTGATGTTAATTTGATTGAGATGCTAATAATTATTGTATCTTACTGTTATAACTAACATCAAAAATCAAAGTTTAAATCATATATATTTCTTTAAAAATAGCATGCAAGATAAATACATAACAACATAAAAACTTTAACATATTCATGACATGAAATACCTGTTATAAGTTGTATATTGTGAAGCATTTGGGCCATTCAGCATGCTAAAGTTAACTCTGCCAAGAGAGACTGCATTCTTTGCTCCAGTGACATGCAGTCTGTGAAATCACCTCATGTCATGCTTACAAAGTGATAGCTGTACTTAACATAGGAGAATCATAGAATCATAGAATGGCCTGGGTTGAAAAGGACCACAAAGTTCATCTAGTTTCAACCCCTCTGCTATGTGCAGGATCACCAACCACTAGACCAGGCTGCCCAGAGCCACATCCAGCCTGGCCTTGAATGCCTCCAGGGATGAGGCATCCACAACCTCAGTGGGCAACCTGTTCCAGTGTGTCACCACCCTCTGAGTGAAAAACTTCTTCTGATAATGGGAAATTTTGTACTAATTAAATGAAATGTATGCCAAACTGCTCCACGTAAATGGAATTATCTTTATAACAGGTATACTTCAGTGTTAAAAAAAATTCAGAAAATGTAGTAGTAAATACTGAAGTGATAGAATCTCCTAATATATAACTCCTGGGGAGGGGGGAAGGGGGGATAGGGAGATGAGGGGAGGGGGGAGAAAAATAGACAATCAGATTTGGAGTTCTGAATACTTTATAAGTAGCAGGGCACGTAAGACAGATGTCATCACTGTCCTAATACTTCTTAATACATCTTAATATTTCTTTCAATCATCCTGGCTAAGTGATACCAATAACATAACAGTATCCAAAAATTAAACTAGCAGAGACTCAACACAAATACTCTGAAAGATAAAGATTGAAAAAGTTGAATAAGTAAAATGATAAGACATTTCAGAAATCCTGTGCAAAGTAGGCACAGCATTATGATAATGATTTTTCAAGAACACTGTTATACTCAGATACGAAAGTGCCTTTTTTTAACATAAGTACAATTGACCCCAAACAGCCCAGATCTAATCTTAATACAGCTCAAACTGAACCTCCAGTAAAATCAAAATTGCAGAAACAGCATGAATCTTAGTAAAACTATTCCAGAAAACTGCTATGCTTGTTCTACTTCCTTCAAAATATTCTTGGTTGTGCCACAGAGCACTAAACTGTGCTAGTAGAAATATGGCAAATAACCCTACTTAATTTCTTATTATTGTTCTCGGTAAAAAAAAAAAAAATAGTCTGCCCTATATTTGAATTCTACCATATGAATGATTTTTCAGCCAACCTCCCACATCCAGATTTTGAAAATCTGCATTGATTTAACTTTAAGTTAATTTAACTTTCAATTCCTAAATATCTTCATTATTTTTAAAATATTCCCATATTTTATAGTTTTAGGGATTTAGAGATTACTGTGAAGAAATCTGACATATTTGTTATGTGATGATGCTACAATACACTCCATGGAAAGACTAAATTCATTGAATTACAGACGCAAGATGCCTAGAAGCATGTGCTTCTGACACTTCACATGTAGGCGTAGGTGAGTGCACATAAACACTCAGGTACATACACTGGCTATGTCCAGTGAGACATGATATATCCTTCAGATACTATTTCATATTCAGGAATATGTGAGAGCTGCTGCTATAGAAGTTTGTCAGGCCTTAAATATGAGATGTAATTCCAGAACTGACATTCTGCATTGAAGTTCTGTAAGGGATCCTATTCTCCATCTTGCCTAAGAGAACAGAAGATCTACAGTCAGTCCTATGTATGTTTGCTCTGGTTCTCTTCATTATCAGGACTGTAGAACTAGAACTAATTTCTGACATCCCAATTCCCCTCCTTCTCCTGGTTTCCAGCTACAGCTGCTATACAAGACTGAGGACTAGGATAGAATACTATCACACTTCACCTACTGTGCACATCAACATTACTGACTGTAACTAGTAATAAGAACACATCACACAGCTGTTCCATGTCTTTCTTCTCACTGATAGCAACAGCAATTCAAGGATTTGATACTAATCTCTATAACTAAAGGCTAGATAAAAATCAGACTTGCTGATAATCTGTTTTCCAGGGACACTTCAAAAGATGCACTTGTGGAGACAACGTGTTCTAAGGCACAGAGACTAGAAAGCTTTAGTATAAGGGTTGAATGACAGAGTAACCCACCAAAATTAGAAATAATCTTGTGGCTCAGCATGGCCTTCTTCACAATGAATAGAAAGCCTTTCTTCTCCCAGTCAGTGCAGCAGCAGAAGCTACCACCAATGAAGAGGAAAGGGAGGAGAAAACCCTATCCCTATGACGCCTATTTCCAACTCACATTTGGCTCATTTGATTTGTATTTCTCTCTGGCCTTCAAGTACAACTATCTATATTACATTGTAAAGGCATGCCAGGAAAAAGACCTACTTATGAAAGCTCGGTGGGTTTGAGCTATTTTAAGCTTTATGCATGTTGATTTATGTTAATTAAATGCCCTCAGAAATGATGGCAATTACACAGAGATGGGCTCTTGAAATTAATCCTTCCTTAACAATAGCTAAAAACTGTAGACAGAGTGTAGAAGCATATTTTCAAGGCAATCTTTCACAGTTTAGTTTGATTATTGATTTGACCAGGAAGCAAGTATTACTGCATTCAATAAATAATAACTTTCACATTGTCATTCTATTCTCACTTTTATTTTTAGTGGTTTTCACTCCTTGGCTTTGACCAACTATCCCAAATAAAGTTTCATGGTTCTCACCAACCTGTTCCAACTTAGAAGTGTCAGATCAGAATCTTGTTCAGTATGGTGCCAGTTCATGGGTATAGAATTGGTCTTCTAAGCTCTCTGGTATTCTGAAAAGATGCATAAAATGCAAGATAATTCCCTTCCACTGTTTGTTAACTACTCTAACACACCTTTAGCTGTTTTGCTAAATACAACAGCAGCTTTTAGCTCTCAATGTACACAGCATCTATCAATCTAGAAAGATTAACTCACTCTCACATTATCAAAATAATGGGTTACTATCTAAACATTTTGAAATGTGTTAAGGAGTCCTCAAAATAAGCACAGTGGCATGTTGCTCTTAAAAAAAATAAATAAATAAAATCATACTTGAATTAGAAGGCATGCCATTCCTTAGCTTCTCTGGATTGACATAGATGAATAGCTTACTGTAAGGGCTAAATCTTTTTAACTGGATTATAAATGATCTTTCAGCTACAGCTGTGTACAATGTCAGTTGCATCCAGTCACCTGTTCTGTTTACTGGAGTGTGGATTCTGCCAGCATCTCAAGGGGACAGAGCTTAGCCTCTACTTCCTGTTAAAAATGACAGACAGTTGATTTTAAGTATTCTCAAGAACTGTGATGCTCTGCATATATCTGTTAATGACATAGTTATTAATATTCAGCCTTGAAATATACATAAGAACACATCAAATTATGACTGCATTAATAAACATACCTATCCCAGATTTTCTACTAAATCTTGCAGAAATACATTATTATTTGTGTTTTCATATTTTTCTTAGTTTCAAAGAAAGAGCTAGAATCTCTCTATATTTCCTTCAAATTGAAGTGAAAATAAAGCATTAAAAGTACCTTATCTTAAGTTTTGTCAGAAATGTGAAACCTTCAGCAGACAACAGGGCACAAAGAATGTTGAGTTCCCCCTTTCTTTACAGGCGTAAACTTCCCTAAGAGCACAATATTTCTCATACTTATGAAAGATGACATCCTAGCCAGCTTTATTCAGTCCTCCAAAATTTTCCTGCACACCTCAACACTTGCTAGAAGAAGGCTTCCTAAAGATAAATGGAAATTCGAACATGCTACGCTTATGAGCTTGACTTCAGTTACACTTGTATACATGCAGTCATGCAACTCCAAACAAGTATACAAACATGCAGGGCATGGACACGCACAGACAACATTCCCCTGCTGGTTCAGTGGGATTTCACTAATCCTCAGCAGTGCACTGCCACTGGATTTAAGCAGTTAAGACACAGAACACTGCCCAGGGGCTCCCTTGTCCATTAATCTACTTTCTCTGTAAGTGCTTGTGCTTCCCTGTGCATGCAAGTGACAGCAAGTGAGCAAAACTAGATAAAAGTCTATTTTAAAAATCATAGAATCATTTGAGGTGTAAGGGACCATTAAAGATCATCTAGTCCAACTCCCCTGCAATGAATAGGGATAGCTAAAACTAGATTAGGTTGCTCAGAGCCACATCCAGTTAATCTTGAGTATCTGAAGGGATGAGGCATCTATCACCTATTCCACTGCCTCTCAAACCCTTATTATGAAAAACTTCTTCCCTATATTCAGTCTAACTCTATATCCCTTGTTTTAATTTGAAACTGTTTTCCTCTTGTCCTATCACAGCAGACCTTGCTAAAGAGTCTGACCCCTTCTTTCTTATAGCCTCCCTTTAGACACTGAAAGGCCGCTACCAGGTGTTCCCCCTGGAGCCTTCTCTTCTCCACTTTAAACAGCCCCAGCCCTCTCAGCCTGTCTTCATCCCTCAGATCATTTCTGTGGCCCTGCTCTGGATGCACTCCAACAGATCTATGTCTCTCCTGTACTGAGGACTTCTCATCTGGATGCATTATTCCAGGTAAGATCTCACCAGTGCAGAATAGAGGGTCCCTTGACCTGCTGGTCACACTTCTTTTGATGCAGCTCAGGATACGGTTGGCTTTATGAGTTGCAAGGGCATATTGCTGGCTCATGTCCAGCTTTCCATCCATCAGTACCCCCAAGTACTTTTTGGCAGGCTTGTACTCAATGCTTTTGTCTCCCAGCTTGCAATGAGTGATGGTGGGGATTGCCATGACAAAGGTTCAAGACCTTGCACTTGTGTTTGCTGAACCTCATGATATTCTCCTGGGCCCACTGCTCAAGCATATCTAGGTGTCTCTAAATGGCATCTGTCCCTTAGGAATGTCAACCGTATCACACAGCTTGGTGTCATCTGCAAATTTGCTGAGTGCATTCAGTCATCAATGAAGATGTTAAAGTATGTCAGTACCAGTACTGACATGAGGGACACCACTCATCACCATCCACATCTGGACACTGAGCCACTGACAACCACTCTCTGGGCACAATTACACCAACAGTTTCTTGTCCATTGTATAGTCCACCCATCAAAACCATATCTACCCAATTTGGAGAGAAGGATGTTATGGAGGAGGATGTCAAAGGCCTTACTGAAGTCCCAATGGCATCAGTGGCTCTTTCCTTGTTCATTGATGCAGATGTGCCATCATAGAAGACCATTAGGTTGGTCAGGCATGACTTGACCTTGGTTAAGCCATGCTGGTTATTCCATATCACCTCCCTCTCTTTCAAATGCCCTAGCGTAGCCTCCAGGAGGATCTGATCCATGATCTTTCCTTGCACAGAGGTGAAGCTGAGTGGTAGGTAGTTTCCCTGGGTCATCCTTTTTATCCTTCTGAATAATGGGTGAAACACTGTCTTTTTTTCAGTCCCCAGAGACTTCATCTGACTGACAGGATTTTTCAAATATCCTTGAGAATGGCGTGGCAACTATATCAGCCAATTGTCTTGGGACTCTCAGATATATCTCATTGGAACCCATAGACTTACTATGCTCATGTTCTTCAGGAGGTCATGTACCTAATCTTCATTTACAGCAGGAGGAGTGTTCATCCAGCCCAAAGTTCAGACCCAAAAACAACACAATACAAACTAAGGGAAAGCTGGTAAGGACTGGTAGAGGGTTGTGCAGCTACGTTCAGTCTGTACATCTTCCTTCCAGCTGCCTCTACCTTGGCTTCTTTTCTTTTGCTAACAGGGATCTGTGCAGTCATTTTGGAAACATTAAAATCCAAGCCTATTTTTACAGTGCAGAAGTCAGGATTAGATATTTTAATGTGCCTCTGAGAGATATTTTCACCTTGCACTGCTTTGAATGCTGTCTACCTTTTAACTTTTCAAATTGGGCAGAATATGTCCTGCTAGGAACTCCACCTGTAACTTCTGCTACTACACTACAGGGTTGTTGCTACCATTCAAAATGATACTATGAAATAGTCCTCTTTCTGTTCTCTGCCATAAGCCTACCATTTCTTATTTCTAGATTACCTGTGAGTTTCATTTGCATAACCACTTCTAATTTATGGAAGAGAAGATGTTGATCTCTTAGTATAATGTTCATTCAATATCAGTATTAATTACCTGTTTAGGGGGAAAGAAGCTTGATTTTAATCATTAATTAATATGGCAACAAATTATGTTGCCTCTTCCACAGTATCATCAAATAGCACCAACATAAGCTCTCAAAAACAGAGATGTGCAAAGAATTAAAATGTATATCTAACTAGCTTAGAAGGCTAGTGATTAAGCACTCACTTAATGGTGGAGGATACATGTAATTAAGCAGGGCTAGAAAGATTTAGAATATCATTTCACATCTTGTTTAGAATCCTGCTTATTTTCCAGCACAACGTGAGGCAAAGAGAAGCAACTTCACTGGCAGGCAAGATGAGCTGTCTTGTTATCTAACAATGGATAGAATTTTGTAAGGTTGAAGAGAAGATGGCAGATGATACACAACCATGTGCCAAGAGGCCAATTTATCCTCAACATTGTAAGATGCTCAGAAGCACCCATCTGTACCTCATTTATTGGTATAGAAGAAAATGGTGAATTGCAGTATTACAAACAGTTGTGGAGAACCACAAAGAACTTGTACTGCAGCATAGTGAAACTGTGGGATTCCCTAGAATTTACAAGGTTGTGGCATGAAGGAAACAACAATGTAAACTCATCTGCTGTAAACAAGCATTAAAACAGAAAACCTTTCTATACAGTGTTCCATTTTAGCAGGCAGAAATCGGTTCCTGAATTCTTATCAGAATTACTTGTCCCCAGAATTACTGGGGGTCATTACTTGTTATTTTGATGACTGTAGCTGCAGAATTTTAATTTCCACTGTAATAGAAAAACTTCAAAACAAGAATAAAATCTCAGATAAGCTCTGCAAGATGCTTGAAAAACAAAGCAAAACAAAAAAATCAATAGAAAACATGAACGTTTTCTTATGGTTTGTGCCACCATAGATACTGGTAAAGAGACACATCTGAATTATTACATATGAGTACAGACATAAATACATAAATGATTTAAGCATTTCTGTAACATGTAACTTTAGGTCACTCTATTTCCAAGAATTAAGACCCCAGTATTTTCAGTCAAGCAGTCTTCATAGTCTTCATACTTACCTAAATTTAACTAAGAATATTTCTTTAGATCAGTTTGTTTTCCTCTATAAATTGCAGTTTGTGTTTTACTTAGAATCTATAAATAAATGCTCTTTTCAAACCCCAAAACTGTAATGGCCCCAATCCCTGTACAGCTGGGAGAGCTGTTAAGTTGTTTATTTATTTTTTTTAAGAAGGTTCAACACTTTCATATTGAGACGGGCTTGCACAGCTATTCTGCAAACTTGGTAAAACAGAGGAACCAAAATACTTCAGATTTGACCTTAAAAACCTCTCTATTATTTGCATTATAAACTGCACGAAAGCTGTCAATTGAGAACTGTGCAGTAATTTTGAGAGATGAACAAATAGACACTAAGATTAGATCACTTAACTCATTTTCTCATGTGATCTAAAACAGAATATGAGTCCGTGTCTCTAGAGATGAAAGACGAGAACTCCAGGCTGCACCACTGTCTCATATCTGGAATGACTGCTTTAATGCCGTTCTGCTCTTATGTCACTCTTTTAAAAAAATAAATGATGCCACTACCTTTGCTTTTCCTTGCTAAATGTGTCAGTACTGCAGTTCTAGTGTACATTAAATTCTTAAAAGAAGGAACAAATTCTAGAGAGTGACACAGAGTTACTGTTTTTATATGAGTTTATGTACCTAGCCTCTCAGAATATCCAGAAAACAAAAAACAACAAATGTGTAAAAAAAAGATATATCCTCTCATGTAGAAAACAACTTTTATTAAAAAACAAACAAACAAAAAAAAAAAAAAACACTATCTGATATACAACATTCTATAGCTGGTTTCAGCAACAACACATTTTTTCTGTTGGTAGTCCCTGACAAAAATGTGAAGGCTCTGGAGTTATATCCTACCACAGAGAGCTCAGTGCACACGTTTCTCTGGGGGTGGCAGGGAGGAAGTCCCTCTCACTGCAAACTCTATAACAGTGAGATGATTCAGTCTGTTAAGCCCTAAGAATTTAAACAGTAATTAATTTCAGAGGAAAAAAAAAAGTGTCTGTTTCATATAAACTTGAGTTAGAATACTTTTCCTTATGAAAACTTTACCCAACTACTATCTCAACTATTGCTCCAACTAGGTCAAGATGAAAGACTCAAAATTATAAAAAAAGTCTGTTTACCTTTATCCACTACATTTCCTTCTTTGAATTGAATGGATAATTATTATTTTTATGGTTCCTGAATTAAAAGATCAAAAACTTAAAGCAACAGAAAAATAAATCCAAAAACAGGGAGGCCAGAAATGAAATCACAGTTTCTATCAGACTGCTAAATCACAGACTACTATCTTATGTAGTCTTTCAACTTGATAAGGTCAACTATTTCAAACATTTAAAAAACCATTCAGGAGCCCAGTGAGATAGCCTTCCCAACATTTCACAGAGGCATTGTGGCCTTTCAGTACTTGAAGAAAGCATGTAAAAGGAGGGAGAACAGCTGTTTACAAGGGTGGATAGTGATAGGACAAGGGAGAATGATTTTAAACTGAGACAGGGGAGGTTTAGGTTAGATATTAGGAGGAAGTTTTTCACTCAGAGAGGGGTGACACACTGGAACAGGTTGCTCAACAAGGAGGTTGTGGATGCCTCATCCCTGGAGGCATTCAAGGCCAGGCTGGATGTGGCTCTGGGCAGCCTGGTCTAGTGGTTTGTGACCCTGCGCATAGCAGGGGGGTTGAAACTAGATGGTCGTTGTGATCCATTTCAACCTAGGCCATTCTACGATTCTATGATCCTTAAACACACAGTACACATGTGTAAGGCCATTTTCTCGTCTAGGTTATGTGAATACTCAAAGATTCAAACAGATTTACCTGTAGCAAAGCTAGTTAGGCATACAAGGAATTTCTCTAGATTGTATGCATGCACAAACACAGGAAGACACTTTCCTAACAAGTTAACCTGTCACTGTGTTCCCTCTGACTCAGCTGTAATCCACTCAAGCCTGCAAATGACTTTGACTGCCTGTTAAAACCTTTGTTAAGTAATGGAAAGGCTGCTGAATCAGTCAGCTGGTCACTTGCCAACTGACCATATTTAGGAGAGACTTTTCCTGTCCCTGCTGGTGTTTTTCAAGTTTATGGTTTGTTGCTGTTTCTCTGAAATGTCAAATGCATCCCAAATGGAGAAATCCTGATTCTCATAAGGAAAAATTTAAAAAAATTGTCATTGGGCTCTGCTAACCCAGTGACAGCTGAACAGCATACAAGGATCAGTGAGAAGAATTACCCTTTTCCTGCCAGCATGCCAGCTAGACTCCACATCTCCACTTCTTTTCATGAGTCATGGTAGAATCTGAACAATTGAGGTTTCTTATTTCGCATCAACTCATCTTTGCTCAGGATTTTTTAGTCACTACTGTACAAAAGCAAAGCATTTATTAACTTCAGTAATTCTTACACCCTGTTTCACAATGTAATCATTGTACAACAAGATTTACCATTAGAGAAAAGGTTACCACAGCATGATGGTCTGTCAATCAGAGGCTGGTGCAACAACTGATTTCACTAGTTTGTGTCTAGCACTGTGTGTAGAGACAGTTCCACACAAAAGACTAACATAGAATCAAATCCATGTCACTTACAAAAAGAAATAAACACTGTGATCCAGCAGAATTTTCCAAATAGTATCAAACAGATAAGTCACATCAGACAATTACACTGCAAAAATTACTCTGTGCTCTAGACAGCAATTGACGTAGAGAGGCCTATGGCTGATAAATTGAGGCTAGATGGAAATTAACAGAAGCAGGTTATGACTGTGCAAAATGGAACTGGGCCAGCACATTAGGTCTATTAGGTCTATTACATGCTGTTCTGTTATTGTCAAATGGCACTATAAAGAAGGAAAGCACTGTCTGACATCATCAAGATGTCATTCTTTTCTGAAGTGTTCCTGACATTTCATTGCCAATCCACTGTCCTTTACTATGCTAGTCCACTAGCTTCTAGAACAAGTGATATCACTCCAGTTGTTACAGCCCTGCATAACACTTTTTGGAGAAAAAGAATAAAACTGGAATATTATCAAGTCACTGATGCACTGAATCTGACTTCCCTCAGAACTCCAGGATGACAAGCAGGATTTCAGTTCTGATCAGTGCCTGCCTCTTTTAAACTGAGATCCCACATTTTCTCCCCAGTAGAACCTTACCACAATCTCAAACTAAGCATGGCTAGAGCAGGGCTTTCACGCCTTCTCCTTTTCCTCCACCTCTCTCTCACAGGGACATACAGGAAGTACTAAGGCCATCCTACCCATCTCCCAGGCCTGTCACCTTCAGCCCATGTTCAGTTCAGATACAAACATACCCCAGCTCCCATCCATCTCTGCCAACTCTGGCAGGTTTTCTTCCTGTTCAGCCTCTCCTCTTCCTTCAGAGCTGGCACTCAAGCTATCATTGCTTGATGGTTTAATCTCTGAAGCATTCCTTGGCTCTAGCAAAGGTACCCTGGCATGAAACCCTGCCACGAAACAACTTTCCCTGGTGCACCACTCCAACACCAACATCTCACTGCCAAAATCTCCTTGCTCTATCACATTGAACAGCATCTCTAATTCTCCAATGATTTCTAATCTTTACAAACCTTCCTCTGTTTCTGAATCTCCTATTCAGAATCGGAAATGTTCAGAATAATGAAATGTTAACTTCTATCTCCATCTGGTCAATACCAAAGAGAAACAGAGAAAAGAATTAAATCTTCTCATCTCCAGGCATGCTGTCTCCATGCCTTTTTACCAACCATCTTCCTTTCTGCAACATCTTCTCAAAGTTGCTCTTTGCCAAAACATTAACAAATAGATCAGGATGCGAATATTATCACCTATTATTATCTTGCTACTGCCTTGGATTCCACAGCTCCCTTTAATTTACTTTATGGACTCCTTAAGACATGGATTGGATAGAAGTTTTTGTAAAGTATTTGCATAGCTTCTTGTATAATATGTCCCAGTCAATATCATGGTGATTCACTTAAATCCATGCAGCATGATACATTAGTAAATTGACTTACAGTGCACTGAGATGACTTTGGGATTTTCTCAATCATATAGAAGGCTCTGATTCTGCAACATATCTTAGAGCATATAAATCCTACTTATGTGAGTTTTCTTGCCTCTCTCAATACCATTAGTAGTACTTTTCATTCTGTACATGCTGTAGGTGCCCTGCTAAATAAAGCTTAGTTCACGGTGTGCTGCTGGATTAAAACAAAGAAGATACATGAGAGAGTAAGAGTTGATTATCCTTAATACTTAAAAGCCTACTTTCCGTCCCTTTGCTTAGATAAGTTCCTGGGAAGATAACTTCTGCTTCACTTCTATGTTTTCTCTTTCCCATAAAGCTACCACTTTATTCCAGCTAAATCAAGCACTTTTTTCAATATAATAACTAGTTATGGTTGATTAAAAAAAAAAAAAAAAGCTCCAGATAAGCAGATAAAAGGCAATATGAATAAACGTGTGACTCAGCTTGTTTTTAAACTGTGACCACATAAATCTGCTCAAGTCATGCCATCATCAGTAATTGTTCCTTAACTTCTTTGCTTCATAAACACAGCATTCATTTTTCATAGCTACCAAACCAATACCTCAGAAGACTTTTAGTAAATTCTCATGGGCCTGACCCTCCCTTTGGAAAATGTCCAGTAACATTGTCCAATATTTCTGAGAGCGCATATTTCTGGGAGCATAATTCCCTATTTGCAGTATATTATCCTGCTAGGTTTAACACTGGTTTTGCATTATAGTCCCTTCTCCACAGCAGCAAAGGATTAAAAGAACTTGAAGTCTGTTTGGCTTTTTATTCCCCTCCCAGTGCTGTTAACGGCTGAAGATGACACAGCATTTAGATTACTTCCCCAGCTAATCTACAATTCTCTGCAGAGGGAGGGCTATCTCTCCCTTGCTACTTTGAAGCAGTTTGCTGCAGTATGTGGATATATCAGTATCATCTGCACATTAAGCCTTTTCCTAGGCTCCTTCTGTCCTCTTTGACTTCCCTGAAGCCAGCATACAAAGTATTAAGCTCCCAGTTGAGCACGGACCTCAGGCCAGGGAGAGAGCTCTGGCTGCCAGCCTTTGTCTTAGCATCTTCCCAGGAGAACTCTGAATTTTCTTAGTTTCTAAAAAAAAAAAAAATTCTTGCTGTTTTCTTCTTGACAGGCTCCTTTGATTTAACTTCTCATAGTCGTTTGGCCTCACTGCAATTCTCTATGGCACATGAGATTACTTGAAAGATACCAAACTTCACTATCTGATGCAGCACACAGTATTTCACATAGGAATCCTCCTAAGATATAATGAAGAACTAGAAGTTGGTGGGCTGGGGAAGAAAGAGTAACAAACAGTCAATTCCCTACAGGAATGAAGGAAAACATATGAGAAGGACTATCCAGAGGAATTTGTGCTGGGAGATGTGCTGCTCTTCCTATACATAAATAATAAATAATATATTACTTCCAGTAGGATGAACATGCAAGTAATGATGTGATGAAGGCTGTAGACTACACCAGATTATTTAGGAGAGTCAAATCTAAAGCTGCTTACAAAAGCTGTTAAAAAAAGAGTCATGGCACTGAGGGACTAGGCTAAAAAGTACAGATTGTGGGAGAACACTAGGAAACAAAGCCAACTCTTTTAACTATATTTCGGTACGCAGTCAGATAGGCTTTAAATTAGGTATTCCGAGGCAGAAAGCACATCATGCTTCCACTGCAGATACTATTCTGAAAGCATCAGAGAAATTGGTTTCTGACAGTAAAATAAATAAGTAGAATAACAAGAGCTCTTAAGAAAAGGGGGAAGAAAGTGAAACATGGTTCTACTGTAGAGTTACAGTGTATTACTATCTTAAATACTACAGGTGGTTTGGGGATCAATAACTTTCAAAGGATTAATAAAGTTATAAAATCTTCTGAGAAGCCACAAGGATGAGCAAGGATAGCACAGTGCTCAAATAAGAACAGGCAGTGGAAAATGTTAGCTTAGAAATGTTTTGAGAGAAGAGAATGGAGGTATGGTAATATTCCTTAACTAAATGCCATTTATTCAAGGCATAAGAACCATGGAACACTCATTAAAATTGTCAAGGAGGTTTATAATAAGCAAAAATGGTTTTTCCCCATTCACGCAGAGAATATTAAAAAATGATAAAACTCTTATGTCTCTCTGTAAAAATGCTATGATTCAAGGATTTTGTAGGAAAGCAAAGCACAAAGAGATTTCAAAACAAGCAACAAACAAACCAACCCAGACAACGGGCTCTAACTGTGGCTAATGGGTCAGTTCTGATACACATTTGAATCTAACCTCTCAAAACCTTATATATATACATATGTGTGTATATATATATATATGTATACACATATGTATACACATACATATATATATTCTACTGCTCATAATCTTCCCTTGGTCAAGACAGAACATTGTTTGAGACAGATCTTTGGTCTCACCTAGCATCACCTACTCTCACATTAGAACCATACTTGGTAAAGACTGGAGAAAAAAGAAGGAAGGAGGGAAGGGAAGGGAAGGGAAGGGAAGGGAAGGGAAAGGGAAGGGAAGGGAAGGGAAGGGAAGGGGAAGGGAAGGGAAGGGAAGGGAAGGGAAGGGAAGGGAAGGGAAGGGAAGGGAAGGGAAGGAAGGGAAGGGAAGGGAAGGGAAGGGAAGGGAAGGGAAGGGAAGGGAAGGGAAGGGAAGGGAAGGGAAGGGAAGGGAAGGGAAGGGAAGGGAAGGGAAGGGAAGGGAAGGGAAGGGAAGGGAAGGGAAGGGAAGGGAAGGGAGGGAAGGGAAGGGAAGGGAAGGGAAGGAGGAAGGGAAGGGAAGGGAAGGGAAGGGAAGGGAAGGGCAACTTATAAGACTAAATCCCACAAATTTCAGTACAGCATCTGTTATATTCTGCCATGTTTTATCTTTTCCTCCTTGAATTTACACAGAGCACACATAAGCCATATTGAAAATAACTGAAAACTTTCTATGTTCATGAGAAGTCACAGAAGAAAAATTCATTGCTTTTAGAGAAAGAAAAGCGTGATGGAGACATCACTTTATAACATGTAGAAAATATATAACACGTATACAAGAGCCTTAAAAAAATAAAAAAATAAAAAATATATATATTTTTTTTTTTAAGTGTAAGTCTTTTCTGTGGCATAGTCCTCAGCTAGAATTTGCTCCATGTAGAAAAACAGCCTTGATTAATGTTGTAGCTGAAGCCAGAGCCAAATGAATGATGAAGCACTTGCAGTAATAGGTTCCCCTGCACAGTCTGGAGCAATTGTTCTTCTGGCATGATCTGTAGATACTGTTTATGAGTAAAGAAATTTTTCCATTACTCAGGCTGAAAAGTATTCATATAGTCGGTACATTGTAATCAGTTTAGCCTAGTAAGATTGTACCTACAGCATGGAATACTAGCATGGTAACACTATAATTGTCAACCCTCCGAGATACAACAGACTTCTGCGCAGCAAAATGGAAATCTTCAATTACTCTGAATCATCTTTTTCAGGCTACAGTGCTATAAAGGAAACCATCAAGTTGAAGCCAGTGTTGAAGAGGATGTTCCAGCATCCAGACCCTTCTTCCCCAGCCAAGTCCAGCTGGCATGGCTGTACAACTCAGTAAGAGCCAGAAGGACACCCCCAGGCTCTCCAAATAGAAGAGACTGCTTCAGAACAAGCATTCTCCTCACAGATGTCAGAAGGCACAAAGAGAAGTTTTCATGCCTTCTGAAAACCCACAGTGAAGCAATAAGAAAAGCTACTGTTCAAACACTGAGCTCTACATTTCCTCTAAATCAAAGAAATGATATCTTCTGGTCTCTACAGGCTTCTTCAGATCACATTTTTCCAGATAACTCCTGCCAGATTTCCAACAGTACTTCAGAAAGATTAACAAAGAACTTGCTTTTGGAAACAAAACCAAGTTGTTCTCATTGGTTGCTGTTTACCAGTGATACAGAGGGGATCACTACCATAATTAATTTCTATTAACAGTAAGTAAGCCACCTTTGATATGCTTGGCCAGAACACATGTCAAAGACGAATCTCCTGTTCAAAAGTTGCCCTTTACAAAATGCTGATGTGAAAATATATTAAGTACATGTAACTGCTCTATACAGCATATTTTAAAGGGGCTACTAAAGTCTACATTGCTTATGTAAAAAAAATGAATGAAACAGTTTACAAGCTCCTAAACAGACAGATCTGGAATGTGATCAAGATGACACAGCTCGTGCTTATCTTTCACAGCTGCCAACACAGTTAGGTGCTAAGAGATCTACCAGGGGATTTACTTTATCTCCTATTTTGCCATTCCTCTAAGGACTGCATTCATTCTCTGATTTCTAATATATGCACGATAACAAAAGATGTTATGAGAAAACATTCTTTACAAATTATTAATTGCAGAGCATGATAGCTATCAGAGAAAGAAGAACTTTCTTTTACAGTTTCTCAGTCTCCAGAGGTTCATGGCAAGACCAAAGAAGTGGGGAGGCCTTGATGCTCTAATTAACAAGTTTTCTTCAACGGCTCTCCAGAGGGAGAGAACACAACACCAGCAGCACAAAAGTTCCAAGCCCCAGAAAACATGAGGCAAAATTAGCAGCAGGGAATTTCATTATTATTAGTATTATTATTATTTCTACTAAGCCATAGTTATTTCTATAATTGAACTCACTTCTTAGAACCAAGATAGCGAGCAGGAGAGCTGCCCACAAAGGTTACAACAGCAAAACTGAGTTTTGTACAGATATTGGAAACAAGGCAGCCCGAGGTAACACAGGTCTTAAAAACGTCCCACTTCTGCACTGCAGCTAAAGGAGACGGCAGTACTCGCTGCTCGGCGCCAGGTATCAGCCACTGCACGCAGCACCAACGCGCTGCAGCTCCGCAGAGCCCCGCCAGCACAGCCGGGCGCGGAGCTCCCACGGCAGCGCTGCAGCTGCGGAGCCGCTCTGCCGCCTCCTTTGCAGATTCCCCAGTTTTTTCAGTCCTGCTTATCCAAACCTGTCCCATACTCCCGGGGGCTCTTACAGCACAGAAACGACAGTCTTTCAGCGTCTTCTGATATCATTTTTCCTATTCAACTACACGACTTGATGCACCTAGAAGTCAAAACAAACGCTCAAATAACCCCAAAAAGGCAGGCGGCCACCTCCTAGCACGGCTTCGCGCACTCTTTAAGCTGAGCGTTATTCAGCAATAATTACAGGACAGCTACTTGTGCCGGCTCCCCCCGCCACGAGCTCCAGACAGAGCTCCCGCAGCGCCCGCGGAGCCACGCCCGGGGCTGCGGGCGACCAATGCAGCTGCGGACAAGCGGAGCGAAGCCACTTACCAGGCGGCTCCGAGCGCGCTGCAGGAACTCCTCCATGGCGCCGGCCGGTGGCACCCCGCACCGCACTGCTCCTCGCCGCCAGCGCCGCGCTCCCGCTCCGGTCCCGCGCTGCCGTCCACGCCCTGCGCCGCGCCGCGCCCCGCCGCGCCCCGCCGCGGGCGATGACGTCAGGCCGTGCCGCAAGCCCCGGGCCGGGAGATGGGAGACGCGAGTGGCAGTGCTGCGTGCCGTCGTTGCGCAGTGCTTAAGCACTTTGCACGCTTTAGCAGCTCGTTATCAAAACGACCGACGTCGGTACTTTGCCGCTGTAAAAGAGAAAAAAGCCTTTCTCGTCTCTGCTACGGCGGGCTCTCTGCGCAACAGGTGCGCGCTGGCGGCTGTCCCTCGGGCTCCTGCCTCGGGTCACCGTGTCGCTGCGGGGAGCGGACCTCCGCCTCGGGAGCTCCCGGCCTTGGTGCCTGCCGTCACAGCCCGCGCGTGTCCGACAGAGCGCACAGCGGTCCCGTAGCGGCCGCTCCCCGCAGAGCCGAAGTGCGGGACGGGCTGCGGGAGGTCACACG
Organism: Meleagris gallopavo; assembly: GCF_905368555.1. Classification (NCBI taxonomy): domain Eukaryota; kingdom Metazoa; phylum Chordata; class Aves; order Galliformes; family Phasianidae; genus Meleagris; species Meleagris gallopavo. The sequence continues at coordinate 37,461,062 of NC_139435.1, forward strand.
GTGCGCGGGGGATGGAGCAAAGTGCAGGGCTCGGCTCCCCAAAGCCTCACGCCAGCGGTGCGCAGCAGCGTGACGTCTTTACCAACTGTGAGTAACCGACCTGATCTGTACAGGTTTATGGTTCCCTTCAAGTTGTGCCTCACTGTGAAGTTGACGGGGACTAATTCTTAATACACTCAGTAGCACGAGATTTGGGGTTGTTTTCTACCATGTATTATTTTATGGCTCATTGAAGACATTTCTATGAGAGCTGAGAGCTCCTGCTTCCTTATTAACACATTTTTCTGATGAGTGTGATTCACTCCCATTTGATCAGCTGATTCTTTCTAGTCACTTCACAGATCCTGTGCCTCGGTTGCCTTATCATGGTCAATCTGTGTTGCTTCATCATATATTACAGTTGTGGAGAACAGGAAAAAAAACCCTAATCTGTACCCTAAGCACTGGAACCCAAAGGGTAAATCTTCATTGAGAGCTGAGTGGACCAAAGCACTGTGTGAATGACATGGAACAATATATGGTAAATGACTCTTCTGCAGGAAAAAGAATAATTTTACTACATTTACAGGAGCATTTATTTCACTGAAACACATTACTTAATGATCCTATCCAAATTTGGGCTTTCCCATTATTCTGTTGAAAGGTGGTTCTCCTAGCAGACCACAACTTTTGCACTGCTTATAATTTAAGACAGAAACTGGAGGATTGCAGCACAGGAATTCCAGCATGCTTTGAGGTGCAGAATTGGCATCAACTGAAATCATTTTGCCAGATAAAAAATTTATATGATCTTGTAAAATGAAGTAAGGTTATGTTTTCCCTCAGCAAACTCTGCAAAGCACATTAAGAAAAAAATAAAATAAAAATCCAGCTTGCCACTCAGACCTCAGGAAACTGAGGTCTGGCAAACTGATCCTTAAGCCAGTCATTTTTGCTGCATATGTACTTAAAGAAAACATGATAATAGAAGGCAAGCTGGGCAGCAAGTAACTGGAGAATGAGAGGATGGAATTGCCGAACAGGAAGCAAAGTTGTGCTTTTATAAGTTATACCAATAAGCATACTTACCCCCTTATACTCTAAATGAGTTGTTTTGAGTAATTATTTCTGTGCACATCTAATGAGTTGGTCTCTACATACTTATGGGCATAGTCAGTAAGCACACTCTAATATTAATCTGAGTGGTCTTCCAGTGAGTTTGGGAGGATATGGTGGGTTCTTTGCGATCCATAATCAATGTCAGACTGAAGATGGCCCCAGTATAGTTATATTGAAAGAGAGCAGGTTGTCTGAGCCTCTTTCTTGACAGTCAGTATCTGTTAAATGGCACAGGCATAGAACAAAATGTAAAACAGACAGAAAAATGGAAATGTTAGTAAAATATATAGAATCATGGAATCATAGAATGACTTGGGTTGGAAGGACCATCAAAGATTATCTAGTTACTTCTGAACAACTTATTGCCTCAGTAATTATTGTTTCAATTCAATATTTTATATTCATATCCTGGTTTTATATTTTTTATTTTATATTCATATCCCGTTCTGCCAAGATATTATCAGAGAGTTAGTGTTTTTATCTGCTTCATAATTTATAGAAATTCCTTCGCCTAGTTCTCCACTTTTCTAATCAGTTAGCAGCCACTGAATTACTTCTGCTTTACTTAAGCTTAAGTTACAGATGAAATAGGACCTATATTATGTCATTCTTTCTTAAAACCCCGGGCAAGAAGCAATGCACATTCTTCCAAGAGCTCTTCCTAAAAGATATTCTTCTATTTCTTCATGAAACATAACTCCTTTTGAAATCAGTGGGGATCGTGTACGTGTACCAAAGTGAGATTTACTTCATATCTCATTCAGAGACTGAAATTATTAAGCAAACAAACAAACAAACATGCTTGTTGAGAAACACAGTATTTTCATTTGTTCTTTAGCATGTTCAAAATATCTCTTGACCTGCTGAAGATAGTTAGCCTGGGACAATGAGTTCTTTTTTTGTACTGTGCAGAAATATAAATAATGTTTTTTGAGATAGAGCAGTCTGGAGTGAAACTTTCTCTGTTCACATAGCAAAGGAAAAGTTTAGTTTTTAATTTCAGCCATTACTGAGAGATAGAATCGTAGAATCCTTAGAGCTGGAAGAGATCTTTAAGAGTCTTCTAGTCCCTGCAACTCCCCTGCAACGAGCACGGAGATCTACAGGTAGATCAGGTTGCCAAGAGCCTGATCCAGCCTTATCTTGAAAGTCTCTGGGGATGGGGCATTAAGCACATCACTAGAATGCCTTGCCATCCTAACTGTAAAAGATATTTTCCTTATACGTAAACTAAAGCTAAACCCTCTTTGAGCTTGAAACCATTTCACCTTGTTCTATCACCACAGACTCAGCTAAAGAGTCTGTCCCTTTCTTTCCTTAGCTCCCCTTTATATACTGAAAGGCCACTCAGGTCACACTGGAGACTTCTCTTCAGGCTGAACAGCCTTAGTTCTTTCAGCCTGTCGTCGTAGGAGAGATGTTTTATTCCATGGATCTTTTTTTGTCCCTCCTCTGGACACACTCCAACAGGTCTATGTCTCTCCTGTACTGAGGACTTCACATCTCGATGCAGTACACCAGATAAGGCCTCACCAACACAGAGTAGAGGTGCAGGATTACCTCCCTTGACCTGTTCTTCTGCTTCTGCCACACTTCTTTTGATGCAGCCTGGGATACAATTGGCTCTCTGGTCTGTGAGGGCATATTGCTGGCTCAAAAGGTGGAGTCTCTCCCAGGTGAATCTAATGAGGTCCAAAGTGCAAGGCTTTGCACTTGGGCTGGAGGAATCCCAGGCACATATACAGACTGGAAGCAGCAGTCCTTGAGAGTAGCCCTGCAGAGAAGGACCTGGGGGGAAAGCACTTTACCATGAGAGTGATGAGGTGCTGGAACAGGCTGCCCAGAGAGGTTGTGGATGCCCTGATCCCAGTAGATGTTCAAGGCCAGGTTGGATGGGGCCTTGGACTGCCTGGTCTAGTATTAGATTTGGAGGTTGGTGGCCTCTCTGCAGCAGGGGTGGTGGAGTTTGATGATCCTTGAGGTCCCCATCCCAAAACATTCTATGGTGTTCAAGATGTTCAAATCCATGTCTTTTCAATGTGGAGAGAAGGATTTTATGGGGTACTATGTCAAAGGCCTTACTGAAATCCAGATAAATTGCATCAGTGGCTCTTTCCTTGTCCACTGATGCAGTAATACCATCCTAGAAGGCCACTAGGTTGGTCAAACAGGATTTATCCTTGATGTTGCCATGCTGCTTCTCCCATATCACCTCCCTGATTTCCATGTATCTTAGCATAGCTTCCATGAAGATCTTCTCCATGATCTTCCCCAGATGTGAGACTGACTCTTTTTTGTACGGTCAGTAGTTTGCAGGGTTGTTCTTTTTACCCTTTTTAAAAATGGATGTGATGTTGCCTTTTTTCCAGTCACCAGGGACTGCACCTGACCACCGTGACCTTTCAAATCTCATGAAGAGTGGCGTGGCAACTATATCAGACAATTCCCTCAGGACTCCTCACTGAGACCCATAGACTTGTGGATCTTCAAGTACCTCAGGTGGCCAAAAACCTGATCTTTGCTTACAGTGGGAGTGACGTTGCTTCTCTGATCCACTCCTACCAAACCAAATGTTTGAGGACTGTGGACTGTGTAGTGTGCAGTTATCAGAGAAGACTGAGGCAAAGAAGTACAATTTCTCTGTGTATTAAAAAAAAAAAAAAAAAAAAAAAAAAAAGGCTGCATTGATTAGGAAGGAAGGGAGTACATTAGACTACAGGATCTTTTAGAACAATGATAATATGGGAAAAAAACAACTTGATCACATGAAAATATATCATAGTAAGGCCTTACACCCCATAAATACTGTGCAATACTAAAGAAGGTGGATGTCTCGCATAGATTTTTATGATCTTCTATAGTTTGTATTTTTCATATCAATTTTATTTATTCTCCAGGCACAGAAAGAAATTAGTTTAGTTCCACATAGGAGAAAAACAAAAACAGGAATTACCCAAACTCGTATCTGAACTGTGCTGCTCATCCTTACAGTTTAGTGAGTAATGTAAGAGCTGCCAGTGGTTTTGCATTTCTATCGTGCTATTCATGATAAGCATTTGAATAGCGTATTAGCAACAATTTTCTTGACAAATAATGTTGAGGTTCCTATTGCAAGAGTTTCTATACTACTACAGTGGGAATAAACAGTTTCTGCCCCTCAGAACTAAAATGTTGTATAATCATTTAAATACAAGAGAGAGAAAAAATAAGCAGCTAGTACATGACTTCACTACTGTAAGCATACAATTAGAAAAGGATATTATAAAATTACTTGAAAGTAAAAATCTGATTTCACAAAAGGAATAATTCTCCAGACAATCATTCAAATAAACAAAGAGCAAAACTGCTTATAGCAGCAGTAGTGTCAAGTGTTGATAGTGGCACTCAAGCCTTATCGTTTTCAGAAGCTCTATAGAATTCTATAAATCCATATAATATATATATGTATATATAATCCATATAATATTTCTTGTTTTTCAACAGAATGTATACTTAATCAACAACAATCCAGTATTCTGTATCAACCATCTTCTATTCCTATGGGAACAATGTTTTCCTGTCTCACATTTCACAGTTTTGCATGTTTCAGTTACACTGGTCAGCCTGTAAAGATGGACAAAAAGAAACTTCAAATTCTGAAAGATCTTCTCTAACAAAATCTATGTAGAATGTCAGTCTTATAATGTATAAAATGCCTGCATTGCGAATGCCTCATCTTCCTTCAGAGGAGTTGGGCATGAAAATGGAGTCAATGGATTCATGTGTCCCTGATGGACTATTGGTTTGCCTATTGTAAACTGAGAGCTAATCAGAAATTATGTTCTCCAATGATTACTTCATGCTTAACCATAATTTTCAAGGTGAAAGCTTTATAACAGTCCCTATTGCTCTTATGAAAGATATGTTGTGGTAAAAATCAGAGTGCTGTTACTTTTCCTGAGGGAGAAAGAAAGAAGAAGCTGTGCCTGGCTAAGAGATGACCCCTAAAGATCAAATACAAATATCTGCTGAGGTTTTGAGAGATTGAATGCATTAATCTCATCTTAACTGTGGATAGCGCGTATTAGGTTACACTGACTGTCTGTTCTGTTTCTCTGTGCAAAACACAGTTAGGAACTGGAGTGCGTGTTTTTGAGCCAAGGCTGACTACTAATTCAAAGCCAAGAAGTACCACTGAATCATTATCAAAAGTACTTGGAGGTATCCCAAATGAGGGCTGGTTAGATGTTTTGCCTCTGCCATTTCCTGGTTCTCTTTAAACTGGGCAGAAAGTAGGATTCCAAGGAGCAGTAATTTCTGTCTAAATGGGGGAAAGGTACTTAAGCCACTTGACCTAAATAATTTCTGCTCTTTGTTTCTGTGCACATGGGTCAACATCCTGAAAATGATCTCCTTTTTCAGATGCGTCTACTTACAGTCAAGTCTTGCGGCCTTTGACATACAGATTCTATGCTGTAGTGAGCACACTCCAAGTTAGCTATAAGAAGATCAGAGAAAAAAGTAGATAAAACATCTGCTGCTTTATAGAATATTATTAATCAGCTGTTCTTAGCAAATTCATTATTGTTGATTTTTTAGTTTTTCAGCAAAAGTACACAACTGAACGTTCTTACAAGTGTTAGCTTAAATGCAGGTAAAAAGGAAATCTAAAATGTTCCACAAATTTCAAATCAGAGCATATAATAGTAACAGAACATGGTTCTCTGACAATAAATCTGATTCTGAAGTGTACTGAAATCCAAAGTGTAAAAGAAGTGCTTGTCATTTTGTAAGTCAACCAAAGTGTGCAGCTGTTAGCCATGTAACAGATAAAAATTAGTTTTTTGTTTGTTTTTTTGTTTGTTTGTTTTTGTTATTTTTTTTCTCCAGAAAGTATGGTTGGCATCTTTTGGAGATGATACCAAAGGCGACTTTTGAATCTACAGATGCTCGTTCTAAACTAAGAATTCTATATGGCTAGCTCAGTGCAGATGTTGAAAATCATGATTATGATTGTTGAAGAATGATGTTTTTGAACAATTTGCAAGTCACTGTGGAATTCAATTAATACCTGAAGAGCTTCAACTGCTTACAAAGAGAGATGGTCTTAAATATATCCCATCAGCCTTCAATCCTACAATAAATGCACCGGTGGAAAGTTTTGTTTATGTATTACATCAAGTATTTCAAATGATGACTAATAACGGAGTCTACAACACATAATTGCAAATCTACTGCCTGTTTGTGAGCTTACAGGTGTTTTATATGCCAGAGCTGAAGATCTCCTTATGATAGACTATAGCTGTCTCACTGATAAACTAATCAGCTGACAAGAGATAGCAGAAACCTGGAGGCAGTGATGTTTCTTCAAGACAGTCTATGATTCTCCATATATCAAGAGATACAAGAGAGAGCAATGTGTTCTGGAAAAGTTGCAAGAAAGCTTCCAAACACAAATTATATTAAAAACTATTAATTATGCATGCCTCCTGTGCAACAAAGGATAGCCAATGCTAGACTAACTAACTAACTAACTAGACTAACACTAGTGTGCTATTTGCCTCTGTTCCTACAAGATACTTCAAGTGTGATTCCAGTAGTCCATAGATGGATGATTTTGCTATAAAAAGAGGTTGTAGTGCTCATTGTTCCACATGTTTTTATGAACTATCTGTAAAGCATTATCCAGAGAGAATCCATAAGTCTTCATTTGTACAGTACTGTATATTTAATGACAGAAATGCATTTTAATGTTCCAAATGTCCATTTATGTTCAAGAGGGGAGTACAGTGAAAAGAAAATAGCTCCTTGAGCAGCACAGAGTGGCGGACCAACAAAGTGTTTTCTGAAAACCACTTTATTGTCTTTCAACAGTTTTCTGTTGTCTACGCTAGAAGTCTGGAAACTTTTAGTGGCTGATATAATAATCTTTGTGTGACTCCCTTGATAGATTTAATTCAGGTAAGTTCATCTTCAGCTTTAATGACTTCTTCTTCTCCACCGATTAAATCTAAGGAAAGTTATAACAAGTACGGTTGAAATTGATTTGAAAGTTGCTGTGGATGTACAAGAAACCTTTTCCAAAAGAAAACTGGCTAAAGTAACACTGTTCTGCTAAACGATGTTACAGTATACAGGTACTTTAATCTTAGCATTGAATGGAGGGAATAAGATATTGTCTACCAGCATCCAACCTGCATGAACACATGGCGCTGTATGTAACTGAGCTAGCTGAAGAAAGCATTTGATACAAGTTCACAGCAAAGCTGTCTGCTTTATGTGTGCTGCCTCAAGCCTGCAATACCAGCACTGGACACCATACCTTTTGGAAGTTACAAAACCTCTTTTGGTACTTGATCTTTGTGTTTTAGAAACCTGAGATGGCTGGAGCACAAAGGTAACTAAGCTGCATATTATCAATAAACATGGAATCCAGCTGTGCGATAGCATGTGTCTTCCTATTATATAACTATAACTAATAAGATAAAAACTAAAAGTTTGGTATTAATTTTCTTTATTCAATAATGTGTCTTGTATTCAAAAATTTACACTTCTCAGCTAAAAATGCATACTCTAAAGATAACAGCCTTGGTCATTAATGATCATTAGTGTCACCACTAAGAAAAGCTTCATGTTGGTGTTTTTTATTAAAGCAATCAAAATATGCTATTATGTTCCTAATTACAATATTTATTCAAACTCCCGTATTTACCCAAAGTACAAATACAGTGCAGGCAGCTGTTGTAGAAGCTTCCCTGTGCAGCTCTGGAAATGACTTTCCTTCAACTAAGGACATTCTCAATCTCAAAGGGAAAAAAATAAAATAAATGTGCATTTTTACACTGAAAGGTAAGCACTCGATTTTTGAATCCATGACAGAATCAGAGAAGTGATTAAAAACTCTGATACATCCAAAAAATGTTCAAAATTCTATCTTCAAGACAGTACATTATTATAAAAGCAAGATATATATTTTTAAAAAATTCATTAAATGAAACAAACAAAAAAATACTGTATCACTTTTAGTATGATTTAGCCACCAGATAAAACATCTCTGTTAGGAGATAAGGAACATCTCTGTCAGAACCTAAAATTAGAGACTCTCTATCACAAAGCCCTCCCCTGAGTTGAAGTGAAAGTTTTATTTATGCAGCACAGTACCAGAAAAAGATAAATACAGCCTATAGATCTGGGGCTGTCATAAAGCTTATCACACAAAATATCAAGAAAAAAATATAAATCTTTGTTAATTTACTATAAGAATATCACTCAAAACATTAAAGAAATTTTCCTCAAATGGATTCAGTGTCCAACAACTGTGCTCTCTTTTCTGAAGTATGAGCAATGTTGTGCAACTGAACCAAGACTATCATTTTCAAAACTTGCAAAGCGGTTTATTAAGACAAGAGTGGCATTAAGCACTCTACAGAGAAAGCCCCTTAGTCCAAAACTGAGAATGGTCATTTAAGTAACTAAAACCTAATATGGATTTGATAAATTTGATAAATCACCTGCTCTTTTTAATTTTAAGAAAAAGAATTTTCAATGCACTTTTCCCACAGCAATTCTAAAGTCTATTTCTAAATTTTCTAAATATTTCTAAATTTCTAAATAGAATTTCTAAATTCTATTATTTCTTCGTTTGAGAGGATTAGCAGTTCACGTGACCCAAAATATTAAAAATACTAATACTAATAAAATGTTGTCTAGGCACCTTGTTTGAGGGGAGTCTATATCTCCCCTCAAAATGGAGTTCCAATTAGTTGTATTTTCTCATGAAAAAAAATATATTTATCAGAAAGATTACTGTGTGCTTCTATACGCTTCTGTTCAGATCTTTTCCTCTGGATTCAGGTCCTATGCAACTGCTGGATAATCTCTAAGTTCACTTGCTATAGAAAAGAAGTAGAGAACACAAGATGCCTATACTAAGCCACAAAAACTCAGGCATGAGGAAATATTTTTATTAATTCTCAGTATATTAGTTCAGAAATATAAGAAAATGTACTAAAATTTACGCATAAAGTCAGTGTAAATCTGGGTGGGATAAGATTGCTATTTTGGAGGAAACATCTTCAATAGAAGGGAAGAAATGGGAAAAGAAGAGAGAGGTTAAGTGTTTATGGAGACTGTGAAGGAATAAATCAATACTTGGCATTCTCTTTATCATTACTCCCAGTGTGTATAGCAAAACTACACAGAAAGAACAGAGTAGATTTCACTTTTCTCGTCAGATAAAAATAGTTTATAACTTCAAAATCACGTGATAATCACAATTTTAAAATACAGGATATACAATACAGTTTAATATATGCCTCAATAGGTACTTCTGAGTTGATTTTTGTCTACCACCTTAGTGTGCAGTTCTACTCACTGTAGCAGGAGTGATTTTATGACAAATACAGGAGTTACCTACAACCTGAAAAAAATATATATAAAAAGTAAGTAAAGTGCATTAAAAAAGGAAATATTTGCAGTAAGTAGTGAAAAAACACTAAACCTAAAAAGAATCTTGTTGTTAGACCATATGGGTCTGTAACCACTGAACAACTTGGAGTGAGATGTCTGGGAGAAATGGGCTAACCAGTGAATGGGAATGTTAGAACTAGATGAACTAGATGACATTTAGAATAAGTAGAATGAATGAATATACTCTTAGCGTGACTCCCTGATATGATAGTCAATTCATTTCTGCATGAATATCTCTTTTTTCTCTAACAGGGAAAACTAATATTTGATTTTACATTTCTTTTGTCCTAAGCAGAGAAGAATTTTGTGATAGCACCTGAAGGTGAATCACCTCACTGTGCCTAAATAGCAGCACTTCTTCAACACTGACTTTTTTTATTCTACTTCTCTAAGAAAAGATGAAGAACTACATTTTTTGAAGTTAGCAAGAATGTTACTATCCATAATCAGCTGAGTCAAGATGTTCTCCTTCTTACCTATCTTAATTTCTTCTTCAATCTTAAAAATGATCTAATCCACAAGTATTGCATTTTTATAGAGGGAATAAATGAATAATTGAGTACTATGTTAAAACTGAGATTGCACAATTCATAGTACTTCAAACATTTCTCACATCTGAAATTAAATTAAAACTTAGTATTGGGATCTGGTCATAAGTATATTTTGAAATGGCTGTCCACTTCATATGGTATCTTTTTCTACTGTCCCAAAATTTAGTGACTCATACAGATCTATCTGCTAGTGGTGTTCTACTGTCTTATGTCTACGGCCTTATCTTTGCATCACACTGTTCATTTAGTACTAACAACTGACTCCTTTACTTTTACTGTGATTCTAATCCACTGAAGCAATTCCTCAGCTTCAGTTTGGAATCCTCTCTTTCAGCAGTACACAGCATAACTTGTTCACCTACCTGTACAATAGTACAGTTGCTTGTAAGATATTATTCTGCTAACATCAGTGTCTCAAAGCTTGCTGGGGACACAGATGGACTTATACAAGTCCAGGCAAGTCCTGGGCAAAAGGTTGTGAAATCCTTTGTCTGGAGAACTTTGATGGACAAGGCCAGGGGCAAGGAAAGGAAGATAAGCTAGGCAGGAGAAAAAGGAGAATAAAAGGAGGAACCGAAAACCATGAGGGAAGGTGTCTGCCATCAGATCCCTCACCACGGAATTCCTGCATGCTGGCGGATTCCCCTGGGCCTGCTACCTGAGTCCTGCCGCTTCCTCCTGGATCGGCTCCGCGACTTCCTTCTGCCACCTGCTTGCTGCCCAAGGCCGGCCACGCTGCTTCTCTCTCCCCCCCTGCTGCTTCTACCTCGGACCATCGAAACGTCGTGCAACGGGATCGCTGCTGGATCCTGGTGGTGACTATCCCCGCTTTACGCAATTCTTGCTTCTTTCCTCTCTTTTCTATCGCCCTCCTTCCCTTCCCCGTCTCCCTGATTAGGATTATAATAAACTGGTCGGACCAACATTTGAACCGTTGTTTCTTAATCTCATGCCGGGTATATAATATTAAAAGAACCTCATCTCCCTCCTATAAATCGGAGCGAGACATTGCTTTAATTGTTAGAAAGCCCCTATCAATCTAGAATGTATGGAAACACTGACAAGCATATCAAGGGATATTTGAACTTTGTGGTTACAGGCAGAAAAATGGGATTTTGTTTTACGTCCCAAAGTTTCTGCAAGCAGAACCAACAAAATATAATCATTGGAATGCAGCATTCAGGGAGTTGAATACCTGTAGTCTCATCTTCATGTCTCCTGATTGTCTACAGTCCGGAATCTTGTTACAGGAAAGTTACTGCTTATAATCTGAATAATAGCCAAGTATTATATTAATAACTTTATGAAGAGCAGATCTTCTTTGAAACTGTTCTAGTTTGCAGTAATCTCAGCAACTGCTTTTTCTTTCCAAGAGCAATTAGTGAATTAGCATTATTTATTCCAAAGAGGACAGAACAAAGAACACACTATTGATTTTTTTTTTTTACAGTAAATTCTCCAGACATCCAGGAATAATTTCCTCACTGGACAACTGATCTATCTACTTTCCTAGCCATATTATACTTCTTCTCTAGCTCTCCTTCAGATGGGTAAGTCCAAGTAGGGATGAAGGATAATATGTTAAGGGGTCTCTTTGCATAGTGTTGTTTTCTACCTTGGAGACCCAATTAAACATAAATTGCCTAGGGCTTTGAAGTGCCTTTAGAACTCGAAAGCAAATGCCTTACTCTGCATTGTAATTCTGTTTTTTAACATTTAAAAAATTAGCTTAATAAAACACATGTTTTATCTGTAAATTGTAGCTATTCAGAAACATTTCTGACTTAACTGCTCATCTGGGTAAGTAAAGACTACACATTAAGTAGAACACAAGTTAAATCAGGAAGTTAGTTTCCAATCATCGACTTGTAGAATGCATTGGGTGGGAAGAGACCTTAAAGATAATCTATTTCCAACCCGTGCTGTGGGCAGGGCAGCCACCCACCAGCTCAGGCTGCCCAGGGCCCTATCCAAACTGGCCTTGAGCACCCACAGGGATGAGGCACTCACAGATTCTCTGGGCAGCCTGTGCCAGTGCCTCACCACCCTTCGAGTAGAGAATTTCTTCCTAATATCTAACATAATTCTCCCCTCTTTTAGTTTTAAACTATTCACTCTTGTCCAATCACTATTTGTATAAAAAATTGTTCTGTCTCCTGCTGATTAGCTCCCTTTGAGTACTGGAGAGTCACAGGTCTTGTCAGATCCTTCTCTTCTTCAGCCTGAGCAAGCCACTGCTCTTAACCTTTCCTCATGGGAGAGGTGCTCCAATTCTCTGATCATCTTTGTGACCCTCTTCTGGACGGACTCTACTAACTCTGTATTTTTCTTGTGCTGGGAGCCCCAGGACTGAATTCAGTATTCCAGATGAGGCGTGGTCACAGGGGCAGAGTAGAGGGGGATAATCACCTCCATCACCCTGCTGGACTCTGCTCTAATGATGCTGTTGGCTTTTCAGACTGCAAAAGCACACTGCTGGCTCACATTAAGCTTTTCATCTACCAGGATCACTCAAGTTCTTCCCAGCAGGGCAGCTCTCAATGAGGTATTCTTCCAGTCTATACTTATGTCTGTGATTGCTGTGACCCAAGTGCAGCACCTTGCACTTGGCCTTGTTGAACCTCATTAGGTTCACATGAACTCACTTTTCAAGCTTGTCTGGGTCCCTTGAATGGCATCCCTTCTTTCTATTGTAGCATCCCTTCCTTCTGTAATTTAATACTCTGTTTAATGAAGTTACCTCTTTTATCTAAAAAGATGCATCCAGTCTGGGAAATGATGTTGAAAAAACACAGCTGATGCATTTTTCTCCTGCTTTTAATATAATAGAATAGTAACAGCAATAACAGCAATAATTATAATTTCCACTATATTGTAATTCTTAATTGAATTTGGCAAGTTCCTTGACTGTGTTCCTCCTGCCACTTATATACAAGAAAAACAATGTCGGTATTCCAGAATGAATAATAATAATACTATATTCTATACTATACACTATAATAATACTATATTCATGTTTTTTGTCTCAAGATCTCAAAAGACTGTAGAAATAATAATGGGTACGTGATCCAAAACCATGATGACATGAGAAGCACATTCATTTCAGTTATCTATAAGCTGACACCAGAAAAAGAATTTGTTTGAGGAATGAACTAGGAGAAGAAGAATGAGGCAATCATCAACTCCTCTGCTAAAGGGCTGTTGCTTCCCGTTGTAACAGCAGACAACAGAGATGTTTTGGATATAGAGATAGTTTTAAGGGATTCTCTGACTGAGATGGATGAGGTAAAAAAAAATATATTATTAATTTAATATTAGCTTTTAATTTTTACATGTTAACTTCAATTATTGGAATGAATGAATTTGTTTTGACCTCTCAGCACCTGAACTTCCAGCAAATTAAAAAAAAAAAAAGAAAAATATCTTTTGAAACACAAATATATACATGGTTGATACTAATCTGAGATGCGCAAATTTGGGACATGGTCAGAGGAATTAGATATTAGCTATGTATCAACCAGAAAACCAGGACAAATCAACAGTTTCTGTAAGATAAGAACTGACAGATTTCCAGATGCTAAATAAACCAGATAGATATCTGAGAGAATCCAGGCAACAAAGAGTTTGTCAGATAAGGATCTCCTATTTGACATGGGCAAATTCTGCTCTATGAATGAATTCCGGAGATGTACATCTGTTAAGAAACTCAAGAGCTCCCCACACAGACAGAAAAATTTGCACTCTAGCATTTTCTTCCAATACTGTACATAAATGCTAAGAGGAAGAACTTGCATGGTTATTGTTATTAATATCACCTAGCAATCTTTGACAGAACAAAACCAATCCTTCAGTTTGACCCTCAAAAACTACTTCAAATAAATCACAATAGAAAGCCTATTTAATGGGTGAATAAAATATAGATAAAATAAAAATATAAGATATTTAGGTAAAATTAACTGCAGAGGAGAAAATAGCAGTCAGCTTAAGTACACATTTAGATGGATGGAAAACTGCAGTGAGAGTATTCAATTTTGCATTCTTTTTTTGTGTTTCATTAGTCATACAGTTCGTATGTTGGCGATTTAGATATGATCTACACTGGACACCAGTTGCCACAGATTTTTGAAAGAACACCTTCCATCCATAACTATCATTAGAGCATGAAGCAACTATCCCAAACCATTTAAAACATAGTGAACATTCTAATACCGGAACATCTTAGTCAAGTACTCAGTTTAGTTTGTGTTTCAATAGCAGGGACTGAAAGGAATATACAAGAAATGAAAAACTTGTTCTTCTTATAGGCACCACACATACATGTAAAAATCACCTACTTCAGGTTCTACAAACTGAACATAACTTTTACAACAGGAGCTTGTGTAAGCAGTTCCTATATGTTTTAAGCTAACTCAGTTACAACTTGAAAACTTGAAATAGATCGTCTGTGCATTTGTTGAGATCTTAAGCACTGTGGATTTTCACTGTATGTGGAAATACTACAAACAAAATGAATAGCAAACTAGTAGGGGTGCAGAAGTCAGAATTGGCTGCTTTGAGGAGAACAGAGCAGCACAATGCCCTGCACTTAACTCTATAGCTTTAATATACCAGACCCAAGGCAGTTTTAGACGTTCCTGTAAGATAACAGTGGAGTTCAGTGAGGAATTAAGTGCCAGAAAAACCAATGCTTTAGTAGCAAAAAGGAACAGCTTGTTCTCAGGGGTATTTCATGCAGGGTGTTCACAAAGGGAAACACTCTAGCAACGTTCTATTTTGCTGATTAATGTTCTTAATGTCCCATTGCCTTCAAAAAGTTAACTATCTGAAAGGCACATTGTTATTTCTATTTTGAGAGATGATTTAATAGGCTTTGGGGACTGAAGGAGGTTACACATACCTATTTGAGACAAATTGGGAAAAGAAGAATTCGAAGTTAAGACTAGATCATTCCTAGTCCAGCAGCTTTTTAGAGTGGGAATTAAAATGGCTATAAAACACTTGTTTTGACTCCAGGAGTAATGTGGTGTCACATTCCTGGTAAGGAAATAAACAGTGAGTACAACAGTTGCTCTTGAACTGGAATTCAGTGATGTGATAGGACTTCCCTGCTTCTACAGCAGAGAAACATCAACAGAAACAAAGGGAAAATCTTATGATTACCTTCACTTGCCACAGATGTGCAAGTCAGAAACCACAGATTCCTCAAATAATATCATATATGCACACAGTCCTGAAACTCAACTAGGTACATTCTGCCCAGAAATAAGACTGTTTAAAATTTTGCCCTACTGCACTTCATCTCCTGCTGACTATACTCTCTCACACATTCATCTTGTCCTTGAAAATAAATATAAGCAAAGCACTTCTGTATTCATTTGTGTCAAATGAAAGAATTTCCTATGTAAAAATGTGTTTCCACTTAATTTCACAGCCTTGAAGAAGCAGAAACATTCAGTACCTTGTCAGGAGGAGAGAGGTTTGTATTCTGAGGATAGTTTAATTTTTAAAATTATCGTTCAAATTTGTCTGACAATATCAGCAACAGGAGTCTGCAATAACATCTTGAAGTAATATTTTCCCATGAAAATTCACTCCCATTTGTTAACAGCTACAGCTAAAATTTGCTGTACTTCTTTCCTTAGCATTCATCTCCTTGAGTTAAGTCATATCACTTAAAAGTTGGGGCACTAATTTCCTTTTAGTGAAACTTTAAATATTTCAAGGTTTTTTCTTTCAACTATTTCCCAATTAAAGTGTTCTAACAAATTTCAAGCCCTTCCTTTCTTCATTATTTGGATTTAATAATATCTCCCTCTGAGAGCTGAAATTTTGCTTTACAATGCTGTCCTTTCTTTTCACAGCAACTGACTTTCTGTTTGCTGAACTCTTTGCACTATCCTTGGATTTGCACAGGAGCAAATGGATATATTGCTTTATTAATTGGCCCTTTAAAAATTCATTGTGCACTTTGATGTTTAATATTTAAATGCAATGTTCTATATTTGCTAGCTTCATTTTTTTCCTTCATAAAAAGGAAAAATGCAAAAGCCAACCAACCGAACAAAAAAACACAAACGAATCTGTGCTTTTCGTGAAAATGATAGAGAATTTGTTGTGGGTTAACATTCAGAAGAGATAATATTCCTTCAGCATTAGCATGTTTTTAAAGAAGTTTAAGATCGTGCTACCTTTCAAGTCCAAAGATAACTTGTCCATCATACTGGACACGTACTGTGGTATCGTATGAAATCTGATTTCCATTCTTTTCCATTTTTGCTCATGACTGCTGTTGTCATATAAAGCCCATTACCAATCAACCAGATAAACAATTAACAGCAGAAGTGGGAGTATTTTAATTATAGAATATTATATTTCATAGTTAATGCTGTTAAACACTTTCCACTTAAATGTTTGCTACTAGTGAATGCTAAGCTCAAGAGTGATGCAACCAAATGCACAATTAAGATTTCAATCTTCCTACTTCGATGGAAAAAGCTGTATGCTGTCACTGACACTGACAACAAACCAGAGTTAAAAGCAGAACTTGCAGAACCTGGGATATTTGCATTAAATTGTATCTTCATTGCAGATTTCTGATTTTGAGCAAATCAACTGCAACCTACTAGCTTTCATGAACAGATCCTAAATTGTCCTACCTGTGCACAAATCATAAAATGGGAGTACTGAAATTCCTGTTGATTTATTGCTTAATTTCACAAAAGCCTCTGGGAGTACTTTCACTGGGAAAACTGCCTACAGAATTGTTTTTATTCAAGTACCAAGCTTCCAGGACTAAGCAAAGAGGCACAAGAATTTGTCAAGATGCATAAATATTACATTCCTTCATCTAGTTCACCTTTAGCTCACCAAGTCCAGTGGCTGATCTCAGAACATTTTCATGCTGCTTGTGTTTCTCCCATTTCATTACCTGGATAGGTGGCACAGAACACTACCTAGCAATCCATATACCAGAAGGCCAGAGCAGCAAAGCTAGCCTTGTACTAGCTCTTCAGCTGGCACAAAGATCCTTCCCTCTCTCATCTCTAACTAAGCAACAATACTAACTGTTACCACTTTCCTTTGCACCATCTTCCTTTTCTTATAGAACTCTTCATTAAATCAGCTCTAACCATAATGGTGCCATCCCATTAAAAAAGGGTGTGGGGGGCTCTTTGTTTTATTTGCTAAGGATAGTTTTTCTCTGGGTTATACTCTTCTCAGCACAGAGCTCAAAAACTTCAAACCTAGCACAAGGAACTGGGAAGAAGCATGTGGCTAATAACAAAGGGGAAGCAGTAAACAATAAACTTGTTTACCACAAGTGATCAGAAAGCACTTTTTCATCTCAAAATCTGTGAGCCTTCTCAATAAATGCAGATTTTTAGCTGACAATAACCTTAATTCCCACCTATTGTAAATTCTTTTGTTTTCTGCCCATGGTCATCCTCCGAAATAAGAAGTGTTATTTTGCAGAATCAGATTTCTGAGTGCTTCAGGTTTATGCAAGTAAAGCCAGGAAATGTTATCTGAATCTGCCAATCAGTGACATGGAAAGAAGTGTTTTTCCAGACACTTCCCTCAGTAAATATTGTAAGAGTTTACCAGATCTACTAGCCAGCTGCAGAGACACCACCTGCTAGACTCTTACTTTTCCAGGGAAGAAAATCTTTTTCTCTCACTCATGATTTTTGCTATCCTATACTAATTAAACACTAGGATTTAATCACTCCAAAGGGAAAAAAATTAAATAAATAAACAAGCATCAACAGTAAAACTTCTTTTACCACAGTTGGAGAAAATTTCTGAAATACAGATTGAAAACATCATTCTGAGAAGCATCTGACAAGAGTATTATACAAAATCAAGACACTGGCTTGTTTCCAAATGGAAATCGATGTAAAATTAAGACAATAATTTACCAGATGACAAATAAAATCATAAAAAGATAATTTGTCAGATCCCATTCTGTTGTTTTCCTCTTCAGAATTCCTTGTACAACCCTCAGTTATATCTTCTTCCATAGTGTTTCTTTTTAATGTATAGTGAGGTTATGCACTGTTGATGACTAAGCAACATCATGAAAAACTTAGAAAACAGCAGGTTAATCAGTAGACCACCGCCAGAAGTTTTATTTTCAGTTGTCTGTCTTAATTAACTCATAACTAGAGAAGAAACCTTTAAAAACATTCTCCCAAAGTACTCTGTGTGAAGTAAATTCTTTGGCAAAAGGAGAGCAGCCCTCAACACAGCCAGAAAGGTCATCCACAGTCACTGTCAATGGCTTTTCACTGAGGGTGCACTCCTACGGCTCACCAGGGTGAGACTGACAGAGCAGTCTCCAAGGGACAGTGCAGCAAAGGAGGGAATTTCCTAGCATTGGAAAGGAAACTGGGAGTAAAGCAAAGTGAGTTAGAAATGAGAACCAACACTCATTTCTCCCAGATGAGACTGTATTTTCCGGGTGGAAGAAGAAGAGAACATGGATACCAGACTAAATTTAATGTAATTTAATGGCAGAGCTAGAATGTCAAGACTGTGAAAACCAAACGTGCCTGTTGGAATTTTAATACGGTCTCCAACAATTCCAAATCCTGCTGAACATGCTCTCAGACTTTGAGGGAGGTGCTGCTATCAACAAGAGCACTTTGCTGGAAGTACTATTGAGAACGTTTTTGTTACCATTATTGATCAATCATAATCAACAGAAAGAATTCAGCTTTTGATCTATATCCAACACTGCATTAAGAGAACTGATTTATGAATTTATGGAAAGTACTGCTGAATAAAATTGAGTAACATGTATATAAGCTCATATGTACAAAAATATTCCATGAAATAATTAAAAATATTTACTGTTTTATCGACTATGTAGTCAACTCCAAGGTGTATATTGTAAATTTCACTTAAATGTTTTTCCTTTTATTCCATCTCCAACATGTGCACCCTCAGTAAGTTTGCAGACGACACCAAGCTGGGAGGGAGCGTTGATCTGCCAGAGGGGAGAAGGGCACTGCAGAGGAACCTGGACAGACTGGATCGATGGGCCAAAGTTAACGGCATCAGTTTCAATAGGGCCAAGTGTCAGGTCCTGCGTTTTGGTCACAACAGCCCCAGGCAACCCTACAGGCTTGGGGAGAAGTGGCTGGAAAGCTGCCTGATGGAAAGTGACCTTGGTGTTCTGATGGACAGTCGGCTGAACATGAGCCAGCAGTGTGTCCTGGTGGCCAAGAAGGCCAATGGCATCCTGGCTTGTATCAGGAATGGTGTGGTGAGCAGGACGAGGGAAGTCATGCTGCCCCTGCATTGATGAGGCCTCACCTCGAATACTGTGTTCAGTTTTGGGCACCTCAGTACAGAAGGGACGTGGAGGTACTGGAGCAGGTCCAGAGAAGGGCAACGAGGCTAGTGAAGGGCTTGGAAAATCAGCCCTATGAGGAGAGGCTGAGGGAGCTGGGGCTGTTTAGTCTGGGGAAGAGGCGGCTGAGGGGAGATCTTATTTCTCTCTTCCAGTACCTGAAAGATGCTTACAGTGAGAGCGGGGTAGGTCTCTTCTCACTGGTGACAGGTGACAAGACGAGGGGAAATGGCCTCCAGTTGCGCCAAGGTAAGTTTAGGTTGGACGTTAGGAAACACTTCTTTACAGAAAGGGTGGTTAAACATCGGCATAGGCTCCCCAGAGAGGTGGTTGAGTCACCGTTCCTGGACGTGTTTAAGAACTGTTTGGATGTGGTGCTCGGAGATATGATTTAGCAGAGGGTTGTTAGAGTTAGGGTACTATGGTTAGGCTGCAGTTGGACTTGATGATCCTTGAGGTCCCTTCCAACCTGAGTAATTCTATGATTCTATGATTCTATGTGAAGGAGCTACATTTGAAGACAGACAGGACCCAGGCATGCTCACCTGCTGAACAAACCTTTGGTCTTCTGAAGGAACTAGTGCCATTTGCTGAAGAAGGAATGCCCTCTACTGCTCGATTACAGAGCTGCGCTATGGCAAAAGAGCCGCTCGGAAGCAGATGTGACACGAACTGAAATAAAGCTTTGAGAAGCAGATGAAGTATTAGACATAGTAATTACAATACCATCAACAACAACGTTTTCTTATACTGTCTGCCTCAGAACTATTAGGAAATATTAAACCATATGTATAAAGCTGAATGTTCTTTAAAAGCTGCATTTCTATCTGCATTATTATTTATTTACTGTGATATATCTTCATAACATGGCCCCAAACATTTCATTTCAAACAAATGTATAAAATCAAGCTTAATATTTTCTCTGTAATGCTTGGATGCTTAGCACCTTGATTTTTTTTAAAGACCAATGTTATTGCTTTCAGAGATTGTTCTGGCATTAATTTTGCTTTATCTATTCACCAATTCTCAAACTTAATAAATTTTCCTATACAGCAACATGTGTATAAAATTTGTATGCAGTAGTTTAATCCTTGAAAAAGTCATCTAAGCTTCTTACATCTCTAAAAGTTGCATTTACAGCATACAGATTTTCAGCTGAAAACGACATAGAATTGCTGTAAAGCATCATCAAAAATCAGCGGACTTAGGTATTTGTCTTTTACACTAGCAGAGAAGAGAGGGAACTATGTACGTGCTCCTCTATAAAGCTTAGCTCAGATCCCATCCTGTTCTATATCAGATTTGTTTCTAAGAAAACCCTCTGTTTCGCTTAAAGGGAAATTTCTGAAGTGCATTTTAAACAGTCACCAGTTTGTACCTCCAGCAACAGGTAGTCATTTTTTCCATCATTGTTTTCACCTATTTCTCTGACAGTCCAAATAATTAGACACAGAGTATACAGATATTTGCTTCTGTGTTTGTTTTTCTGTGTTTCTGAAATGGCAGCTTTTGGGGGAGAAGAGCAGCACAAAAACAATTGCTATGCTCTTTAAGTAGGGATTTGCAATTTACAAAGAATTACAATATTCCTTAAGAACACTGGAGAGCAGATTTTTGACAGATCATATAATTGTCAGATATCCAGAGTAGTGAAATACTGCATTCATATGAAATAAAATTCAGTCACTCCTTCCACTGATTGATTGTTGTATATCACCTAAAAAAATTGTACAAACTCAAAGATAAGCAACATCTTGACTGTTCAAAAGCACACAAGTGATAAACTTTGGGATTCATTTTTTCTGTTCCAGATAGTACTTCAGTTCTACAGGATGAGCTTTAGACACTGTGGGAAATAAAAGGAATTAATACAAATGGTCTGAGGAGATTTTCTCATCTGGAGAAATATGCAGAAAACTGAGTTGGAAAACAGACTATTAAATCAGGTAGATGTACATTAGCTGAGAGAAAACAACACACACTGTAAGAAATCGTGGAAAATAGAATTTTGGTACATCAGCATGTCAATTACGCCTCAGCATCCTCAAAATACAGACATTTTCAGATCTCTGTCAATGAAGACACAATTTCTAGAACAAGAAATCACATATTTCTAAGTTCAAAAATGAAACAAACATTAAAAAAAAAGTGTCATACATAGAATGGTACACATAAGCTTATCACATTTTCTGAAAACATCCGAAAACAAAAAGGCTCGTAGCTTTATGCTACGCATAGACAATGTGAAAAAAAAGACTACATGTTTATAGTGATGTCAGATGTCCCAGTCCTTCCTGGCTAGAGAGCAACCTTCTTTAGAGGATAAAAAAGGAAAACAGCAAACATTGATCTGCTAACTACACAAGCTCTTCAAAGCATGTTTGATCAAGGTTATTACAGTGCTTGTATAACAGTTAATTATCACACTGACACTTATTTCCACGTTACTCATTCTCAACAAATAACGGGCATGGGGCGCCCCCACCACAGATATTCGTGGCTTCTCGCGAGCATTTCCTGGACTTGCTCTGAAATTCTGGCCATTAGCTACTCTTCCTGTTTCAAGCAGCTACTTCTCTGAGCCCACACAGCAGAAACAGCAGTGACAATGACTACAGTGAGAGCAGCCAAAATCTTGTCATTCTTCAGCTTTTCAGGTCTGCTTCCAATACACACAGATGCACTGAATGGCTTAGTAATAATTATGCATGT
This sequence comes from Meleagris gallopavo, assembly GCF_905368555.1. Taxonomy (NCBI): domain Eukaryota; kingdom Metazoa; phylum Chordata; class Aves; order Galliformes; family Phasianidae; genus Meleagris; species Meleagris gallopavo. The sequence continues at coordinate 37,483,226 of NC_139435.1, forward strand.
GCTATGGTTTGCAATACTTCAGAAGTACTCCCAAGATCTTACAAATTTAGCAATTTGTTGCATTTTCACCATTTTGTGAAGAAAAGCTGTGTGTTCAATTTTCTACAGTAATAAACAAAAAATGTCATTACAATGCTGCACCAAACGGAATATGTAGCGTCAAATACCTTTTGTTTTCTGTGAATAGATAAAATTTCTACATGCATTTGCCTATAAACATTAGGTATTACATAAAGATATATGCGTACACCCATGTTCGTGTGTACAAATCAATATATGCAAGTACAAAAGTTGCTCTGAAAATAATGCCTCATATTTATTTCCGTGAGAGCTACAATAGATACAAAGAGCCCAACAGCAGTATTTGATAGATTGTCAGCAACAAAATATCATTTTTGAATGCAGTTAACATCATTAGCTATACATGTTCACCAGCAATGAACAAGAGCCTGCATGCCAAGTTCTTTACAATCCATGCCAACAAAAGTGAATTACTGTCACTCTCACCACTGCTGAAACGCACCACTCACCAGCTCACTGTGCTCACATCCACAAACTTTCAGCAAGTGACAATTTATGTCAGTGCAAGCTATTTTTTCCACAGAGGAACACAACACACCTTTGCTTCACACACCGTTCCGTGTCAGATGCTATTTTGTCAGACTGCCCCTCTGCTGCCATCTGTCATACAACAACAATGTAATGGAACATTGGTGAGAAGGCCTCTACTGCCATACCACCAGCATCTACCTCAGACATCACGAGACAACATTATAAATGGGAGACAGGAGGCATTACTTTCAGAGCAGCCCTCGTAAAATACAGCATCAAACATCCTTTCTGTTTGAACACGTACAAGATCTATGTGTTTGCCTACGATATTAGGTACTACATACCTATGTACATGTTCATGTATGCACACTTGTGTACTGATGTACGTATGAATCTATGACATTTCCATACTCAGAATGAAAAGTTTACCAGCATGTCAATTTACCACGGAATTTTAAAAACATGACTCTAGACACAGCAGTACTGTTATGTATTTTTGGCTTGTGTGAAACCACTGGAAGAATGAGTGTTCTCCAACTTCTGCTTCCTCTGCTGCATGCATGAAGCATATCAGCTGCCCCAGAAGGCACTGTGATTCAGAATAACCAACCATTTTTAAAGAGCAAGATTCCTCTGTCTTCGTAAAAAAAGTACTGGATCATTGAAAGCATTTTTTCTTAAATTTGTCAAAATTTTTTATTACAGAATATTTTTAAGTATTTTACTATTTTATTATATTGTTATATATATTTTAGTTGCTTTTTAAGTGCAGCCTCTAATACACATGAATTACTTCATTTCCATTAAAAAAAAAGTAAAAAAAATTATAGTAATGTCAAGCTGATCTCTTCTAAACTTGCTCTCTCAACCCAACATCACAAGCAGGTATGAATGATTTAATGTTGTGCAAGAGAAACTAATACAGAGTTTTAATCCATACAGGCAGAATACTACTACTACAAAAACAGAGAAATCATTTCTTTATTAATCATTCAGATATGTAGGATCATTTATTCAATTCTTCAATCTCATCAGCAGAATTACAATACAAAAATAATAAAAAAAAAATAATATTAGAAAGCAGTATTCAAACTAAGCAGCACCGTATTGAAAGA